>NC_137695.1:9770219-10970219 GCF_964034855.1 Anser brachyrhynchus
CCACCCACTAGATCAGGTTGCCCAGGACCCCACCCAACCTGGCCTTGAACACCTCCAGGGATGGGGCATCCACAGCTTCTCTGGGCAACCTGTGCCAGTGCCTCACCACTCACTGAGAGAAGAATTTCCTCCTAACGTCTAATCTAAATCTCCCCTCTCTTAGTTTAAAACCATTCCCCCTTGTCCTGTCATTGTCTGCCCAAGTAAAAAGTTGTTCTCCTTTTTTTTTTTTATAAGCCCTCTTTAAGTATGGGAAAACTGCAATGAGGTCTCCCTGGAGCCTTCTCTTCTCCAGGCTGAACATCCCCAGCAATCTCAGCCTGTCTTCATAGGAGAGGTGTTCCAGCCCTCTGATCAACTTTGTGGCCTTCCTCTGGGCCCACTCTAACAGCCCCACATCCTTCTTGTGCTGGGAGCCCCAGATGCAGAACTCCAAGTGGGGCCTCACGAGGGCAGAGCAGAGGGGGACAATCACCTCTCTCCACCTGCTGCCCACCCCTCTGCTGATGCAGCCCAGGAAGCAGTTGCCCTTCTGGGCTGCAAGCACACACTGCTGGCTCATGTCGAGCTTTTTGTCCAGCAGAACCCCAAGTCCTCCTCTGCAGGGCTGCTCTCCATGAGTTCTTCTCCCAGTCTGTACTCAGGTCTGGGATTGCCCCAGCCCAGGTGCAGCACCTTGCACTTGGACTTGTTGAACCTCACAAGGTTCTCATAGGCCACTTCTCCACTCTGTCCAGGTCCCTCTGGATGGCATCCCTTCCTCCTGGTGTATCAACTGCACCACTCAGTTTGGTGTCATCTGCAAACTTGCTGAGAGAGCACTTGATCCCATTGTCTATGTCATTGATAAAGATACTAAACAGTACTGGTCCCAGGACAGACCCCTGAGAAACACCACTTGTCACCAGCCTCCACCTGGACATAGAGCCATTGGCCATGTAAGTGTTCTTATAAGAACAAGGTCAACTTGTAAGGTCAACTTTCAGCACAGCGTTAAGTCTCCCATGGAGACTTACATTTCTTGGCACAGAAGCATTGATTATGTAAATTTCATATAGGAAACACAAAGTGCCATAATGTGGGAGTTTGATCAATGATGTTATCCTGGTTTATAATTGTGTATTTTTGAACTGTGATGTGCACAAAGCACTAATTTAAAAGCCCATTTTAGTTGCAATCTACCTCTTCCTTTTAATAACAAAAAAGTCATTTGATTACATTCCTTCAGTTATCCCTGTGTAACGTATTGGATAATCTCCTTATAGTTTAAAACTAAAAATGTTAATGGATTGGGGAAATGGGTTTCTGCTTTCACCCATCATATCTGTCTTTTTTATGCTTGTCTTTCGGATCATTTATCTAAATAATAAGCGTCAGTACCCACTCCTTCCTTTCAATGAACTAAGACATGTTAACGCTTAAACTCAGTGAAAACATCTTCTCCCTAATCTGGTTATGCCTTCTGAGATTACCACTTTCATCTCCTTCATTATTTTTTTTTCCTGTGATGGGGGTGTGTAGTTACCAATTGGCAGGGCTATTCATATCATTACTTCCCAATTTCCTTCAATTAAAACAGCCTGGGTTAGCTCAAACAAACTGTGTAGATTTTTGTCAGAGTTTCACCAGTGAGCACTGACTGAATAGGATGTTGATCCCACAAACTAAAAGACAGAAGTTATATGAAAAACTCAGCAAACAGCTTTCAGTCAGCAAATCTGTTGGGGCAGCCTCAGAAAAGAGGAAGTAATAAGTACCTACAGGGGAAGGTGCTGCAGGTGGTAACATCTGGTGCCATACCTGGAGATACACCTGGAGGACGTACTTCAATGGTCTTAGTGTCAGAATGAGGAAAGATAAGTCGTTTTGCTCAAAAGCAGTGTGGAGAAGATAAATCACTGGTCCAGGGTCAGATACAAAGATTGTGGAAATTCTAGAAGTGTCAGGACAGAAATTTTTCTAGAGTATTTGTGTAGTTCAGTTTTCATCATGCCTGACTTAAGAAGCTGTAGGAGGACCTGGCTCTGAATAAACAAACAAATAAATAAATAAATAGAATACAAATTCTGAGCAACAGGCATGTGTCTTTAAAACATTAAGGAAATCACTTTTCTCACCTATCAATTCCTTCTGAAATGGTTTGAACTGAAGCACATTTGAAAAGCCAGCAACTTTGTACTGCCTTAAGACTTTGCAAAATGTATTCCAGAGGAAAAGTGTCCTTTCACAGAAAATCTCCCCCTGAAGCCTTTCTCTTTCATCCAAGAACAAATTTCAGTTCTGCTGATCACAGTGGTGGCAGTATGACATGGGGGTGAACAATGGCTCAGATAGGCGGGTACCATGCTAGAAAGTCACAGCAGAGCCTTCAAGTAGCTTGCACTGTTCTGAGGATCTCACTGCTCAGAACAAATTCATTCCGGTACTAAGCTTTCAGCCTGTATAGTCAAAAAAGACCTGATGTAAAGGCTTATGTATTCTTACATGAAGCCGGCTGTTTTTTCTATTGACAAGAACAAAAAATGATCATATGAAATCAGTCTCAAAATCTTTCTGGTGCTGCTTTGATATTTCCTGTGGTGATAAATAGCAAGACACGCTCAATAGTGGCAAATTACTAAGGAGCCAGTATCTACCTATGTGTATTATATAGTTACTAAATAACATTTTCATGACTTATAGGAGGTGATGAGGAAAAATAGCAGACAGATGGCTAAAGAATGACTATTCCACTCATTCTATACGAAAAGAGATGGAAAGAGAGAGAGAGAGAGAAGCTAAAAAGAAATCCATGAATAGAATAGAATTGAATAGCATAGGAAATCTGTTAACAAAGATTACCTCAGCAGGAAGTAAAATTGTACTGAAGAAACAGTTCTATATGAAGTCTCATTTCCAATGAATCATGCCATTATCTTCAATTTCATTCTAAATGTGAAACCTGCCCTTACTGCTCGTTCTCTGCTGTGGGATCACTGTCAAAACAAAGAACAATTATAAAATGTTCCCTCGATTCTGAATTCCTATTCGCTAAGTGATGCCAATACGATGCAGAGATCTAAATGTGAAATTTGTAAAATGGAAACTGGTTTTCACCTTTTTTCTTGTATTTAGATGACGTGAGAAAGTTGGAAGAGTATAATTCAGGTTTTCAGAGCTTTTTATACTCTCATGAACAAGAGGATTGCATTTACTAGGTACTGGTAGACAAACTGGTAAATGTAAAATGATAATCCACAATGTTCTAGGATAGTATCCAAAATATTTGTCATAATTTATTTATTTAGATATGGCATTGCTAGATCTGAATGATGAATTAGTCTAAGCAGATTGTTATTTCTTTCAATATAGCTTTTTCTTGATGATTAAACGTATATTTACTCTGAAATATTGCTTTACTTTAATTCTTGGAAAATATTTGTACTTCACCAACAGGTGATAATAATTATATTTATACATTTTTTGCTAAAGTTACATGTACATTTTCACCCAAACTTTGGATTATATAGTTCAGCAATATACATGCTTTCCACATTTTCCTATGAGATGTGAAGTGATGATGAAGGCAAATATTGACATTTTCTCTCTTTGAAGAAATATGATATTTCTCATTATTAGAAAACTCTGTTGTCCTGAATGACAAATTACATGATGAAATGGAGGATGCAAATCTTAGAGTTTTAAAAGCATCTAATATTTACTCAAATTATATTCAGCTGTACTTATCTAGCATGCTGCTGGAATAGTGTTATCAATAAATCTATAAATAGGATGCAAAATGCATGTGAGCTGTCTGCGCATGAATAAAGAGCAGACCAGCAGTAAATTATAGCATAATATATAGTTCCAAATGAAGCAAACGGAATGCCTTGACAAGTCAACGCAACATATTTTGTCACTGAGTGTGAAAGATTCATTATGCATCAGCCTTGAGAAAGCTGGATTTCTGAAGCATGGGGTCATCCAGGACATATGATGTAATGAGAGAGCATGGAAGCATGCACAGAACGGCAAAAATAATCTTCTGAATAATAATGCAACATTAAATTTTCAGCTAAAACTCAAGTCCTACCCAGTACGTCATTGTTCAAGAGAGGCCAGGAGTGCAATAAGAAAGAGCAAAATAATGAAGCCTGACTTTCTATGGATTTGTTTCCCACAGGAGATTCACACTGATCCTCTTTTAGAAACTCGGCGTTGTACACTTACACTGGCTTTCATTTTTTGTGCATTTTTTTTTTTATGTCTGTTAAAGTCTAGGTTTCATTTAGTTGAGAAGCTCCTCTAGCCACCCTATTTTCAAGAAATTTGGGGAAAATTGGTGTTTTGGGGAACTGTCTTTGGGATCTGCCAAAGATGACTGAAGCAACTAGATTTCCGAGTTGGTCAGAGGAGAGGACACACGCACAGGTCCAGGCACATATACCCAGCAGACTGCTGACAGTGGCAAAGTGCCATGGGACGTTTAATTCCATCTGACCACAGAAATGACAGATAAATTTTCATCTATTGTGCACACTGGCCTGGCAGAACTGTGTGGATGCTGTCCCCACGGCTCAGGCCACCAGCCCTCAGGAGCAACATCACTGTGTCCCAAGCATTGCCACGGAGGGAAATATTAGCAGCTGACAGCGATGCTGTTTTCGGCATACTCGGTAAGAAATATTGGTGTTTGGCAGTGTAGGAAATGGTTTAAAACTGGGGACAAGGCAGGTGGAGAAGTGCCCAGGGGCACTGCGGTCTCTGGGCTGCTGTGGCATCATGAGGCATTAGCAGTTTATCGAAGAGCCTTTATGGGGAAGAAATTATTCCACCCCCTTTTGTAATGCTAAGATCAACCCTGATAGTTTCTTAAACACGAAAAACGGGAGAGTTTCTCCGGATTCAGCAGCTTCAGCACGAGCTTCGAGCGGGGCTCCCGCCCGCCCCGGGGCGCCGAGGCAGCAGAGGGCGCTGCTGCGCGAAATGGCGGCCGCGCGGCGGAAGGGGAGCGCGGCTCTTCCACAAGATGGCGGCGCCCCGGCGCGGCGTGGCTGAGGGGAGGATGAAGAAGCGGGGAGCAGCGGCCGGGCGGGCTCGCCGCGGCGGGGGGAAGCTGGATCGGCTGCGGCTGGCGGTGCAGGAGTTCGTGAAGGCAGCCGGAGACCAGCCACCGCTGACCGCGTCGGTAGGGTCGGAGAGAGCGAGCCGAAAGAGCCGCCGGGACTTGAGAAAGGAGAAGCGGAGGCTCAAGAGGAGCCGCCGCCGCCTCCTCCGACGCGGGGAGACGGGGGAAGCCCCCGCTGCACCTGCCCGGCCGGCTCCTGTCGCCAGCCCCAAAGTCCCGGCGTCGCCTTCAGCCGCTGTAAAGCAGCGTCCGGAGCCGCCACGGCAGCAGAAGGCGGTGCGGCCGCCGCTGCCGGCCCCTCTGCCGGCCGCCACCTCTTGGTCGCGAAAACGGGCCCTGCTGGAGGCCAACGAGGAGGAGGAGAAGGAGATCCGGCGGCTGGAGCGGCGGCTGGGGCTCAACAAGCGCCGCAAGAAGAAAGGGAACACCGGGGCGGAGGAGCTGCCCCAGAGCTTCGTGCGGGACGGGCTGGACTACGTGCTGGGAGTGCTGGGCTCCGGCGCCGGCCTCGCCGAGCTTTGCAAGAACAGCGATTGGGAGGAGGCACCGGAGCCCAGGGCGAGCAAGGAGGCACCGGAGGAAGACGAGGAGGAGGCCCCGGAGGAGGATGAAGAGCTGGAGGACGCCTCTGACGCCTCCGAAGGGGAAGATGTGGAAGAACAGTGGGAGAGTGATGGGAGCTCGGCCCCCGAGGGTGAGCCAGAGGCAAGCGAGCCCCCGGACCCGGAGGAGGAAGAGGAGGTAGGGCGTTTGTCTGAAATAGCACAAACTTGCTTCTCAAAGCACCTGTTGCAACATGAATGCAAAAAAAACTTTACATCACCTCTGCAAAGTGTTTGTTCTGTAACGAGCATGTGGAACGTGGGTGAAAACAGCGCCGGGTCTAGCAGGTGTTGGCTTCTGAGGTTTGCCAAGTCCTAGGAACAAACACGTGTGGAGGGTATGGTAGGAGGTTGCACCCTGAAGCACAAAGCCTTGTTTGTATATACAAGATTAGCAAATAAAAGGAACAAAGAAGTGTGACTGTCTCAGTTCTAGAAGATCCAGATTAAGCCTTTCCACGAAGACCATAAAGAGTTTATGTTAAAAATGAGTATCAGCTGGGAATGGGAGTGTTTCTTCTCCCAGATGATCCCAGAGGTTCTGCCTGTAATAGGCTTTGTAGCAAAGTGAAGAAGAGGAAGCCAAACAGATCATTTAGTCACATGGCACCAAGTTATGCTGTTAGTACCCCTGCACCTGAGGCTTTCACCTGTCCAGGCTTCTGTTGTCTACCAGGATAAAACAAAGATTCAATATATCAGTTTTAATAACTTAAATGAAATTTCACGTGAAGGGGAGAGGGGATTTTTTTTGCTGCTGTCAAGTTGATCATAAGCAGTAACTTGTTGTATGTTGGTGTTGTTTCTGAATGAAGTTGTTCCCTTGGCATTAGTTGTTGGACAGTGGAATGTATGTTTAAGTAAAAGACTGATCTATTCATCTTAAATAGAAATGTATGTGTTTATTTAAAATACTTAAGTATTTAAAATGGTAGTCTCATTTGCTATTCTATTGTTTTCTTGGCAAGGATCATAATCACAGTGCTGCAAAGTACGTTCCCCCTCAAGTGAGAAAAGCTCAGGAGACACTAGATGACAAGAAAAGAGAAGAATTGGGAAGACTGAAGAAAATGGTGAATGGTCTCATTAATAGGTAATGTAATGAGGACACGTAATTAATCTTTCTGGTTCTATGTGACAGTGATCATCATTCAAAGAAAAGTGGCATGGATGTGACTTTTGTCTTTTCAAACTGGATTTAAGTTGGCAGTCATGTCTGCTATCCTTAATAATAATTATCTTTGTTGATAGAAATTCTTCAAAGTTGGTAGTTAAAGAAGTTGAAAAAAATGGAAAATAAATTTAAGATTGGGCTGAATTCCACATGGCTATTGCCTGCAAATGCTAGCAATAATTCTCTTAAGTGTCAGTTGGAGTATGCCTATTGGAAAAAAATAAAATTGCAGTGTGAGAACCCTGCTATATTCCCCTTAGCATGTTTTTTATAAATTAAATAAAGTTAAATTTCCTCTAACACTGTAGTGAAGGAAGAGCAACTTTAAATTACTTTATAGCTTAAAGCACTGAAGACCAGAAAAAGTAATTAACACTTCCATGTGCTTTTAATTTTAGAGTACCCTTAAAATAAGAAATCTGTTGATACTTTCTTTTATCTGTTATCTGTAAAATGCAGACTACAGAATACAGTTTTAGTTATTTAGAATTTGCTATACCTGATATGTTACGGAAGTATGAAGTGGTTTTGTACTTAGTTTTTCCCAAGACTGTGGTGTGCCATAGTTAATACTGAACAGGAACAATTTTTTAATAAGGCTGTTCAATATGACAGTAGGGACATTGACAGTGTTTTGTAAATATTGCTGCTAATCTGCTCCTACATGTAAATGCTTTCAAAAAAAAATGTTCTGGAGTTTCATTTTTATTTTAGTGAACTCTGTAAAATACGGAAGGTTCCTTTCATTCATCTTTATTCTTTTTAAAAGAGCTAGCTTGGATTACAAACAGGTTGTATGGTGGATAAACTGAAAATTGTGGAACTATGCAAAGAGGCAAAACAGTGAACATTGGATTTTTTTTCTCAATAGGTTGAGTGAACCAAATTTGTCCTCCATTAGTGGACAGCTGGAAGAGCTCTACATGGCCAACAGTAGAAAGGACATGAATGAAACTCTAACAGATATTCTTATGAATGCTTGTGTTACTGCAGTTGCCATGCCTGCAAGACTGATGATGGAGCATGTGCTTTTGGTCAGCATTCTTCATCATACAGTAGGAATTGAGGTAATTTTTGTGACTGGGATTAATTTTGTTTAATAATATATATTGGGGAGTGTTTTTCTTGATTGCCTTTTAACTTCTGATTATATGTCACTAAATAGCATATTTCAGTTGATAGTTGAACTCTTTGTAGCTTATTTGTTTGCTGTTCACAAGTGAACAGGACTGAGTTGCTTTATCTGACTAATTACTTTGTAAATTAATGCTGGTCACTTATAAAATTTCCGGTTTCCAATTAAAAAAAAAAAAAAGGCTAATATTACTACTGTAATAATGGTGTGGGTGTCTTGTTTGAACCTTACCAGTAATTTGTTCTTTACCTACCTATATTTTGGTATGCTTCTTCATTCCAGTCTTTACCATTAGTTTACACTTCATAAATGCAGGAATTCCAGGATTTTTTCCCAACTGTATCTCTGACAAACAGCTAAGTCTTGTTTCCACTTTAAAATCAGCCTAGTCTCATGCTCAGCAACTGTGAAAACTTGGTGTGTTGTGATTTTACTGCCCCACACTTTAAGTATTTTGTTCTGGAATGGTGAACTCGACGATGCATTTAGTTTTGGACATGCAGCTTTTACTGGATAAATGACTAGCAGTAACAGCATGCTAGCTTGACAGCTGGGAAAAGGTGTTCATGAAAATTGTGTAAACAAATTTTGATATGCGTGCTGTAATTTCATAACATTTGCACGGACTTCAAAAGGCAACTGGATGGCATATTCATATAACTAACATTCTTTAAGAAAATATGGCACAAACGAGGTACTATTTGTACATGTACACATAGTACATCCCTTTTTGTTGAGAGGAATAACAATATTGTTTAAAATTAATAATGGCAGTGCCTCAAAAATGATTATTTTACAGTTGTCTTTAAAATCTGCTAATGATTAACTGCTGAATTGTTATTTTTTCCTTAATGGAACTTTTGCCAGGTCGGTGCTCACTTTTTGGAAGCTGTGGTGAAGAAATTTGATGAACTCTCTAAAAGTGATGCTGAAGGGAAAGAATGTGAAAATCTGCTTGCCTTGATTGCCCATCTGTATAACTTCCACGTAGTTCATTCCCTGCTGATCTTTGATATTCTGAAGAAGCTTGTTAGCACTTTCACTGAAAAAGATATTGAGCTGATTTTGTTTCTTCTGAAAAACGTGGGCTTTTCCTTAAGAAAAGATGACGCATTGGCTTTGAAGGACCTGATCAGTGAAGCCCAGAGCAAAGCACACACAGCAGAGAAGAATTTTAAGGATCAGACTAGGGTATGTGTATATTATGGATTTTCTTTTCTGAATCAACATTGCTTGCGTACGTGTGTATATTTACCAAAATGTTTTCCATTATACTCTAGGTTCTAGAGTTCATTAGAGTTCAGTTGCTGCATTCAGTTTCTTATTTTCTTCTTGGCTTTCTCCATTAGTTCTTGGGACACAGACACCAAAATGCTTGCAACTGGGGTAACTAGAGCTGTCATGTATACTATGCAATGAATAATTCTTCTGTTTCATACTTTTTACACTTCAAAAAGTGGTCACTGGGGGCTGGCATTTAGCAGATAAGGCTTTGAATTGAAGCTTGAACAGGAATACAATAGGAGTTAGAGTAAACATCCTTCTCTGTATTTGTATTCATGTACTCTAACTTTCAGTGTACGTTGCCAGATGAGTTGATTATTCTCACAGATTAGTACTTTGAAATTACCCTTTCTACTTTATGTATTAAACTTGCAGCATATAATCCACATAAATATTTCTTTTCCTGATAGGTTCGTTTTATGCTAGAGACTATGTTGGCACTGAGGAATAATGACATGCGTAAGATTCCCGGTTATGATCCTGAACCAGTTGAAAAACTCCGCAAATTGCAAAGAACCCTGGTGAGAATTTTCTTGACATATGCAGTATAGCTGTTCTTACACTACAAATAATCAACTCTGCTTTATGTCAGCTTGATGGTATATTATATGCTAATATAATACATAAATTTTATCTATATATATATAGATAGATACATATATATGTATATATATATTTAAAAAGACTTTCATTTAACAGTCTGATGCTCTTGTGGACAAAAATTACTTCTTAGATAGTAGTACTTGATAATTTCACATGTTTAAATTTAGCCAGGCATCAACCAACCTTCTGCAGAACAGTCTGGGAAGGGACGTAATATGTAGCCAAAGGGTTTGAGGCAAAGTCCTGTATTTGACAGAGAGATTGTGGAATGTTTAATGATTGTGCAGATGGAATGAGTCATCATGACAAGTTTACTTTTTCCATACATTTTAAATGCAGGCACCTGTTTGAAAGTTCACCAGAACTATTTTGGAAGTCCAGCACTTCTTAAAATGCATAGGTGTTTTGTTTTTTTTATTGTTCTCTTTTTTGGGAGCTTTATCGGTGCTGTCTAGAACAATCCAGTATAAAATGCATGAAAATATTTGTCTCTTTGGAGAGCTAATTAATTTTCACAATATTTAAATCTAATTCTATACTGTATGCATCTGCAACGTGTTATTTTTCAGAAACTTTTAAGTCCAGCATGTGCAAATCAGCAATGATAGGTAACCTAGCTCTGTAGAATTTCCTCTCAGTTTTTCACAAGTCTCTTAGTACACTTCTAGACTCTTCAGTTCAAAATTTTTATTTTGTTTGAAGAGTTTTATACATTTAGTTTGAATTGTACAGAACTTCTGGCAGTTTGTCATTCCATTTGATCATAAATGTGCAACTGGAAAATCATGACCAGATTGGAAACTAATTGGAGCATCTTAAAATGTTGTCATCAAATCTATATTGTAATTGAATTTTGAGTGGAAGATGGCTATCTTTTTATTGATGATTTAAAAAAAAAAAAAGTAATACAAGTTTCTAAGCACAGATTTGATGAACTTGATCTATTTGAGAAATTGGAGCAAATGGAAAAATCTGTAAATTATTCTCAGGTTACTGCCTGAAAGAAATGGTTGTGGGAAAGAAACTTGAAGATCTTTATAGAGATCAACTTACCTGTATTTGTTTAAAGTATTTGTTTAAAAGTAATTCTAAGTAATTAAATATATTAAAAAAAAAAATAATAAAAATCTGTTGCTACTTACTATGCTGTTATTCAAGGTTCACAGCAGTAGTTCCGGAAAAGAAACTCAGCTCCGTGTCTCCTTGGAATCGCTCCTCAATGCTGATAAGGTTGGTCGCTGGTGGATCATCGGGTCATCCTGGAGCGGAGCACCAATGATTGATAATACAAACAGCAAGACTCAGCAAAAACTGCACATTGGGAAGGTAAATCCAAATGGGACTAATAGAGCTAATAAGTTTAATTGTTGTCCGCAATCTTTTGAAGGTTGTTGATGTAGATGAATAAGCTCATTTAAGAGCCACCAAAAAAAACCGTGGTGGACTTCTGTAAGACGAAGCTTTCGCATTGTAAGATCGGATATTAAAATTTTCAAAATATTGGACTCATGCCCTTCAAAAGAGCTATTATCATAATATTATGATATAGTTTTTTTTCTTATCCTATGCAAGTGTAAAGTAGTTTGAGATGGTTGTGGTCACATGCATTAGGAAAGCACTTCTTAAAGATAATTGGCACAATTAAACTAGGTTTCCCTAATTGAAAAAGCTCCTGATGATGCCTGTGCCTTTATTGGACAAAAGTTCAGGACCTCTGGATTCATGCTTCACAGTTTACTGGTGGTTTTTATTAATGGTCGTATTAGAGGCTGCACAGAAATAGCTCTCTTCAAGTGTGTTCATTTTTTTTTCAGGTGAGTTCAAAGATAATGGAGCTTGCTCATAAGCAGAGAATGAACACTGATATCAGGAGAAGTATTTTTTGTGTATTGATGACAAGTGAAGATTTCCTGGATGCCTTTGAAAAGCTTCTGAAGTAAGTACTGACTAGGTCAGAAGAAAGCCCAGAACTAAAAATAGTGATAGCTGGGAAGGAAGAATAACATTGCTGGTCTCACCGTTTAGTTGAAATGGGATCCAAGTGTGTAACTAGGATCCACGTGAGGATGGTGTGTAAAGGTATGAGGGGGACCAAATCCCTGATGTAAGGACTACTAGGGGTCAGGCAGAACTGACTGGCAGCCAGAGGAAAAAAGCAGCCTCTGTTATTGTCATTTAAGCCTGGAACTGTTATTTACAGCATCCTTTGATTTAAGGAGCCTATATGTTTTTGTATTGAAGATGTGTCTCCCAGTCTCTTGCAGGCTTGCTTCTTTTAATTCTTGCCACCTTGCGTGTCTCTGTCCATTCTTGCAGGACCTGGTAGCGTTCTAGCACCTCGGTTTCTCTCCTGCAGAATTTATTAGCTTTGGACTTGCTCCAGGGTCCCATATCATGTTAAGACCGGTTTCCTCAACACTTGGCAAACTTCTCTTTAGAAGAGTATGTGATCAGGGAAGAGCTCAAAAGTTATTCTTTGTGTTTGTCAGAATATTAATTGCAAGTCTCTAGTAATTGGGAGGAGAGAGATCAGGTCTGAACTTTCCTGTTGCAGCCTTGTAATTCAAAGGAATTGTTTTTACCCTGATGGCATGCAATTATTTAATTTGCTAACCAAACCAAAACAGACTCCGTAATAAAGTCAACTAATGTTTGATTAAATGCCACTTCTGCAAAACACAGCTTGGATTTAAGACTGTGATGGAGTCATTCCAATATCTTAATATGGCCTGTTCAATTAAAAGAAATTAGCTGCTGCTGCTGCAGTTCTTGCCAAGGGCTGGTGGCTCAATTTGCAAATTGATCCTTGACTCTCATCTGTGCTATTTAAACTAGTATACAAATCTATATACATACAGGCTTGGCAGAAAAACTGTGTCTGCAGATTGCCTGCTGCGTGTTGATTCTGATTTTTATGCGGCAAATGCAGAGAGAAGAGGACTCTAAAATCTGCCCACATCTGGCAGAGTATAAAGGAAAGTACACAGACTAGTCGGTGAAGGAATTAACTTTAATGCAAACATGCTTTCCAGAGTGTATGGGAGTTTATATTCATATGTTTGATGTCAGACTCTTGAGGAAGAGCATAAAGATGTACTTCAGTTGTGCTTGTTGATTCATCTGCTGCTACATCTCTGGCAGAGTTGAGTTGTGGTTAAATGGTAATTTTAACCATTTTAAACCCAGCCTGTTATAGTTTGCTTGTCATTCTCCTCCTTTTGGGAAAAGTAAGTCAAAGAATGGCTCAGGTTGGAAGGGACCTTAAAGACCATCCAGTTCCAACCTCCAGCCATGGGCAGGGATGCCACCCACTAGATCAGGTTGTCCAGGGCCCCATCCAACCTGGTCTTGAACACCGCCAGGGATGGGGCATCCGCAGCTTCTCTGGGCAACCTGACACACAGTGCAGTTGGTCACTGCCTGCTGACCGATGCCCAGCCAGACCCTGAGCCGTGGCAGTGTCGTCCCCCACTCCCCTCCCTGGTCAACTCCCCATATTTATTGTTCAGCACGGTGCCGTGTGGTGTGGGACATCCCTTTGGCCAGTTTGGGCCAGCAATTTTTTAAGCAGTTTCGTGGAGATGAAGAACTTGAGAAACTTCACATCTCACAAAAATTGAAACGGCTAGAAGGCTTAGGTATCCCGTTGTAGTGTGTTGTGTAATTCCAGATAGTGAGTATGGGATTGCACCTACTATACTCGTTTGAATTGACTTTTAATAGGTGGTACTGAATGTTGCTTTTTTTGGTCTAAAGCCAGTGATAATCTTGGGCTCCAGCTGATGATAACTAACCTACTTGGAGGCAGGCTTCTGCTGGTGAGAAATAACCTGCTTCAGAGGCACTTACCCTGTATTTGGAGGGAAACTTTTAATTTGATCAAGACATGCGAGTCCCTGGGAGTATTGTACCTCAGGAATGATTTAATAGGTGAGGTGCTTGCAGCTTCTTTAGCTAAAGTTACCAGGCTTATGTAATCTGTACAGAATTATGGTGAAGTTCAGCAGCGAAAGACAATCCCAACACTTACATTTTAGTTGTTTAGGAATATCAGGTCTGAAAAGAGAAAATAGTGCTAGGTCTGTGAAGAATTGAAGGTAAGAAAAAAACTGAACATCAAATGCTGCTTTACTTGGTTACAACTGTCTGGCAACGTGAGTATTTCCAAAATAAGTTACGTTACAAGTGATGATGAGCAAGGAAAAAGGGCGTGCACCAAATTAGTGACTGCGATGTAACTTCACAAGTCATCTATTAGATACATGCCAGGTAGCTGACAACTTACATATGTTTTCTGAACAAACTTTTGTTGCTCTGTGACAAACTCAGATAGGCCTTGGCTGATGGGAGAGCACTGAATGATATCGCAGACCAGAGCACTTAGAGTGCTGTTTTCTTTTGGGGAACCAGACTGAAGTTTTCTCCATTCATTAGCAGTCAACCTAGAAATCATCCCAGACTTTCCTATTGTAAAACCTTACGTTCTGTTTCTTGGCTGAGTGACAGTATTTTCTCTAGTACGTGTCTATGATCAAATGCAATGGCAGATGTCTGGAAGGGTGTACAATCAGCGGACGTTAGACTCAAGCTATGACAAGCTGTACTCTCAAGACTGTAGAGCAAGTTCCAGTGGGGTCAAACTTTGTTAGAAAATACATTTGAGTTATACCAATGCCGTATGAAACTTGAGCTTGAAGCAATGAAAATAATTTTGTTTGACATTTTGCAGATTGTAATATTAAGCATTCTTCATTTTAATTGGTTTTAATGCTGCCAAGCATCTGACAGCCCTGGAAGCTAAATCATATTATTCACAGAACAGGTGCGTTGTGAGTTAGTTACCGTTCCTCGCCAAAGTGCCTCGGCCCTATTTTTGAGTGGTCAAATGTTCAAATGGGAAGGCTGTTCAGTCCTTGGCCTTTATGCTGGGAGACAGCCAGCATAAGTACGTATTGATGCTGTTGTCTTCAGGTGGTGGTGGTCTGTTTTGTTGTCCAAGCAGTTCTTGTCTCAGTGTTCATCCTCTGTGTTAGTACTCCAAGTTGTAGTGCTTGCTGCGGTAGTGCTGCTTTCAAAGGCACAGATAATGACAAGACTCCGTGATTACAGGCTTGTCTCCTCTGTCTTACTTTGTGGAAAGCTGCAAACATGGAGTGGGCTATTTCTCCCTCTCCAGGCAGTAATTATACTTGTGTCGTTCTGCCTCCATCTATTGTGGTCATATTTTTGCAGCCACTTCTCTAACACTGATAATGCTGTAGCATTTCCATATTGCTGTACCAGGATGCTGATTTAGCCTACAGTCTTAAGGGTTTGATGCCATTCAGTGTTTTAAGGACTTTAAGAACTTCTGACAACCAGAATTGAATGTGGTTTTTTTAAGGCATTAAAAATATTGACTGCTTTAGCTCTTACCTAGTGACGAATTTTCCTTACTATTTTTATTCTCTTCTCTAAATTCTAGGCTTGGACTGAAAGACCAGCAGGAGAGAGAAATTGTTCATGTTATCCTTTATTGCTGCTTACAGGAGAAGACGTATAACCCCTTCTACGCATTTTTGGCTGGCAAGTTTTGTGAATATGAAAGACGATTTCAGGTAAAGAAAAACACATTTCTACTTTTAGTCCCATTACGGTTAGAAAGACAACTACCAAACACCTGAGAGTAGATGTGTGCGTGTTTACATCTCATGGTCCTGAGGAAAGATTCTCCTGGTATACCTGTGCATTCAGTAAGGTATACTCTGTTTCCTGCTCAGATCTGACGCTAAGTAACTTCTGCAGAACGTTGCTTTTTTCTGTTTCACACGTTTAAAAGGACTTGAACCATCTGATCAAACATCTCCTGATTAATGGGGCACACAAAGAATAGAAGGTGAAAAGGTTTTGTAATTTCTTACTTAAACAATCCCTTGACTTGTAGTTTGTTTTTTTTTTTTCCTTTGACATCTAGGTGACATTTCAGTTTAGTATTTGGGACAAAATCAAAGACTTAGGAAATCTGTCAGCATCTGCCATCACCAATTTGGTTTCACTGTTGGTTCACTTGCTAAGGACAAAATCATTGCCGCTTTCAGTTCTCAAGGTTGGTGTGTTTTCTTTTCAAAATGTGTTCTTACTTGTGCAAGTTCTGTGGAAAACGTGTATTATTAGCGGTATGTACTTATCTGGTGCTTTACCTGTTCATTGTCATGAACAAAGATGAAACTTGTTCTAAAATTACCAGATTAATCTCATCGACTATAGTAATGCTATCCTTTGGGGAAAAGGGGGCCTGGGGTGATGCAAGCATACAGAAATCCTGGAGAACACAGCGTAGAAACGTCCTTGTACAGTAGCAGTGTTGCTCCCAAACAAAGAAAAACTGCCTCGGAGCAGGTGATTTGGATCTCTCGTGTTACCAGAGGCAGCGTTAGTGAAAAACCCCATTATATCTATAGGGATTTCAATGGTTTGGATGCCCTGTTCAATTCTAGATAAAGAACAGTTTATGACTGCTGTTTTCTTTAGAACATCTCAGTTTGGAACTGAGGTCCCTTTTATTAGCAGATTTTGTTAGTGAGTTTGGTACCATGTGTTTTAGTTGATGTTTTTTTTATTAGACCAGAAAAAAAAAATTCCTGGGGGGCTTAAATTTCACAATAGTAAGTCCATAGAACTTACTTAAAAGAATAATTGAAGTGTGTTAAACAGGCAATATTCTGGATTGTCTTAGATTGTACTTTTGAAGTATTTATCTAGTTGAATAATTATGTCTTTGTATTCTGGTGCAACTGGACAGGTTATTCCTTAGAAACTTCAATGCTTCCTTATTGATTGGCTTTATGGAGGCAGCGTTCTCAACTAATTTTTCTGTGCATAACTTCAGACTTGGTATATATGGGAGTCCAATCTAATTCTGTCTATTCTAAAACCAGGTAATTGAATTCAGTGAACTAGATAAACCCAAAGTCCGTTTCTTGCGACAAGTATTAAGCATGCTGTTAGTCAAAACAGATGCTGAAGACGTTGGTGATATTTTTGGGAGGTAAGTGATAGGAGAGATCTCCAGATTATACTTCATTTATAGTAATTTATAAAGATAAGAAGTCTGCTTATTTGTTTGCAATTGCACACTGCCTTCTCCAAATACCAGACATCCATCCATTAAAAAGCAAGCTCTGTTGGGGGAAGGTGGTGGGGGGCTAGCAGGCGTGTAGCATTTGTTTGTTAGTACAGGTTCTGACCTAGATACAGCTGTGCAAAGTATAATATACAACATAAGGCTTTCAGATAGTTGGTGTATCATTTAGGATTTTCATGAGCAGAGCTCTGTAATTACCTGCATTCCTTACTGCTTTACCATCTGTGTGCAGTGAGGTTTGGTCTCCAAGCAGTCTTTGCTGGTAGATTGCTTTAGTACTTTTTCCTTTTTTCTTTTTACATTGCTGTGAGAGAGGTTCGTGGGTTTTGTTTTCATTTTTTTAAGCCAATACTGTATGGAAAGTCTTGGTTTTATACAATGGATGGGGAACTTGGTTTTTTTAAATACTTCTTCACAGTGATCAAAAGACATCAGTTTCATTGAAGGTGCTAAAATGTTGTTCTGACACTTCTGTTTTGCTTAATCCCCTACAAGTGATAAATGTGTCTGTAAACATCCTTGATCTATGAAGTATTACACAGTTCATTGGATTCATACCCATACAGTTTGGGTTTCTTGTGACCCATGTAAAATTGAGTTCCAATGTTCTAGTTGTCGTGGAGACAGCTGTAATTTGCAACTTACTCCAGGAAGAAAGTTATACTGTACTTGCAATGTCACATAAAGCTGGGGGGGGGGGGAACGTTGTTTCAGCCATTATGCTGTAACACAAGGAAGTTAAAACATTGTGTTTGCCTTGGTTTTTCTTTTCTGTAATGCAATTGTTTCTGTAAAACAAGTTTAGTATTCTAATATTTCATTTTATTTCTGAGGACCAATTGTATGTTGAGTATGTATGGGCTGTTTGCCAAATCAATGTAAACATGCTGTTAATTTGAAAGCCTTTTTGGAAAAGCACCTTTTGTAAGTTGATTTTTTTTTAACATCTCTATTTGAAGAAAAAAAAAACATAACTTTTGAAACAGTAGAAGTCTAATACTGTTTTTCTGACTGTTTTTACAGGATATCTGACAACCCCAGACTGGGAACACTGCGGGAAGGCTTGAAACTTTTCCTTACCCACTTCCTACTGAAAAATGTACAAGTCCAAAAGAGTGATGAAGAAGCTAGCCTATTAAAAGAAAGAGTTGAACTAGCAAGCAGGGCTTTGCAAGCAAAAGAATCCAAATTCAAACTATAGTCTGTTTCTCAAATAAAACACGTTAAAACTAGGTTTGCATGAAGATGCAAGACGTTGTTAAGTCTTTCAGACCCAAATAATTGGGAATGAGGGGAGCCTTGTTACTGGAAAGGATCCTTTTTTTTGATGGAAACAGTTACTCTGCTTAGTGTACTAGTTACAAGTTTAATCAAAGGTGATACAAGGCCCTTCTGACGAAAGGGAAAATGTTTGGTTTTTTGACTTGTCCCTTTAAGGTTGGTTACTTCATGCAGATTAGAATCTGGAGAAGAGGTTGAATTTCTCTTCTATCATACTCCAGTCAGTAGAAATGTTCAGCATTGTATATTCCAGCCTCTCATTTAAAATAATTGCAGAAAACTGACCACTTCTTTTAAAGAATCAGCCTTAACCAAAGGCTTTTAATAACTCATCAGTGCGCTTGCCTGAAGGAATGGGCCACTAGATGGCGTAAGTACTGGTGAGTCAGTTTTGGAAGAGATCAACTTTTTTCTTAAAGTGTTGAATTTCTCAGCTAATTCTGTGAATTGTTATAATAAAAAGACTTGAAGATCTGACTTTGCCCAATTATGTTGGGTTTAAAGATCACAGTAGAGTTTTATGCTATTTTAACTTTTTATTCAGCTTTAAAATTGGAATTATTAGTCTTACCGTCTGCGCTAATTAGATTTTCTAGGCATAAAGAATATCAATATCAGTCTTTTAGTAAGAATGCTTAGAGTACCTTCTCTAAGGATTTGCTTTCATTTCCCATTCAGCTGTCTTAAAAAATCGTGTACATTTCTTTGTATAACACTCAGTTTCTTCTGTCACCTTACAACTACATATTAAAGTGGGATTTCCTAAAGGATTTTGCTCTTTGGGTTGTCTTTATTCTATCTGGGTAGCCAGCAAGGGAGTGACCGCAAATGTGTGGGGGCACATCCTAGTTTGCAGTATGTACTGCATCTACATAAACTGTCTGTACTAGGGATACCAGCCTTATTTCTACAATCAGGCTTGACCTCTGGTGGTCAGTAATCCAATCAGTTATGGTGCCTCTTAATTGCATGTGATATCACCTGATCTATTCTCCATCTTTGTATCTGGCCTTGTTGGGGAAAAATGATTTCCAGAAAGCATCCACCAGAAGATTTTGAGTTCTGCAGCAAAAGAGCTGGCCAAGATGTGTGAGGCTTTGTTGGTTTATTTTAATCGTAGTTGAATACAGAATACTTGATATGAGTAACGCTTCCACTAAGAGGAGTGTTTCTCCCATCAGCAAGGGAGTTGTTTCTCAGGCCTTTCCTCTTTTGGGGAGGGCAAGTTGCAGGGAACAAACGTATCCTGGGATCTGAGAGACCCAGTGTCAAAAACCAGGTTATGCTTGCACGTAACTAACACACAGAGATTGCTAACAAATGAACAAAGCAAGATGCGTTCGTTTGCCTCTTTCAGACCACTGGCAGCTTTAAGCCTACAAAACCGGACATTTTTGCTCAGTTGGATCTTGCATGCAACAGATGGCAGTAGAAAAATGCTGCATTACATTTTTTTAAATTCCATACGAATTAACAGAAGCAGGGGCAGCAGAAGCAACACTATTTTGTTGGACTGTGACACAAAAGTCACAATGTGGAGAGCGTGTATGAACAGAGCCTTTACAAACCACACCAAACCTCATGGCTTAGATTTGGTGGCTGGATTTGGGAGAAAATGTGTACAAGCCTCTAGAAATTCTGGCTGCTGTGGAACTGTGGGATCTAGGTGAGTAACAATCACTCCCCCTGGACTGCAGCAGCCACATAATTACCTTTTTTGCAGGGATTGAGGGAGACCCAGCATTTCAATGTGCTTGTGGTTTAATAACATAAACCGAAACATGTTGCTCCAACCGGGAGGTTGAAGAACTTTGTTTTTAAAGACAAGTCTTGAGACATCTTCCTTAAATTCAGTGCAGCAGGCTTGTCAGTGCCTGGTTTGAGTGCTTTGCTGATCAGAATTGACCGTGCTCTGCCCATGGAAATACTGCCTAGTGTTTTATGGGTCTGAGTCCATTCACTTGCTGCAGCTGCCTGAGGCAGTGCAATGCAGGTGTTGCTGTGCAATTAGAGGAGACGGTTTTAACCTTACAGTCTAAAATTACAATTGCTATTTTTTTAAAAACTGCCTTGCATTATTATTTATTCCAAACAGCACGTTTTGTTCCAACTTACAGTCAATTATTACAGTTATTGCTTTGTTTCTGGAGGAAGCGGATTTTACCTGCCTGCAGCTTTTGCATTTGTCATATTTATGCATAAACATAAATTTTTTTTTTGAAAAACTGACTTTCTGTGGAAAGCAGCCAAAAGGCGCTGCCAGTCCACGGTGCCGTAGTCGTGGCGCAAGGACAATTACTGGGGGGAGATGTGGAGTAAGTCACGCAATGTCGCTGCGGTTCAGGGAGGGAATAAGCGTCAGATAGAAATGGGATGATTTCAGGATGAATGTGGACGCGTGACCCTTGGGCACAGCCATTCTTGACATTTTTTGTCTGTGGTCCGACTGGCTGAACTTCTGCTGGCAGCAGTGGGAGGCAGGGCACAGTTTACTATTTACATGCATGCTCATCCACAGGCTTGTAGAGACCTCTTCCTGCGAGCCTAAGTCAAAACTAAGAAACGTTCCCGGATATATCTAATATGAAAGATGCTACTTTAAGTGTCCAAAATCCTTCCATAACGTGGCTGTGGGGTTAGTGCTTCAGGAGCAGAAAAGGGCTTTGAATTGATAAAAACACCCTACCCTGGAAAACCAAGCAGCTACGGTTACAGCACTGATCCTTACACGTGACAAGCTGGGGGGAAGTACAGGGGGATTTGTTTAGATATGTTTAACAACAAGCTGGATGCCTGACTTATTTTTTTAGCCATACAGCAGAAGATTTAAGCTAAGCAGTAGTGTCCCCCCATAGCTATTATCGCCGTTTCAATTTTTGTTTTCCTTTAAGCTGACCAATGCTGTTTTTAACTTTCTCTGGTTTTTGTATCAAAATTAACGGGGCAGTGAAGTCTGGTTTTTCGCTTTGGCCGGAGTGTGATGCTGATAAATCATACGCGAGTCCTTTTTGGCAGGGTTTTAGCGCCGCACCTGAACGGTCCAAGTTTCTGCAGGGCTTTTTAACTTCCCCTTTTTCCCCCGTCCCTCGCACCGGGGAGGACGAGCTGGTATCGGTGGCGCTCTGAAAGAGCAAACGCGAGCGGCTCTGCCCGGCTGCAAAGGTGTGCAACTCGATGCCGTGCTCAGAGCACATCTGGCATCGTTTGGTTTGCGTCGTGCTGCGGGTGAGCCCTGCACGCCAGCGGGCCCAGCCTGGGAGCAGCGCGGTGCCAAACGTGCAGGACGGTGCTTTCGGCTTCGTAAACACACAAGTTTCGGCTCCCGTGCTCGGGTGTCTCGTTGCAGTGAGCGTAGCAGCAGCTCAGTGCCTTGTCAGGTCCCCCGTGCATGGGAAGCAGCTCTTGACCTTTTCCTAAATCAGATGAGGCAGTTTTAAGCTTTTATTTCCATGAGACAATCCGATCCGCAGGGTCGCTTTTCCAAAGGCGTGGCGGAGCGCATCTACCTAAAGACATTGTGGGGTTGGACCCGTGTCAGGAAATTGTAGGTAGAGATGTGACTCTTTTACCAGATGCCGCTTCTCGTGATTTCATCTCCTGGAGGAAACTTGCCTCCAGTAAAGCTTACTTCACCGGGAGGCCCGCGGGCGTGCACATCGCAGCTGCCCCCAAAAAACAGCTGCGCTATCACCAGGGCCGGGACAAGCTGCAGCCCTGCTTGAGAAGTCTGTGAATTACAGGAGCCTTCCCCTGATTTAGATGCACATACAGTGCAGAATCGGATATCGCTTCCCTAACAGCACTTTAAGGAAATGAAATGAGCAGCTATCAAGAAGAAATTTAGGAAGAGCCAGCTGGCACCAAACCGTTCTTAAAACTTGTGGGCTTGGACAAAGCAGTTCACGCACCAAAAGCAGCATGTGAATGGACGACTTTAACGTGAGTGCATTCAAAAATGACAAACCTGATGTCGCTAGAAGGAGAGCTACACAGTAAAATTGTGGAGAGACCCTGTACAAGCAGTTCTTTTAAGGTTTTCTGTCAGTAGCAAGAAATGGTTGTTTCAGTCCCAACTCTGACAGATTTCCAGGCATGGCAGTTGTCATTAAACATCCGTTATGGACCTTTTAGCGTTAGGATGGTAAAAGTATCCTCAGACCTCCCTGGGCTGTGCAGGCATGAAGTACCAGGGGTATTTCAGGGGGCAGCGAGCTCCTCTGTGGTAGCAGCCTTTCAGGTATGGCCAGGGGATGAAGCTCAGAGTGTTTATAGCAGAAGAGATGAGAAGTCTCAATGACGCCTTGAGGGGAGAAAGTCATCCTGCTCTCCTTTTCTAGGCTTGCATTTTATGCACAAAATTGCCTCTCCTCCTTGGCCGAAGCCTTCGACCCTGGATGGATTTTTTTTTCTTAACCTGTAGTTCAGTTCAGCCTTAAAGCATTGACTAGATGGTGTTCGCTTTTCAAACTTCCCTACAGAAATGCTTTGTTCAGATGAAGATGAAGCTAAACCTGCTGGTCTGTCACCAATTTTTGTTACACCGAAGACTACACAGGTACTGTGCAGCACAAATTAGCACACAAGGGCATAAAAAGCAGATGTGAATGTGAAGCATTGCCCGCAGGCTGATGGAGAGCCCTCTGAGGCACAGCAAGCTTTTTCAATGTTATCCCCTATTCCTCAGCTGCTAAAATTGATGCTCAGACGTAAGCTCTCGATGTATAAAGAGGAATTTCTGGAAGAGTCAAGGAGTGGCTATTTCAAGCGGTTTGTCATTTTCTAGCTGAGAAAAGAGCTTCCTCCCTCCTATCCCAAGCAAACTGTACCCATGAGGATCTGTAGCATGACAGATATTCTCTCTGGACAGCTCAGAAGTCAACAGAAGAGAAAACCTTTTTCAGGCTGCTACCAGCTCACTGCCTGCAGCTGCTGCATGGTCCAGCCCCAGCTCTGCACACCCAGGCTGGCCTTTCCATCTAACATGTCTCTGTGATCCCTGCTCCCTCCTCCTCTAAAACCCCCTGCCATGGGCTTTCCATCACGTAGAACCTGCCGTACACTGAACAGCACCTGAACATGGGCTGAAGAGTGAAAAAATGTGGATAAATTCATAGGTTTTATTATAACAAACCGTATAAATGGAGCTCAGTGCCGTGATGCTCTGGGCAGGACCATGGAGGCAGCAGGTCCATGCCTCCCATCACCCAAATCGGCCTCTCCCCACACCCTCAGCTCACCCTGACAAGAACATGTGGGATGCTCAGAGGTGCCTTAAAAATGCCCTGGCCTCCATCAAGCAGGCCCTTAGGAGAAGATGGGGGCTGACAGCATGGGAGGAGGGAGGGAAGGCAAGAAAATCCCTGCAGGAGCAGGGAGCTGGGAAGAGAGAAAGAGGCAACAGAGACAGCAGGAAGCGCTGGCTTACGCTGCTGGATTGCCATCTTAATTATCCCTGGCAAAAGAACAGTGATTAACATCACTGACTGTGGACAACCTTTATGTAATTACTCATTAACATTTCTAAAATTGCACCTAGCTGCTAGAGCAATGCGTGCTTTATAGATTCATCATGTTTAAGTCCGGAACGAGTCAGTAGATGGCCTGTGCAGCCCTCTGTGCTCCGCCAGCCGCGATCACCCGGCGGAAACGGGTCCCCAGGGCTGGTTTCCCCAGAGAGGGCAGCCAGGGATACCCAGCGATGGACATCCCACCCTATACCCTGAGATGTTGTTCCACATTGGGATCATCCCTGTGCCCCAGCCCCAGATTAAAATCTGTGCTGGCTGCCTTAATTTGTATTTAGGGAAGTGGCAGCCGCGGGGCTGGGTAGGGACGGGGCTTCTCCATCTCCACCAGGGGCTTCCACCCTGCCAAAAGCTGGCCAAGGACATTAACACAGGTCTTGAGGACAATCATTTTAAATAATGAATTAAATAGAGGAAAATGTGATTGGCTTGCACATGTCCTGCAAGCAGTAAAATGAGGCTGAGCCTCCCAGCTACACAATTTGTGGCAAGCCACTGGCTCTGCTGGGCCTTGCAGTGCAGAAGGGTCATCGCTCCTGTTAGCTGCTGATTTCAGAGACCACTCTCAGGTAGATTTAGTTCAGCAAAACCTGTTTTTTAGTTCAGTTCCACCTGTTTATTTTCCAAAAGGAAGCTGAAAGCCAAATCTTGATAACAGTTTGCGATCAGAGGAAAATCACTACAAGACCGCTCTGGCCTCCTAAATCCTAAATGGTGATTCCATTTCCATGCAAGGAGGCCCCGGGACTTCAGCCAAAAGCTCTCCAGTGCTCAGGGCAGGGGGTAGTGAACACCCCCTGGGCCTGAGCTCTTTTGGAAGCACCATGCATACACAGCCCCCTGCTTCTCTTGGAAAAAAAGGGAAATCAAAAAGTCCCAGAAAAGGCAAAAACACCCAATCGAGTCCAGGACAACCCCAATACACCTCAGCTCTGATCCTGATCACCTGAGCACTGGTAAAAAAAATAAAAGTCAGACTGCTGTACCATGGGCACCAAGGAGCTCTCAGAGCAACGTTCAGTGGCCAGCCTTGAACAGGCATTTTGGGGCAGAAGGCCTGTAGTTTGGCATTTGGGGGCTGGAGGACTGTAACCTGGCATTTTGGGGCAGAAGGACTGTAATTTGGTCATTCCACACCACAGCCTTGTCTCCTCCACCACCCGTTCCCTGTTGGGGACCCAGACCTCTGACCACAAAGCACCTCACGTGGCACAGGAGCGAGGTACACCTCAGGATCTAAAAATTAATATTTCTGCTCTCACATTTGAAGCACTGTGGAGCTATCCCGGCACCCACAGCACACGAAGGGAAAGCCAAATGAAAAAAGAAGAGGCTCCAGGCTGGGATCCTCTGACCTGGGGCACAGCCCCCTCATTGTGGCCCTACTGGCGTAAAGGGGAAGGGGCTCGGCAGGAGGCCGGGCTGGGGGACAGGGCCCTCCTGAGCCCTGGAGGAAAATTTGACTTAATCCATTAGCTGTGGGTGCATGTGAGAGTTTGGACTTCAGAAATAATCCACAGGCTCTCTGCTAGTGAAGTATTTCATCCCCAAAAGTTTCGTGGAGAGTTTGAGGGGGATTATATTTTTATGGGTTCCCATTTGAAAGACTTTTCACAGGTTTACCTCAAGCATATGGCTCCGATTTTGGTTCTTTTGTTTTCCCACTTAATGCTCTTGGAATTGCTGGTTAATGACATCCATGCTGAAACCACGTTGTTTTTCCAAGCAAAATGTCCACCCAAGGTGGTGCTTACCTCTCCTCAAGTGTGGCAACAAAACGCCAAAGGCCTCCTTGTGCACAGACTGCCTGCTGCAGTTCCAGCCGGGGGATGGATTAAAGCCACACTGGCCCTGACAGTGCTGAGGACACCAGCACCAACATCACCATCACCACCACCACTACCATGACCATCACAACCACCACCACTGCCGCCACCATCAGGACCAGCACCACCACCATCAGGACCAGCACCACCACCACCACCATCAGCACCAGCACCACCAGCACTACCACCACCATCGCTACCACCACCACCACCATCAGCAGCACCAGCACTGCCACCACCAGCACCAGCAGCACCATCACTACCACCACCACCACAACCATCATCACCACCATCACTACCACCACCATCATCACCACCACCAGCACCACCATCACTAGCACCACCATCACTAGCACCACCACCACCGTCATCACCACTAGCACCAGCACTACCACCATCACCACCAGCAGCACCATCATCACTGCCACCACCACCACCAGCACCACCACCAGCACCACCACCACAACCATCATCACCACCAGCACTACCACCACCATCATCACTACCAGTACCACCAGCACCACCACCACCAGCACCACCAGCACCAACACCACCAGCAGCAATGCTGCCGAGCCCACCTGGGCACACAATGGGTCCAGCTGCCAGAGCACAGCACCCATTACCGGGCTCTATCCATCGCTGTGAACCTTCCCCGTGCCGCACGTGAACCTCGACACTTCAAAAGACCGTGGGAAAGCCTGATTAAAGGGATTTTCTCCCCTGTTGGGATCGACACCTTCTTTGAAGCCCTTCCAAACGACAGCACAAACGCACCCACCGTGAAGGGACCCAAGCTGTATTTTCAGCGAGCTTAATTTCTCCTTCCCCCCTCCTTGCTCTCTTCCCGGCCCCCCCTCTCCTCTCGGTTTTGGAAACACCTGGTAAGCTGTAAAATGATTTACGAAGTGAAAGTGTTAAATGAGGCCACCAGCTGTAAGACTGACAGAGCTTTATGAGTTTTATTAGGTGCCCTATTATGGAAAATAAACTTTAATCCGTCCATAAAAACAGAATCTGAAAAACATATTTGCCCTTGTAGTCTGGAACACTGAAGGTATTCTTGTGAGAGGCCGGGCTTTAAAGAGATTAATTTTATTGAGACAGACACAAAACACCGGTAGGGCTTTGATACGGAGCCCAGGACCGGCTGCCTGTGCCCTGCAAGGCGATTTCTCACGTCTGGACACACACCTCCGCGCATCCTGGCCCGACGGCGCATGCCGGCCACTTTAATTAGCGGGATTTAATCGGAAATTAGTGGCTAAGGAGAGATCTTTTTTTTTTTTGGGAAGGTGACCTCAGCTCGCCCTTAATTATTCTTATGGGGATTATTTTGGGGATAACGACGGGGATTGCCTTGTTTCGGCTCTTTTCAGGGGCAGAGAGAGGTGACAGCGGGACGCGCCGGCGGCTTTAGGGGCGGGGGAGCCGCAGCCGTCCCCCCCCCAGGGCAGATGCAGCCGCAGCCACCAGCGTGGAAGTTCACAAGCCCCCTTCCCATCCTTTTTTCCCCTTCTTTTTTTCCCTTCTCTCTTTAAATTCTCCAAACCCCGCGGCCTGTGAACGAAAGGACACCGCGTTTCCGATTTAAACCCGAGCCCGCAACACGATTGTTTCCCTGCAAGATGGGGGGGGGGAGGGGGGGCATCGATCAAGCCTAAATCGGGTTTACCCCGATCAGGTTTCCGACACACGGGATCCGGCCAGATTTACGGTTCCCCTGTGCGCGGCTGTGATTTACGGCGTAGTCCCGCGGCGCACTGGGTGTGCCGGGCCGGTAAACCCATAAATAACCGGGTCGTGCCTAAAGCCCAGCTCCGAGAGGCAGCACCTGAAGCTCTCCGGGATGGGGAGGTGCTTTCCTTCGTGCTGTCTCCAGCTCGAAGCCCCCTGCGTGCTCCAGGCTGGGTTTCAAGGCGGGATTTTTAGAGAAGCTGGGGCCGCGCGGCTCTCCTTGGAAAGGTTGGCGCGGGTTTGCAAAGCGCTGCCTTAAAAGAAATTAAAAAAAGAATAATTAAGTAATAATAATTAAATAATAAAAGTTAAATAACGGTAATTTTAAAAAGCGGGGGGGCGGGAACAGGCCTCGTTTCGGAGCTTTTTAGTCCCCCGTACAAGCGGCTGCGCCCTGGCTGCGCGCATCTTGCGCCGCCCTTCAGTTAGCGGGGATGAATTGCGGGACGTGGCCCCGAGCCGGCGGGGCTGAGCCGGTGATGATGGTTAAATTCCCCGTCATTGATTTGGGGGAGAGCCGCCGTGACGAGGACGGATCGATCCGCCGATTTATTGGCGAGCTAAAGCCCGGGGCGGCGGCTGCGGCCGTCTGGGGGGGGCCCTTCCTCGGCGTCGGGGAGAGCACGGGGGGCGGGGGGGGGGGGGGGATTGGTTCTCGCGCCCTGCAGCTCGTTTGTAAGACCTTAATTAAGGCCGTTCCTGCAAGGCGGAGCTGCTCCCCGCTGGGGGGTGCCCCGGTTTGGGGTCTCCGGGTGCTGCAGGAGGGGGAGAGAGGAGCCCCGACGGCGGGGAGGGGTGGGCAAAGGGGTGCAAAAAGGAGGGGGCGCAGCCGCTTCGCCCCCCCTCATCCAGACGGGAGGGACGGGGAGGTCACGGAGGCCGAAGGAAGAAGCTGGAGCCCCTTCCCCGACGGCACTGAGCCCTCTGCCCCCCCCCCCCCCCGTTATAGGATGCCACGACCCCAGGGGGAAACGGCGGGGGCACATTGCGCCGGGTCCCCCCCGTCCATGCCACTCGGGGGGAAAGCTCGGGTGGGAACCCGCGGCCCCGCTCCTTCCCTACCCCCCTCCCGGCCCCCCCCAAGACCCCTGACACGTCTCAAGTACAAAACGCCGTTTATTTTCCACCCCACCGCGCGGGTGGGGTGGGGGAGCTGGGTAATAATTTAGCATGCATAAGTAGAGGCAATTCTTCTTATTATTATTTTTTATAAATACGATATACAAAAATAAAGACGGTATCGAGATTTCCAGCAGTTTTAACGTTCAGGACATAACCAGTTTTCCCGCTATATAGCCGGAACAAAACCATTTCCAAGACTCAGCGAACGGAGGGTTGGGACTGGGGGCGGGGGGGTGTCAAGTTTTGTCTGCTTTTCAGTCAGTAATAACACTGTGGTCACCGCAAATCTTCCGTCCCCCTCCCGGCACACGGGGGGATCCTCTTCTCCATCCCCCTCCAAGCGGGGAGAAAACGGAATAAAGGGGGGGAGCTGGGGGGGGGGGCGGCCCCGACGGGGCGGGCGGGGAGCTGGGGCCGGGGGCTCACTGGGGCTGGGTGGGGGCCAGCGGGGGGGCTCCGTGCCGGCCCCGGGGCTGCGAGTCCTCCTCGTCCGCCTCGGAGCAGTCGGAGGAGTGGTAGGGGCAGCACCTGCCGGCTTCTTCCTCCTCCTCTTCCTCCTCGTCGTCGTCGGGCTCGCTGTCGGGCAGCTCCCGCAGCCGCCGCCCTCCGCTCTTGTCGGGGGCGGGCAGCAGCAGCTCCTCGTCCGCCTTGTCCTCGCCTCCCCCCTTCTGCTTCTCGGCTTCCTGCGCCGCCTGCTCCTTCGCCTTCTTGCTCCGCTTCCACTTCATGCGCCGGTTCTGGAACCAAATCTTCACCTGGGGGGGGGGGGGGGGAGGGGGGGCGAAGAGAAATTTGGGGCACGGCTTCAGCCCCGGCCCCTCGACGGCGCCCCGACGGCGCCCCTATTTCCCACCGCCCCCCCCCCCCTCCCCACACCCCGGGGTCTCACCTGCGTCTCGGTGAGCATCAGCGACGTGGCCACCTCGAAGCGCTTGGGCCGGGAGAGGTATTTGTTCAGCTTGAACTGGTGCTCCAGCTCCAGCAGCTGCTGGCTGGTGAAAGCCGTGCGGGGCCGGCGGCACTTCCCCAGCAGGTTGGACTGAGCCTGGGCTGCGGGGGGAACCGCGGGGGTGAGAACAGAGCTGGGGTTGGGGGGGTGAGAGAAATGGGGGAGCCGTCGGGGGGATGCCGGGGGGCACCAGGGGGGAGCGCACGGAGAGGGGAGAGGGGACCCGACGTGCCACGGGGGGTGTCAGGGGGGTCCCTGAAATGGAATGAATGAAATCAAAGATAAAAAGCCAGAAAGAAAAAAAAAAAAAAGAAATAAAAATCTGCCCCTTGATTTCCCCAGAGCCCAAGTGCGAGGCAATAAAAGGGAGCCGGGGGTGGCGGCTCGCCCCGTGGGATGCTCAGCTCCGCTTAAACCCGCCGCGCTCGCGGCCCCCCCCCCCCCGGGCCCCCCCGGCTGTAATTAACGGGATTGCAGCGGGTAAGGGAGCGGCGAGGGGTGGGAAACTGCCTTTGAACGAAAAATGCGGGTTTTTTAATAAATATAAACAATTAAAAATAGTATATGAATTAACATATATAATATATAAATTATTATACAATATATAAATTAAAATATATAGATCCGTTATATATATACATACTATATATATACATATATATACATATATATACACACACATATATATATATCGGTGTGTTTTCCGCATTAAAAAAATCAAATAAGGGATTTTATCCAAAAAAAAGGGGGGGTGGATGGATGGACAAGGGGCTCCGACACCCGGCGGCGCGCCCCGGCCGTGCCCGCGCTTCCCGGCGCGTTTTGGGATTTCGTTTGATTTGGTTTGGGACCGAAGAAAATGCTCTGGCTGCCCGGCCGCTTTTGGGGCCAGGCTGCCGAAAAGGGCACGGAGAGAAAAGGGCAGTGTCCGGCTCGCAGACGGGAGCGAGGATGGGATTTTGTCACCGCCGTGCGATTTTCCCCGCTTATTTCTTCCCCCTTGCGCCTTGTTTGAGAGGCAGGGCTCTGACAGCTCCCCTAATTATTTTTTTTTCTCCCTGAATGTTCCAGCCCAAACAACCTCAATCCGAAAGAAAACAATGGACTTTTTTGTCTGCGAACGTGTGCAGAGTACGAAAAAAAAAAAATTAAAAAAAAATCCCAATTCTTTTTTTTTTTTTTTCCTGGCACGATTTTCGTAAAACTACACCTCCGGTATTGTTAACCCGGCCGTCCCCACCGAGAGCTCACACCTAAGGAAATGATCTGTGCCTGAAACAGATGCACGAAAAGGTCCCCGTCGCCGTGAGGCCTAGCTGTTCTGCTGCTGAGGCTGCGATTTGGGGCTGGGGGGATTTCGTGCAGCATTTCCAGAGCCCCCAGCCCCCCGCCCCGAACCGCTCCGACCCCGTTATTCCCCGTCGCTTCGTCCTCCCGGGGACCCCAAGCTCCCGCTGACCCCTAACCCTACGCCCGCTTGCCCAAGGGGAGAGCGCCGCAGTTATTTTCAGCCCGCTGCCGGGAAAAGGAAAATAAAATAAAGAGCGGCTGGGGGCCAGGACCTGAGTTTTGGGGGAACCCGGGGATGGGCTGCTCAGCGGGGACGGGCTGGCAGCCGTCACGTTTGAGCCGCCCTAAAAAAACCGAGCCGGAGGGCGACAGGGGATAAAGGGGGCGACACGGGCGTCCCTTGCGGATGGCTGTTTCCTCCTTTTAATAAAAATTAAAACAACATAACGCGGTTGAAACCCTAGGAGCCGGGAGCTGGCGGGGGTGGGGGTGGCTATTAGGGTTGCGGAGGGGTTAGGGCTGCGGAAGGCGATACTCACAGTTAAAATCGGGCATTTTGGGCAGGATCATGCCGGCCGTGGATGCCCGCAGCCACTGGTCCAGCTGGAAGGTGCCCGCGCTCAGCTTGATGGGGTCGGCGGCGGGGTGGGAAGGATGCGCCCCTTGCACTTGCGAGTAGGAGTAGGACAGCGCCGGGTGCTGCCCGCCCAGCGCCGAGTACCCGTACACGGGGTGCCCGTATAGGGCCGCCTGCGGGGGCATGCCGGGCCCCCCGGGGGCCGCGGGGTGCAGTCCCAGGGCCATCCCGGCGTGGTGCGGGGGGTGGCCGCTGGTGGAGGCCAAAAACCCCCCCTTGGGCACCAGGGCGCAGTGGGCGGCCAGGATGCGCGGCGGCGGCGGCGGCGGCGAGGGGCTGTCGGCGCGGAGGCGGTCGGCGGGGCCGGCGGCGGGCTGCTGCTGCTGCTCGGAGGAAGAGGAGGAGGAGGAGGAGGAGGAGGAAGAGGAGGACGAGGAGGAAGCCGGGGGGCTGCCGCTGGAGCTGCTGGAGCTGCCGGAGCCGCGCGCCGCGCTGCCACCCAGCGAGGAGGCGACGAGGGCGAGCGGAGCGCTCTGCGCCGCCACCGCCGCCGCCTTGGGGGGGTCGACAGCCAGCAGCGCGTCGATGCGGAAATTTTTGGATTTTTCCATGGGAGCACCGGCAGCTGGCGGCGAGAGGGGCCGGGGGGGAGGAATTTTAAAGGGGGGGTTGGGGGGGGGGGGGGGGAAACTGGGACGGCAGCGGGCGGGCGGCCCCGGGCCGGGCCCGCGTCTCCCGGCGGCGGCGGGCAGCGGGCGGCTGTGGGGCCGCGCTGGGCGGTGCGACCCTACAAGGGCCTTCAGGAGGCTCCCATTGGGCCGGAGGCTCTGCAGCCTCCATTGGCGGCGGCGGGAGGCCGAGCCCGCTATTGGCCCCGCCGAGCACCTGTCACGGAGCCCCCCCCCTACCCCCCTTTCCCGAGCCCCCCCCGACGGCACGGCCCCGCAGCCCCCCCCCCCCCCCGGTCCCCGGGAAAGCGCCGTCCGAGGGGACGGGGGAGGCTCCGGGGGGGGGGGGGGGGGGCTCGCCCCGTGATTTTTGCCCTCACCGGGGGTCCCAGCGAGGTGTTGAGGAGTTTATTCCCCCCCTTCTCGCACACGGTAAATATTTGCCCTAAACGCGCCGCCAAGCGCTTTTTGAGGAGTTTGGAAAGAATAAACACCTGTAGGTCAGGGAGTCATGCCTGCCACCAGAATGCGCCTTGGTAAAGAGTGTGTGTGCGGGGGGGGGAGCCGCTTATCTAGCACAAACAGGCACGGGAAAAGGGAAAGAGAGGGGCCAGGGGGTCTCCCCCCATCCCGCCTGGGTCCCGTTTCCCCCGGGGGGGCGGCCGCGGGGACCCCCGGTGCGAGGGGAGGTGACAGACCAGGCGCCCTCTCGCCCCGAAAACCTTCGAGAGCCCCGGGGAAGTGCCCGTGTGACATCCCCGGCCCCATGCGACACCCCCAGCCCTGTCACCCCCCTCCCCCGGGACCGTCCAGGGGCGGTGGGGCTGCCCCCGGCAGCAGGGAGCGACCCCCGGCCCCCGCCCGCCTTTTTTTTGGGGGGGGGGGAGGACGACGACAAAAACCGGGAAGGAAAAAGGGGGGAAAAAAAGGGGGAAGCGAGAAAAAAACCCGAAAACGGCAACGAAATATCCCACGGCTTTTTTTTCCTGCTCCCCTTCTCAAGACCGCTCCGTCGGCAGAAGGCCCGGGGGGTCCCGAGCCAGGGGGTGCTGGGACCCCCCCGTCACCTCCCGGGACCCCGCGGCGGGTGGCAGCGGGGGGGCCGCGCATGGGGGTGCGGGGGGGCGGCGTGGTAATAATAATAATGAAGAATAATAATAACAATAATCATAATAATAATAGGGGTGCAGTTTGCGGGGCGGAACAGGGAACGGAGCCGCAGGACAAGGGCCGGCAGCGCTGCGGTGCCCGGGCGGGGGGGGCGGCCCCGGCCCCCGCAGCCCCCGGCCCAGCCCCGGCCGGGCCCCGCCGCCCCTCGGCCGCTCTCCCCGCGCCGGGGCCTGCCGGCCGCTGCCCCCCTGCCCTCCCGCCCGGGGGGGGGGCACATCTCGTGCTCAGAGAGGAATTTCGATTTGCACCTTTTTTTTTTTTTTTCCAAATCGAACACTTTTCGTTTTTTCTTTTGTTTTCCCAATTTTTCGTGTTTTTTTTTTAAATTTTTTCATTTCTTCCTTTCTCATCTTTTCCCTTTTTTCCTTTTTCCTTTTTTCCTTCTTTCCTTTTTTCATCTTTTTCTTTTTTTCCTTTTCATCCTTCTTTTTTCCCTTTTCCTCTTTTTCCTTTTTTTCCTTTTCTCCTTTTCCCCCTTTTTCAATTTTCCTTTTTTCTTTTTTCCCTTTTTTCATTTCTTCCATTTTTCTTTTTCCGTTTTTCCTTTTCACATTTTCCTTTTCTCCTTTTTTTCCCTCTTTCCTTTTTTCTTTTTCACCTTTCCTTTTTTCTTTTTTCCCTTCTTTCATTGTTTCATTTTCCTTTTTTCCTTCTTTCACTTTTCCCCTTTTCCCTTCTTTTTCATTTTTCCTTTTTTTTCATTTTTTTCATTTTTTCCGTTTTCCTTTTTTCTTTTTTCCCTTTACCCGTTTTCTTTCTTCTTTCATTCTTTCCCTTTTTTCTTTTTTCCGTTTTCTTCTTCCTTTTCCCTTTTCCCTTTTCCTTTATATTTTTCCTTTTCCCTTTTTTCCCTTTTTCCTTTTTTCCTTCTTTTTTTTCCTTTTTTTCCTTTTTTTTCCTTTTTTCCTTCTTTTTTTTCCTTTTTTCCTTTTTCTCCTTGCTTTTCCCTTTTTCCTTTCTTCCTTATTTTCCCCCCTTTTCCCTTCCTTCCCCCTTTGCCCCCCTTTCCCCCCTTTTCCCCCCTCTCCCCTGTGCTCTCCCACCGCCGCTCCCGCAGCCCGGGGAGGGCCGCACTCCCGCACCTGTGTTGATCCAGCCCCAACAATGCGCGGTTATCTCGGCGCAGATAGCGCGCTGCCCGGACACCTCCGGGTGGTCTCCTTTCAGCAGCCCCCCCCGGCAAACAGATCCCTATCTCGCCTTTTGAAACAGCCGGGCGGCTGCACGGGGGGGGGGTCGACTCGGGGCTGCGTCCCCCCGTGCCCCCCCCGGCCGGTCCCTACAAAGCCGCCGCGACCCGCGGGCGCGGGGCCAGCCTTATTGCCAGAAGCCCATCTAACGCCGCGACATTGTGTAAATGAGCTAATGATACATAAACCTCCCTGCGAGATGTGACATCCTCGGGATGTCTTCCTCTAAATTAGCTGCTCGCGTTGACTGCTAATAATGGTGAGTTTATGAAAGCAATTTCGGCGCAAAAAGCACGGGGGCTCCTCGCTCTAATCAGCCTGCCTCCCTTAATGGATGAGGGGGTCAGGCGGAGAATTATTGACACTCCGCTGCCCTTAACCCGTTTCCCAATAAAGCTGATTAGTTTTTGTCAATTCATCAGCTAACCGCTCTCGCTGGGACTGCATCAAAGCCGTATTTGCTCGGGGGAAATCAACAAGTCGCGCGGCGGATCCATTAGGATCCCCTTCCCGGCATAGGGCCCCCGACGGGATGCCCGCAAACTTCGGCATCAGCCCCAAAAGGGACGAAAGGAGCCCGGGACAGCCCCGGGGTGCTCGCAGGGCCGGGGGGGCCCCCCGTGCTCGGGCTCGGCCGTGTCACCCCCCGGCAGCAGGGCCCCGAGCGGCAGCAGGGCACCGAGCATCCTCCGGGGTGGCGACCCTAAAAAGAAGGGATGCTCGGCCAGCACCCTGCCAGAATCCCCTTTCCCATCCTCTTTGCACCTCACCCGTTCACTTTTTTGGGGAAAAGCCGTCCCTGCACTGAGCAGCCAGGCTGCTTTCTTTATGCCGCTTTTTAAAATTATATATATATATATATATATATTTAATTTCTGCAAGCCGACTTCCAAAGTTTTGCCCGGCTCTCGTTGGACCTTCTCTTCCGATAACTTCGAGCGACAATTTTACATTTATTTGGGCTGCCCGCATCAGGTTTGCCTGGAGCAGTGAGCGCCCCATCCGCGAAAAGCCAACAAAAAGCCCACCGCATCTGCGCTGCCCCTTTAAGCCCCGACCGCCAGCCTCGCAGTCCACCCCCCTCCAATTTAATTTCATTAAAACAGAGCATGAATATTTCTATTAAACCTAAAATGAAATATGAAGCCATTTAGACTCTGCCTGCACCAATCACCCAGATTTATGGCTTTTATTCATCACATCAAGAGCTGGGAAAAATGAATTTTCTTCACCCAGGAAGGAAATAAAACCCCAGCCTTGGTCATTTCCAGAAAGCTGTTAATTTGCCCGTGTGGTAATTACTTTCACAATTAACTAAAATACAAATCAACCTGACAAATCGCCTTAGTTTATATATTAATTAGCCGGCTTAAATTTATTCATTATGAAAAGACAATTTAAGGGGACCCCGGGTGTCTGTTTTATCGCAATAAATTACCCCGGGGGAAATGGGGGCTAATAAAACCGCGCAGTGTTTGCGGACGGGGGCAGCCGCAGCTCCGCGGCTCTGCGCGGGGGCGCAAGGCCCCCCCCCCCGCCCCCCCCCGGCCCGCGCTGATTTAACGCCGCGCCGATGGGATCGCTCGGTGCCTTTCTGAGCTCGCGCTCTTTATAAATGCCCCGCTATTAAATTAGAAAATGATTCTCTCCTCGTTTAATTGTATCCCGCGCGTTCCTTATTCCCTATTAATTAGTCCTATCGACGTTGCAATATTTTAAACGACCGGAGTCCGTTTACGGGCTTAAAATATATGGGTCAGCGCACGCGATTTTCGACGCGGCGGAACTGTATAATGCGGGTTTTAACTACTCCTCTCTCCATACGTCTTAAGCCTCAGCCCCGAGCACCGCGGGGAGTTTGCGCGGCCCGCGCAAGCCGGGAGCCCTTCTGAAAATGGCTCGCACCGGGGCGCCGTCTGAAAATGGCTCGCACCGCCCCGTGCGCCGGCGCCGCGCCGAATTTCCGCGCGGCCCCCGCCAGAAAAATAAATAAAATAAAACACCAAATCCGGCTGGTTTTGAGGAGGAGCAGCAGCGCCGCTCGGCGAAAAGCTCGCTCCCGCTCTGCGCCAGCACCCCCGGGTGCTCCGTGCGCCCCCCAGGTGGATGGGGCCGGGGACGTGTCCCCTCCACGGGGAGGCCCCCGAGGGCTGCCCTAAAGGACGTGGGGTCTCCTTGCTGCCCCCCACACACCTGGGCCATCCAGCCCCCAGTGCTGAGCAGCCTCACGGTCTGCCAGTCCCAATTTTGGGGTTCTGTGAGCAGGGCTTGCCCCGTCCCCGAGGCCTGCGTGGTTGTGGCAGGTACCTGGGATGTCCCTCGTCCCACTGGGCTGTCCTGGTGGCCCATCACAGCTTGTGCTTAAACACCTGGGGCGGAGAAGTCACCTCCCAGCCAGGTGATGCTGGGGTGATGCTGAACCTTACTCCATGGCTGAAGGAAAGCTGGGTGCAGTTGTGCTTCGCCGTCCCCAAGCCACCCCATGTCACTTGACAGGAGCATCCCAGTGGGATGCTGGGGCTGTAGTTCTTGGAGGTTGAGGTGGCCCCAGACTCCAGCCCTGTGGAGGCTCCACAGAGCCCTGCAACCTCCTCTACCCCCAGCAAAGGCTTCTTGCTCTTGGTTTTCAAGGGAAATTTTGGAGAAACAACAGGTCCATGTGGCTGGAGGGTGCGATACCTGCCACCGCTTCAGGAGGCAGATGAAGACTCCCCTTGCCTCCATGTCACTCAGTTCTGGGAGCGTTTGGGCCTCCAACGTTCATGTCAGAGGAACGACATAAATGTCAGGAAGGATAAAAGATGAATCATAAGGGCAGATTAATAATGTGACAAATACTACTGCTTCCTGGCCCGGGCTCCAAAGGTCCCTCCCATCCAAGGCTGGCTCAGAGAAAGCACCTACCGTGGTAAAATCTTAAATGTGGACCGCTCCCACTATTAATCCTATCAAATGTCGTCGGAGGGACATCAATCACGGCAAGCTGCTCGCGATTTAGGAGATTGCACGATGTGATTCCATAAGACTCTCATTGTGATTTAGCATTGATTAATGTCCGTCCATAAAATGATATAAAACTTACTTCTATTCCATTGCAGAGCCCCAAACCGCATTCCAGCCCATATTTCAAAACCTTGTTAATGTAACTGCTAATTTCAGAGGGCGATGGTGATGATTATGGCATACACGGGTTTGTGCGGAGGGGTCTGCGGCGGGGGCAGGAAGAGGTTACAGAAATTATTTCCAAAGCAGAAAATTGCTGTCCGGTTTAAATTATTTCAGGTGTTACGGGGTTAGTCCGTGCCTCCCTCCTTCCTTTCTTTGTCGGCGAGGAGAGGCGTGCTGGGACGAGCTCTGCTGTCGGAGGTGCAGGAAACCCCAAAAGCATCATCAAAAGCATCAGAGCAGGGGGCTGCGAGCCCCATGGGGCCCTGCAGCAATCCTGGAGTAATTCTGTGCCTCCTGCACTTCCAGCACGGGGACTCTGCCCCTCACTGAGGGTTTAACCTGACCCAGGGACTTCGAAACAGCAGGCTCTGAAGGCTTAAAAAATCCTGTTATTTTGGTCATAAAGCCCGCGGGATTGGTACCTGGGGCTCTTCATCCCCACGCAGCATTTGGCCACCTTCCACGCCCAGCGAGCTGGCTGCTCGGGAGGCGTTCGTGGACACGGTTTGCTTTCACTGTATTTTTCTGGAGGCAAGGAGGCTCTGCTTGGCGCAGGGCCCAGTGCAAAATAGCTCATGCTTTTTATTTCCTTTTTCTTCTTTTTTTTTTAAGACACATACCAGGGATTGTGATGTGCATGCATAATGCTATGTGGGCCAGGAGCCGCGCTCTTGCGAAAGAAGATCCAAGCAGGGAGGAGGCTGCACGACTGGTGAAGTGTTTAGGAAATTAAAATAAAAACAGGCTGAAAGTTGACATCTGGGTACGAAACAATATATAATGGGAAGTTCAACGTTTGGTGCTTTAGTATATATAATTTAGCTATAGATAATAGATAATAAAGAGTTCACGGGATCACTTGATGGGAAATATATTGATAATACAATTTTTCTTTGCAAAATGCATGCAACGATTGCAGTTTTGGTTTAATAATAAATTTAACTTTGAAGAATCATTTGTTTCAAACCTCTGCTTTTTCTAATGGCATTCAGAATTATTAATATCTGTCTAGCCAGCTAAAGAGGTTTTTAAAAGAGTATGCTGGGTGTTCTGCAATTACAGTAGCCATCTGCCCTTTATTAAAACTCCATTAACCTTTACATTAAAATACATTTAAAATGCAGACACACTGAAAATATAAAATACAAATAAAATAGATAAGTCTGAGTGGATTCTTTGCTTTACTGGATTATTTGTGCAGAATCTGGCAACTTGTTGTGGCACCTCTGATTTTCTGGGGAGAGAAAGCATTGTAGCATCAATTTTCCTGTTAAAGATAGGAGATAATTACGAGAAGGTAGTGGAATTTAATAACATCTCTGATGAAAATTTTGTAGAATGCGATCTTGTTTATAGAAGGCTAGAAAATCATTGGAAGTTCATATTGTTAACTTCAGAACTGATTGCTTCGTCGTAGGCTCAGAACCGATTTGCTTTGGTCGTGCAGATCTGCCGACTGCTAGAACGATTCAAGCAAATGAAACGATTGCAAGTTTTGTGACGTTCCTCTGATACATTAGGACAGAAATCAAAATGTTTCCGGTAGATCCTGCTGCGTCGTTCCCTTGAGCCTTGTGCCACGGCGTCTCTCTGAGGAGGGAGAGGAAGGCTGCATCGCCCTGCCTGAATACCCGCTGCTGCTGGCAGGGCTGCCCCCTCTGCTTGCAAACAAATCTGCCTAAAATATCCCTGCTGGTTTTCCTTGCTTCGGATTCCACCGAATGTGAATGGGGGCTGAAATTCCTGAGCTAAAATATCTGCCTGATTCTTTTTATTTTTTTTTTTTTCCCCAAAGGGCTGAGCCACTTCCAAGCAGGAGGTTAAGAGCTAACCAGCGGCACCGTCTCGCCTGCCTCGAAGCCTTCCCAGGGAGGGTGTTCGCACACCCACTGAGCCTGATTTACAGCCGCAGCTGGGGCTGGATCAGGTCCCCCTGGCACGGGGGCACACCTCCTGTCATCGATCCCACAAACCCAGCCTCTGGCCAAATCATAAAACTTTCCAAAGCGGCTCCCCCGTGAGCTCCGCGGCATCCCCGGCTCCGTTTCCCTGCGCCCGCCTTTGCTCAGGATCCAAGGATGCTCCTTCCCTCCCTGCGGCTGCTCTTTGTGCCTCCCCTGCGGAGAGCAGGGAGATGCTACAGCCACAGGGGCTGGGGCTAGGGCTGGGGAGGATGAGGGTGAGGAAGGGCAGGGGGCAGGTTGGGAAGGGGACACGGGGGCGAGGGGCTTTTTCAGCAGGGAGCGGGCAGCGGCGGCAGAGCCCTGCGAGGGTGGCTGCGCCCACCGGGGCTCGGAGGGGAATTTCTGACAGCCCTGGGCTGCGATGCTCTCTTTTCACTGCAAGTGACTTTAGAAAAAAAAATCACCTTGGTCAAAGATTTCAATCCAAACCAAGAGAAAACGCTTTTGTTTGCCTTGGTGAGAAGTTTTCAAATCCGGAGTTTCTCAGAAAGTTGTGTGACGTTTTGCTTTTTATTTTTATTCTTTTATTCAGAACAAACACAAATGCCCAAATCATTGAATTTTCCAAGGACCACAAATTCTGCTTTCTCCAAGGCTCTGCTCTCAGTGATTCTAATGTATCAGAAGCTACAGTTTAAGTCCAGGTCCCAGCGAAGCCCTGTTGATAAGGAAAAGGGTTGGGGAACTAAACAAAATGCTTGCAAAAATTTCAGTTGCCCTGTTGGTTCCAGGGGTGCTATTTTCTTAATTGCATTTTTGATAGCAGCATCCACATCTCCCTTAGACTGAAGGGTCATCTTGGGGAAAAAAAAAAAAAAAAGAAAAAAAAAAGAGCTTAGCTTTCAAACAGGTTTGTGTTTTTTTAGCTGGGTTTATATATGGTCCTTATATTGACAGTGCTTTTTGATTAATATTGTGTATAACATTCCTTAATGCACCAGGAGAATTAATTATGCAGAAACATTTGGGCCACCTGGATATTCTATTGATGAAATGACATTTTATTGACAAAATGACAATTTAATACTGAGTTTTTCTGAAGCTCTCTGGTGAATACTTTGTTTGCCTTTGTGAGCAGAACAGGGGCTGTGGATAACTCAGTAAATCCTTTCGTTTTCCCCCAGATTTCTGCATTGGCTACGAATATGTAAGGTTTGCTACTGGAAGTAACAAAAAAAAAAAAAAGATACTTTGGGTCTTCTGTTAATTGGAAATACGCAGAGGAGCAGTTTCATCCTTAGCTGCCACCAGCAGAGCCTGAAGGAGCCTTCTCGGGGCAGAATTTGCTGCAAGGCACCTGTGGCACCAGGTGCTGGCCCCAGCTGTGGCTTCGGGCAGTTCATACGGGTTTGGCAAATGAGATGCTCTATGGCTGGTGAAAAAGAGCTGCCTCCACCAGCGTGGCTTGCAAAAGGGCCTGGATTTACTTCCCGACCCACACCTTGGCTAGAAGGGCTCAAAGCTTTCTTTTCTCATTACTATTTGGACAGTATGTTCTTGTTGTGTGGTCCTCGACCAGGTTTTGTTTAGCTTTTACTGTGTTTTTAACCTCAGGCTTTAAAAATCAGTTCTCAGAATGATGGATTTGGGGCGGCATTTTTGAAAGCTTACAAGTGACTTCGGAGCACAGGTCCTACGAAATTCCCGGGGTCTTTAATCACTTAGGAAATACTGGGAAAAAAAAGCGTACCCTTTATTGGTATTTTAGTTTCTCTTTCTTAAAAAATTGGAGTGTAGAGGCAGTCCTGATGATGGAGAATAATATTGACTTTCTGTAGCTGATAGCAGAGATCTGAGTGGGCTGGGAGTTTTCCAGCTAGATGCTTTTTTTTTTTTTTTTTTTTTTTTTTTGTTTCTTGGAAAATGCTGATTTATTGAAACTGAAACTTTTCATGGGAACATATCAGTACTGATTAAATTTTGTTGAGAGAGATTGCTAAGGTCTGAGCCAGAATTTCTGGCTGTAACAAAAATGAGATCCTTTCATGGGGAATGACCAGCAGGTCAGGGCAGCCATCTGGAGCCTGTCTGGGTCAGGTAGAGGAGAGGACGGACTTTGGGTCTCTCATATAACTGACATAGCCCTTGGGCTATTGCTTACTACAAGGATCCTCTGCTAGTTTTTCATAAAGCAGTCTTGAGAAACCCTCCAGGCCTATTCTGGTATGGAATGGGAAGTTTATTTTTTGTGTAGGTTATTGAGAGAAGGAAATATTTGCTTGTAAAGGTCTTTGAAGATCTAATCTATCAAATTATTGGTATTTATTGGTATTGCAGTTTTTGCTACTCGTTCAGATAGCGCATTGCATTGCAGGGGGTGCTCAACACAAATGCTTCGGAGAGGATGTCTGGATGTCAAGTCCAAAGACTGAATCCTACGGAAACAAATTACTGGTAACTGCATTATGGTGATGTTATTATCAGTAAATGTTATTAGCGCGAGGATTTGTTCCCATGTCAGAACGATGTTAATACAATATTAGTGATGCAGGTCTTCGGTGTCAACATGAGAATATCAAATGCAAGTGGAGGAAAATTGTATTGGATTGTGGAGGTGATGGCAAATCAATGACACAGAAAATCTATGGAGAGCAGTTCATAGTGACACAAGAAAGCAGTGTCCGCATAAATCAGGGGAGACCAGTGGCCACTGAAAGGGAATTTCCATGCAAGATTAAGTGGACATTGTTATTGTGTCAGGACTGTGTGAAATAAGTGCGAAATGAGGACGATACTGGGATACCAACACTTAAACCAAGCAATGTCAACAGAAATTACTCTCTCATTAAGGGAAAACAAAAGGCTAATGGCACAGCTCAGTTACAACCTCTGTCAGCAGCAGTAGCAGCTACTGGGGTAGCCGATGGGTCAGGGCCGTGGATCAGGGCCTTGCAGCGTTTGGTGCTGAGCAAATACGTACCTACGCCATAGTCCTGGCCTGAAAGCTGCCAAGGATGGGCAAGAGGAGAAGTCTGTAAAGGGGACACAGCAGCATATGAAGAGATAGAAGGACAGCATGCAGCCTCTGCTTTTCTGAGCCGTCTGTGTGTGACATGGAGAGGTGAAGAAAGAAGAGGGTGGCACTCTGGGGACAGTGTGGGGACATGGAGCTGAAGGGGACGGCTGTTGCTTGTAGTGAGTGGAGAGCTGGGGGTGGGAGTGGGCAAGGTGATGCTGGCGGGAAGGAGAAGCTGATGGTGAAGTCACTCAACACCTCTCCCAACCAAACCCTTATTTAAGAAGGCAATGCATTTACTTGAGGAGTCTGAGTCAATATGCCCCATCCTCGTATCTCCTTGCAGTGTGAAGCTCACAAAATGCTCTTGACCGTGCCCCCAGTCCACCTGCGTGCCCAGCTGTGTACATGCAACATGGCTGAGTAGCACTGTCAGATGCCCATTGCGTCCAGCTTGAGGCTAGAAGGGCATCATGCTATGTAAAAAAAAGGAAAGAAGGATGAGTCTTACCCAATTTTAAGTATCTACGAGGCAGCTTGCGTGTACCCCAAGCTCCTGCCCAACAAGAAGGGGTGGAATAAACCCTGCTCCAAGTGCTGCTGTTCTGGAAACACCTCCTCAACAAGGCAGGCCTTCAGCCCACCCAGCAGAGTCGGGCCTCAGGGAAGGCCGCGGGAATTTTACCACTGGTTTGATGGTGAATGGGATCAGGCCCCGTGTCCGCAAAGCGGTGTGAGTATCCTAATGTGTTTCAAGTGTTTGTAAGATTACTGGAGTCAGACACATTTTTCAGTTGAGCCCATTAGCCTTTCACACGTGTTTGTGAGGAGCACAGAGCCTGGGCAGGCTGGCGGCTTGTAAATGTTAAATCAGCACAAATACCACAGCCTCTGCCACGAGCGGGCATGTGGCGACATGCAGCTTGATTAACGTAGTGCGGGGAAAGAAAATATTGGCGTTTTCTACATCCGTATCTCGATAATGCTGCATGAAAAGTGATATTGGTAATGCTAATGGATGTGTAATTGATGTTACTACAGTCCTTACCACTCACTGGGAAGCTGGTGAGAGCGCCTGTAAGAGAGATAAGATTAAAGGAGATAACAGCTGCAGTAATTCCAGTCACATTTCTGGCAGCAAAGCCGGGTGCAGGAACTGCTTTACCTCCTGGTACAGTCACCACAGGCATTTATCCTTTCGCAGCTCCTGGGGCTGCTCTGGTGAGCGCAGGGGACGCCGAGCACCCCGCGGTACAAAGCAGTAGAGGGAGCTAAGCAGGAACAGACAGATCTAAGCATCAACCAGAGGTGTCGTTGCTCTTTTCCAGGCAGTTTTGGTGGCTGTTGTTCAGAGACATCCTGACAAAGCAGGAGGAGATGGAGAGGAACTACATGACGGCGTGTCTGTGACAGTGGTGCAGGGAAGAGAAGGCAGAGCTCCTTCCTGGAGCGATCCGTAGTGGTTGTGAGGTTCACAAGTTTTTGTGGGCTTTGCCCCGGGCTGTTTTCCAGTTGTTTTATTTCTGGCTTCCCAGGCATTGCCACTAAGATGGTAAATCTGCTTTATTCACAGTTACGACAAATTGGCTGAGATCAGGGAGAGGAATCCCTGAATAACGTGTTAAGAAGCATGACTCGGAAACTGGCACCCACCTCTTGGAAACTGGCACACAGATGTTCCCGAGGTGCTGAGCATGGGCAGGTCTGGGAGTACAGAGCTGGCACAACTCTCAGACAGACGTGCCATGGCAGTCCGTGGGGAGTCCTTCCACCTGCACGTACCAATGGGACTGCCGCTGTCAGAAGAGACTCTGCCAATATTGCACGTGAACATAAATAATGTACAGAACCGCTAGAATTGCACCATGAACTTAGAAGTATATGCTCAGGCAAAGTAACCTGGAACACACCAGAAGTTCTTGAATTAAGATTTCAGGGTTGATGTGTGATTTGCAAAACAGTGATACACACATGGACATCGCGGTCCCTCGCTGCTTGCCTGTCTCCAGCTCCAGCGGTGTTGGTTTTGCTTCCAGCATATTTTGCAATCAGGTTCAGTGGACAGAGCATCATTGTTATGCTGAATAACCTAAGCTCTTTAATCCATGATTGTTTGCCTCCGGAGGGTTTTTGATAACCTCCCTAAAAGATGGCAAACATCCAGTATTTTGTCTTGAATCGCAGTCTAGTTCCAGAACAATCAACTCTAAGTTGTTTAAGAAGACTGTGTACATTAAAACGGCTGTAAATCAGCGTAATGAAAACAACAGCACATGCAGAAATTCATTACATATCTGATACACTGGGGTGTTATTTTATTATTTGATGCATTTATGCTTTATGCTTGTTTTGCAGCATAAAATTCAGCCGATGAATGTGAAATTACAAACCGCTGCCATTTCTCTCACGGTAAACAGAATGCATTAAAAAAATAAAATAAACACCCAAATGTTTTATTATAATAAAGTTACTTGGGGCCAAGAGTTCAACAAGGAGAATTTATAAACATATCATCTCAGATCTTGGAAGGATTTCAACATAATTTGCTTGTGGTATGGTAAGTGAGGTGAAATCCATCTACAAGTCTCTGTAGAGCAATAAATATATGGAAGTGTCTATTTACATTTGCTATGAATTTACTGTAGCACAAAAATGCTCCTGACTTTCCCAATCAAATATGCATGACTTTTGGGCAAGGAAGGAACTCTTTGCGCACGCTATTCTTAAATAACATTGGTTTTGTTTCTCCACCAAACAAAAGTTGTTATCTGTCATTATTTGCTTGACCGAAATGCTGCCCCATGGGGGCAAGAGCTACTGTCACAGTTAAGGCTTTGAAGGATCAGGCCCCAGGGCCCCAGCTTTCAGCAATATTTTTGAATATGCTTTCATCTAAGTTGACAGTGTAAATAAATTATAATAATTGAGACTTCATTTTATGTCCATTTGTAAATGAACATAGATTTTTCAATTTATCTAAGTAATTAACCTTTATCAGAACCGCTGGCTCTAACACAATGACGATTTTGTATACAAATAGGCGCCGGTGGCTACCTGGAGGTATTTTGGCCTTGCTAACTAAGTCAACTCCCAAGCAAATCCTCCATCGTGCAGGTGGGTAAGGTGGAACAGTCACCTTCTGCTAAATGCCCCATCACATCGTCAGCAGCCACCTCTGTAGGATGGAGAGAGATGGGGCTGCTGAAGGGGACGGCTGTGCTGGAGCTGGACAGTTTCCCTTCGTGGCACTGCTGAGATTTTCACCTTTGCTGCCATTCAGCAGTGGAATTAGGTCAACCTATTGCACTAAACACAGGACTTTGAAACCTGGCACAAAGAGCAGTAAAAATGAATGGCCATCCAAAGCCTCTGATGCAGCGTTGTTTAGGGGAGCTGGCAGTTAGCCGCCACTACAGCTCACCTGCCCCACTCCGTCACAAAGGCTGCCTCCTTTATAAATAGGTGTTTTTAGGCTCACTTTCTAGGGCTGAATCATTCACTCTAATGCAATTCCCTCGTTTAGCTGGGACTGACAGCCCTCCTAGGTAAGGTATCTTCACTCTCCGGTATGTTACCTATCTCCTTCCTTCCCACTCACAAGAAAAAGGGGTCAAGAGATCGCTAAGGTCAGCCCTTTTCTCAAACCCGTGGTCAGCTTTTGTAGCTGCCCCGTATGAAGGGGATCTGCTCAGAGGCATCCTGTGCAGGAGCAAAGCAAACCCCACGTTCAACCTGCGGTTTTGCAGTGATGCAGAGGATTTCTGAGCAGTTCGGGAAGCTTGTCTTTCAGATTTTATAAATTCCAGGCCTGTGCAGTCTTTCAGATTCTGCAAAATTGTCTGCTCTGATTTAAAAAAAAATAAAAAATAAAAAAATTAAGAGTAGCCCTAGTCCTTATCCATTCAGAACCCTCCGGTACTGAAGCAGGACCATAGGAGGAACATGACTATGTAGCATTAGATATATATATATATTTGTGTATTTTATTTTCGCAGAAGGAAACCAAAGTGTTAACAATAGACCTCCTACTCCAGGTTTACAGTCAAGTCAGAATTTTGGAAAGTGGTGAACAGAATGGAAATCAGATCACAGATTAGGTTTTACCAAGGCAGGTCATTGCTCCTGCCTGAGCAGCCTGCAAAGCACGAAGGAATGCCTACAGAAGCAGGAGGGGCCTGAAGTCTAATACAGCAAAATCATTTTTAGTAGATTAGGCTAGCGAAAGATCAATCAGAGATTAAACAGGTATTTTTGATTGCACTTGGGCTGGACCCAAGGGCTTCTCAAGGTCTCTGAAATCTCTGCTGCCTATGATCTGACAGCAGTTCCAGGCTGAACTGCTGAAAACCTGCTAAATAATATAATTGATTTTAAAAAGTGCTGTGAGTTATTCTGGCCAATCCAAGAGAGAGAAAACGTCCCTTCTGTCTTCCTGGCGTGCAAATATGAGATGGATAATAAAATACAGGTCATGACAGAATTGCTTTTCCCTCCGTTTTGGAGATGAATGACTTTAAAGCCTTGGCAACTTCCTATTGCCTGGGTTTTGAACTCCCAAACCCACTTTTTAACATGCTAGGTTCTTTCTTTCCACTGTGAGAGGCAAGGCAAGCAGTTAAATGGTTTTGATTTTGGCAAGAAGGGCAAAAAATCATCAAACCCCAAAACTATTAAACTCCTCGGAAAGAAAGCAATAAAGTCAGCAAAAATTTGCAGTGGGAAGGAGCCTCTCTTACTGCGGAAAAGCCGTGGCAGGAGGATCGCTGAACTGACTCTGGGACCACAGGGATCACTGGAAAAAGGCAGAAGCTGAAGGTGGGAACTTTGAACTGGGAATGGCTGAGAAAAGGAGAAAATAGTTGGCAATGAGTGAAAGTATGCACGAAAGAAAAATTTGCAAGAGCTTTGAAATCAAATCCCTAGAGAAGGATGTTTGCACACCCCTACTCATCAAGTTGAAAGGAAGAAGTGGAAAATCTCCAGTTCTGTCTGATTAATAGTGGAAGGTGCTGCTGTGGATGAGGAAGGGGAACTGGAGTGTGTTGCTGACCTCAATAACCTAAGGAATCTTCTTTTTACTGGATGGAAAAGTTTTATTCCTTATGTGTTTAGAAAATCCTTTCTTTTCATAGTCACATCCCTAACTCATCTCCCAGCAAACAAATGGCATGTAAACAAACAAAAAACTCCTGTTTTTCTTAATGGAAAGTAGTTTTGTAGAATGGATATAGGTTAAATGAATGCTATGGAAGTCTGAAAACAGTCAGGGCTAGAAACACAGCATCCAGAGATTGCTTAAGTGTGTTCAGCCTGTCCCGGGCTCAGATCGGAGCCTCTCAACCACCCTATTTTCTGTAATCTGCAGTCAACCCAGAGCTGGCCGAGAGTTTACTAGGCCACTAATGCTGCACTAGCAACCTGCCAGCAACTTTGTGCAATGGACGTGAGGAGCTGATTGGGAGTGCATCTGTGATGAAAACAAAAATAAAATTGATCACAAGCATGCAGCTAGGTTATGGATTAAGCAAGTAACACATAACAAAGTGCCTGATGAGCACCTAACAAAAGACAGATACTAAAAGGAGAATGTGTGATCCAGTGCCCAATATATGGGAATACCCCAATATACGGGAACCATCATGAAGACTCCCAGAAGCTGTTTGATCCAGGCGTGTCCCTGTCTCCTTAAATTTTCATTTGCGGGCCAGGTCAGTGTATGGTTTGTGTCTGCGGAGTGTGTTCTCTGCCCTTGTTCTGAGTTGCCACATGACAGTGAATCTTTGCCAATGGGAGACCTCATTTTTGTACCTGGGAAAGACCTTCACTGGGAATCATCATGTTCCTTAGGCTCAGCTTTCTGCCTGCCAGTCAATCGGCAGGAAGATCACCATGGTGAGAAGGGCAAATACTCCCTGAAAAATAATTTGAGTATGTTCTGGATCTTGCTCACCCAACTACTTGGTGACTGCTTACTGCTCATACAGGTCATTTGTGAATGATCTTGCACAAGAATTAAAAAAAAAAAAAAAAAAGAGCTACATTTGTTTAGAAAGAATCTGCCTTCAAACTCTTATTTCCTGTCTGCAGGTAAGAAACGTGAAAGCTATCTGTGACTGGTTCTATAACAGGCAAATCTCATGGCTGCTCCATATCTTGTTTTTCCTATCTGTGGATTAATGGTAACTTCATGCTTTGAAGTATTTCAGTTAAATATTCTTATGTTTCTATGGGTTTGGGTTGGATCTGATGAAATTAACTCACCTAATGGTCCTAATTCTACCTCAGGTGACACTGCAATTGCCTTTGCAGCTATTTATGAGCAGCAATTGCCTCTGACATAAGACATCAGAAAGCCCAAGTGTGTTTTGAGGCAGGACAAGTGGGAAAATGATGTTTGAGGGCACATGTAATGATGCTTTCCTACATTCACAGGTCTGGGTCCTTGGGATCTAGGTTGATGGCACAAAAGCCTTCCCAAAACAAGACTGGGAATGAATGTACCAGGGCTGGGCAGGGCTTAAGGAACTGTCAGAAAGTACTCATGTGAGCATAAACAGAAGAGAGCAGGGGAAAGCACTGAGTCTTCCCCACAGACCCAATATCAAAGCTGGGAGCTGTTAACATTTGCCAAAACTAACAGTTCTGTTCATCGTTACTTGACGCTTCTCAAGCAGGATGAAGAAGAGATCCAAGCAAACAAACAATCCCATACAGGAACCCATGTGCACAAAGTTCCATACTTAAACTTGTCCAGACACAAAACCAGAGTGCTACACAATTTGGACATTTGTGTGTGGTGTAAGATGCCTAGTCCCTTTCCTCATGAGGCAGATGAGTCCTGAAATGATATATTTTTTGTTCCTCTGGCCAGAAATTCCATCTAAAACTCACTCCTAGTTGAAACATTTTTCTTTTAAACCCATGTATTTCTGGCAAATACTTTGTTAGTTGAAAAAAAAAAATTTGTTGAAAAGCTTCTGCTCAGCTTTGGTGCATGCCAACCTCTCACCAAACTCACCAAGCATGGTGGGATGCAAACAGACCCAAAACAGAAGGTTACAAACTGGTGCAGACCCAACCAGTATAATCAAGTCTTCCATATGTTTGTATCGGTTTAACTAGGTATAGTTAAATCCTGTTAACTAAGTATAGTTTAATTAGGGTGATTAAGCAGATGCAGCAACATACACTGTGTTAGAGGCAGGGATTACCCTTTCCTTCAGCACACGCTGCCTGGAGTGAAGCAGCCCTTTAGGCTCACTCACAGTGTTAGAAATTAATATAAAGTGAAGACATATGGGTTCATTCTTCTCCCAACTATAGTTAAGCAACCTGGGAGCAATTTCATTAAAATCAGTTGTTGCGGTCTAAAGGTCAAAAGCACAGGTTTTTTGGAAAATTTGTTCTTGCAAAAAAAAAAACTGCTTTTGTTTCTGGCTTCTTCTCATGTGCTCAGTTGTCTCTGTGGTGCCTACTTCAGTATCAACAAATGGGTTTCTCTCTAGATGTTTTCTCCATAAATTTCAGAATACTTTCTGTTTTATTTTTTTTTAATGTGAGCTGAATGTTTGGTAGCTGGAAGAGAGACAACTGCAAGTTTTTGCTTCAGAAGAATGGCAAAGGATTGCAATGGGAACATAAAATTGATACCTCACGATTAAGGAAGTAGCTGTGTTGAATTCTGGGAAATATCATATCCGACTCTGAGTTTTAATAAAAATGAGTCAATCAAAAGTGATGACATCTGCATGTGATTATTGACTTCCATATCCCTGACACGTTCAAGTTCATCACTTTTCTCTAGCAAAGCAGATGGGGTGACTATTGGGCTTGGGAGCATAATTGTGGATCAAAGGTTACAGGAGAAGAGACAAATATTCTCAAGTGGGTGGTAGGGTGGTATGTAACTGTGGTCACTGCAGCTTCAGAAAGGAAAAGTGTACGTTGCCCTACTCTCCCAGAACATGTAACATAAATTAGGAAGCATTCAGGAGGCCCTGACTGGAGAGAATAACCAGTTTTACTGGCCCTTCTGCATGACGGATTTGATTCAACACCCTTTGAGATGGAGTAGGCGCATTTCTGTAGACTTCACTGGACTTGGACCAGAGCTTAGAGCAGGGGGATATGTCCCCTTCCTTGGATTACATTTCTGAAGTGCCCATATGTGGGAACTTCACGGCACTAGGCCTTTACTAGGCCTTTCCAAATGCTATCCATCCCTCCCACCCCTTGGAGTTGGCTCCTAATGGGCATTTCTGTACAGAAGACTTCTGCTGGCTTAGGTGTGCAAGCAGGAGATGAAGAAAAGTGACCTCGATGAACATTTGCTGTTGTAGGTCCCACTCTTTGTTGCTTATTGCTTCACCTGGGGACCCATTTGGCCTGTTGTTACAGCAGTCTCTACACTAAGACGTTGCCTCTGTAGTGCTTCTCCTCTCCTGCTAAAGTGCTCACAGGGTGTCTGCAAGAGCCATCTGACATTCATTAGCCAATGCTGAGGAGAAATATTTGCACTGGCCAGGCCTTGTTCTTGCTTGTTCAAAATGGAGCCCAGGACTCCCTGGAGGTGCAAGTCCAAGCCTGCTTGGTGCCTAAGTGTTGGCCAGGCTGTTGGCTAGCAAGAGTGAAAAATGTTGCAGTCTGCTTGGCCAGCATATATTGCAGGCTCTTTTTTTTCTGAATTAAGTGAAGATGGTCAAAGCCCAAGCCCAGCTGAACTAACAGTCAGCAAGCTGAATAGAAATACTTTTTAACGCTCTCAGGCCTGGTCCACAATACAGACACAGCTATACTCTGGGGGTATCGTTCAGTGTTCAATCCTAACATTAGGATGCCCCAAAATGAAACCACTGTAGTATTTTGCTCTCCCTCTTCCAGTGTGATTTAGAGAAGCCAGGTGAACCTTGTTTCAACCTTGTTCTTGGTTTCTAAGTAGTTGTTTCATTTAGGACATTTGACTAAAAGCCCTTCTCATGGAACCAACTCCTGTAGGAGAGTTGCCAGCAATTAATGAAAGATGATAAAATAATAAAAGAAGTAATACATTAACTATATTATCCGTGCACATTTGGACAGTCCTTTTCATTATATCCTCTTTATGGACATCCTCCAGCAACATTTGAAAAGCTACTTTATTGCTGTTCTGTGACTGTTTTGGTTTCCAGACATTAACAGGTTATTTAAATGCAAAAGCCCTCTTTTGTGCTTCCATTTCCTACTCGTAGATTTGATTCAAATAACAAAAAATGGGTATACTGCATTTATGCAATTCCAGTGGGTGTGTGAATATTGATATCAAAGGGGATTTGAGCCTTTGACTTTCTTCTTTTTATTTTTTCCTCCCTGCGAATATGCACAGATGCAAATATATCTGATGTATACTCTTCTGGTTGAGTAGCACAGTACTAAGCAGCCATAGTAACCACATCACTTTGATGTAGATGATTTATCTCCGTAACCAATATATTCAGAGTACAGAAGCCAGAGTGAGTCCACCAGCCCGCAACACAAAGGTTTCTCAGCACCTTGGAAACAATAATCTCTCTCCCTTCTGGGTTAGGTGGGAATCACACCAGAGGCTCAGGACAGATTCGCAGCTCACACAGGTTTCATGGCTGTGGAACTCCTTTGGTGCTAGTTCTTCCAGAAGTTGTGCAAACACTGGTCTGGAGGCACTCTTCAAAGCTTGGCTCTGCTTTCATATAAGCTAGAAAGAGTTCTCCAGATGATTTTTATCTCCAGCATCCAAATAGGGCATCAGGTGCAAATGGCTATTTTTGGAGCCTAGACTTAACATGCAGGTTGGTTTTATTTGAGACAAGAAATGTAGTGTGGCCAAGCCCAATGGGAAAGTTAAAGGTAAATTGCCTTGTTATTTTACTCATTCATTCCGCTCTCCCCAAACGCCTACAGACAACTCATTAACAAACGCAGTAGCGGAAGCAGGACTGAAATGATGTGATTCCTAGGCTGCCTTTATACAGCAGACCAGGGTGCTTGCTTCAGAGTATTTTTTATGCAATAATCAAATGCTCTATCTAATTTTTCATTTTGAAATAACCCTGTCGCTATAGAGGTTGATGAAAACTGCCAGGGTTCTCAATGTAATTTTTGTTTTCACTATACCCTCTCAGCTGCTTTTCTTCTGAAACAGTTGTTGCTCTAGTTTCATATATACATATACAAGTACATGTACATATACATACACATATACATATATATTTAAATCCTCAGCTATTAAATAGTAGTTTGCCAGCCTGGAAGAAGAATGTCAATGAATTGTCAATTCTTTATACTGAGTAATTGATTAATTGGCACAATGTTAATCTCTAAATCAGCAGCAATAAATTCTTTCATTTTTAAGCTTGACCTGAAAGTACTAAAACACTTCTAATTGCCACTGTTTCTGTTGTAAAATGACTGATTAAACTGCATTCATATCATAATCTTTGTTGCTCCTAGAATCTCTGTTTGATAGTCACATCACTGACTCATTGCCAAGAAAGGAAAGGCATCTTGATTTTGGTTTCTCTCAGGAATGCCTTGAATGGAAAAACCTGCTGTTTTTCCCTGGCAGTACTGGACACTGGCCTCTAATTTTAGTTATTGTTGCAATACTATTTATTGCCTGTGTTGGGTCCCAATGTGCTAGGAGTTATACAAACCCAAGACAAAGCAGTTCTAAGTCTGAGAGGTGAAGGAGAATAGGGACAGGTTGGAAAGGACAGTAAAAAAAGAGCCCCAGGGAAACAGCACAATAGTCATCAGTTCCAGGAATGCAGTTTGAACTATTGACAATTTTTCATACGGCATCAAAACAAATGGGAGTTTTGAGGAGAGGGGACATTTAAATTTATACTTTATGTAATTATTTTCTAGTAATTCAGCATTGCAAGGATCCTGGAATTGAGCTTTTCCCTGACCCTTGTACCCATTTGTAAGGAAAGGGATATAGCCCAAATCGCACCCTTATGGTGAACCATAAATCCTGGGGGCCACAGGCAGATGGGACTAATGAAGAACAGCCTCATGGTCCCAGGATTAGGATGGCAGTGTCCTCATGTCTTCTCTAGGCTGAACACAGCTCAGCCTGACTGGAGATCCCAACCCTTTTATACTATCATCATGTGCAAACAGAATTTGTAAAGCAGTATTTTAACCTTGTGAAAAACAGAGTTTTCTGACAGAGAAGCAAAACAGACCATCAGGAGCCAGCCCTGCCTTCTTTGAAGTCAGGGGAATTGGGGATGTTTTCTGGCAGACAAAATACAGCTCACCCTTCCTGTGTGAGTTATCCAAACTGCTGAGAAACTTGACTGGCAGCTTCATGTTGTAAAATCCTACAAAAATGAAGTAAAAATAATAAAAGACCTAAATCCTGCTGGATTAAGCTGAGGCCCAACTTCTAAACTTTTGGGAACTAAGTCAGTATAAAAACTCAGCTAACAAAGTCACAATGCTTTCCATCCCGGATCCTTGGATTCTGTTCTGTTTTATTCATTATCAACCCAAGTTTTGTAGCTGCAACTTTATTATCATTCTCATTCCACATGTAGTTTGCAGATGAAAAAATGTTGAAACTGTACCAGATGTGATCTGGAAGAAACTGAGAAAAAAATAAATCCAGACCACCAGGTCACTGAAGCCACAATTTTAGATATCGTAAACCTTAACCTGTAAGCATTATTGCATTTGACAGTATTACATAGTAAGTGGTTCTATTGCCTGAAAGTAAGAGTTTGCAAAGCCAAAAGCTTGTGTTTTAACACAAAAATTGAGTAAAGGTATCCAAGACATCTAGAAAGACATCGGGGGTATTGGAAACAGCATGAGCAACATCATTCCTTTTGCCTCCTTGCATATTGCCATGGCCCCAGGGACAACACTTGGAGCAGTTGAGTTCTTCAGGATTTTGGAGGGAAGCACTGGCAAGGCAGAAGGAAATCAGCGGAAGGGCACAGCTCTTAGCACAGGCTTTTCTCAGTAAATACAAGGCAAAATGCCTGTGGGTGTGGATTTAGCTGTATGTATTTTTCAATATGTGTTGCCATCCCGGGGAGTGAGAATGCAAGTGTTGCGGACAGAAATGCTCCTTGAAGGACAGAGGGTTTCTCATCCCATGGACACCCAAGGGGCTGGAGGGCCAGAACGCCTCCTTCCCATGCTAGGAAAAGCCCCACATTTTGTTCCTTTGTGGTGTACAAGTGCAGGCATTGACTGGAAAGCAAGTGCGTTGGAGAGGTGTAAACCTGCTCCTGCAGGTGAGCACTATGGTGGCAGAAGGCAATGGATGAGTATTGGTACTACACTCTTGTTCTTCTGTGTCTTTGAATTGGTGAGGAATACATTGAATACTTTAAAAAAATATTTTACTTAAGGTTTTTTTTATTTGTTTGTTTGTTTGATTTGGAGGAAAGAGCTTTGTGAGATTTCTCATGTCATTCTTGTTTGCTTTTGTGGGGAATTTCCTCGCTATAATACTAGCAAATGGGGGCAGTGACTGAGTGATCGGAACAATGAGCTTAAGAGGAAATAAGGCTGTGAAGCTAGCCAATTTAATCTTCTCCATGTAAAACCTATAGGTGAGGAGGAGGAAACGCCATCTGATGGCCATCTTTCATCAGACATTTGTGTCACATGAAGTTTCCTCTATGAGGATTAGAAAGTCTAACAGTATGCAGTATTAATCACAACTGACTTGGTTGTTAAATTGACCTCTGTAATTTTGTTGGGGTTTCTTCTGCTTTCAGAACACTCAGGTGCTCCATCTTGTGCTCTAAAAGCAACATGAAATGACTCTTGTGTCTTTTACTACAGGCCTTTATAAGGAACACCTGAAGACTTTGTCTTGTTTCTTAAACAAAGGACTTCTTCTACTTAATTATTACCTTAAAATTAACAGAGATTTTGTGCCTTGGTCATTTTTATTTTTCCTAGATGGGGCTGGATTACTTGGAAGGTGTGTGCTGTGATTTCTCTGATCGCAGCTGTAGGGATGGGAGTACTGTGCCTCCAAAGGAGAGAGCTGACATCCACCATCCCAAATGTCATTGACTGAAATGAAATGGTTGTTAGAACTAAAACCACCCTGAAGTCCCGTGGAAGCCATCTGATTGATAATCCCAATTCACAGCTGTCAGTCTCCTGTCTCTTGTGTTGTCTTCATTCACTGCCTGCAAGGCACCATGGATTTCTGGTCCAGGCAGGAGCTAGCTAAGTCTAAAAAAAGAAATAAAAGCATACTCTAAAAAAAATTAAAAATTGTCATGAAGACCAAAATGCATAAATACAACAGATCTTAGGCCTTCCTCGAATATCATAAAAAATTTTAAAAATGATACAAGCCCAGTTTAAAAGAAAAATTTTCAAGTCATTTTTGTTCTGTAAAGGGGTAATTCCTGGACCGTAACCAGACTGCCTTTTCATATTTCTTCCTTTATTCTGTATATGCACGTATGATATTTGCAACGCTTGTATCCATAGAATGATTCATACAATAGCAAGAAATTGCATACATCTAAAATGGCTTAAATGGGAGCAGCCATGGTAGGCCTTTGTGAACTTTTGGCACCAGCCTCCCAGTACCATAGAGCCTGGGATCATTCACAGGAAGGTGTGGAATTGCTGTGGGATTGCTGATGGATTTCCTTGGCTTTCATTATGTGGGGTCAAATCCATTTCTCCTGGTGTTCTGACCTTCATACCTGGGGCTGAGCGTCTTTACCACAGCCCCAGCGCTGCTCTGCCAGGTCAGTGCACTGAATCAGAAATGATGGGGCTTAAGTGCCATGGGAAAATAGCCTGCGCATGGGAATGGACGAAGACATTGAAATCATAAAATCACAGAATGGTTTGGGTTGGAAAGGACCTTAAAGATCATCTAATTCCAACCCCCTGCCATGGGCAGGGACACCTACCCTGATGATGGATGACCCTGCAAAATCTCTTGCAAGACCTCGTATGACTTAAAAATGATAACGAAATCCATAAGTAATTGAGTGCTTCTGATTGCTAGCTTACAGATGTTCTTGTTGATATACATTTCAGGCTTTTTTCTAGAGCTGGTTGAGCTGTAACTGAAGGCTGAGATTCCCACAGAAACATTTGCTCTAGGAGCCAGCAGAAAGGCAGAGGGAGAGGACAAAAGGCAAGGTGGGGGCTCAGGCTGTGGTGGTGGGGGCTCAGGCTGCGGTGATGGAGCCTTAGCAAGAGGCTTCTTCAGCCAAGAGGCTCTCACCCCGCAGGAGATAAGTTTATAGCTCAGTCTGAGAAATGCTGAATCACTCAACTGGCAAAGCTGAAGTTACTCCCCTGATAAAATGTTATCTCTGCTGTTCTCTGTGTGACTTGTCCTGGAGAAATACAGTGCATAGCTTATGCTTCATCAGAAGTAATTAATACAAAATCAATTATGTGATGCAATATTTGCTGCGAAAAACACTTTATGACAAACTAATTTGAAAAGTAATTTACATCAGATATATTTTGGGAAGAGTGTTATATAGCAAGCTCCACAATATAAAATTGTGGTGACTCTACTAAAGCCAACATTTACACATTAGCAAACCTTAAAATAGTCCATGTCTTAGATTTTAGAATAATCTACAAATGGCTCATTTTTCAACCTACAGACTTTAGAAACTCTGTTGTTAGACAGATCCAAATAAGGACTTTATTTGCCAATATATTTTTCCAAAGGAACTGCTTTAAAAATGGTTAGAACATAATGTAATGACTTTATCTAACATTTTCAGCTAATGGATTTGGTTTCCTATGAGTAAGAGTTTGGGACAGAGACATCTTATTATTCAAATATTAGAAAATAATTTCATTCCTATTTTAAATGCAAATGTCAGTGAAACTCGAGGTGCTGGGCTGCCTTTTAAGTATTTGTCATCAGATCCATTAGTCATCCAAATTTTAAGTCCATTTGTGATTGGATCCATTTGTCACATTAGACAATGTTTCTTTTAAAATAATCATCAGTGGAACATTAAGTGAAAGCATTCACGATGACTTGAAGACTGCAGAGGCAAAGCAAAAAAAATATATTACTGAATCAACCTTCATTTTTTTCCCAAATTTAAAAGATTTTTATACTGCCAAGATATAAAAATAGTATACTGCTATTGCTACAAACATAATTTAAAAGAAAAATGAACAACAAATCCAAGGAATAAGAGATGTTACAATAGCAGATTCATACAATTGGAATGTACTTTCTGTCTTTGTTTTGCTACAGTCTCCTAGTCATATTTCACATCAGTAAGCTTCCAAAATTTTGTATTTTTTACATTTTTCAATACTGCTTTTTATATGGAGGCTTCAGTATGGGACAAATGTGACAAAAGAACCCCGCATTTTACTAACAAAAAAAACCCAGTGAACCCCCCCAAAAGATTCATACTTATTTTCTTACATTGTATAAGCTATTCAAAAAATGCATTTGTAAATTTTCAGAAAACCTACTGTAGTCGACATTTTTGTAGTACAAAAATACCTAAATTCCTGCTTCAGGGGCATATCCCAATGAAATATTCAATGGAGACATTTGGATGGTTTCATGTTAAAGTCTGCCTCCAAAACTGTTTGTCTTCTTGTCATAGAAACTAAATCCACATGACAAGTCTTGGATTTTCTTTTTCCAGTGCAGGATGGCTATTAACTGTCCAGCAATGATGCAAAATTTAAATAGCCAAATAAGCTCATGTGGTTTTAATGCTCAGATATTAAACATGAACTTTCTAGATGCTGGAAAATATCACATTTTGCCAATTACAGTCTGATATTAGGAAAGGTCGATGTCCATTAACTCCTATGAATTAATCTAGCTTTAGCAGTGTCATCACTACAGAGGTAACACAATTTATCTTCCTTTATGTTTCTTCTGTAGAGCTAGCTTCACTTGAATTGAATTACTCTATGAAATAACATTCCAATTGTGTCCATATTGTTCCACATTTATTAATTTGTCTGACAAAGCTTTTCAAGGCCAATGTTTATAATTCACAGCACTGGTAAAAGTTGACCTGCTCAGCAACTTCATTCCTTGTGAACATGGGAGAACATTTATTTTTGGGCTCACAAAGAAAGTGTGAGAAGGCCCTCCTTGAATAGAGCTAGTCTTGGTTCATATTACCTAGATGCTGTGTTAAGAAATGAGCATGGACCAGGCTTAATCAGCATCTTTGTCTCTGGGTGAATTATTCAACTTGAGTTCAATGCATTATCAGGTTAAAAGTTTCTCTGTGTGGACTGGACCGTGACTAGAAATTACATTTCAGTGATAACATCAACTGTCTATTTCCTTCTAATTCCAGAATTATTTGTCACTTGGTCACCTGAACATCAGTAATCTGAGCAATCTGGGGGGATCGTGGGTTAACAATGAAAGGAAAATGTTGACAAATAGAATCAATGTGGCATTCGGTAAGTCATGCTACTGAATGTTGGAATGAGAACAAAAGATAAAGCTACCACAAAATAATGATAAACCTACCACAAAATGACGATAGCATTTTCTGTCATACAGGTCAAATGTCCATGCAAAAGGAAACCTTTGCATCCCAACCCATTCATAGGAAAGAGGACAAAAGTCATAGAATCATAGAATCATTTAGGTTGGAAAAGACCTTCAACGTCATCAGGTACAACCATTAAAAATGATTCACACTGAAGTCTGCTATCTCTGCTAGTGCTTTCCTGTGTGATCTTGGGCAACCCATGCAGTCTCTCTACCTTATCTCTTCAAGGTAAGAAATACTTTAAGTTGTCATCCTCTCTTTTATCTATTAGACCCAAACTATGAAAAGAATGGTTAACTTGGTATTACTGCTTTAAAAACAATGTAGGTCCAATTTTGGGAAGACTCCGGATAAACTACCATGATAGAAATAACTTCAGTTCTTGACATTTTCCTGTCTCTTTGGCTTTGTTTTTCCTTACCTGCTACCCTGTATGTTTTTGCAGCCATCTTTCTTGTTTTCATGTTGCAGCACCTGATGACAAGCGCTATAGGAGCACTGGGTGGTGAAGATTCCCTGATTGTCTCCCACGCTTTGTCCGGAGATTTTCTCATCATATTTCATTAACAAATGCAAGGTTAAATACATTACATAGACATTTTAAGCATAAGACTTGCAAGGTTAATGCAAGTACAGCAATAATTGCTCTTTGAATACAATTATATTTTCACTGTGTTCACTCAGCTATATATATATATATATATATATATATATTTTCTAGATACCAAGGTTGTGCTACGGAAAATCAGGCCTTGTTATTGGACTTCTTGAGGTTAACATTCTTAAAACCAAAATATAATCTACAAAAGATGTCATGTCTTGGGAAATTGTTACCAGAGATACTTTATTTAGTAAATTAATGATCAGTGGTGACATATTGCAAGCTTATTAAGTACAGCATGAGATTGCCCTGTAAAACTGTCATTCTAGCAGCAACAGACTGAAACTAAGAAAACAGTTTTTCTTGAGTTCAAAAGTTAAACATATCTGTAAAATTTAGTTCTCCTTTCAGTCTCGTGTCCCAGATAGCGGACAGTGCAAGGCCAAAAAACACATTTCGTGGGCTGTATATTTTTTTGCATAAGATGGTGTTTTGTTTGCTTGTGTGGCTCCCTAGGACAGGAGCTTTATCTAAGAAATAAGTCAGCTCAGTGCAGTCAGGACGAAAAACTGAACTTTATCACTGCAGTTTCTAAAAATACCCTTCACTGCAACTAACAAGAAGCAAATATTCAAGATCTTGTTGTTCTATCTCTAAAGTCAGATAAATAAATATTCAAAGATAATCTGTGGTATACTATCTGGTGACTCCCAGACATGCTAAACATGCCACAACTTCATAATTTAAAACTAATTAAAGTGGAGGGAAGGGATAATAAGAAACTTCCTAAAATCCTCTGGTATAGTCACCAGAAAAACGTTATCACCAGCAGCAAACACTAAAGGCATTGGATGCATTAGTCAATATCTGAAACACTTAAAGTTAGCTTTAAAATATACAGTTTCCAGGAAGACTTCCAAATATAATCCACATTAGAAAGAAATCCCATTTAAAAATCTTAACACGAGCAAACAAAAATAACAAGAGGATCATAGAAATTGATAATATTTAGCTTGTATATCTTCTACTTTTTTCTCTTTTTCAGTTTTCCTCTCTTTTAGGTTTAAGTTACTTTGGACGGTGAGGAAAAAAATCCAAGTCAAACCGTCCGGCATAAGCTGGCTGCTTTGCATCCCATTTTCCATAAAGTGACTTTAATCCTAGTTTAGCTGATAAAGAGATACTTCTGTCAAGCAGAAACCATCTAAGCTGAAGGGTCACCAGAGACGTTCTCTAGGGCTTGTCCAGCCTCGGATCTGTCCTGTATAATATTTCTGTTAATGACTTGGACACACATGGTAATTTGCTGATAGTAAGAAGTTGAAAGGCACTGTCAATATGGAAATGAGCCTGAATATCCTTCAGAAAGTATCCAATAACTGAAAGTAATGGGATCCAAAACTAAGAGAAACTTCTGCTGTGAGTGGAACTCATCAACTAAAAATGTCTGAGGAGAAGGAAGATCGGCATTATTATGAGACCACAACGTTATGGAGATATGAGAAAAGAAAATGCAAATTATGCCTTCAAAGAAGAGAAGACAAGGCTGCACAGGAAACAAACACGTGGCCAGGAGAGGGAGGAGGAGACAGAAATCAGGGCTCACCCCTTCGATGGCACGAGGCAGCTGAATTGACTCAGCCGGTTTCTGGAAACATCACCTAACCCAGCAAAGCAAGGCTTGCTCAGCCTAGCGAAACTGGACTGGGCAGAAAGAAGATTTTGTTTGTATATATGCACTCCACCGGATAAGAAAGAGGCCAACGCTGGTGCAAGAGCAAATGGATATAAACTGGCCGTGAGTTAGGCTAGAAATTAGAAAAAGGGGTTTTAGTCTCTGTATCAGTTAGATTCTGCAACAGCTTCTAAAGGGAATAGTCAGGAAAACGGGAAAGTCCTGAGTGCTGAGGAACAACCAATAAATACTGAAGTAAAAAATTTAAAGCAAACAGAAGGCAGCATTTTTTACAGGCATGCAGCACTAGGATTCTGCTCTTGGACAACGTTGCAGAGGCCAAAGGGATAAACGGACTTAAAGAGGGATTGGCCAAATTCCTGAAGGATAAACCCGTCAGTTTCTATTTCACAAAGCCCAAGTTTTGTTAGGCTGTGGCTCTATAAATTTGTGCAAAGGATTATACGTATGGAGCCTGTGCTAGCAGGGAACTTGCGTGCATGATACAGGGTGCCTCTTCAAGTCATACATTGAGAGTGTATGGATCACTGCAGGAGAACTGGATCAAATTCCATGTCCTGCATTACACAAGAGGCCAAACCAGTGTTCTTATCTCTCACAACATTTATTTGCTTAAGACAATGGTACCAGATAATGCAAAGCAAGTAAAACTTGTTGGCAAGTTTCTATGTCTCAGCTGAAAATTATTTGTAGTCGATTCTTCACCATTAACCATTGATACTGGCTTCAGTAGGTGTAGTTGGTAAGCATAGAAAATGGAACTGATGATAGGTTTAATTAATACTAAACACAGTTTGTACATTATTTCAGTTCTTCAATTTTCATTGTCTAATTTTTAAAAGATAGGTTTGTGTTCCAGGGATGCACAATAACAAAAATTACCAAATAGTAATATCAGTGAGTTACATAGTTCCATAAAATACTGCATTGCCAACCCTAAATATTTAAAAATGATGAATCAGGCCCCAGTAATCATGATGCATCCTTAAGAAATACAGTTTTGTAAAAGGAATCAAGAAAATTCTGACTGCATTAAAGTCAATGACAAACCTTTCATAAAGTAAATGACAAAATCCATATGAGATTCTTTTTAATTGCCTTTTGTTTTTTATGAGCCTTCAGGACTCACCTATGTCCCATTCCCAGTCTCTATAACTAGAAAATTAATTTTCCTCTTTAACTGATTGCTGGAGTTTTCCTCCAGTTTAATAACGGCAGAAGTTGAGGCATTAAGAGAATCACTAGTCATCATTAGGTTTGTGCTGTAATTATGAGAGTCAGCTAGAGTGCAAATACCTCTTTTAATCTCGTCCTGCAGGGAGATCTGATGCCCTCGGGATAAGGGCAGCATGGTCCAGCCAGCTCTGAGAAGGGAAGGAGAAGAAGGTTGCAGATCCCAGAAGACCTGACCTCGCCACGCTCCTCTTCCCCACACAGGTTGGGGAAATGCCATCTACTTTGGGCGCTGTCCAACTCCTTCTTTGTTGCTGCCACTTTTTATGCCCCGTGCCCTCCTGCAGAGGAAGGAGCTGCTGCCCTCGCTCTCCAGATGGCACAGGCAAGTGGGCAGCAAGAGCAGAGCTGGTGTCCTGCCCTGGGCAGCTCGTGACTGCCTGTCCCTGCTGTCAGCCCTGCTTGCTGGGCTGCCTCTGGGATGGAGGGACAAAGAAAATATTTAATTCTCAGGCCACTGACATCCAGATCAAGCTTGACACCTCAAACGATGCCAGTGGACTCGATGCCATTTAACAGAAGATGGATTTATCTTTTGCTGATGTTAGCTGGCTTGAATTTTTAGGCTTGACTGTTCATTGCTGGTTGAACCTCCTGGGAGCTGCTTCTTACAAGAACAGTGATAGTGGAGCAGTGGAGACCTTTCTTGATGTTGGAAAAAGCATGGAAAATAGCTGGAAATATCTGAAAGATAAGAATTCAGCCTAAGGAGGAAAAATAAAAAGGAGAGAGAAATCTGCAAGAAACAGGAATGGCAGAAGGGGGCCAAGAGGGACAGAAATATTTTAAACTAAAAATAAACCTCACTTCTCAAACTTAAATATATAAAGCTGTCCATTAAAAAAATAGTACCAGATTACATCTCTACAGTGCCAAATAATTAATGACTTTTAATAACCCTAATAAATTTGGATTTCATCAAAACCTTGTTGCATATCATTGACTGTTTCAAGCAAGGACTATGAGCTCTTAAGGGAGACTATCACCTGTATTAAAATGTACACTGCTGACATCTTTCCCAGGTACATCAATTATAATTAAAGAGCAATAAGAATGCCAGGATGGACTTCTCAGGCACTTTCATGCAGGAGCCCCAGCGTTTAAAATTAAATCCATTAATTGTAACTACTGCACGCTTGTGATCTCTTAGATAGCGCACAAATTCATTGCTTTTGCAGCCATGCCAGTCTTTGTTAATTAAGGTTTGTGATTTATTTAATTTGAACAGGGATGTATCAGAGTGCCCCAAACTGGACTGATAAAAGGTCGCTAGTTCATGCTGTTCAAGACAGTTTGGAATCTGATCATGAAAAATGTTTCCAGGAGCCTGACAAAAATTGATTAGCAAAATGGGCTCTAATTGTTTAAAGGAAAGCTCCATATTTTCTTCAACCCAGCCATCTGAAAGTTCATATGTTAAGAAGCTCTTCTCACTGCGGACTGGCTCTGAAATACATTTGAAGATAAAAGGCTTTTTTAAAATTATTGTTGGCATTGCTTAGGGGAAGAGGCAGCCACAGCACTGTCATCATCTGGAAACTTTATTTCTTTTTTCTATTTCCATATATAGCAGCCAACATCATGGTCTCTGAGCAATACTCAAATATTAATGAATGTGTTACTACAGAAAAAAAAAATACTGAGGTGGGAGTATCTCTGCTTTACAAATGGCAAAGTGAGGCAAAGAGTGAAGGACTGATATGACTAAGTCCTTGTGGCTTAGAAGAGACTCCTTTTGTCATCAAAAAGATCTCAGCACTTGAGCAATAATACTGAGCGTGGACTGGTGCATCTCATCTTAAAGTCAATATTGGATGAGTCACAACAGTGATGGCAAAGGGAACCCGGGACAACCGGCTCAGATGTCAATGGACATGCTGTCTCTATCTAGTGAGGTGAACTGAACCACAGACCCAGAAAAAAAATGAGGTTGGAAGGTACCTGTGGGCTTAGTCCAACCCCCCTCCTCAAAGCAGGGGCAACGGATTGCTCAACACCTTGGGCAGTGAAGGTTTGGATGTCACCAAGGATGGAGGGGTCACGAGGTATCTGTGTCCCGTTCCAGTGTTTGACCACCTCTACCAGAAAAATTACTTCCTAATAGCTAGTGAGAATTTCTCTCCTTGCAACACCAATGCCTCTTCCTCTCAAGCTGTTCAAGACTCCCTGAGGAGTCTGGATCCACCTTCTCTATACCCTGCCATGAGTTACAGTTAATATATTTAGTTATAACGAGCAGTTAGGTCTTTCCTTCAGCTCAAGTCTGAACCAACCCAATTCTTTCCATCTCTCATTGTATCATATGGCCCAGCCCCTCATCATCCTGTTGCTCCTCTGACACATTTGCTCCTGTATTTCAATGTCTTTCTTGCATTGAGGAGCCCTAAATAAAACGGGAATTACTCAGCAGCCTCTGGCTCTTTTCTCAACACGCTTGCGTGACGCTGAGAATAATCCCAAACAATTTTATTGCTCATTTGTCAGTTAGGTCTCAAAGTCTGCTTAGAAGTGCCTAAGCGTCATGGCTCCTCCTTCTTGGGTGAGTATTGTGTGGCGTGTCTTTAGTCACGAGGAGGGTGAGTTCATCCTGGCTAACATCAACCCTGCACATGGTAAGCACCTACTCCCATCTCGACCGGGCAGTCAACGACCGCTCCTACCCAGCGAGGGATCAGCTGAACCCAGTCTAAGGAAGGAGGTTAGAAGAGGACAGGAGTGCCTCTCTCTGTTGAGAGGTTGAGATGAAGAGGTTAGACTAGAAGCCTAATATTCAGACAGAAAAAAATCGATCGCACTGATCTCACTCATAATGAAATAGTTGTGTAGGTAGGAGTAAAAGCCAGGAACTTTATTCTAAGGCAGCATAAACTCAACCTCTGGTAAGCTAAATTTATGGATCTCAATGGTGCAAAATCTAAGTTTATAAAGGAACCTATACACCTCGTTTATGACTGAGCTAATATACCCAAGCAGAAAATTAATCTGAATAACCTGAATGATGTGCAAAGCTAAGTCAGAAGAATATTCTAGAACTGCAGAGGGCAGCTGTACTAAATTGTTCAGAATCATTTAAAATATCAGAACACTACTGTTTCCTCTTAGTTATCTTAATTGGTTTCTTTTTTTTCCTTTTTCTTTTTTTTTTTTTTCTCCCTTGTTTTCTCCTAATTATTTTCCAAAAGATTTTAAATTATTCCCTTTGAATAATTTTTGGATGAGTCTTCACAGTATGACCTTATCAGCTGCCTTCCATTTCCATGTTTCTAGTATGTTTTGAAGTTCACTTCCATCTCATAATTATCTTCTGACTTAGCATGATGTTGGCTTACGTTTTCTTACTTATTTTCACTGTTACAAGAACCTGCACGCTGAACAACCCGAGTGCTCGTTCATACTTAACAAACATAGGTTGGGATGTACTGAGATCTTCTTTTTCAGACACACAAAACCATAAAAAAAACATTGATGGTTTATTTGTTATGAAGAACCTCTTGAAATTCTTCTGGGAAACTTTGCAAGAAAGTGCTTCCATATATACATATACATACAAATATCCATATATATGTACACATATATATGTGGATCACAAAGAAGTTCAGGTAACCTAAACCAAAGAAATAATCTGGTCTGGTTTTCCTCAAACCACATGAAAGATTTGACTTTGATAAGGCTCTTGTTTACATGGGCACCAAGGGAGGGTAAAAATACTCCAACCAATTTAAATAGGAAATGAAGTGGAACATGTTTTAACAACAGTTAGATATGTACTGGCCCATAGCACACATGTTTCTGTCAGCATAAAATCAGCGTGTTGGAATTTGCTTAGAATGGCAATTTTTATAATGCTTATATATAGGGAAAGCTTCCAGGTACATTAAAGGTGAGCCAAAGATAACAAAGGTAAGTATGAAGTTATATTTCTGCCCGCTTGACGGTAATTATTCTTGGTAATTGGGCTTTCAAAGACATTTAAGGATCACGGACACTCCATTCCTATTAAAATAAATTGATACTTAAGTTTTTAGGTAGACTTGGGAAAGACCATCCTAATCTTTACTTTATTATTTAGCTGAATATCTTTGCAGTGCTAGTATTGGAATTAAGTATGTTTACAATTTTTAAATCCAGAAAACAAACTAGGATTTATGGTTAACTAACACTTGCCAAGTAACATAATAACAGCTCTCAATTATAGCTATAAAACTATAATAAGCCCTTATCCCTACACTCCTTAGAAGGCTGGATACCTAAAATAAATTATCTTGTTCAATCAAAGGCTGTGAATCAAATGTAGGAAGCTCTGGGGGGAAATTTTGTTATGTATATCTTGTAACAGAGCTGAGACCATAGGGTAATAACTTTTTTTTCTTTTTTTTTTTTTTTTCATTTTAGAAACTACGGATGTAAGGTTCCTTAGTATCTTCAGCTAGACATTCCTGTAGAGGAATAAGGTGTCAGTGTTACGAAAGATACCAATGCTTTGATTGTTTTAGAGCCTTGGGAGCATGAACTGCAGACAACCTAGAGATATTCAGAGATTTCTAATGGAAACCCCCAAATCTTGATTCAAGCCAACAAGACATGAAATGCTCACCCCGGACTGCAATCCAAACGTATCATTGTAGTTCACTGGTCTGATTAGTTTTGTAGTACAGGATGGATCCGGTCCATTTTTCAAAACTGGGCTAAAGCCTTGAACAATTGTTTGGTAATGTAGATGAGGTTTTAGGTCTTAATAGTTCCTACAATTACTGCTGAATCTGGCCTTGGCTCAGGAATAAACTCCTTGTATCGAAAAGATTTACTACCCTAACTATATCTGTATCTCAATTTAATGAAAATGTTAAGGATAATTTGATGGTCTCTTGCCAGTGTAATTTTAAATAAAATGTCTTCATTCCTTGGCAGTGTCTGTTGGCACTCAGGTTTAACTAAAGGAAGTGCTTAAGTGAAGTGCTTTTTACCTTACAGTCTTGCCAGTATCTTCTCTGATAGAATAGATTTAATTTTCAGTGTTTTACCCAGAGTAAATAAATTAAAAAAAAAATAAAATTACATCCCACCATCAGTTCTTATAAGAAGCAAACCTTATTAAAGTATTTCTAGAAATCAGATATTGGCCTATCACAACATTTGGACTAATCTCAAGACTCATCTCCTGTAAATTAAAGAATTTTTAACTTATTTACTCTTCATTTATTATGCACTCTTGTAAAAAATGTTTCTGCATTTTGGAATGTTTCTGCATCTTGGAAAGAAATATAGCACATAATGAGGTGCTGTCAGTGCATCTTAGATTTTCATCTGAGTTCAGCAAGTCAGCATAAAAGTTTAGGACACTTTATTATAATTGCCCAGGGAATGGAAAGTAATGGTAAGATGGTGACAATTTGGCCATCATATCCCACAATGCTGAGCAACTGCCAAATACACTCTTGATTGCTTACCCTGTCTAAATAAGGATTATACCAACAGGAATAAGTACACAGAATGGGGCCAGAAGGACAAAGCATCAGAAGTTAAATTGTTTGGGGATTAGTCTGACCATAAAAAAATATTGTAGATGAAAAATGGTGCTCATTCAAAAGGTAAAAACAGTGTGTGTAACATTTGGTTTTTAATGCTACTTTTTTTTTAATAAGTGAAGAGTTTATAAAAACTATAAAATCTCTCCCTGACAGAGACAGAATGTGCCTCTACTTACAGTAAATTACCAGTAGCTCCGTAATTTTAAAAGTTCATGTCACCTCAGTAATGCTATCCTTAGCACCCAGCACACCATAAACTGAAGATCTTCATAGCTGTTGGGAAGGAGTTCTCTTTTCTTTTCATTATTGCTGCCCATTAAATCTTAATTCCTGGTTTTCTTCTGCTCAGTACCAAGGTGTCAACAAACTACTTTTAAAAGATGGCTTTGCTCCAAGTCATGCACAGTGAAGAAAGAAAAAGAAGACCAGAGAGCACAAGAGGCTGTGATCTTAGAATAGTTAGATATGTAGCATGAAACTTTTCCTGTCCTTTGCTATTTGCAGGCCCACGATTCTCTCCAGCCCATGGGAGAATCTATAGACAAATTTCACTCTGATGTGGACTCAATTACACTTTGCCCTTATTGTCTACAAATGTGACTATCTTGTGTGTGTTGCTGTTTTCATTTCTATGCCACGCACTTACAAGAAAAATAAATTATTTTCATAGTCTCTGAAAACTTACCCTCACTCCGTGCCAATGACAGAACTAATCTTACTTTTGCTCAGGCATAGAGTCCTTCAATGTCTCGCTCTCCATCCCCCATTTGCAAACAAAAAGCAATACAGGCTATTAAACCTACACGACATCCCAGAGAAGATGTGAAACATGCTGAGATTGGGTCACTGTACGTATATTATGATTTGGATTTTAATTGCAAAACCACAGAAGATTTCTGTCCAGAGAACATCCACCCACCAGGGACATACAGGATATGGGTGCTATGGAAATTCTCCTGTTCATTCAGTTGTTAGTGAGGGTTACCTTCAGCCACAGCAAGGATGGTAGCACATGGCGCAATCCTGTTTTTATCACTGCAATAAGCTCAGTGGCGCAAGTTTAGAAAAATGCCATGCAGTTCAGACATCACCCAAGAATGTTGGGTAACCTTAATTAAAAGCCTCATCAGCTGGACTGTGTGCGATAAGCGGCGTCCTTATCTGTGCTGCTATATGCCTCTGTGGAAATAAAGGTAATGAATGTTTTTGCTGTCATTAACCTACACTTTGCTTCAAGCTGATAGTGAAAGTAAACAAAAATGTTTCACTTTTGGTATCGTCCTTTGGCATTCCAGCTCCAACACAGCTGTAAGATAAAAAGTGGTACTTAGATGTCCAAGTGTGGGATTCACAATTCATATGGCTTCTTGTCAAAACTATGTTTTGTCATATGTGTTGCAAACTTACTAATAGCTTTGGTAAAACTCTTTGGTAGAAAAAAGAAAAAAGAAAAAAGAAAGCAATGGGGAAAAGAGGGGTCCTGTTTTGGGCACTACTCCTGAAGAAAAATATCAGTCTGAATGGAATCGTAGCAACAGTATCAAAACTAGTCGGTATATTGGAAATATGGACAAATGGTAAAAAATGGAAAGTGATTTTTTTAGTCAAGAAAAAAAAGACTGTGGGGGAATAACTAATAATCTTCATATATATATATGAATATATATTTTATACATATGTATATGCATAAATATGTATATGTATATATAGCTGCCATAAAAATGAAAAGCATCGGATGTTACGTGTGTTCAATGCAGGCAGGATAGAAAAAACCATTTAGCAGGCAGCAACAGATATATAAATTGGATGCTAAAAGAAAATACATGACTGTTGTAAGAAGCTAGGCATGTTGTTGAACTTCCCGTGTTGCAGTGGTTTACCCAAATGATATTCCATAGAGATGTGTCAAAGGTGTTCTAGAGCAATATACAGACATATATGTATTTAGAGAAATTTTGTATGTACATATGTACTTAGAGATATTGATTCTTTTCTTAGAGAATGGGGAGGAAGGTAAGTCCTACAACACTGAAAAAAAAAAGGAATTTTCTTGGGAATTGAACACTTGTCATCTGTGATTCTCACATATCCAGATAGAATGGCCTTACATACCTGATAACAAATAAAGGGTAGAAAAGATCAATATTGGCTTAGGGGAGTGAAGAAAATGTTGAGTGTTGAACTGAAAGTTAAAAAGTTGAAGTTAAAAACTGAATCTTTTTAACAGTTTGCAGTCTGGTGAACAACTGGATTTCTGCAGTCCAGTTGTACCTGGCAGCAATGTGAGTATATGATGGCAAAGGGAAAAAGGAACCATCAAAGGGCAACGAACTGTGATTAGGAGAAAACAAAAAGCCTCGTGGAATGTGCAATATGAAAGGAGATGAGAAAGATGGGAAACTGCATATGGAGCTAACTTCATTGCAGCAGGGGAGGCAGGTGGGTGTTAACACAGGCATCCATACAAGAGCAGTATTCCTTGATCCTTAGGCATATGTCTGTCAGGGCTCTGAATGCACTAATGGGACTTAATTGTCCCGACCAGCATCAGGTGGAACCCCCACTCACCGTTCAATTCAGGGACAGCTCAGAAGAGCTGTTTCCATTCCTGTCTCTTGGATGAACCTTGGACCTACCCCCTGTCTCCTGCTGCTTGTGGCTGGACACTCTGGGCTCATCCCTCACCATGTGTGGAGCTCTGTAACCATTGCTGGGCTCTGCCCACCGTGTTTGAATCTTGTGGAGTTGTGTCCTGGTTGGGGAGGGCATAGCCCATCCTTGGGTCACCCCCTGTGCCCACTTGTCTTCCTTCATGGAGAAACTCTGCTCTTGGCGCTCCCTGAGAATATCAAACCAGCCACCACTCTGACTTTTTGACTACATGGCAGTGAGTTTTCTGAATCTTGTATGTCTTCTCCCCTATGATACAAATGCATATTTTGTACTAAAAATAAAGAGAAAACACATTTACAGTTTCCTCAATGCTTACATAAATTCACTGTATTCAAAATACAAATGCTCAGTTTATTCTGTTATGTAAGTTATCGTTGTTTAATAAAATTATACCTACAGTGGCCTCTAGGGGCACATGCAAATCACTAAGATTTCTCAAAGATTCATCAGTCAGGCCCATGTCATTCACCAATCACCTCTTTAGCAGGGAACAGCCTAGGTCAGGAGAGGATCTTGTGTCTTTCTGACACTGAGACTGACTCCTGCCAAATGTGTATTGGTCCTGTATGAAGACGTGCTTTATATAAAACCTGCTTTGCGTGCGCGGTTTCACATTTGTTTGGCTTCTGACAGAAGGAGGTAATCCCTAAATTGGCTTTGCTACGGATAATACTTTGGCATGAACTTATGACTTTCCAGTTTGCATCTGCACTAATGAAAATCAATGAATTAACTGCTATAGACACCTAGATTATTTCTCTGGTTTTCTGAATGAGACTTACCAAGTTTACTGGGGCTGAAGTCCACTTAAAAAGAATGCTGTCAGCCATGGAAAAAATCTTGCTCTCCCTCCAATGTAGAGCACTCCATTTTCTCGGAGCCAAACTGTACACCAATGGTGTGATATTACATCAGAAATGCAACGTGTTGAAACTGTGAACCAACAGTGGACATGGTATTTCACAATGTCCTGAACCTCAGCTGCATCCATAAACAGTATTTATAGGAGGCCAGGCTTGCTCATACTGAAACTATGTTATATCAGGAGATGCAGGGCTAACAGTCAGCCTTGCCAAGCACTTTTCCCTTATAAAAAAATCTGAAATATTAAAATCTAGATGCTTCTGAATCATCCAACTTCAAAGGAATCTCAACAAACATTCCACTTGTCACTCAGCTTGGGAACAGAGATACTGCACTGCATTTTCGGCACCAACTAGCTCCCAGCTGCACCCAGTCTTTTGCCACTCGTTTGTTGTGATACAGTGGTGCGAGAACTCATGAGTACGGCCCTAACCACATCTCCACCAAAGGAAATGAAAGCTGGATTTGAGCACATATATTTATTTGAGCACATATATTTATTTAGCACCTCATAGCCGCAGCGTGAATAAACGCTTTTTGTTACTGCTTTCATCCGTGTCACCTCTGTGGCTGAAACGACGCAGTCGGAGTGCTGAAAAACAGCGATCGGGCTAAGAAATGTAAGATTACGGAGCCTCAGGTGCTGTTTCACCCTTCAGGTCTGCTGATAACACTTTATAGCCGTTTTCTCTTCCCATTCCTTGCAGCGTGACCCCAGCCCCGCTCACACAGGGCTGCTCCTCAGGTGGGTTTGAGCGCCGGTACACCGTTCACCGTCCCACCTCACAGGGTAACGACTACCATACCCCCACAGAAACAAATAAACGTTCACGCTGCGAACAAGACATCGACCTTGTAGCCCCCACCCCACCCCAGGGCAGCCTTTACCCAGGGCGCAGGCCTCGGGCAGCCGGCTGAGGCGCGGCCGCGGCGGGGCTGAGAAGCTGCGCGCGCGGCCCCGCGGCGGGAGCGCGCCTGGGAGGCTGCGGGCGGCCGCCATCTTGTCTCCACAGCCGGCTGCTCCCCCAGTGCAAGTGAAGCAGCCCCGCCAGCCCCCTCCTCCTTCTCCTCCTCCGCTCCCTCCTCCTCCTCCTCCTCCCTCCCACTCCGCTCAGCCGTAGCCGCCGGTCAGAAAGGGGGGCGAGCGGGGAAACGAAGGCCGCGGGGCGGGGAAGGGAAGGGAGGGAGGGGGGGGAACCGGGGAGCCGTGTGTGGGGGGGGCGGGCGGGCTGCGGGGTGCCAGCCCCGGGGGCTCGTCCCTCCCCGGGGGCTCGTCCCTTTTTGGGGGGCCTGTCCCTGCCTGGGGGCTTGTGCCAGCCCGGGGGGTTGTCCCTTTTTGGGGACTTGTCCCTCCCCGGGGCCGGCAGCCCGTCCGCTCGCCCCCGGTGCCCCCTTGGCGGTGTCAGCTCGGGGGGGGGCCGGGCTGCGCTCTCGATGGGATAAGCTGTAAACATGTTCAGCTTTGAAGGGGATTTCAAAACAAGGCCCAAGGTGTCCCTCGGAGGAGCGAGTAGGAAGGTAAGAGACGCCGCCTGTCTCTCTCCGTGTTTATGTCTGTGCCTCCGTTTTTTCTCGCCCCCCTTTCGGCGTTACCGGGATTTTTTTTTTTTTTCCTACCGCTGGGCCTTCAAAAAATGGGAGCAGCTATGACTAAGGCTTCCCAGGGAGGAGAAATCCTCCTCTCCCCATGATGCGTTGATCTATCTCGGCTCTATTTATCTGTCACCGTTCTTGCCGAAATCAGGCCCCACACAGGCTGGAACCTGGGGGGGCGAGGAAATGTCTCCGAGCCACCCCCCGCTGCGGCTGGGGGGCACCTCCAGCTCCCCTCGCCGGAGGGCTCCTGAGGTGAGCAGGGGAAGGACCCAGAGACCCCTGGAGCATCCCTGCGAGGGGAATTTCCCGGGGCCGACCCCCAGGGAGCTGGTGGGGAGCGGCCTTACCCGGCCCTACAGCAACGCGTGTTGTTGGGGGGCTTCAGATCCCCGAGGGGAGGTTGGCAGGGCACACGCAGCTCTAGTTTTCCTCCTCCAAGTCTACATTCAGGCAGGCTGGGAGCAGCGGTTAATTGCTCGCTCTAGCAGGCTGTTGAATCTCCTGGCGTTTATTGATGGAAGTGGTTCATTTAGATCTTGCTGGAGTGAAATGGTTTATTTAGGTCTTGCTGATTGGACGGGGTAGTCAGATGCTTAGCCAAGCACAGAAGAGCATGAGGAGCAAGAGAAAGGACAGAGTGTTTTCAGAAGTGGCCTGTTTTGTAAGGGACGCTTTAATGCACTGCTAAAACACTGCTTCCTCATGTTATTGAACACTATTGTGTGTAAAGCCATTTGCTGTTTTCATTCTTATTTTTGAATCTTAACAGGAGTAAAAATACATCTCAAGTTTTTGTTATTGTACACTGTAAGCAAGTTCAGTTCTCCGAAACTTTTAAGGTTTGGCAGTAAGTTTGGAAGGTAGCCAAAATACTTAAGTGTTTGATGTTAAAATCACAGTAAACTTTTCTTTTTGGCCTCTTTTACATATTTTATTAAATAGAGGGTGTAACAGGACTGCATTTGAACCACATAGCTTTTCATCTGAATCATATGCTTATACTAAGACACTTCTGTTCATAAGACTTCATACAGTGGCATTACATGGATCAAAAATATAAATATTGTGCAGTTGAAGTAGGAATTGGCAGAACACGTCCTGGTCCTTGACAATATGCTTTAGGTACTTTGCAACTTTTGGCATCAACTTGCTAATAGTGGGACTTACAGAACATGTTTCCTTCTCTAGAAATAAACAACTGACACAAATCTTCTGTTACGCTTTCTGAGTTCTTAATGAAAATTCAGCAGAATTTTCTGTTGTTATACATTTTTAATCATACGGGACAAATTTATTAACCTTATACAGGTATAAATTTAGCAGCACAAATATTGTAAGGTAAACGAAGTTGAAACTGATGTACAGGTCTTCATTCTATCCAATTCAAAGATAATATTTCACAACCAGATTTGTACTGACTGGCCCACAGATTTCAGGATTTGACATTGCTCTACTGAAGCGCTTGTGCTGTATCAATGCAAGTAAGTTAGTCGCAGTTTTGGCCATTCTGATTATGGACATGATAGAAAGCCCTTGGAATAGTTGCTAATTCTCAGAAAATCTGCAATACTTGTGATTTAAAAGTGCAATTTAGCTCAGCTTCTATATAATAAACTCGCTACCTCAGAGATTGGTGTGGCAGGTGTTTGCGTGGGTTCTGGGACTTCTCACTATCTCCTGTCACAGGTGTCTTGTGATTGTGTTTTGTACTTATTAGGCTTCAGTTTTACTGAGGGCTGAATTGTAAAATGTTCCTTTTCATGTTTTTGTATGCATGGATTAAGAGAATTATTTTTTAAACCTCCCCCTTCACCTCTCACCTCTCAAGGTAGTATCTTTTTACAAAGCTACATGGTTGAAGCTCCACTCTTCTGTGACACTCCATTAGTTAGCTGGATGCTCAGTACTGCCTGTTTTGATTCCTTTGGTGGAATAAAACACAGCTCAGAAATACCGTTGGAATCTGTTTGCAGGCTGCTTAATGCCAGGAATTGTTTTCTGCCTGATGTGGGGAAGTTTCCCAAATTTTGTTGCACCTGTATAGCTATGTAAGCAAAACCTTCCTGGTGTAAAAGTGGGGACTCCAATTTAAGCAGCCAGTCCGTGCACACCGTGCTAGCTGGGTCATCCTGACGTGGCTATGACCACACCATAAGCCTTCTGCAAACGTGACCAGTACAAGAGTGGTTTTGCCAGTGTGGCCACAGCCACAAAGAAGAACCCTGTCGGTCATGGGTCACACATACTGCTACCCCAAATGACGTTGTTTACGTTTGTAGTGGAGACGTACCTAGATTTCCTTGGGCCTTCTGACAGTTAACTTTAGTAAGTCCTGTCGGGATAGAAACAACAGAAATACTGTTGTGTCTAAAACAGGACTTGATGTGGCATTAATTGTTGCAGTTAGAAAACTTACAAACCAAAGTGACATGGTTATAAATTTATGAGGACTTAAGGCAGATTAGAGTTGATAGATGTATGAGTTTGAAAAGATCAATTTGTTTAGGTACTCAAACTCAAAAGAGAACCCCTTTGACTATGTCAAATGTGTAAAAAAGCAGGCCTTTAAAAAAGGATGATGAGATGTAATATGAAATGTTTATTTTAATTACCAGTAGCTTTCCTAACCGAAGGTACTGAATCTGACGTACTTTCTCACCACTAAGTTTTATGGTATCTTTAAATGATAAGAGCAGACAGCTTCAGGTTTGTGTTTACACTGTGGGCATCTAATGTTCACTGTGGTGGTCTGAATAGTGGATGGTGTAGCACTTAAATCCAGCTGAACTTTTTGGAGAAAAAAAAAAGTCTTTGTCTAACTTACTAAGTCCTGGATTTCAGAATAAATTTTATCAAAATGACTGTTCCGTGGACTATTCCTTCCAAAATATTGTAGCATTTCAATACTACATTTTAAATAAGTATTAAAGATAGACGGTAATGTCAGCATTTGGACTGCTTCCTCTCTGTACTTTCACAAATCTGCTGATTCATTTGGATTATTTGCATTAGTTGTGTGTGTGATGGTATAGGTACCATTTCTGTGTTTTATTTATTTACAAAGTGGTTAAGCTGTTGTTGAAGTTACTATTTTTAACTTTGGGGAGTGACTATTGTCACCTTCAAAACACGATTCCTTGCTTTATGAGACTTTTTGAAAGTTATTTTCAGATTAAGTTTTAATTACAACTGGTAAAACTTTTTTTTAGGTAAGGTAGCCTCCAAAACACTTGCCTCATATTGGGGTTCCATATGCAAACATCTTGATTATTGGTGGACGTTTTGTACAGAACATTTATTGTTGGCCAAGGGGCTGTGGTCGCAGAATTCCTGCGGTGTGTCGGGCAAGAAAAAAGTGGAATTGAGGAGCTGGTTTGGGTGTAGTTCAGACTGAGCTAGCCCAATTCTCTCACTGTAGAGCGGACTGAAACTGATGGTCCTGCACCTGGGTGGTAGTTCCCAGCTCATCATTTGTTGCCTGTATTGCAAGCAGTGACTGATGTTAGCTCACTGATCTAATACAAAGCTAGGCTTTTTTGGGGTGGTATAGGGTGAGCTTTGTGTTGGAGCAGAGAGCTGATGTGATTCAGCCTTCAGGCTGAGGCAGGGGAGGGGTGAGCGTGGTGCAGCCCTGGCATCGTGTCACCGTCCCATCCCTTCTGGTGGCAGCTTGCAGGTCTTACTCATTCTGTCATGAAGGTGGGCTCCTGGTGACATAGTGCAAAATATCATTAGCCCTTCAGCCTGATTTGGTCAGGTCAGACCTAGTCCTTCGTTAATTTTGCCGACGAAGAAAAATACGAGGCACCAGTCCTTTAGTGCATAATGTGTAGCGGGTATCTCCATGGCTGTGCTGGGGTGTACAAGGGCCTCTGTAGTGCTGCAGCATTCATTTAGGTTATTAAATGAATTAATGACTTCTTGTAAGCCTTTAACAGGAAAAATGGCTAAAATAATATTTAGTCAAATTTACTGTGCCATCTGAAATCTGTAAAAACATGCTTTTATAAATCCCAAGGCAGTTTAAAATCAAGTATTTTTTAATTACAGTGCAAAATGAGATGGCTTTAGAAATTCCTGAAGAGGAAGACTTTTTAACACAGATGAGTTAACACTGATTAAAGAGAAAGTGAAACCAGTATCAGTGAGTGTCTCCTTGTTTCTTTTGTTTTATCTTGTGGGAACACATGGAAAATTACTGATGAGCAAGTAATGATGACTCTGTAGATTAAGTCCCCTTAATTTACTTTAATGTGGATGTCTTCAGTAATGAAAGAACTTCAATTTACAGAGTGTGTTTGTATTTGATTTCAGTAGTTACTGATGCACTTTCTTTAATTAATAGCATAACATTAAGCATTACATTCCTGAATGTTCCTTCCCCCACTTTCAGCTGAAGTGTCCGTAGGAAACTGTATAATGTATGCATTCTAGATCCTTTTTTTTCCTCTCAGTAATACTTAGCATCCTCATTTGAGAGGAAGCTACACATGATAGAGTTGTAGCTAGTTGACAGCAGTGATTACTCTTTTTTTTTCAGTTACGCAGTGTTACCTCAAAAGCAGAAATTTGTTTTGAATTTACAGGCCTCTTTTTTTTCTGCTTGTTTCTGAGAAGATTTAAAAGTCACTCAAAACTGCAGTGTCATATACAGTACACATCTTAACAACCATCCTACAGACAAAGTGGGTGTAAATTTAAAAAGCAACCTATTTGCGTTTCGTTTGGTCTCTCGAGCCTCCACTCAATCCTGGTTCCACTGTGTGTGGCTTTGTGGCTGCTGTGATGGAGGTAGTTCCAGGTGCTCTCTGAGTCCTAAGGTAAAATTTGAGCCAAAACACAGAGATGTTTTCTTGTAAGCACTCTCTCATTGATTTCAGTGAGCCCAGGCTTTCCCTGGACAAATGCCACTTCAGGGGCATATTTTAAGCATTTTAAAGTATCTCCTTCTGGAAGAGGGCTTTCTGTACCATCTTCCTTAATCACGATTTAAATATTCAGAGATGTAAAGAGTCACAAACTGTTTTAAAGCAAATTTTTTCAAGCTCCTGGTCATGTTTTACTCAGGCCAGTAGTTTGCTAGTATTTTTGATAGAATTCAAATTGTCGAGGGTCAGTTCAAGACACCGCGTGTCTTTAAAATGCTAGCTTCTTTTAATGCTCAGAAAAGCCAATTGATGTGGAGTTTATCTTGTCTAAAATAGTACTGGGAATTAGAAAAGCTGCTGAGAACCACTTTGGAGAGGGATGTCTGCCCAGTGTCCACATTTATTCTCTATAAATAGATGCTACAAAATCTTCCTTTTATTAGCTGGACTTATCAATTTACCAAGCACTTGTGTTGAAAGGAATTTTCTTCTCTAAATTGCTTAGGTCACCTTATTTACTTCGGGAGTAACTGTTGATGGTTATGTGGTTCAAACTAAATTTGACTGAGAAGTCATGACCCTTATTTTAAGGAAAGAAAGGAAGAAAGTGCCTGTGTTTTGTAGATGAAAAGATGAAATGCTTTTTTTCCCCCATGAAAATTTCTTAAAAGTCTTGCCTTGTATGGTCTATTTTAATGGTAAATAGCATAGCATTTTTAACTATATAAATAACTACCTACATTTTACAAAGAAATCTCAACTGTTTATTAACAGTATTTCAATTGTTAACATTTTTCTTTCTGCTTTCAATGTGTTGTTTTTGTTTTTAAATAATGGGCTCAATGATTAAACAGAACCTGAAAATAATTACTCAGTTTCACGTTTGCACTTCACAATTTTTTAAATTTACTAGTGTGAATTTAAGATGCTTTGATTAACATGGCTGTCCAGGAGTGTTCAATTCCAGTTTTTAAGACTCGAGAAATCCTAGGAATGTTTGGGGGAGGGAGGGGAAGTTTCCTTTTTTTTTTTCCTGACATGATTTTTGAGCTAAGAGTGCTGAAAGTTTAGAGACACTTGCAATGCGAGATGTGAAAATGTAGGCCAAAATACCTTTTTCTAGGTATTTAAACACTGGGAGTTGTGTAAGCATGCTTTTGCAGGAAAACAGTATATTTCAAAAAAAAAAAAATAAAGGGCAAGAAGGCAGTCCTAATTTCTGAATTTATTTTTCTTATGTATTTATTTTGAGTTGAAGTATTGATATCTATGTTGTTAGAGTGTTGGATGCTGCTCTTCTCCTCAACTCATCATCAACAGCAGTGGTACAGCTTTGAACTTTGCACTACATACCAGCTTTATCCTGATATATAATTTAACATTTTAAGTATTCCTTTATATTTCTCTGACAGTCACAAACTTTCCTTTCTGTTTGCTGTCCTCCATCTGCTTCCTTCTTTTCACCTCTTTCCCTTTCTCTTGTACTCATTGAGTCATCATCCATAATGTCACGGTGCGTTTTGCTGTTTCTTTGCTTTCTTGTTTGTGTCGTGCCTCACATACCTGCTGTAGAAAACTGCTCAAAGTGCAGGTTGTGTCCTTGGGCCTGAGGTTGGTTGCCTTTACTGCAGAAAGACCAGAGGAGGAAGGAGCAGACAGAAAAGGGTCTGTTAATACAGAAAATGTTGCGTGAGACAAGCAGACAGCGTGTTCTGCACTTTGGAGGCCAAGCTTCTGGAGGAAGGAAGACCAAATAGTAGGTGGTGTCAGGAGTTACGGGTGAACGGCTTTCCCCTCCTTTTGAGCTAGGGTTGAAGGTAGGAAGACAAGCTGATGCTTCTTTCACGTGCTGCCTACCTTGATAGGTAGGCTCGACACCTGCCTTCTTCTGTAACCAAAAGGAGGATCATCAGCCCCTCTAGCTGGAAAGTGGATGGCTCGATCAGCACAGAGGTGAGGCAAGGAGGGGCGGGAGTAGGAGCGAGCTGGGTGTAATCTGTGGAAGCTACTTTAACATGGTCTCATGCTGTTGGTAGCTGGGGCAGGGGCTAGGACAAGAGGTGGTGTAACACTGTCCCACGGTTGGCAGCGGTCGTGTCACCGTGTAGGTGGGAGCTGTCAGATGTGCAGCACTTCCAGTAGCGGCGCTGCATATCTGTGGTGTTGACAACCAGTCACAGAGACTGGGCGTCTTTTGGGTTATGCAGAGCTACTGAGTTCAGCTCTTTTTCACCAGTCTGTTTATTGAGAGTCTAGACAGGGAGGATTTCGGAGATGACTCTGCGCTAAGCTGTCTTTAAGAAGTGAGTTTGCTGGAGTCCCATTTGTAGGTGAAGAAGATAATTTCATAGTTCTTGTCATCTCTATCCCCCAGCAGGTTTCTTCTCGATTGCATATTTATACTGTTTTTTCTCAGTTTCTGAAATGAGGTATTCAAGTTGTGTTGAATACACAAGTAACTCTCAAGGAGATACCATTTTTTAAAATGCATTTCTTGCATTTAATTTAAATACAGTCTTTGGCCATATTTATGATGCCATTTCTTTGTTTGTGATCTGTGTGTGTGTCACCTGGAGAAGATCAGAATTATTTGACCTGTAATCATTTCTTTTACGTTGGGTGATACTAGAATATTTTGTTTTTTGTCTTAAGGCAGTTCCTCTGTTATAACTAATTTAACAAGATGGTGTTTTATCTTTCAAATACTCAAAGCAAGTTTGCGACATCGACTACAAATTCTAGTGTTTTTTTTAAAGTGGATTAATTTAAGAAGTGCTCACTTCAGTGAGGCCCCAGTGCACAGCTGGTGATACACTAAGTGGGGAGAAGCTGCCCTCTCATATCTCTCTCTGTGCCCAAATCCATCAGGTTATTTGATTGTGGTGAGCCCACTGGCCATTTATTTACCTTTATCTACCAATCCCTTGCATTTATTGTGTTTGTCTCGTTTTCATATCATTCCCTTCTCCACTCACATGTTGTAATTTGTCTTTTATTTTCTTTGTGTTTTGTTGCTTTTTGTTGTTGTTAATGAGCTCTGAATTGGGAAGAGAAATTTAGCATCATTGCTTCTAATCAGAAATGCTCTCAACTGCCTCTGCCTGCAGGATGAAGGGCTTCAAGAACGCTGAAGTGTCACTGAGATAATTTCTAAACATTTCTAGCAATGTTTTACTAACTTGTATAATGTATTGGGCATCATCTGTTGGAAAAGAAGTAATCTATATAAAAAAAACCTTGACATTTTAGGTTGTCTGTTAGGTATTTCTTAGTTTAGAACATTATTTAGTCTTTTTTTTGTGTGTATGTGATGGCAGAATCTTTTTTGTTTCCAGGCAGATCCAACCCCTTTCCTGTTGCTTGAGATGTGTTGTCTTATATATGGACTTTGGTACAATTTGTTTTCACTGTGTTTAACGCCTGGAAAAAAACCTGTATTTAGAGGGCAGTAGCTGTGTTTAGTGGTCTCTTTGGCTGTAAAATACTGTTTTTAGAGGAAAAGATGGTTAACCTTCTTGTGGGATTTTTTCCTTTGTGCTTGCTCCAGTAAACGATGTGAAATACAAATCCAGTTTGAAATTCTTTTGTTGCATCTATGTTTTTTCTTCTCCTTGGTGCTCTGTGCTAAAGTATTTTCTGTCCTAAGAAATTTGGAGAATTGTGACCTCCTTACTTCCTTTGTGTCTTGAGAAAAGCAGTGCAGAACTTTGCCTTCGGTTCTTCTGTCTGCCTATAGACACAGGAAATATTGCAGTGCAGTTGTTCTAGAAGTGGTTAAATATTTTTAAAGTGCTTGTTTGCCAAATTCAACTTTATGTATTTAGATGCAATACATCTTCAGCTTGAGTGTATATTATTTCTTAACTTCTCTAGACCAAGAATGCCATAAGAAGAAAATGCAAGTTACTATTTGTGTAGTAGAAGCAAAAAATGAAAGTAGTTTTCTAAAATATATGGTCTTAGACTGCATTTAGGAAGGTGCCAGGGTACTTTCAACTGTTATTGTCTATAGTGGGAGCTGAAAACCCTGCATCCAATAAGAATTATTTTGTGTATTTCCCGGGAAACAACATGGATCCATCCCATAAGAGATTCTTGCAAATAAAGCATTGTTTATAATTTGTAATTTATGTGCACAAATTTAAGGTTGTGGCTTAAAACTAATGCACAGGTTTGCTCTTGTAATGGTGGTGTCCTTCAGAGGCCTCGTGAATACTTCAGTAGTCTTTTCCTTTGTTGGAGAGAACGTTCTCCTGAAAGTTTCAGCTTGTAGCTCTAACTTTGTTTAGAGTTAAACATTTTTAAAGAAAAAAAAAATCCATTTATTATGTAAGTCTATTTTGACAACCTTTCTGGACAAGTTGTGAGAAAAGGAGAAGTAAATACGTGTTCAATGCTTTTTGCAGGTTAGACAAAGCATGGAGCTTTGGAACAGTGCGGGATTGCCTTGAGCGTGCCACAACTTGCTGTGCATACCCTGGCCAATAGCTTACACTCTGAGCAGGGAAAATGCTAAACATTTGGAAGTACCTGGTGGGATTGGGACCCTAGGATGCTTCAGTTTCCCCATTTGTAAATGAATTTTGTTTGCCTAGGTTATTGGGATGCTGAGAACGCAAACCTGAACAGGGAGCAGTACGTTTGGCTGTTGTCTGCCTGTCCCTTTTCTTTTTACATAGTCTCTGTCACTAGGCTTCTGGGACGGCTGTGTTACGTACATTTCTAAGTGCAGAAAATGGTGAGCACTTAACTTTTGTTGAGTGCTCTGTGTATTATGAACAGTCTCCAAAATGTCTAGATTAAATACTATGAACGCTTTTAAATCGTGTTTGGATGAAGGTGTAATGGTGTCTTTATTTTTGCCTTCTAGGAGGAAAAGGCTTCTCTCCTGCATCGCACTCAGGAAGAAAGGCGAAAACGAGAGGTAAGGTAGACTGTAAGCACTTGCATGCACACATGATTTTTCTTTGATGTGATAACATTTGCAGCCCAAAGTTCTTTATTCCACTGCAGTTGTACTTAGTTCAGGAATGCTTTGTTTCAGTTTGTGAGTACTATGTAGCCTTCCAGTATACTAGAAGTGACAAAACTGGCTGCTTTTATGGTTCTTCCCAGGAGTGATTTTCATCTCAAAAGAAGGTAATTAAGTATGCATTGGGTGCGAAGGGAATTTTTCCTTTTATGATGATGGCTCATTTTATCTAATCTTCATTGAGAAAAGCTAGCTATTTGGTTAGTAAATTGTTTTTCTTTGCCTTGCCCATAATCTGTTAGTATGACTTGGTCTTGGCAGACCGCCTTCTACACCTGTTTTGGTTGTGATTTCCAGGATGACCTTCCGCAAGCCACGTGCCCAGTTTGTGTCTAAGATCTGTAAAGGTACAGTCAGAACAGTGATGCTCGAATGCATCGTAAAGTGCTTTGAAATCACCTAATAATTGAGAAGCTATTGTGAGGCTGATGTGCAAGCCTAGGAATTCTTAATACTGGCTTGTGATGTATGTTACTGCCATAGATAATTCAGTCTGGAACAAAGCAAAGGAGGAAATACACACTGAAAGGAAAAATACCAGTTTTGAAATATAACATCTTAGTGAATTTGCCCCTTCCAACCTGGGCTGTTCTGTGATTCAGTGACCAGTGGCAATCTAAAAACAATTTAGTAGTATTGCATGGAAGCGAATACGTTCATTTTCTTTCTTTCCTTTTCTGATATGAGGAGAAATCATTTCTGGTCTTGAGAAATTTTTAAAATCTAACTGTCTAGTTTTCATGCTAATCAGGAAAACAGAATGTTTACCCCTTTCAAGATGTGTTTGACCCTTGCTAGATTAAAGACAGGTTCTGCAGGGGTTCATCCTTTTCTGCAGACAGTGCTTTTTTCTCTCCAACCTAGATGTATAAATACGGACCAAGTTTAAGTACGAAATTCCTAGGATTTCTCCAGTTATTTGAGAATGCTGTGTTATGAATCAAATTTGTGATCACTGAGACCTTATCAACATGTGCAAAAAGACTTGTGCTTCAAAACCATTTTGCCAGCTATCAAAATAACCCATTCAGTCGTTCCATTCTGTCTGGTGCAGAGGTGATGCAGTGCCATGTATCTGTATGTGTACACACATGCACGTAGACATACAGTCGTCTGTGGCATATATCAGTCACTCACAAAACGAATGAAGAGTTCTTGCAGAGAAGAGATTACTATTATTATTATTATTATTATTAAAGGATGACTTCTGAGAATAAAACCAGTTGTGGCTTTAAAGAAACGCCTGTAGCAGAACCTTAGCATTGACCTTAAAATATTTGCCAGTTATGGGTCGCTAAATGACAGTTATATGTGCTAGGATAAAGCCTATGTCTAGAGAAAATGAGAAGGTATCTACCTTTAGTCAATTATTATTATTTAGTCAATTATCTACCTTTAGTCATTATGATTACGAAGAGACAGTGCCTGTCTGTAATTGAAACTCTCTCCTGTTGCCCCCGTACTTTGTACTTTCTTTGTTAGATACTTCAGAGAGGAAGAATATCAAATCTTTGGCATATCAAATTTTAATTTTTGGTTCAGGCTCTGGAGGTAATGGACTCTTTCAAGCTTATTGAGATTAGTTGATTGGGGAACTGAGGTTTCCAGGAAAAACAAAATAGGCGTTGAATGGTAATTCAGAAGTGGATTTGCTGTTTCTCTGGCTGGTTCTGTTCAAGTTCTTGTCCATAAAATTTGGACGTCTTTTTTTTTTTTTCTTTACAATAAAATAAGAAGTCAAGGGTTTTGAGTTTATAAGTTTAATTAAAGTGTTTTGGAAAGTTCACAAACTGCTTTGTAGTGTTAGGTTTGATGAGCAACTATTTTATTCACTTCCCTTTTCATCTTCTAAGAAACTAAATGGACATTGTTAGAAACCTAATTACAGTAGCCACTTCCCTTAGATTTTTATTGTGATCGGATACGCTGGGGGTGTTGTCAGGAGATACGTGGTGTGCTCTTTCAATAGTACGTGAAGCAAACTGGCTTTCAGTTCCTCAGAAAGTGAGTCATCTTAAAGGGTTGATTTTAACTACTCTTTCTAGCTAATGAGGAAGACTTCATAAAATTACGCACTTCATGTGACTTGTTTGAAGGAGTGAGCAGGAATTTTTATTCATACCATACAGTGCTGCTAGGCTTGAAGCATTAAGCTTAATTTTCCTTTTGACAGCAGTATTCTTTCCAAATAACTGTTTTTTTCTTTTGTTATTTTTTTTCCCTACATCCAAACTATACCAGGCTCTTAATACAGGTATATTACTTGAATGGAAATGAATAAGTGGGACTTCAAGGTCAGCTGCTCTGTGTAGAAAGATGAATAGTGTTACTGAATTTGGTCATTGCTTCAAAATTGTAGTGTAAAGACCTTGTCTAATAAAATTCAAATGTGTTTTTTCAATGGTATTATGTACTTACTGAATATTAAAAATTATTTTGCATGACATAGTGGCAAACTTAAAGCCAGACAAAACTTTCTCCCCAGTTTGTGTGTTGGATGCTGAACTTCAGTGCTTAATTTTCATTAAACAAATTTCATTTTGAATACAAATATATCTGGTAAAATTGTAGAAAGTGGAGTTGGTTCTAGTGTTGATTTTTGATTTATTTATTCATTTTTTTCTCTTCCTTTTTTTCAGGAAGAAAGGCGGAGGCTGAAAAATGCAATAATAATCCAGTCATTTGTAAGGGGGTACAGAGACAGAAAACATCAAGTAAGTACTCATTTATTTATTGAGAAAGATGTGAAACAGTTTTGCTGTAAAAGAGACTTTCTAGTAAAAAAAAAATCCATTGAGAAATCTTTGTTTTTTGAGTATTTTGTGTGCTAACAGAACACAAGTTTTTCTCTTCATAGCTTCAGTTGAACCTCATCTTTTTAGCAGATGAATGCAGGGCACCTTTATGACAGCTGACTTCAGTGGGATTACATAATTTTTTTTGTGTTTACAGTGTGTATGAAAACACGCACTTGCAGCTTTCAGATGCCAGTGAAGCTTTGTGTGTATGCATGTGTGTGAGGCTAAGGTGGTAGTCGGAGTCAAAAGATTCTTTTTGTTGGGTTGATTATTCTGTTTAAATTTGCTAATATTTATTGAGTAAACTAGTTGAAAATATTTGATGTAATGGTCTTTACTTGAAAAGTAAAAATTTGTTGCCAGGTGTACCTTTGAATTACAGAATGCAAACATGGCTTTGACTGTGCTTCTCTGTAGATGCTTTGATCTGTTAATGAATATGTGCTGCATGCATTTTATTACTTTGCTACCTCAGGATGGGAAACTGAAATCAGTTTTTTAAAGTTTTGCATCCCTATATAACTTCATAACCATTACTGATATATTAATGCTTATTTTATTTTTAAGTACTCTATCCAAAGAAGTGAATTTGATCGCTGTGCTAACTTGGCCCAGTCTGGAGGAACCTTTTCCACCGCTAATGGAGCTGATCTGACCCTTTTAGTTCGTCAGCTACTCTTTTTCTATAGACAGAATGAGGATTCTAAGCGTCTGGTGAGTACTGTTAAAGATTTTGATTGGAAGTAGATTTTTTCGTGTACTTTTAAAGTATTCTTTCACTTGGAAGGTTTAGAAGGGATGCAGAAACAGCTTTGACCACTTTAGTAAATTCATTCAGAAGTTCTGTATTTTGTTGGCCTGTACTCCTTTGATCTTTGTTTAGACAGAATAACTTAAAATTAGATTTTATGTGTACACACGCGCACACAGTCTGAGTCATGAAAAATCCTTTCTGTGTAATCCACAATCCAATATATTTGTTACACTTTTTAACAACATTTTCCTCCAGCTCTCTGGTGATTTCTAAGGTGTTTTTCTTAACAGAGAAACTTGTTGTAAATATATTTCAGTGTTAATCCTGGGAGTTTAGTATTAAGTCGTGTGTTTTACGATCTTTAACAAATCACTATTTTTTTCTGTAACTGAAAATGGGTGTTTTCTTTTGTGTTTTGTAAGTTCTCCAAGGGCATTATTGCAGACATTTATGAACAATTTAATGTAAGTTTTGTAATTATAAAGAATGTAGATTTATATGTAGCATATATATATATATGTGCTACATGTAACTACTGTTCCTATGCTTGATACAACAGGACTGAAATACACGTATATGTTGCAATAAAAAACACAGTTGTAATAAACAGTAAACTTGTGTGTATCTTTTCCCAGATATGGATGTGTCAGAATTTAATTAAACAGAGTTCTCAGTTTGTTAAGCAATTGGATGGTCCAGACAGACTTACGTGCTTATTCCAAATAAAAAGGCTGTTGGGGCTGTGTTGCAGGTAAATTCTTTTTTTCTGTATGCTACTGTCTAAAAAGTGTTCAGGAATTACACTGAACACTTGTTTGTTTCTTTTTGCAGCAAGTGAATTATTATGTGTATATTAGTTTAATGAGAAGACTGTTTATGTTAACCATACATTCAGGCCATGAAAACGGTACTTTTTGCTGTTTAAAAACAATGTTCTTGAAGTCCATTGACTCTCAAGTTCATATGCGACCTGTTTAAGGGATGCTCCGCCTATGGATAGACTTAAGTGTGTTCTTAAGTGTTGCGTGTAGCAATATCATTGTAAGTATTTGTTGGGACCAGAAGGTTTTCTTGGGGACTGATGGTGATAAGAAGTTACCATACAAGTTAGATTATTGTTTGAGGATATGCTTTGGATGCTCTATTTTGAGGCTAGTAATCTTTAGAATGCCTTTATTTTAAAAAATATTTATTTTATTTTTATTTTTAACATTCATGAGAAGTTGTAACTTCTGATGATATGTTAATGAAAAAAAAAGTGAAAGTATTTAACACCTTAGCAAAAAAAAAAATAAGTAACTTGATGGCAGTTACATCTGCCAAAAAGGTCTTCTGGTCAGAGTATCTTTATTCCATTTAGTGAAATGTCTTGACTGTGGTATCAAAATCATTTTTACTGCTGTGTCCTGTGTTTGTAGATGGCTAGGAAAGGAAGGGCATTGTTAGGGCAATCGTGCCTGTACATGCCTCATTGTAACAAATTGTTTTAATTCTAAACAGGCTCTGAATCGTTACCATTTCTGTGGTTACTGGTAGTTGTTCCATGAGCAATTTGCTAAAAGGCTGGGGATGGTTGTATTTTTTAATATTTAAGTCTGTAATCAAAGGCATGCTGCTTCAGTTAAACATATGATGTTCCCTTGTGCTGTTTCCCAGCCCATACTGCTCTGGGGCTTTCCTGACTTCATTTTTAATATGGGTAGTAACGCATGTTTTTCCAACATGTTTTGTTGGATATGTTCCAACATCTTTGCTTCCAGTCAGTGCAGCAGACTTTCAAACTTTCAAGTCACTGAAATAAAGAATTTTATTGGATTTAAAGAGAGTGCAATATGCATAGAAACTGTAAAATCAGGAATTATTATTGTAATGATGCAAGCAAAAAATGCAATTATTGAAAAACTTGGAAACCCAGTCGAAATAAGATAAATTAGAAAAGTTTCTGTAGCTTCATTTGTAAATCAGTGTGCATGTCTCTGTGGTGAAATAAGAGAAATCTGTTGGTAAATAATTTCAATTTCATTTCATTTATAGGCTATTGCAAAATTGCAATGATGACAGTCTGAATGTTGCACTTCCTATGAGAATGCTTGAGGTATTTTCATCTGAGAATACGTATTTGCCTGCTTTACAAGATGTCAGCTATGTGACATCACTAATTGAACAAATTTTGCACTACATGATTCAAAAAGGTGAGTAGCTAGGAACTAGAAGTTCTCAGAAATAATCCAAAATTAAACAGAGTGTGTAATACCTGGAGACCATGTTGTGGTAAAGGCAAAATGTAATTAAACAATAAATTAAGCTCTGCATACACTAACCCATACATTAAGTGGATATATTGCTTGTAATGAGATCGCTGCTTGAGAAATTACTGGCTGATTTCTTTGGACATTTTGTTTATAAATTCAATATTCTATTGTTTGAGTTTGAGGATGGATATTACCTAACAAAAGTTTATTCTGGTAGCTGCTTGCACGCATGCGTGTTTGGCTTTCACACATGCAGATGCTTCCTACCAGTTCTGAGTTTTAGTTATGTAAACCTTGTGTATTCTTTTACAGTAGTGTTCTCTGTAACTGCTAATGATAATTATTATTGTACACTGGCATTGATTTTTCATCCTGCTAACACTAGATAGAGACACTTTAGCAAAGAGGTGATGACCCAGCTTTTATTTCCTTTGTGGCATCATCTGCAAAACTGTTTGCTGAGCGGCAATCAGTTACACCTGTGCAAACATACTGGAAGTTAATGAATTGTGTCATTATCACCTAAATTATTTTTTGTCTTGAAAAAACTTTATTACTCTGGGGATGTGTGAAAAAAGTTATTTGCTTTTCTGATGTTGTTTGCATTTGCAAGACTGGTAGAAATGACAAAACCAGTATAAAATAAGCATCTTCATTGGTATAAAATGTAAAAAGTGCACTTTCCAATTTGTTAGTTAATTTTTGTAATAATTCTGTATTTGTAGGTTTAAAAATATATTCAGTAGGACAAGGCTATCTTATCCTGTTACTAAGGATGTGTGCAACTATTACATATTGAAGTTACTATGGACAAAAAGTGACTTTTACTGTAGCATTTTTATTTTACTTCCATAGGCATAATTAAAACTGCAGAAGTAGTTTTTGGGGTTGGACCTGATGATCTCTCGAGGTCCCTTCCAACCCCTACGATTCTGTGAAGTATTTGTGTTTATCTCATTGTTTACTATATAGTATCTTCCCAAGTACTTTTGTATTTGTTCTTTTAGTATAATATTCAGTTGTTAAAACTGATACGAGGGTTTACCAACATGTTAAATCATAAATTTTAGTCCAAAAAAATCAGTTTTCTAATTGTTCTCGACTAAAACAAAAACAAACATTTGTGTGCAACTGCCAGTGTACAGTCTCGTAATTATTTATGATGGTTAAATTGTAAAGAATCTGTAGTCAGCTTTTATGATTATATGGTTTTGCATATAATTTGTCTTCCATATGCATCTTGCCAGCATTGCTAAGTCATTCCTCACGGTGACTTCCATTTGTTGCATTATATGTCAAGGTAGACGGTCCCTGACAAAGGGACTCAGCCTCTGAATGAGAAAGAGAAATGTTATCTATGCATTTACAGTGGTTCCTGTAGTAGTGGAACTTGTCTTAATTTAGGAGTTCATTGAACAGGAGGAAGTTGGATTAAGAAGAATGAAATCACGTGATTCCATTTGTACTGTAGTGAGACAAAAACAGGTTTCTGACAGCGAGACAGACTACCCTCTGTATAAATCTTTATGGCTTGGATGGTAATACATTTTATTACTGTCTGAGAGATTCCTGTTTTGGAACAGTAATTGTTTCCTTCAGTCTCCTAAAGCAAGGTGTTTGTAGAATTGAGATACTCTGGCAACAAGACTCTTAGCAGTAAGATGCCATGGTTTGGTCATTGTTTTAAAATAAAAAATAAATTGAATTCTTCACTTTATTGGCAGAATTGGTTGGTTTTTGAAAGTCAAACTGACTCTGAATGTGGTTATCTATGATTTTATTGAGATGTTTCCAAAGATATTGCGGATATCTCCTGTTAATTACGTGAATGTGACTTGGACTGTTGAAAAATGTTTTCCTAAATAAAGTTTCATGCAATGAATTATACTTTTTTAAAGTAACAAATGCTAAGTATATGTTGTTTTATAAAGAAAAGAAGAAAAGTAATACGATATTTTAAAAATACTGCTTTTTTTGCAGGCTACTACAGGTCGCTTTATTTGTTAATTAACAATAAGCTTCCATCGAGTATTGAGTATTCGGATGTTTCTCGAGTCCCTATTGCAAAAATACTTCTGGAGAATGTTCTGAAACCATTGCACTTTACATACAGCTCCTGTCCAGAAGGTGCAAGGTAAGTAAGAATAATACCAGCTATTTGTATACTTATTGTTGTCAGAGGTTCACGGTTTATTATTGGTAAGTGTCCAGCTATTTTTGGAGTGCAATTTGACTTATTTGCACTAGTAATGATTTATATAGGAAGATAAGTGTGGAAAAACGTACTTGAGAATAAAGATACAGCTAAGGGCAAATGGGGGAAAAAAAAAAACCTTTGGAATTAACAAGAGTTTTGTGACAGAAGAACTAAGTCTTGTGAAGAGAGATAAGTAAGTCATAGCTCACAAGGAGAAAGAGTCAGGTATATTGAAAGACAGAACTAAAATGAAACTCTGGCTGTATTGCATGTGATATTTTTTGTTGCAGTATTTTTAATTTTTTTTATTTTTTTGGGAGGGGGAAAAGACCAATCGGGATTATTTTAGTTATTTTTTTATTTCAAGATTATAGGCAACAAATTTAACTTCAGAGTAGTTTTCCATGAGTTCATCAAAAGTTTAAAGGCTAGAATTACATATAAGATCATCAGGAACGGATGTAATAGGAAGTGCCTTTTTGAAAAATCTGAGAAATTCAGTTTATTGGCACAGAATTAACGGAATGTCTCTTTGCAGTCTTCTTGATGAATGTGTTCAAACTTGCAAAATTGATCAGTCATTCCATGGATGTACTTGTAAGACATATTGCCTGTGTTTTCTATAAAGACATGTTTTCTTCATTTTAGGCAACAGATTTTTGCAGCCTTCACAGAGGAGTTTGTGGCAGCACCTTTTACAGATCAGATATTCCACTTCATCATTCCAGCGCTTGCTGATGTGCAGACCGTTTTCCCTTACGAACTCTTTCTGAATGCACTATTATTAGCAGAAAATGGATGCTTGAGAAAAAGTGATCGAGCCCCATGGCTTTTTTACTTTGTGTTAACAGTCGGAGAAACGTATTTGGGTGAGAAAGCTACATCACCTATTCGTTGTTTTTTCATATTTGAGTTAGTGTGTTACGTATTTCCATAACATAGTTGGTTGCCTAGCAAAAAAAAAGACAGTTTGTGGATACAAGTGTTCGAGACATCTGTTTTATTTATTAGCCATTTTCACCCTTCTCAGCAAAATATACCCTTAATTGGGAGGTTTTAGCATAATGTGGTTTTGGTCAGATATTGCTAGTAAATTATAATAAATTATGGTCTGGCTAATTATCTTTTATTTCAATGTATTTGGTATAGGATCCCTTTCAGAGGAAGGACTACTCGTATATTTGAGGGTACTCCAGACTTTTCTCTCTCAGCTGCCTGTGTCTAGTGCTGGTACAAATTGCCAGGATGCAACCAGTGATTCTGAAGATGAGGATGAAGAGATCAGTAAAATGACAACTACACCGGTAAGCAGTACCAAATTTCCTTGAATGAGATTGATTTATAGTAGCAGTAACTATAGGCAAAAACATGATCACTGTAAGTCCAGTATTCTTCTAGTTACCTGTAGCAGAAAGCATGCTTATTTCTTAAAAGTAGATGGTTTCTCCTAGTAATCAAATAAAATTAATAATAATTAATAAGGGTTTTTGTGGTGCTTTTTTTTGAAATAGAAGTTTCAGCTTCCCTGTCTTAATTTTGTATTTTACAGAGACTATTTCTCTCCTCATTCTTTATCCTAGTGGTGACACTGGGATATCATGAAACACGCCAACCTGACCTTTCAACTTTTGTATTCTCATTTTTTTTCTTACGGAAATGAGAAAATTATGTTCAACCATGGTCTTTACCCTGTAGAAGCAGCTCTGCTTTCAAATATATGCACTTCTTTCAAAGGCCAAACACCTAGTTTCTATAATAATGTTTAGAGAGTAGCATAAATATGACTCTTCACTGTAGTTTAAAAATATTGTTAAATGTTCATTAATAAAACGGACCCACGCTAACTCTGATTTCCTAATGCTCAGATCAAGGCTTTGAACAACCAGAGTTGGAGAGAGCTAAATTCACCAGTTGATGGCCTTTATACAATCTCTCAATATATATTGCCATTCAGAGGATGAATGCAGTGTGAAGTCTTTTCTTGTGGAGTGTGTGAAATACACCATATTTGGGGTTGTTCAAAACAAAACAAGGAAGAACAAACAGCTGTGTGGATGACTTTGTTTCCCCACGCTGAGCTGGGATTTCTGGATTTCTCTCTCAGGCATTCAAGCATTTTTGTCATTTTGTTGGTTAAGTGTTGAAATCAAAAGCAAAAAGCATACCAGCTCTTCTAAAAGATACTGTTCCTACTGCCTACCCACATTTCTCACTCCCTCTGAAAGATGCACTGTTTTTAAGAGGGAGATTTGAGTGTGCTATACTCTTGGTAGATACGTGCAGCATTTTATTTCTGCATTTTTAGATATAGTGTGTTATTGTTATCCGGAAATCTGTATCAGGATAGGGTTAATAAACTGCTTTTTTTCTTTTTTACTGTCCAGTAAATACTGCATTGCCTGAACTATAAAGCATTTTCAATCTTTTCTATCTAAAATCTAGATGTCAGTATTCCAATATTTAATTCACTGCCCACACACACTGTATGTATTGTAAATGCTGGCAGACTCTACTTGTGCCTTAAAGATACTGGTGACATTTAAGATGTGATTAGGTTAGAAACAAAGCATAAATTTCTGTTTGCTGTTAACTTACAGTACTTTGTAAATTAGAAAAGATCTGCTCTGAGGAGACTTAAATATGTAATATTATTTCTTGTAGTATATTTTTCTCTTTCCTGTGTTTCTCTTGCGGGTTTTTAATTTTTGCCATATTTTCACACATGCCCATCTTACTTAAAACAAACAAAGAACCAAACAAAAACCAGAAACAACAACAAAGGAACTTGGATAACTTTTATGCTTCATTGAGCCAGAGTGTGGTTTGCTATGTTGGACTGGATAGAGAGAGGAAGTTAAAAAACAAAACAAACACACAAAAAAGAAAAAGAAAAGGAGAAAGGATTTCTCTTCGTACACTTCTTATACTAGCTTAATGTGTGTATTAGTCAGCCAGAAGTTTGTTCGTTAACCCATGGATTTTGTGAAAATACTGTTTGTAAAGGAACTTACTGTAGCCATCCTTTTCTGTATTTCATGTCCAATGCTGGCTGATGTCAGTGGAGTAGAGATGACTATTTGAACGTTTTATGCCAGTAAAGGATCTTGCTTTATTCTGTCTGAGTGTTGAAGAGCATGCTTACATTAAAGGGAATCTTTGCACTGGTTTAAGTGAAAAGATCAATACTCCAATCCAACACTTGCCTCCTAGGGATTTAAATTGGCTCTTAGGTGTGATACTTTCAAGAATGCTACTAGGATATACAGATATGCTCATGTTGTATTATCATACAATAAATCTTCATGTTCTAGCAAATTTCTGAAGTACATATTTTAAAGGGGGATACTTTATCTTTAAAAATACTTCACATTTTTCTCTGATATGTTTGTAGGGTGATGGGAGAATATCAATACAGTACATAACTGAGGAATGTCTAAAGAAATTGGACACAAAGCAGCAGACAAACACCCTGTTGAATATGGTTTGGAGAGATTCAGCTAGTGAAGAGGTCTTTACCTTGATGGCATCAATCTGCCATACGCTAATGGTACAACACCGAATGATGGTGCCAAAAGTCAGGCAAGTATAAATAATAATGATGTTGAACTGTAGTACAGATGTAAAATTGTTTGTACTGGATAAACTTGACTCATTTAAATGACTGTATCATTTAAATCACTGTATTTTTTTTCTGAGTTCTTTCATGATCAGCTGAAATAAAGAAGAATTTCAGAATTTAGATAAGAATTCCAGACAAACCAAAGAGTGAATTCATTCCTGGAATCACTCTTGATTTATTTTTCTTCCTGTTCATTGTATTCCTTATGGACTGATCACTGAATCCAAAAACGTAAACCCTTGGTTTGCTTGCCGAGTTGCAAATAAGTTAGTCCCCAACACGATGATAAAATACTACTGAATAGATAGTGTTTGTGATCAGAAAATCACACTCAAATAGGATTGGAAAGATTCTTGAGCAGTAGTTTTTCCATCTTCTTGCGCAGAGGCAGTGTTAAGTGTCAGTATAGCAGAAGTTTGTCTAGCTTGTTTTAAAACTTTCAGTGATATGGATTACACAGTCCAGTCTAGCTAGCTGAGCATGAAAACTGCTTTATTCTCTACCCCCTTCAATATATAACCAGCATGTCCCTTGCTACAAATTAAAACAATTCCTACCTATTGAAAATCCTTGTTGTTGGGAAGGACTCTGGAACCTGAAGTGGAACTAAACAGCTTGTTCTTTTACAATGACTACAAAACACAGCTGTCACTAACAGTGGAAGATTTTTGACCCTTTTATCATCAAAGACCCATGAGTATTAAAACTATTGTGGTACAAGTAGTTCTGAGTAAGTATGTAGTTGCTGGTAGTAAACTAAGTATTTAGGGAATGTTGTAAACATAATCAATTCAAACTGCATTGTAAACAGTGATACAGAAAACTAATTTGGTGCTATCTTCGCCCAGTGGTGTTTATAGCTGTTAGAGGAAGTAAGATGTCAGTGAAACTGTGATTGCTCGATTAGGGTAATTAGTTCTTTGTAGACTAATTGCGTTAGAGCAGGATGTGAGACCTGAAGATCATAGCAGTAGTTGAATTAGTATGGCCACTTTATTGTTGCAAGTAGTACATTGCCTTGGATAGTAATTACTGCGTTTAAATGCATTGCTGCTTTGACTCGAGGTTTGCTGGTGAACTGTGTGGAAAGGATCCTCAATGAATAAAGAAGTCACCCAGAACTTTACTTGTATGAGTATGGCATCTATTTCCTCTGAAAAGCCATATTAGGTCTTTACAATTATTTGACATAACAAGCTAGTTACACGCTGGATAAACTCAGAAATTATGGAAACTCTAGTCAACATCTTAAAATATGTAAACTGCTTTCCATTATAGCTTTTGAGTAGCTCCAAAATAGTTGAATTTACCAATTTTACAAGTAACTAAGAAATATGGAAATTTTTATCAGTAATACCAATGGAATTATTTTCGTGGTAAAAATTAAATTAATCCATACAAATATTTGGTAAATTAAAGTAGACATTTATTTAATAGTTCTGACTTCCAAGCCAATCACAGATGTTGGTTTTGTCAGGCATAACCATGTCAGTAGATGTCAATCTTTCAATCTTTTGTCCTGTTCAGTGCGTTTTTAGACCTGGTGGAATTTTCCAAGTAGCTATTCTAAATGTTCTTTTTCAGTGTTTTTCAAAGGGTATTTGATGATGCTTCTTGTAAAGGTAATAAACACTGCCATTTCAAAAGACAATTAAAAGGCTTTTCTTCATTGATTTCCACGCTTTTTTTTCCTGATTAATTTTTTATTGCCCAAATGATTTTGTCCAATTTAGTGATAGTGTTTTGAAAGATCCTTCACCTTTTTTTGAGATTAACTTTTAAATGACAATATTCAGAATAAAGTATATCTGTCTAATAAAACCATGTAGGAATGTTTAGTTAAGCAAAATGATTTATTTAAAGTTACTGTATTCTAAGTATTCTAAGAGCTCAAAAATTCAAATTCTTACTTTCTGTTTTAAAACATACTGGGTCAAATGATTTAAAAGAGAGAAAAGGTTGTTATAAAAGCTTTGTTTCCTTAGCAGCATTTACATCTTTAATAAAAAGCTGGTAATTAAAAAAATATAAAGACTGCAAATTTGTGAAGTGAAATGCTAAATAAAAAGAATAATCACTGAAAATAACTTCTCAGTAACTGAAAAGAAAATGGTGCTAAGGTTGACAGACTTTGGAAGGGAAGAAACAACCAACAAATCTTTTTTTTAGTAGTTTTGAGAATTTTTACCTTGAAAAAAAGATGAGAAACTCAGAGTTTCCCCATTAAGGCTGAATGCTTTTTCTTTTTGTGGCTCCTCAGTACATCTGGGCGATTTGTGGGATGATGCTGATGTTAATTGCTGTCAGGAACATCGGTGTCACTGCAGTAGCTCAGTAGTTTCTTGGGTTTTAGAACAGACACCAAGACAGACACAAGATATCCAAGAGTACAGTATAGTTTGAATAGAAAGAGCAAGTCTCTAAAGTTCCTTACTCTGGAGACTGTGGGTGTGTGTGTTCGTGTCGGACTGTAGTCCTTTCTTCCTCCCCACTCTGAAATTATCCTGTGTTTTGAGTTTATCAGAGAACATCTACTCTGCTCTTTTGGTATTCTTTGCCTAAATGGTAGCGGGTTGTGTTAGTTATGTTGCTTTAGGTAAGGCAAAATAGTTCCTTGATCTTAGGTTTTTCAGTAACTCTGAGCATTCTGTTTGGTTTATCTTGTAGAAATGGTAAATAAAGCTTTTCTGTCTGTTGGTTTTTCTTTTTTTGGTGGTGTTTCGTCTGTGCTGTGCTCTGTGCCCTGTAGTTTAAGACTTCTTTAAACAGTGCTTTTTTGTCTTTTTCAGTGTATTCTCTGTGCAGGTGTCTCGTGAGCCTCATCTAAGCATTTTTGTCTGTGGCTTTACTCTTTTTTTTTTTTGTGAAAAAGTGTCACCAAACTGAACTGAAATTTATACTACAGCCACCTCAAAAATAAATAGTATTTATTGCTCTTGTTTTCCTTCTGAATGTTATGTAGATGCAAGAGTGTGTTCAAACTTACAAGAGTTAGCAAGTTTTGTGTTTAACCTGCTACCTTTATACCTGTTCCAGTGGGACTGATGATAAGTACAATATTTATTTTAGACTGAAATTATTATTTTTTTCCATAAGCTAGTGGTGTATTAAAATAGTGTTACTAAAAACTTTTAATTTAGCATTTTTAAGTTGATATGCATCAACAAAGGTGGATTATGAGAAAAGCATTGCTTTGAGTTACTCCTCCTTAGGAGATTATCAGTAAATTCTGAATGTGTTCTGGAAAGAAGCAAGCGAGCTCAATAAAAAAATAAGGCCACAAAGCTAGAAAAACCAAGCAGCAGCTGCTGTTCAGGAAGCCAGATTGGAGGTGTAGGATAAAATTTTGTTTGTAATGTAGTCACTGGGAACTGTACTCTTCTTCAGAGGGGCAGGGCTTTCATCTCTATAAAGCTTAAAGCTGATACATATTATTGAATAAAGTATTTTCTTAAAAACTCTTGAATTTTAGAGTACAGCTCTCATTACCATTTTGAAGAGATTTGCAAGACTTTCATTCATCAAAGCTATCCTTTTAAATAACTAGTAAATTCTGATTCTGCAAAATATTTAGGGAAGATAATTTAATCCCATAGACTTCAGGTCATCAGTAGGGCTTAATATTAAACAGCAACGTGAACTGTGCTTCATTGGCACTTGGTGGTTATCGGCCATCTGCTTGGTGGCCCACGGTGATCGTTAATCTTAGTTTAGCTGTTTAATAGTGACTGTACATTAACACGGTTTAATTTACGTAACACTGCTAATCTTAACCTGTGGTCTAACCTGTGGTTGACAATTATTTAGCAAACTGCCATTCTAGTGTAACACGAGCAGCCTGTCTTCATGTGTGCGTGCTGAAGATACTTGGGCTGTTTATAAGGCTATTGCAGTAATTCTGTAGGGAATTTTCTTACACTTGCATTTTTCTTAAACTATAATCATTGCATATGAAGCTTTTACATTTTCTAAGCTTTCTTCTGTGTTCTTGGCCTGACACAGAGAGGCATAAAACAGCTTGCAGAGCGTTGTAGGTGCAGCTCACCGAAGGGTGGCTGTGCGTGCAGTCCCTCACCTGCGACACCTTGCAGCCCGAGGTGTCAAAAGCCCCTGCCCCTGCAACAGTGACCTTTATCAGCCCCCCGAGCTCCTCGCGATCTGTTGTATCCTCTTCATTAACTTAAATGGTCTCAGTGGGAAACTGGGCCCAATTTATGGCCTCCACTGAAATCTTGCCTTTAACTAATTAACTTGTAGTGGTGTCTCAGCTAAATTAAGCTTAATGGGTCATTTAATCTGTCCCATTGCACAGGAGGAATTTGACACTTTTTTTTAAAACCAGAGGTGCCCAAAATACCTTTCTGGCAAGTACACATAAATCATGTGGCCTTTGTGAACAGATACCTATGGAGAGAAACAAGGTTCTAAGTAAATGGCCGTTCATACTTTTGGGAGCATGTAATTTAATTTAGTATGTTCAAAGCAGATATCTAACAGAAATCTCTGCAGTGAATTTAACTGTCTCATAGCCTGAGCTGATAATGTTCATTTCTCCACTTCCATGAGAAGAACTTATCCTTTTTTTTTTTCAGTTGAAAAATTATTATTCTTCCAAACTACAGTGATAAGCAGGATTTTCAAGAAAATGCAGAACAAGAAGATGGGAGGAGTAAAAACTCAGGATTTAAACTTTAGCTGCTTGGTTTGTTTTTAGGATAGCACAAATTAGTGAAAATGAACCCCTGAGTTAAGAGTATAAAAATGTAAATAAAAAGAGAAATAATTTATATTTTTTCATTTCTAGTGATAGTATTTTTTTTGTTCTTTTAAAGAAAAAAGTGATCAAGATTGCATGGACACTCAAGCTTTACTTTAAGTTCAGTTGATCTCTAAAATTTGTGGATTAATTTTTTTCACCTGATTTAAAAAATATTGAAACTTTCTAAAGCACAGCTGGGATTTCTCCAACCTTTGCAAAGATATGACTTCTCAGGGCCATCCTTGCACTGTTTGTTTATTTAGTTTCATACAATTGTTACCTTTGACTTTGAAAGCCAATTTCTATGCTTGGGGCAGGAAGGTAGGAGATTGCTCTTGCTGTCAGTCCTTTGACAGTGGATAATATTTCAGGTGATTGTTATGATTTTTTTTAATGATTTTTTTTAATAGTTTGCAGTTTCACGTTTATTTTCTGGTAACAGTATGGAAACTTTAGAATTGATGAATTCATCTGCTTCATGTTTCTTAGGTATTTTGTGCTGACTAAATAGAAGATGTTCTCATACAACCTACCATCTTTGCATGGTGTATTTAACCTGATATTCAGGGAAGGGAAACAGGGAAGTTGAATGCAGTCAGTATTTCTGGAATCGCGCCATGAAATGTAGCAGCTGCTACAGTTGGCTGCCTGAATCACCAGTACAGAATAAAAATGGGTAAAACTTAGTCAAAGGTTATTATTATAAGCTCTTAAGGTTTGTCCTTTTTTCCCTTCATTATTGCTGAATATTGCTAGAATGAAAAAATGAATTACATTATTATAGGTTCAGTGTCCATAATGTTTGTTCATTTCTGCTAAAGCTATTACATAATTTCCAGGGATGATTATAAAATTAACAAGTTTTTACTTGGAAGCCCCCTGAGACTTAACGGCACTGTGCCAAATTACTTTTTATTTCAAATATGAGGCTGAAAACTGAAGGTCAGTGAAGAAATTTTTCATCTTAGAAACCAAGATATCTAAGCTGCTATTCAGATATTTAAACATTAGGATATAAATCTGTTCTTTTCCAAATTATCTTGATATAACCAGCCCTTCCGTACATGATAATGCACAATTTCTACCCAAATGTCAAAATAATGTGAATCTAGAAGGAAGTTAAATTCTCACTGGTCAAATTCAGTTGATTTTTTTTTAAATTCCGCATACTTAAAGTATGACTTAATTAAAGGTAGTGTTTTATTGTAAAATTAACGTTAGCTGCAGTTGTTTAAAATTAGACTCAAGTTTAGTGGCGTTCATTGGCATGCAACTTCTGTAGCATGTGAGGCTCCCAATTCCCTTTAAAGGTACTGTTCTATGTATTACATGCAAGGAATAAAAATCAGAAAGTTTTGAAACGAGGAGTGATATGTCAGCAAAAATGCACCGCAAAGCTTGTTCCTTGTCTTTCATTTTTCCTTCTTCTGCATGCTCCTGTTCTGTTAGACTCCCTGTACCTTTCGTTTGGGTGAAGAGTTCTGCCTTTTACCAGTGCTCCTTTATGCTAGCACAACTGGCTTGGTGGATGCATATGGAATGAGAGCCTGAAGAAGGGAGTAGCTGTGTGGATGCATGAGAGAGGCTGTACTTTAGAGAAGGCAGCAAAAAGAGCCCACAGGGCTTAAATGGCCAGTAAGTGAGGACCCAGAGGCATATGACACTATGCAATATTTGTGTGTGGGTGTGTAGGGTTTTTTGTTTTAATGTCTTTAATGAATTGTTGCTTAAACAGTTTTCAAATGTTTAAGTGTTTGCTGAGTATTTTACCTTTTTCCATAATGAAATGTGAATTTTAATGAAAAATCCTTCCCTTTTGCCATCTGGTGATAGTTAATTTATCCATGTGGTCTGTAATAAATCATGTTTTCTCAGACAACCCTTCTTGTCCATCCTCCCTGCTCCCATTTCCCAGCCTTCTACCTCCTGTGTGCCAGGTCACTAGAAATTTTGATATTACAGAGCTATTGACCTCTGAGAGACAGTGTGGACCTGAGTATCTATTTAGTCTAATAGTGATTAGGAGACCTTGGAAAGTAGCACTTAGGATAGATAACTGAATATAGTTCTTCAATATCAGGGAAATTATAGCTTAATAGGTCAAGTCCTGTTTGGTTTTCTAGAATACAGTAAATGTTTTAAATGATGTTTATCAGTTATCGACAGGGAATAAAGCAGACATTTTAATTCTAGGAAGCTCTTTATTTCCCATTTCTATAAAAAGTTTTTTCATCCCAAATCATGTCTGAAATAGGATGGTTAAAGTCAGTCCTGTATGAACTGATTTGTGAACATGTACATTTATTTTTACATAGTTAATTGTATAGTTGCTTCTAGTATCAATTTTAAGGTGTTTTAATCTACTTTTAGCAAGTTTTCTGTGCATATTAATGTCAGATGAACCACAGAAGTGACCTCTTTACTGGTTAATGTAGTTTTCCATAGCAGAATTTCAAAAATTCCCAGAAAAATAAGTGGTATATCACATTTATTTAATGCGTGTTTAATTCTGTGGTACACTGCAAATTTGGGTCTGTATCATGTGGTTTGTTGCTGAGTTAATGAAAACTGTGTGTTAGGTACAAGGATTATATGCTTGTTTTTCAGCTTTGGGGCTTTCGTCAGATTTGATTTGAGTAAGAACCCCATCTTAAAAAAAATTGAATTGTTAATGTTTGAGAAATGCTTGACAGAAAAGTTCTTATATAGAAGTATTGTGTTTTGTGAATACATTTTGGCAGATAAGATTTATTTGAACTTCCTCTTTCAGGCTTCTTTATAGTTTAGCCTTTAATGCCAGATTCCTGAGGCATCTTTGGTATTTGATATCTTCAATGACTACACGAATGATTACAGGGTATGTATGATACCACTTCTGAAACTGAGTGTTTGTTAAAACAGAGTATATAGTAGAAAGAGAATGAAACGACTTGTGGTGTGATGGCACTTGTGCAAAGTGATGGAAAACAAAGCTGTAATGTTTACTTAGCTCCTACTTCGTTGACCTTGGTGGTTCTATGATTTTGTAAAACTAAGCAAAATCTTAGGAATTGGACCGTTGTAAAAAATTATAGGTAAATAAATCTCGATATAAAATAAGACAGATATTTTGTAGATTTTGGAGTGCTTAGTAGCATCAGTATAATAAATGCTTAACTCCCAAGTACTTCTTCCCAAGTATGTCAGTTTTATCACATATACTTAACTAGTCCAGAAAGTGATGGTGGCAGAAGCATGTTCCCGTGAGGTGAGGCATTGAACCTACAGATTTGTTCTGTGTGAAGATGCAGGTTACTTAACCTGGTTTTGCTTTGTTTCTATTCTAAACCAGAAAGTATCTGCAGTCTATGTTAACGCCGAACTTGGTGTATTTCAAGACACTGAAATACTGTAGTGACAAGAACTTAAAAGGAGTAACCTTATTTTGCAGAAATGGTCCATAGTAATTATTAAACTGAGACAGCAGCCCTTATTTTGTTTTAGGAACTGCTACTGGGTATTTTTACTAGAATGCTGAAGCTAATATATATGTTTGAGTATTTAATTAACAGTCTCTTAATTCTGCATTTTATATTTTAAGGTCTATGGTGCCACTCCTTCAAGTGATTTCAAGAGGCTCTCCAATGTCTTTAGAAGACTCTAGTCGAATTATCCCTCTCTTCTACCTTTTTAGTTCTTTATTTAGTCATTCACTTATTTCTATTCACGATAACGAATTCTTTGGTGATCCTATAGAAGGTAAGAGTTTCAAGCATACTATATAGCAATGTTTTGTGAAACGTTTTTTTTTTTTGTGTAAAGCTACTTAAAATGAGGAACTATCAGACTTGGAGAACTAAATCCATGCAATTCAGTTTGTTCTGGGTGATCCTCTGCTAAGAAGCGAGGCTGTTAGTCCCCTTCTGCTTTTCATACAAGATGGAGATTCACCATGTACTGGTAACGTGGCAATTCTAGAACAAATGTGCTGCTGCCATATCAATTTGCTGGGTACTGCTTAGCATCTGGAATTTACAGCTTTAGGGTTCCCTGGGCAGTGATTTGCTGACATCTGTGGGGAAGGCTTTTCTGGGCTGACTTGCTGATAGTCCCCTGAGCACTCAGCTGTCATCTGGTTCTTTCATGATGATTGCATTTAGGGAAGAACAGTGAAAAAATGGTCTGCACCATGGGAACCATAGCTTTACAGGATCTGATATGGAAGTTCTTAATCATGATAATTTTTAATGAGATAGTGAAGAATGAAGATCTTGTGGACTGAATGTGTAGACTAATTCCAACGCTTAACATAGCAGGTGTCACAGAAGAGAATATGAAAATATTGTAAAAAAAATCACTGTCTGTAAACGGTTACAAGGCTTGATTGCCTTTACAAATGTGTACTTGTTCTCTGTGTGATGTTTTTTCTCTGCTTTAGATTTTGTGTGAATATTAGAGTTCCAGTGAAATCAGTGTTTTTTTGGTAACAAAATTAAGAAATGGTTATTGAAAGAGACTTAAACTTGTGCTTTATGTAGTTGTAGGTCAAAGACAATCATCAATGATGCCTTTTACACTAGAAGAGCTTGTAATATTATCACGCTGCCTTCGAGATGCGTGCTTAGGAATCATAAAGTTGGCTTATCCAGAAACAAAACCAGAAGTTCGCGAGGAATATATTGCAGCATTTAGAAGTGTTGGAGTAACAAAAAATACAGAAATGCAGCAATGTATACAGACAGAACAAAAAAGGTGGATTCAGTTATTCAAGGTAAGTTGTGTTGACTTTTCAAAACATTAAAATTTTCAGACTTACACTGCATATATGAGACTGGGTACAGTTTAGTTTTCCTGATTATACTATTATTACAGTTGTTATCAGGAATGTGGATTTGGGGAGGTTGATCTTGAGCATATATGCTAAACTTTGAGTAATTCTGATAACTGTAACAATTTTACTTAATTTTTTGTCTTAATTTAATTTTCCTGTTCAATATGTTTATTAAAAAAGAAGTTACTGTGTAGAATACATTTAAACTTCAAATCCTGTTCAGCAAGATACTTCAATATGTGCTTATAAAACACTACATAGGTGTGCAATTCTAATTGAATCATATGATGACTCTGGTATTTCAATGTTAGAGGCTTCATGAAATTGTTACTAGCCTGCACTAGTTTTGTTGGTGTTTTAGTAGAATATGGTGGTGGTACTCCTTTTGGGCTTGCTGGAATACTACGGAGACACTGAATTTGGCTTAGCAAATTGAAACTTAATGTACATCATTTCTGGATATCTACCAATGTATTTCTGCTAGTTTGTCCGTGGCATCCTAAGACATGAGTTAAGAGAAGCTGAAAATGTTGGCAGGAAAAAGACCTAATATAACTGTTGCTGAAAAAAAAGGAGTGCTTGACTTGTCATGAAAATTCTGCAGCAAACATATCTAGTCAGCTAAAATTGCTCATTAAAGAAGTGGGAGCAGAAGAAATGCATTTTCCAAATTGAATGGTAGATTTACAGTCCGTTTAATACTGGCGACCTCTCGCACACTAATGTTCAGTTCGAGTCATCAGCTGTCCCTTCAGGTCTTTTATCACTGCTTTTGTCAAGCTATCTATTTAATTGAAAGAAGTTAATTGAATGAAAATGATCAACTAAGCTTGTATTAATATTGCTAATGGAACTTTCTTCTTGGCCATGTTTGGAGAAAGATGTCATGCTAGACTTTAGGAAAGGCCCATTAAGGCTTGCACTTAACCTGATGGGCTAATTAAGGAATGCTTATTCATTCTACAAGTCTAAGATAGCCTCTATCCAGCCTATTCTGTCTGATTTTACAACACATTTCACTTATGAGCATAAGCATTAATAGCAGTGAGAGTAACTGATAATGTTTTGATTGCATTGAATACAGTCCTAATGCACCACTGAATGTGTAATTTGCACAGATTGATCTAATATATGTTTGCACGATTTAATTTAATTACTTGTCTTTAAATTGCCAAATAAACTTTCAATTTAAAGGTCACAAGTGAAAACCCCAATATGTCTATTTCTGTGGGAAGAACAGCATAATAGGGGTGTTTCTATGTATTCAATTTATAACATGCCATCCTCTATTTATTCTCCTTAGTTTGTCTTATTTAATCCTTTTGTTAGCTTCTTACATTTCCAGTGAATTTGATCATATTGCCCTTTAGTTCAGCAAGCTGTAAAATCCCAAGGTATTCTGTCCTACTTTGGCAGGCAGGTATTAAATTTGTCTGAACTTGGTGTAGTCCTACTGTTTTCAGGAGGCAGGATTGTCTTTCGTTAGCTGAAATATAAATGTAAATCTTGAGAGTATCTTGAAGGCTCTGGTTCTACCCAGAAATGTAGTTAATAAATTTTCCCTTGTTTACTTCTTCAAAAACATATCGTTTCATATAGAAGTTCAATACAACTAAAGTTCATTTCATCAAGAAGACTTCTGCTCTGGAGGGCAACTTCCGAGTAGCTTCTTGCCAGGGAGCAGGCAGCAATATCTTCTAAAAAATAATAAAAATAATAAAAACAAAACTGGAATAGTTCATCGTAAATTTCAAGTGTTGAAGTAGAAAATATTTTTTCTTACACTACATCAAGTATATGAGACATGTCCTTTACAAAGCTTTTGCAAGATGCCTACGGAGGAAAAAGACGCATTCCTTCCCTATCATCCGTGCTTTAATTTCTCACACTTGTTTTGCATGTTTTCCATGCCACTGAGTCTAATGAAATGCATTCCTGCTGCAAGGTAAGGGCAAAGCTGAGAACAGTGACTGCTGACAGTAACATGCTGTTTGCTTGCAGCTTGGCTGTCTTTGAAATGGTAGGATTTACATGTGAAGAGTGTTCAGCAGAATGGCTGGTGTAATATGACTTGTAGTCAACTGTCACAAATTCTTCAGAAGGACTCAATTTCTGAGGACATGAAAACAGGTTTTGTCAAAGAAGATTTACATCAGAATCTTGTATTAATCCTATTAAATTAAGTTGTCATTTTTTCCTGAATTACAATTTTGAGGGCTAACTGCACTTGGGGTAATTTGAAAGAAATTTGGTAATTTGAAAGAAATTACCATCGTAATGTTACTTATTGAAGTGTTCTTTTCCTTCCAGTAAAATACACACTTTTAAAATTTTGCAAACAAATCCTGAGTTTATATTGGAGTTCCTTCTGCAGAAGAAACGGGTATTCAGAACACTAGCAATCTCACCTAATTTGATTCAGCTTCGTTAAGGATTCTTTCTCTGCGTGTAAAACACTTTACTAGCATGCTCTTCATGCGGATATGCCCCCCTCTTTTTTTTTCATAAGCATAGTGGTAATGGGACCACAGAGTTTCAGTGACTCATCTCACCTGCACTGAATTTTATAAGGGTAAGGTGATGAAAATTCCTGTGTAATCAGACAGTTCTCTAAATAGCATTCTTCTGTGTTCTTTTATTCAAGACTAACTGGATCTTAAAAGGTCTTTTGTATAGTACCTAGACACAGATTCCTTCAGAAAGCCATTAAACTCTGTTACTCTTGACACCTGTCTATTAAGACTGTCTTTATGCAAGGTTACTTCAGAAGAGCTTTGTGTAGGTTTTGCTTCTCTTCAGTTTTCAAGTGCTCTAGTTCCAAGTTGATAAACAGATTGCTGTTCTTCATAGCAGAGATAATTTCTTCAAGGCTGTTGACTTAAAGTTACATTGATCCCACTTAATTTTGTTTTATTTACTGTTGGACTAAGTTGATTCTGTCTTGCATATGTATTGAACCAGTTCTGGGGAGAAGGCACGCAACCAAGTGTGACGGTTGTGTTTGTGATGGAGTAGTTGTTAGTTTGATAGTTCTATGTTTTTTTTTTTTTTCTGGATTGGAGGTGGTTGCCAAGAAAAATACTAAAATTGCAAAGTCACCCCAGTGACCATGATAAGCGCTTTCCCAGTAGCTTAATTTTGTTATGGAGATGAGAAAACAATAGAAAATTAGCTTATACACATTTTCTGACTGTGTGATTATAATAATGACAATTACCTTTCATCATTAGAGCTCCTTGTGAATAAAATATGACTTAAACGTAGTGGTTTACTAGTGTTAATTTAAATCAAAATTAATTAAATTAAATATAAATTAACTTTAAATTTGGTATTAATTTAATAGCTAATGTGTTTGTGGTTGGGTGGTACAGGGGTGTAAACATCACGTACTATGCTGATAGGCAAAAATATACTATGCTAATAAGCAAAAATTTGTTAAACCTCTTCAGTAGATGGCTGTTCGGTAAATGCTTATACTTCCTGTTCGAAAGGGGCTTACACTGACTTTAACACCCTAAAGGGCTTTACTTAAAACATAACACAGTATATACGTACGTATTAAATGAAAATCACAAGCAGCCACACTGTGTATTTTTAACACTGTAGGTGCTTTTTAGGCTTCTTATGCTGACCACTAGAAGAATATTCACTGTGTTATTTCTGGAAGTGGTCGTTTTCGTAATCTCTTCTTTAGTAGGCTTGGGCTAGGTGCTTCTCAGGAGCATCTTTAAGTATGAATCTGCCACATTGGATCCCTTAAGAATCTTAGGGTAGAGTTTAGCTGAATACAGATCTGTATGGTATAAACAGCTGAGCTAGTCACTCTAGGAGCTGTTCTAATAGAGACGATCTGTGAAGGGATGTTTCACTTGATAAATTGGTAGCTCCTTCAAGATGAGATGATCTTCTACCTAGCTTTGAAAAAACTGACAATATGAAGGAGCCAACAGTGTAGAGCCTTGCCGTTAAACCCATCAGCGTTTGTTTTTCCACAGGGATAGTCACCTTGGCGTCTAGGGAGGTGACATAATCAGCAGATGGTTATGACTTCTCTGAGGCACGTCTAGCTAGAAATGCTTTAGTATGTTAATGCAGTAACTAGAAGTAGTCAATCTTTCCTGTACTTTAAAGATGTAACTTGTTGCTGTAAGGCTGTGCTGCCAGTTTAAGGCTTCTGCCCTCTCTTTCTGTACTTTCTGAAGTTGATGTTGACTTTTGTAGTTTGGTCGTTAAGGAGCACTTTATGCAATCTTTTGTTGGCTCGTTATTTAAGTTTAATAACTGTAGGCAGAAATACCTCGCATGTCTAAAGGTTACCTACTGTTGTTTGTTAGTTGATCCATAAGACTTGTCTAGTGTGGTGTGGTTTGTGACCTTTGTTGTCTTGTGGTATATGATCTTCATTGTCTTGAGATGGTAAGCAGAAGTTCCATTCTGTGGATCATTTTCCTTGAAAAATGTTGCACAGAAATACAAGAATCCTTTTCCTTGTGGACAAAGAAAACTTATAAATCGGCCGTATTTTTCAGAATATGCTTTGGAATGAGATGTAGTAAAGAATAGGTGCATGTCTGTCTCCTCTAAACATACATTTATTCACATGTTTAAGTTTCCGAAACGAAAATCTACTTAAGCAAAGAAAAAAAAATGTTAAATGACCCAGTTTGGTGTTACTTTGTCTAAAGATGGAATTTAACGTTGATAATGATATGTTAAACTTCCCTAAAATGGCATATAATTTTGAAGGGTAGTCCTAGGATTACCAAGTCCTAGCTCTTAAAATTTATAATGAGACTTTAATGAGCCAGTTTTTTGGATGACTTACTAGTGAAGCACATTTACTTACTCTTTCTAAGGTATTCTAAAGTATTTAAGTATAAAAGCAAGCTCTTATAACGTATTGAATAATAAGTATTGATTTCATACATTACTGAAAGATTTTCAGTTAGTTTCTGATTTATAGAATTTCATTCACAGTATTAAATGTATATTGAATGTATGTGTTTCTTACACCTAGGTCATCACAAACTTGGTGAAAATGTTGAAAGCTAGAGATACAAGGCGAAATTTCTGTCCACCAAATCACTGGCTCTCAGAGCAAGAAAACATTAAAGCAGATAAGGTAAGTGTATTAAAATTCTTTTTCACATAGCCTTACTGGTGCTGAAGTTTAAATGGTGAAGTTCTTGATTCCTAACAATATCAGTGGCATTGAAGTTGCACAGATTTCATGTGGTTTCAAACACGGACTAATGCTGCATTTGTATGGAATGCAGAAGTCTCAAATCTGTTAAGAAACTTCTACATTAAATCATGTTGTTATTCCATGAAATAGAACCTGGTCTACAGTGCATCATTGTAATTAATCTCCATTTATAACAAAGGAGAATAGAAAATAATGTAATTATGATTCATTTTATTTTCCAGTTATTTTAAGCGTTTCTCAAAGTAGAAATAGAATAATTATTCTCTAGAGGAAAACATACCTCAAAATTGTCTTCTAAAATAAAATTCAATAGCATTGTTATACTTAATTCACATAGAAATTACTTTATTTTCCTAAAAGTTTTTGAACAAAATGGCATTGTTTGAGCTTAAAAAAAAGTGTTTATATGCATGTGAAAGAAAATGCTTATGTGAATGTGCAAGTACCCGCTTTGAATCATTGAAAACTTGTATCTTAAGATAGTTATACATCAGGTAAACTTCCATGAAATATTAGATGTCTTAACTGTTAGAAGTTTTGCACAGGAACAGTTAGCAGTAGACTCTTCTGTTTTGTTTTGAAGACAGCTCATTTTCTTGCCTGGTGTTCAAGATTGCCATTTCTCTATGTGACAATTCTTCGTAGGTCTTAGGCTGAGGAAACAGCAATGCTATTCTGGTTCTTGGTTTAAAGTAAAGAGAATTTATTTCACATCTCAAGATGTGAAACTTGGCTTCTGTAGTATCTTAACTATCAGAATTTAAAGTGACATTTCATGGTATTTTTAAATGATACATGGATGTTACATTAGATTGTCATTAATTTTACAGCTCAGCTTTAAGGCACGTGTATAAGGAGGAAGGATTAGAATTGAAGATACTTAAGGATTCAGATACACTCTTGGACGTGACAATTCATGTATATACTTAATACGTAATTAGATAATGTTTAACTGTAAAATACTGTTACTCTTAGGTTACACAGCTGTATGTGCCATCTGCTAGACATGTATGGAGAGTCAGAAGAATGGGAAGAATAGGACCATTGCAATCTACTTTGGATGGTAAGATACTGTCAGTCTGATGTTTTCTCTACTAAGTTAAAATAAGCTTGCCTTATGCAAAGAAAACATACTTCTGATAGAGTTAAACTGAACATTCTGTATTCAAGTGTTAATGATAGCCAGAAGCAAAGCAATCTTTCATAATTTTGCTTGTATATATGTTTGTCTTTAGAATATTTATTGTATAGCAGCTTTCCTCAAGTTTCCACTGGTTTTTGCTTGCATTTATGAGGTGAAATGATGAGGTGTACAAATGATAGGTGATTAAAAATATATGTATGAATATGTATAAAGGGCAGTTGCATAACATAAAATGCATAAGGTTGTGTAATACATAAAGTTTGTTTTTACAGTAAACTATGAAGAAACTTACTTATTGAGCTATAACAAAAAGGCTGTTGGTACCATAAGTATTAATTATCGTTTATAAGTGTTGCCTCTAATTGGATAAGGCAGAATTTTTTTCCCTTGAATCACTTAAAATCTCTAGACTTCATGGAACTTCTAAAGAAACACGAGAGAATTGGACCTAGTTAACTGTCATGGAAAACAGACTAGTGTAGTTGCACCAGTGTGCTTTCTCATGCAGATGGTCTGTTTCTGCTTTTCAGACCATTGTATCTTCACTATTTTAGAATTTTACCTTGCTGTGCTCAGGTAAAATAACCATTAAATCACTAATGCTTGTGAAGATTTTAATAAAGAATTAAAAATGGGGCCTTGAAGCAGCAAAATGGTTCATCTCTGAGAGTCCATACTGTGCTTCAAGATGATGTCATCTGCCTGAGTATCTAGATAGATACAGCTAGATACTGTAGATCATTTACAGAAGACCGTAGCCTTTGAGTGCTGCTGTAGAGCTCTGTAGGATTGTTAACAGCTTTGTCCAAGGCTGAAACCTAGTGACTTTTGTTAATGATAAATTTTATTTGAATAGCTGTAATGGTATAAGTTTACTTTGATTACCCGATACCTAAACTAATACAGTAGCAACGGGTTTGTCAAGATTTTTCATCTCAGTTTCTCTCTTTGGAAGTGTCCTATTGTAAACGATTGAAAATCTGAAGTCTTAAAAGCAAGTGTTTTAGAAAGAAACGCAGGAAACCTGTACTTTTTTTACGTATTGCCTGGCTTCTATAGGCTTGTATCCTCTATCTCATGCAGACCCTATAACAGTAACACGAGCTTCTTCCATTGACCTACATGCCTCTGAACAGCTCTACTCTTGGCATCCTCTGTCTGCAGCTCCCCAGTGTCAGACCCGTTTCACATTTATTACTCCCAGAGTCTGTCCATGCTATTAGTCTGCTCGTCTCCTTCCCTTCATACATAAAGTACCCCGAGCCTCTCCCTGATCTCCCTTCCCATAATAGCATCAGTTCCCGCCATTCCATTATTGGTTTGGGCAATTGGTGGATGAGGAGCACGTATGCTGTGGCCTTGTGTGGAGCTACGTGTGCTAATTTTGCTGGCTGTCAAACAGACAAATTGACGTACTGAGCAGAGATGATTAAAAACTGATCTCTCCTTGCTGTTTCTGTAATCTGGTCACTAAAGGAATTTCTGTTCTCCACCCAGTAGCAAACTACTGCAAAAGTGAATATTTTTGAATCCTCTATTCCTCTGTCAAATTAAAAATTCAGCTGGTTAGTTCAGAAGGTGTGCTGGAAGGAAGACGGTGAGAAAAGATGACACCATGTTCATATAAACCTTCTTTGATAAGAAATCAGGCTAAAAAAAGTGGAGCCAACATGAATGTGTGAAAACAAGCAGGTAACAACATGCAAGTGACTTGTGTGAGCCCTCTTGACTCCATCTGGGTTAAAGCCAATTAGCGTGAAAGTACTGCTGAATCACATATGGCCATGTTTATTTGTGCTTTTTCATTTACTTAAATGGCAGACTCGTGAGTTCTAAATGCCCTCTGTTGATGGCTCCATCCCATATTTCTTTTTAAAGAAAGAGGCTGTGATGGAGAAATGCAGATAAAATTGACTAATTGACTGGAATAATTGAACTGTCAAAGTCATGTTGTAGTTTACCTTTGCTGTACATGCGCTTTTTATTTAAAATGCTTTTAACCCTTAGCTTAATAGGCAGAATACATTGACTTTAATTAAAAATGTTTACTAAGTAAACTCAGGGTAATCACAGATAAGCATTTTATCAGAGATTCCGAAGGCTTGCAATGTTGGAACCTGCCCCAAATGAATATACATCAAGTATAGTGGTGTGTTTGGGTCATGTCATGTTAAATTGGTGCTTAAAATATCCCTACTTAAAGTGCTTTGAGAATTAAAAAAAGAGAAAAAAGAAAACAAGCAGAATAAAACAACAAACAAAAACCCTAACAAAACATACAATTCATGAATACTGAAGTGCCCAGTAGCAGAAGGGCAGCAAGAGGCTGGGCACCACAGGTATAGGAGCCAAAGGAAAAACTGAAACTTTGAGTATAATCCTTATGAATGAGTAGTAACATGAACCAGTTACCTCAGTTTCGTAATATTGTCTGTAAATAGTCTAGGCTCTGAGAGCTTTTTTTTTTTTTAATTTTAAAAGAGGTGGTTACTAAAGATGAAAATGAAACAAACTAGAGTTATCTCCCCCTGTCCCCCCGTAGGACTGAAGTTAGGTAGACTTCAACCACAATATCTAGTTGGTAAGCAATACCATTTTTTCTTTTGGCTGCAATTAATTAATTCACAGTCATAAGTGCTCAGCAGCTGAAGTTATTCCCCTGAGGTTAGAGCAGGATTGTCACCTCTACTGTGTGTCACCCTAAGATGTACAAGTGTATAAGGAGGTTCAGAGTAGCTGCGTGCTGGCATGGGAACTGCATGCGATTGTGTTCCTTTGTAGCTGGGACTTCTTGAATTCTTTTCTAATCTTTTCTTGAGCAAATTATAGAATTTCTTGATGTCCTCTTCAGTATTTCAGTAGTCACTAGGATTTAATGTTATTACTGTAGCCCTACTGTTAGAAGAGAAAACCTATTGAAATACTGCTTTCCTGTTGGTTCCATTAGATTTGGTTCAATTCTTAGTTTTTATGCCTAAAAGGGTTTGATTGAAAGTAGATGCTGTAGTTGAAAGCGCTGTACTTTTAAACTTTTTTGATCGAGATGGGAATATTACGTAGTCCTGTGATGAAAATCGTAATTACTTACAACTTCTTAATTGTCTTCTGTGATGTATTTTTTCTTAATTGAAAAATTCAAATGTCAGTAATAATAACTTTTTTCTTCTTGAAGAAATGTAAAAATGCAGGAGTACTTATTTTTAAACACATCTTGTTTTCAGTGTGTCTAGACTGCTTATTTCAGGTTGCCAGTAGAAACTAACATTTAAAGAAAGGTAAGGCTTTGTATTACCGTTTAGTAAATAAACTATTTTAATGTCTCTATTTTTATGCAAAATAAGTTGAGTCACTTGATTTAAAAAAAAAATGTTTAAAATGTTGTTTCCAAAATTTTTAAAATTATTATTTCTATTTTAAGTGGGTTTGGAACCAGCACCTCTTTCTGTATCTGAAGAACGACAACTTGCAATTCTGACAGAGCTACCTTTTGTAGTTCCTTTTGAAGAAAGAGTAAAGGTACCTAATTTCTAATTTAATGTGCTGTTGTTTTTTATTATTTTATTTTATTTTATTTTCTCCCCAATAAGTGTAAAAAAAAAAAGCACTTAGCTAAGTAGAAACTGGATCGTTTCCCTGCAGAAGGATATGACAGGCCATAGTGTTTTCCTCCAGTATTTGTATGGCGACTGAATATGTGAAGTTAGATTACTTCTCTGTTTTTTACTACTTATATTTCCCTTTATAAAAATTGCATTAAAATTAGCAACACAAATTCCAAGGAAGGAGAGCAGTACTGTATTTATTATAAACTTCAGTCCTGACTGATCTACGTGATTGCACCCTCTTGTGGTAAGCAGAGCTCTAACTAGTTTATCTGTAGTAAACAGATTGCAAGGTCAAGATTGGAGACTTTAGTGTAGTGGGTGAATTTACCTCAGAATGAGGTGATGGATGTCCATTTTAGGAAAATAATGCCTAGAGATGAAATTTTTGTGTTCATAGCTGACTATCTGAACTTAAGGGGGTATGTAGTTTAAAACTTGCGAGATTCATGTACTGTATCTACTTGGTTTTGGATATTTTCTAGCTTTTGAATATGTAATTGCTAGTTCTATCAGCTGTTTCAATTTGCATTATATATTTTTTAACACCTTTAGTTGTTACCTATAGCATTTTTGAACTGTTTTTGTTGTTAAAAGTATTACTTAAAAACTACTCAGTGAACTGTCTTAGAAACATTAAATTACAAGACACCATCAAGGGAATGAAGAACAGTTCCATAGGGCAAGTACATCAGTATCTGTCAAAAAGACAATGGTAGGTTTGATAGAAAAGGACTTTTTTTCAGGTTGCTATGAAACAGTTGTTCCAACAAAAATCTTAACACCATATTACAGCGAAACAATTGGAAGTGACCTGCAGCAGGGGCCTGTATGTCAACTGACCACAACCTCTGGACATCCTAAAGCTGTGTTAAGATGTACATATTTTAAATTGTTGGAATTCATAAAACCTGTTTTGCTTTATCACGAAAACTGAAACTTGGCTTTTCATTTTGAAGGTTAACGTCCTTTTAATCATAAAAACTGGATGACAGTTTGCAGAGAAGAACTAAGCTGCAGACTGAGCTTTTATATTTCTGGTCTAGGTCAAAGACGAGATCATCTTAAATTGCTTTTTGGAACAAGAGTAGTTCTTCTTGTGTAGTAGTGGGAGACAACACGGTTTTGGAGTCTCCTGCTGCTCTTAAAAACAACTTGCAGTAAGGGAAGGAGATAGTTCCTGTCTCTCCAGTTGTCATCAGTTCTAGCAGGGCTGGTGGTGCAGCTCAGTGCTGTTTCAGTGTCAGTTGCTCCATGTGACCTTTCATTTTTTGACTTCTTTGTGGGATTTTTACTTCAAATTACCAGATATTAGATACTCTCAAAGGCAATTACTTGGTCCAGTGTCATGGTAGGCTCTCCACCCTATTCGCCCCAGGTGATGTTTTTCCCTTTGGCCTTACAGCCCGTTGGTGTGCAGCTCTCGGTTTGATCCTTATCTGTATAAAGTGATGAATACAGTCTACATCAAATATCTTGATTCTGTGTGGGAAGCAATAACTTGAATTTTATCATGGGTTACACCACTTAGAGGATATACCACCTAGGGATTTGCCTCCAACAGGACTTTGTGCTGCTGATTATAACCCTTTAGGTGCAGTTGTTCAGACAGTTTTCAGTGTACTTCACTGTCAGTTTCCATAACCCACACTGTTGTCAGCTTGAAAATGATGATGATATGGTGTATACTTAAGTCAGCACTGCTTACTTTCCCATCTGTTACACTTAAGGCATTGTGAATGCTTCAGTTATGCATTGGGGTTCTTATTTTCAGGATTTGCATATGCATGAACACTGGATCATTTAGGAGTCCAGACTGTGTCAAGACAAATCTTGCTCTGAGATCCCCCAAACACTTTCCATGTAGTATTCTGTAGCAATAGTTAATAAACCATATCCAGCCATACTTCAGGAAAGAGAATGGTGCTGAGCATATTTTCATGCCTTGTTTGTAAAAGGACTGTGTCTGTGGTTATGTGTCCTGATGTGATACAACTAGAAAAAAATATGTCAAGATCTCTGGAGGTACTCCAGTCCAGCTCCCTCCTCAGACAGGAATAACATCAAAGTTAGATCAGGACACTCAAAATCAAAGATTGTGATTTCATATTCTGTGTAACCTTTCTGGTGCTTAACCACTCTCATTCTGATTTTATTTTTTCCTTTACATCTGTTCAGCATTTCTCTTCCTGCAGCTTATGGCTGTTTTCACTTGGCTTTTTGCTGTACACCTTAGGGAAGTCTGGCATTGTCTACACTAATCCTTCTGGTTGGAGTTTTTCACTAGCTACAGTTGTCCATGTAAATAATAGATTGAAGGCTCTATGCTAGCTTTGTCTGCTGTTGTCAGATTTTCCTCTTGCACGATTTGTGTGTATGTATGTATAGAAACATCTGTGGAGAATCTTAATAGTTTCTTAAATAGGAAGATTCTTATGTTATTGGGAAATTACATCTCTTAGAAAATATACTGAAGTATTTATTGAATATGGGAAAGATGCAAGAGAAGACGTAGTAAACAGACACTCACTGTAATGGGGGCGTGTTGAACATTATTTTTTCGTTAGAGGGGAAGAAAGCCATGCTACATCTTGGTATATAAACACAGTTATAGTTACTCTTCAGGTGAGCTCTTAAGAGGTTACTGTTGTGAAGACTTGCAAAGGGGCAATGTGAAATTCAATTTGTACTTCAGCTGGCATTATTTTTCTTTAGTTGGTGTGATGCTCAGGCAACGCTACCTGCTATATTACTTTATACTGATACCTGTCTTACCACTGGGAATGTTCCTGAGCAATACAAAATGAACAATTGCTTGCTAGTAGTGAGAATTGCCTCTTTGTGTTCAAAATACTCTTGTGACTTTTTCCCTTTGTTTTTGAATACTTTGCTGTTTTTGAATACTTTGCGTTTCAGAACTCTGAAAGTTAGGGAGAGGAAACGAATGACACAATGTCTGTAGATGGGCCTCTTTATGTAGAAAGAATTAAGAATGGTATCCTAGAACAAAAGAGTTTTTGCATGTCTGTCCCTTCTCCTTCCCTCCGCTGGGACGTGGCTCTGTGTTATGCTTCTGGAGCTCAATGACAGAGCATACAAATCACTTTAAAGTGAGTGCCCAAAAGCAACTTAAAGGACACTAATAGTAGTCAATAACCGTGTTTTATTGATTATTTACATCTGTACAGTGACTTGATTTCTCTCTTCGCTCTTTCTAACAGATTTTTCAAAGACTGATCTATGCTGACAAACAAGAGGTTCAAGGAGATGGGCCATTTTTGGATGGAATTAATGTCACTATCAGGAGAAATTATATTTATGAAGATGCTTATGATAAACTTTCTCCTGAAAATGGTAGGTTCACAATGAAGTTATCATAACTTTTAACACATTTAATCATTCTCACCATATATTAACATCCAATGAAAGTAAGCAAATATGTAAGAAGCATGCCAGCTCTGAGGTATGGAAGTCCTTATGAAGTTAAAACAAATAAAAAAAAAAAAAAAAACACCTCCTTGTTTTCATGTAAAGTGATTCTAATCCACGTTCTTTTTGAGTATTGCAGTCCTGTTATCTTTATTAAAGACGCCTTTCTTTAGTTCAAGCCTACTTCTGCAGGGCTTTTCTTCACATTCACTTATCTTCAGCTGTAAATTGTATATTCGTCTATATAGTTAATTAGGTATTACCTGCTTTATTAGTGTCAGCAAAATGTCTAGGCTGCACAGGATTTGCTAGGTACACTGTGGCTGATAAGGATTATGCAGCCCACTTAGTAGCAGTAGTATGTAGCAGTATATATTCTACCACGCTGATTTAAATCATACCTTGGTGTGAATTTGTGTGAGAACGGTTGCATTGGAAGCCAAAATTCCAACATATATTGAGCCTTCCAAAATAAAGTCGTTGTTAATTATATGGTATTTTTGCATGTGAAAAGATTATTTGTCAAATACTTGAGGTTTACTGTCTGAATCTCACCTGCTGTGCCACGTAAGTTCTCTCCTCAAGAACTGCATAGTTTAGAGAGGAGGAAGAAGAGGAATTGGTATTCTGGGTTGTAAAAAATTGTGTTTTTTCTTAATTTCTTTTACTGCTGTAGAGTTCAAGAGACTAAGAGACTATTTCTAAATAGAATTTTGTATTTAAATACCTCAGTTTAAAACTATAACTACACAGAAGAGATTTTCTTAAACTAATTTATCAAAGATTTAAATTAAATTTAAATTGAATTCTTCTGTTTTTGGAAAATTTTCAAGGCTAATCAAGAAGATGGCACTAGATAATCATCTGGAAATTACATGTGCAATTGACTGTTCAGTCTCTTTATTGGTTCTGAAAAGTTTCATCATAATGACTTTAGGATGATTCAATAAATGGTCTCTTCAAAACAGAGAGATTAATTGTAATTAGAAACAGAAGAAATCGAGTCTGCTTTGCTATGTTGTCCCACACCATACCCTCATCCACCTAGTAAGTGTATAAAAATACAGTTCAGAAGCTGCAGTCTAAGCCTTTGAGTGGTACTATGTCTAGTAACAGGCAAGCCAAGCTATTGTTTTGTAAGAAGATAGCTTTAAATGAGAAAAGTGTTTTCTATGAAGTAGTCATCATATTTAGTGTGGTCTTACTAAACTATGAAAGCAGTTTTAGAATGCATGTTTCCTCAACTTAATCTGCATTTAGACAGCCTGGATGCTTGGATGTATTTCATGGTCACAGGTAATACAGGTCAGGGAGAATAGTCAAAATTCTGGAAGGTCAGACAGCCCTCGAGAGACTGAAAAAAAAGAGAGGAAAAAAAATTACTTATAGAAACCTCATGAAGTTTAGGAAAGACAAAACCAGAATCCAGTACCTGGGATGTATTTTGACTGTTTACAGTTACAGAGAAGCCATAGTGGTAGCTTGCCACTAAAGTCTGAAGATCTGTGTTAGTGCACGTGTGCATGATGCACCGTGTATATGTGCACATGTGTATGTATGCACATGCATATTTGTGTATAGTGTTCTCTAGTGCTGTGCTGCTGTGGCCCTAGTGCTGTTTAGTATCAATCAAGACTTAATTAGAAGGTTAGGCTTCTTTTAAAAAGCTGGCATTCTGGGACTATAATTTTTTCAAATAATATTAGTTCTGGAATAGGTCAGGCACCATGTGGGAGAAAGAAAAGAAATTCTTGAAAATTGCAAGGGATACAATTTTAAGACTATATAGACTGAGTTGATTAATATGGATCTGGGAGATTGAACACACAATAGATGAGGTTCTAGAATGGATTAGGAGGGAGCACAGGACACTGTCTGAAGAGGCATCCAGTTTGTCTGTTGGCACTGAGAAGGGAGCTGTTCAAAGTTTGTTCCTCTATAATACTTTAACTGAGATCATGAGGAAAACTATTTTTTGATAGCAGAAATACACTGGTCTGTTTCTTGTGGGATTTTATTCTTGTTTGGTTGTCATATGCTTAATAATGTGCAAGCACTTCTTTTTTTCCTTTCTTTGTTTTTTTTTCTTTACTGGAATTTTCAGTTAACAGTTCAGTTGCATTGTGGCTGTATGGGTTATAAAACTAAAATCTGTTTTTCTGAGATTGCACTAACTTGGGGGGGTCTTTCTCTAGCTCGTCACCTGTTTTGGCATGTGAATTTGTTTTAGGGCTAATTTTCTTGGTGTAAATCTGGCCCTCAGTACATGGAGGAGCAGACAACTGATTTCCTTCATCACGCTCCAAAAAGCACAACATTTAAATGTATAAAACCCTTAATATAAGAGAGTTTTAACATCAGTGGGTAATCTCATAGGTCTCCAGGTAGGGAATGCCTGTTTGCTTGACACACTCTCTTGCCAGTGCAGTCGTATTCTGTTGTCTTGCTGTGAATGGTGATGAGATTCCAGACCTTTTGCAATACCTATAACTAAAAATGGCTATCCTGTATTTCCAGCCAGCAGAATTTGTGCAGTAGAGCATTTCACTTGTGCAAAAAACTGATAGGTAATTTTAAAAAAAAAAAGTTCAGTTTGTAACCTGTGGAAACACTGGAAAATTCCTGGTAGATCTAGAGGCATTCACTAATGGGAGAGGGCAAGCAAGGACACAAGATGGTTCTGGGGAGATGCTGTTGCTACAAGGTGCTGCAGATTTTCGTGGACATGAGCTGTCCATCCAGAGTGTGTGCATTTGTTGCACATGGAGTCAAGCAGCAGGAGGTTTTATTGTTCCTCGTTTATTATTGGTTGCTTTGGCAGCAAGCAAGTGTAGTCAATGGAAGGTTTGAGAGCAAAGCTGTGTATTTGGTTAGATCTTTGGAAGCCTTCAGTGAATTGAAAAAAAAAAAGGCCTGTTTCCCAAGGTTTGCATACAATTCAAGGACTGAACATTGCTTGCTCTGGGACTTAAATGAGAATAATTCCGAGAAAGTTTTCAGTGACTTAGGAGAAAAAAAAATACAAAACATTCAGAACACATCTTTTGCCTGTCTTGCTGACACCTCCCCATCCTCAAATAGCTGTTCACGTTTCCAGCAGAGAAATGATAGATGGCAGCTGGAATTTAAGATGCGATTTTTATAAGAGAAGTGAGTTGAGCTAACATCTTGATGCTGGATAAGGACCATGAGCTCCCCAGCTGTGCCCTTGGTGCTGACCTTGCTCCTTCCAGGGGCAAGCAGTTATTTCAGAGAGCAGGCAGGGAAGTAATCCGAAGAAAGGGCTGAATGCTGAACCAGTGAGCTGAAATGGCTCACTTCAGGGATAAGATGAGTAGACTGGTGGAAGGGAAGAGCAATGGCCGTGTGTAAAAGGAGTGTGGGAGCACTTGAGCTGATGGTAACAGGGTGAGAACTTGTTTTAGCTATTTCATGACTCTTCATCCTTTGTACACAGGGAAGGTAGAAAAGGGCATTCAAAGGAATGTGAACAATGGATATCACCCATGGATTGCATGCTGTATCTTTGTGATACAAGCAGATGTGTACAGCACACAGTCAACAAATACATTAAAAATGCTGTCTTTTAAGGTCCTCTCTAGGATGGTTGCTAACATTACAGCTTCGAGAATCTCTCTCAAGTAGCAGTCTTCTGTGAAATGAGCAGAACACTTATCTCCAGAACATGTCAATCTTTACCACACCTTGCTCCTCAGTGGAATTAGATTACATAGCATGGAGTCCAAACTAGCAAAAATATTTATCTGAATTTCAAAGAGAATTATTTAAGGTGTTGCTTAACAGTCAGCCCCTTTAAGAGAATGCAGTGCTTACTGATGGTTCCTTCAGACAGGAGAAAGATGAACCTTGCATTCATAATGTTTTATAAATAGAATTTTCAACTGAATTTTGGGCTTATTAATTTATTTTGTAAGATTTTTTTCTTCACTCACTAGTGTGTTTCCATTCGTATCCTTTGAGGTCTCTTACAACAGAACCTTTGTGCAAAATGAGCTTTACATACTGAATATCCTAAAATTCAAGCCAGTAATAGATTTTTCCAACAGTGCTATTTACTAGTTCAGTTTTTTTATATACAATTAGTGTAGGTATGTTTGAATCCATAGTTACATATGCTTTTATCCAAGTTAAATTCAAGTAGACAGTTATATTTGAGTCTCTCTTTCTCCTTCCTCTGCAGAACCTGACCTAAAAAAGCGCATTCGTGTTCACTTGCTTAATGCACATGGTCTTGATGAAGCTGGTATTGATGGTGGTGGAATTTTCAGAGAATTTTTGAATGAACTACTTAAATCGGGATTTAACCCCAACCAGGGATTTTTTAAAACCACCAATGAGGGACTTCTTTACCCCAACCCTGCTGCACAGATGCTTGTTGGAGACTCTTACGCCCGACATTACTACTTTCTTGGAAGAATGCTTGGAAAGGTAAAAAAAAAAAAAAAAAAAAAAAAAGTGTTGTATAATATAAAGCTATCATAGTACTGAAATTATTCAGTAAATATTTTTAGATGGGGGTAGATGGCAAACATAGTGATTTTTCTAGACCTGAGGAGAAATAACCATCTGATACTGGATCTGAATTATTTCTAGATCTTACCCAAACTTCTCATTCGTTTCAATAAGTTTGGAGTATAGAGGAATTGACATACCCTAACTACCAGTTGAGGGAAGTGTGTGTATGTCTGTCTCTGTGTTTATCCTCTTACTTAAAGTTAAGTTCCTCGAAGCCTATGGAACTGCTCTGTTTATGGTGTTCTTAATATGGGACTTTCAGGAGTTTGACTAGAGTTAGATTTTCGTAATTTGCAATCTCTGAAATTGTTTACAGAACCAAACAGTTTCTTGTTGCGTGAGGTACAGTTCTCGCAGCATTTAAAATTTGCTATGAGCATTTACAATATTTATGAGCCATTTAAAAATTGTTCCACTAATTTTGCTTTTTTTTCATACATTTTGTATCTTTCTTAAATTTTAGTGCTTACTGTTTTGCTGTTGTGGACATTCAATTACTAATAGCCCCCTCTTGAATTAGATTATTTTTTTTTAATAAACCATTAAACATTTATTACAGTCTTTTTTTTGTTTGTTTATGGTCAGATTTAGTATTAAGGATATTTCTTCTCAAGTCCTTGAAACCATTTTTTAAACCTAATAATTATTAAGCAAAGTTTGGAATACAAATTCCATTTCAGAAAATAAGTATTGATTGCTATTCAGCTATCTAAAATGGAACGTATTTAAAACATAAATTATTATTAGCTTATTTAGCTGCATGAAGTATTCTGGAACATAACATTTTGTTGACTTGATGAGAGATTTAACATACAGTTGGATGTCCTTATTTTAAACTAGCTGGAAGCAGTTTAAGAGGATGTTGACAAATCTGAGTTGCTGAGGCAGATCACTGTTTTTTATGGCTGCCAGATTGAGATTGAACTGCCACTTTGTAGGCAAATTCTTTGTTAATGCATCCTGTTGCAACAGCCGGTCTTGTAAAATAATGAAAATTTGAAATTGGTCATTTCAACAAATTTATCTTTGAAGAGTGTTCTGCTCTTAATGGAAAATGAACTCAGTACTAATATAATAGAAGTTTGTGATGATGATTGTTTTTACATACTCAAGATTTCACTTTCTATATTTACAGATTTTTGGAGTAGGGGAGTGACTGCTGCTGTGGTATGCTAGAGAAGTTGCATCACTCCAAAAGTGTTTGGGGTTTATTTAGGAACAGCGGAGGGCTGAGTTCTAGTTCTGAGTCTTCAGTTTCCTCTGCCAAAACAATGGTTTCCTTTTGTAATTGATTTTCAAATGTTAGCATCAAGACAGAAGTTGCAAAATGCATTTTATCTCCTTTAGAGTGCTTCAAGTACAGTTTTGGGTTTGTCTTTTTACAATCAGAGGATCTATTATTTAACATTTTGAAGGCGTAAATTGTTTTTGTATTTGCAGAATGTTTATATAAGGTAAGAACTGACAGCGTTATTTAATAATTACCCTTGCCCAGGTGGACAGACACCTTTTTAGTTGTGTATGTAGAAGCTTGATGAATTAAACAGAAAGATAAGGCACGACCATACGATTCAAAACCTGTCAGTATTGTGGTCTCGGTTAGGTTTTTGAATACTCACTCACCCGTTTTCAAAAATGTGTCCATTTTGTGCTTTGCACAGGGTTATTTGAGAGCAATAGTAGGTTATTAAAAGCCCCTTTGTAAACAAACTAGATAAAATGCAAAGGAAGCAATCAGGCATCCACAGCAATTTCTTATTTGTGGAAACCAGTGCGTAAAGAGTGCTGCCACCAAAAACTCAAGAAGCTTAAATGTTACCAGAAAACAAATACATTAAAATACAATAATTTCTCTGTCTCCTGGTAACCACTTCATACTAATATTCAAGTGCATTTAACTTTCAGTACTATAGACTTGCAGGTAATTTGGCTTTTCTTCTCATCGGGAAGTTTCTAACAGCTTGGCATCTTGTACGTGAGTTGACCAGTTAAGATGTAGAAACATCGGAATATTTAAAAATTGTGCGTATGAAAATTGTGCATCTAAAAATTAATTTATCCCTTGATGAATTACTAACTGCTTAGGTCGTATTTTTGTAGTTAGTGAAGAAATTGAACTGAATACTATACAAAGTGCCTGGCTGTCCATGCAACTTTTACTGATCACTGAATGAGCAAAAGGTCTTGTAAAAATAATGCCACGTGATCGTGTAATCACCTATGTTGTCTGAAGCTATTCTTAAAAAATCAAAAGAAATGAGTTTGCTCAAACAACAGCTACTCAAACACTTGCCAAGTTTACATTTCTCAACTTTGAATGAATGACTTTGCCCCGTAATGTAAATATTATTTTAACATCGGTGCCTTTTAAGCAATTTCCTATTTCTTAAATGTAAAAGCTCAGCTTACCATGCACACCTCATGTAGCAGTCCTCCACCACCGAAGGGGTTTGAAACTTTAGTTTCTCTTGCTGAAAGGACAGAAGTGACTTTATGAACCCTAAGAGGTGACATGGGCAGTCAGGGATGTTCAGACAGAGGTGTTCTAGGCCCGAATTCTGCTTGTCCTTTCTGGAAAGTGAGGACTTGTCCCATGTAGAGTCCCAGGGGCATGGATGGGACATCACGATTCTTTTGTTTGCACAGTAGGTAGCACTGGGCTGTGGTCAGCACCTGGTCTGGCTCACTGCCTTTCCACAGGCAGTAGTTATGTCAGCACCAAAAACCTTTCCTTGTGCAGACTTTGCAGCTCTGGCAGCGCAGTGGACTTGGCTCACTAGAAGGCTAAAGTTTTGTTGGCAGACAGCCCAAGCTTGTAACACCACAGCCAGAGAAGGGAAGTCTGGAAACAACACCTGAGAATCTGAAGTAAGGATTTTCTCCTGGCTGATTTTTGAATATCTGCTGCAAATCCAGAAAGAGGGAAGCACTGGTCAACCATTTCAATAGCATTTCAGGAAACAGTGATCAGTAAAACAGTGGCAGATGCAGAATTACAGTCTGAACTTCAATGTGTTCAGACCTAAGCTCAGTCTTGTATACTGTATTGTCTTTCTCCTGTTCCAGCTTACATTTTATATCGTAAGAATTATCTGTGTTTCATGATGTGTTAGGATTACATAAGAATATGTCAGGACGTCCGTAGAAAGATTAGAACGATCACTTTCATGGTTTCTTCTTCTTCCTTTTGGACATAATGGATGCAAGAACCAGAAGGTTTATGGTTTCCAAGGAACGTCTTTGCACCTTTAATAAGGCAACTCTTTCTGACAGTAGAGATTTTTGTCTAATACACTCAACGCCACTGGTTATGAGAATCTAGCGCTCTCAGGTTCTCTTGTTCCAGCATATTGAAGAGCGCTAACGAGTCATGTGTTCATGTTGCTGAAGAATATATGCACTACCTTTGAAATAGAATATTAAATCTCTTTTCCAAAGCAATACAACCTGTAGTCCTTGAAAGACACTGGACTTCTGAAAAGGTTTAGAACTGTTTTGTCGAAAGTTAGCTTTTGCCTTACATGTTTGGGAAGGTAGTATAGAGAACAAAGTGTGGTGGTAGGTTGTTGTTGTTGTTTTGAACACAGTCCTTACTTTGTGGAACCAAATAAAGAACTGTGATAGTACAGGAAGCATGAGGGACTAAAAAAAAATCAATGTTTTTAAGTTTTAGCATGTTATATAGAAGGCCAGTAGGTTGTGTGGCCTGATGGATATTATATTGATGAATGGTAAAGTTGTTTAGTTTTGACTTGTTGTAGCTTGTTATACTGATTTAAGATACTGTGGACTGTTCTGTGCACATACCTATGTGTTGTTATAAACACATAATTGAAAATGCTATAAAATGTATCTTGGTAAAATTAATTACTTAAAACCTTAGGGTAAAATTAGTTCAAACAAATTAAATTATTTAATGACATTTATTTATTTATTTATTTAAATGCATGTGGAATGTTAATAATTTATTAGATTATTTTTCTGTATCTTGGAGTGTGTGCTGGGATTACAGTTCTCAACTTCGAATAGAGCTGTGATAGATTAATTCATTTGTTGTGCAAAATATTCTTCCTGGCTAGAATGTACAATTTGAAGATTACCAGTGTCTACAGTATCCATTTTGCAGAAAAACTAAAGTAGTTCTTAATCACCCTGAGCCCTTGTCTGAAATAGATTGAATCAATGGGAGCCTTCTCACTGCCAGATCTAGATCAGATCCTAAACTCTTAAATCTATGTACAGAATTGAAACCTTCAAGCAAATGTTTCCAATAACATACTTGTGTCCTTTTTGAACTAAAAGTATATAGAGAAACAAAAGCAAGAAAACTACAGTTAGAAGAACTGGGTTTCAGATATTTAAATACTTGGTAGGATAGTGCATCAGGCATTGCACTGTTACTCTTCTTCTGTTTCTCTTGCTGTTGAAGGTGTTTGGTTTGTTTTTGTTTGCTTGTTCTTTTTTTTTTCTTCTGATTTTTAGTATACCCCTTCCCTTTGCTTATTGTCCATTTAATTAAGATCTGCTTTGGCTTGGCTTAAATCAGTACACTCTAATTGATTTGTGCTGCAGCCACAATTTATACTACTGGTTCCTAGGAAGGTAGGTATGGAATTAGTGATAATGATATGAAGAAAGAAGCAATTTGTACAAACTTTTTGTTTGATTCATTTCAGTCACCCTCCAAATGATTTTGTAGACTCAGCATTTTGCTTAAAAGCAAGCTAGCTGATCGTTAGTCTCCAAAAATCCTGAATCATCTGAACTGGTCAAAACAGGAATTTACCATGAAAAGCTGCATGCTCTTTTAAGTCTGCATTTATAGTGCAGAAATAAAATTGCGGGAGTAAAATCGATACATTATGGACGTTTTTTTCCTTACAAATGTACATTTAAGCTATTCTGTTTTCTGCACAGTTGTCAGCCTGACAATTCCTTTGTGTACTTGTTAATTTAACATAACAATTATCTTTTGATTACAGATAGCTATGTTAGTACGAACCTTGTAAATATATGTCTAACACTAAAAGACTACTGAAATGCAGTATTTAACTCTAAATCTTTAGGAAGGAAAAGTGTGTATTGATTGATTGTGATATTTATTGGGTCATAATGTATTTAAATTTTCTTTAATGCATATGTTAGTGATTGTTTACTGTGATAAAGTGCATAGAGGTCTCTGCAAGGAGTTCTGCATGGAAAGAATTACCTCATGTCAGTGGTCACTCCTCAATTAAAAGTTCCATTAGCAGATGATTCCTGCTTCTGGTTTGTGTACTGATTGCATTTTATTGCCTCTAAATCAGGTTCCTAGACAGGGAATAAATAAACAGAGTGTGTGGTAATGGTATCCTGATCTTTTTTCACAGTTGTGAACACCTATGTCCATTTAAATCAATTAAGTTTGGAATACTTACTGAAATTCGTTATGGTATTTGAGCTTTCTTTGAAAATGATTAGTTCTGCTGCTGTTACAGTACAGATTTATCCTAGAGGCATATCCAGAGGTTAGTTGCATAGTAGTAAGTGTTTCAGAAGATTAGAACTTAAATATGGAGGAGTTGGCTTCCTCTTATATTCAATTATTAGTAAATTGTGTTTAAAATGGAGATACACAAATATATTGAGCATTTCCTGGAACTTCAGTAGTGTGTGATAACTGTCAGTTACCCACCGCATCCCCAGGCACCTATAACCGTAACCCTTCCTTCTCATATTCCTCAGAAGCTCCCAAATGATATTGATGGTAGTTGATACCATGTACATGGTATAAGTTACAGAGGTAACTGTTCCTATAGAAACAGGCTGATGAAATGATGGTTTTGTGCAAGTACCAGCGTTTCTGAAGCACCCTGTTTTGGGTGCTTGATACTTTTAAATGTATATATTGGAGCATACTTGATATGCTTCAGTAGTGTTTCTGGAAACGTATCCCTACTTTTTTATGATAATGTGTCCATGAGTCAGTCATGAGTTTGCTGTCTGCTTATCACATGCCTGTAATCAATTTTGAGTATTTACACTGACTACAGCAAATTTGACAGGCTGATTCGCATCTCAGTCTTTGCTACCCCAAATCTCAGGAGCTTCTATGAACTTGTACTTTTCCAACTTCAGATTCCCAGTGAGTGAGAAACCGGAAGTAATACTAATTCATATGTGGCTTTAGTTGTTTCTGAAAAAATGTTTTAAAAGGTGAGGGCACTAGCACTGCTGCAAGAGATGTGAACAGAGCTCTCTCAGAAGCCTAACTATATGCGTCTAGCTGTAGCATTTTGGTCTCCTACCTTTTCAAAAAACAGAAAAGGCATCCTGTATTTAAATAAAAAATGCAATATGTGTTTTCAGAGACATATAGGGAAGATACTGTACCAGACTATCCATTGCTAATAGGATACAAATGGTTCAGTTGTAGAGCTCAGAGAACAGAGAAAGTGACTTAAAGCTACCGTGTAGTAGCCATACTGCTCTGTGACATGCATTAGATATAATTAATCTTATTTCCCATATTGCTATTAGGAACAATACCAGTTGGATTTTGCTCAATTTAAAGCACATTATCCATAAGAAATTATTTTATCTTGAAACTACTATATGCTAGATTTGAAAGTGCTTCTAAACTGCAGGTATATGTTAATTTTCATGTAACATATTTTTAGTTTTATCTTTCTCATTAGGGTGGAAAAGGCCTTGGTGGCCTCAAAGGGTTTGTGAGCAAGGTGAAATATATCTAGAATATAAATAATGTGGTAGAAGGAAGTTCTAATGGTTTTGCTATTTTTCTATCATTTTTATTAATGGTTCTGTATAGCTTTGAAGATCTATTGCACTCAGTAAGTGCTAAGTATTATTTAATAGTAACTGTTTAAAATGACTGAAACAGAAGGGGTTACGGTCTTGGGGGCTGATTAGGGAAATAACTGAATTTAAGCCCAGTCATTTACTGCCTCAGCCTGTTACCCCTATATCTTTCTAACGGTATGACTTTAGCGTTGTTTAGGTTTTAATATACAGTTCTGAGCTGTGAAAGATTAATGGAAGGTAGGAACAATGACTAATTAGTTTTCTTAAGAAAGAATTTAGTTGAAATAATAAATGAGAGAACTGTAGATCTGAAAGTGTAAGTAAAGGCAATAAAGCTGCCTCTCACGTGGGAAGATTTAGTTGGTTCATCTATGAAGTTGTTTACACAATAAGAACATTATTAAGCGTCTTGTAATGCTTGTGTAACCTCTGCTATATAATGCTAATTTGTCTTTACATTTGTCTGAAATGTCTAGTTGAAATTTGTCCACTTCTAAAACAAGAGGCAAATTCTTTTCCTTCTGAAGAGCCACTTCTTAAACCTTTGAGGCATACCTGAACAGTACCTCGTGACCATGTAGTGCTTAGATAATAACTGTGGGAGCTGCCACCGTCCCAGTCAGATGTTATTTCTTTTGTGTTGAAAACAAGGCGAAGTCCTACTTGCCCCAAGGACTGCACGTTTCATTTTTCTTCCTGTCTTACCAGGTACTGCGTGTAGCTGTCCTTCCAGCTGAGATCTTTCTTCTATAACGTAAAGCTGCTAACTGCACGCCTGTGTTCTGAAAGCTGCTTGCCTTAACCATCCTTGTTCCCCCACACCACAGATGGTTAATGAACGCATTCAGGGTATGTTTAGGTATCTGCACATGGTATATTTCAGTTTAGGTTACCAAATCGTGATCTGTGTTGCTGCACGGCGTCAAGGGTTTTGTAGCCGGCCCATGGGCCCATGTTGCAATCAATTTTAATTGAACGAGGCACTATTTAGACGCTTTATTGTAACTAGCTAATGTTATTTTAAAAAGAAACAATAGCCTTCAGAATGTGTGGTTTCTTTATGAAGTCAAAACTTACTGACCACAGTAGGCTTCGTTATTTTGTCTGTTTTTTAATCTGGTGTGTTGTACGGGACCTCACACACAGACAGGAAGGAAAGTGCGTGCAGTTTCTTTAACTAAAAACAACTTCTTCCATGTAACTAGGAAAAACCTGTAAACTGTTTAGGTAAAAAAAAAATCAACGACTAGTGAGGCATCTTGAGAAAATAGGGAAGACATGGGGTGAAAAGTATTAGAAAATAATTGTTACTAAAAATCAGGTAGGTCTTTTTTGTTTTGTTTCAGAGGCTTTTAAGTTATTTTAGTGGTTATCTAGAGATGTCATAATTTTGCATAAAGAGCGTCCCTAGCCGACATGAATACAAATGAGTGCTGGGAAATCTAGGTTGGCCCTTTCAGCAGACACAGCCTTTTAGCAGCAGGGAATGTGTCACCTAGGAGCACTGCATTGCTTGTGTTAATTGCTCTTAATACAGACATAGAATCATATAGTGTGTTGTGGGTTGGCTGGGACCTCAAAGCCCATCTAATCCCACCCCCTGCCATGGGCAGGGACCCCTCCCAGCAGCCCAGGCTGCCCCCAGCCCCATCCAGCCTGGCCTTGGGCACTGCCAGGGATGGGGCAGCCACAGCTCCTCTGGGCAGCCTGGGACAGGGCCTCACTTCAATCTAGTGAAGATTCTCTTCCTAATATCTAATCTAAATCTAACCCTCTTTAGTTTAAAGCCATTCCCCCTTGTCCTATCACCACACCCCTGACCAGGAGTCCCTCCCCAGCTCTCCTGCAGCCCCCTTTAGGCCCTGGCAGGCCGCTGTGAGGTCTCCCTGGAGCCTTCTCCTCTCCAGGCTGAACAACCCGAACTCCCTCAGCCTGTCGTGGTATGAGAGATGCTCCAGCCCTTTGATCATCCTCGTGGCTTCCTCTGGACCCACTCCAACAGGTCCCTGTCCTTCTGGTGCTGGGGGCCCAGAGCTGAGCGCAGGCTCCAGGTGGGGTCTCATGAGAGCAGAGCAGAGGGGGACAATCCCCTCCGTCGCCCTGATAGCTGCGCTGCTTTTGATGCGGTCCAGAATACATCCTTGTCTCTGCTTCTTACCACAAGCTCCCATGTGCAAGTTCCACCTTTATGAAAGTGGAATGCGAACATTGCAAACCCTTAGAAACAAAATCTGCTGTCATATTTGACCACCAGTTGTTCCCTTCATGACTTCTTGTCTGGATTTTTCCCTTTATGTAAGTCAGCTGCAGTTTATAGGATGGCAAGATAGAGAAAGTCAAAAAAAAGAGCTACTTAGATAGGAAAGCTGGGGACACGAACTCAGAATCCATCGTAAAATGGCACTGGTCCCATAAGTGATGACCATAAGAGTTAAAGGAAACCTGTCCAGCGGGTGAGAGCACTTGAAATTTGCTAAAGGATCAGCTTAAAAATATATATTGGTTAAACTTGCTGGCTTTGATCTCTTAAAGCAGTGTGCGAACAGGAGCTTAGAGTCAAAGAAAGTCACCTCCCTCCTCGAGTAAGCCAGTTTCTTCATCAGCTGTGTTGTTTGTTGGCTGCTGGGGGAAAAAAGGACTGCTTCTGTGGGGAGAGAAGTACTGGGTAAGTACTTCATACTGGAGCTAAGTCAGCCCGACAGCTGCGTACCTCTGTAAGAGGGGGTCGTGCTTCCGTGCCTGTTGTTCGCTCTGGGCTCGTGCTTCTGGGATGGTGATGTTGCAGAAGGGCCAGTTCAGAGAGCTAAATGGGTTGGAAACGCAAAATAAGGTAACTTAGAGCTCCCCAGGACAGGTCACTAAAGGAAAAGTGGTAAGGGATCAGTCTCCCCTTAGGGGCATTGGGCTAGCTGCAGTGAAAAATATACCTGGCAGGATGGAGTCCGTAGGCAACTGGCTGCCCTACGGTTGTGCTGCCATCAAAACAAATACTCTGCTGTTCTGATCCAGTTTCACCCATTGCTGTGAGCTGAATCTAGCTCTGATTTGACAGGAAGCAATGCCCACTTGCAAAAAGACCAGGAAAGGTGCAGTCAAATCCAGCTGATTTGTTCCATCCCAGTGGCAGAAACGTGTGGAATCGCATCTTGTGGCAGCAGCAAGTAGGTAGATCAGTTCATGCTGACTGGGAAGCTAGTTTCAAACTGACAGATAATGTTGCAGTTCATTCAGTCACTCAGTTGTACAGGGCATGTCTCGGCATCTCTGCGCAGTGCTGGAGCTGTGATGGTGTAAGTTACCTCTTTGGGGAGAGGAAAAAAAAAAAGAGTTTATCATAATTTTATTTACCACAGTTTCAGTGTTTTTTTTATTAAACTTTATTAGATTAGCCTGACTTTTATAGTAATTAAAACACTGCTCTTTGTCCTGTTTCCAAAAATCATTTATTTCCAATATTGCACTCGCTTAGCTAAGAGGAGTGGTAGTAATTAAAGATATTTTCAAGTTGCACAATTTAGTTTATTTAAAAATGCTTTATATAGTTTTTAGATGAAGTTATAAATGTTCTCTTTGGAACTACCTGAAGATTAATAGTGATGCATTTGAAAAGCATTATTTTTTTATTGATTCTTAATGTAGTAAATTACTGAAGTTATTTGGCAGCAAACAGAAATAGCCAGTGATGTTGTTCGCATTTATTTTCCTGATAGCGTCACAATTTGCATTAATTGCATTGCAGCTGCACTCACTTATATTAAAAAGCTTCTACTATAATTAATCCTTTTTATTTCAAATCATTTTGGCACAATTTCTAGCAATAAACACTCATAAAAGACAGACACTTGAAAAATAACATACAAGTTTCTTCAATATACCTATTGCTGTTTTTTCCTGACAAGGGATTATTGATAGGCTTCTAGGATCAAGTGTTGCAAGTGGCTAAGACTTAAGACCAGTTTGAAAAATGCTAAGTGGATTATTTTGCATAAAAAATAGACAGGTTTTGAATTTGTGTAATTAACCTGTGTTTAGAAAATACCTTGATTTATGTCTACATTTGTATTTCAGTTGCATACATTATGGAAATTTAATTTATAATCCATTTAGCTGATGCGATCATAGTTTTTAGTGCTATCATTTATTAGTCCTTGTATATTAAATGCTCTAAAGGCTTAAACCTGCCTTGTGTAAAAAATTACACCTCTGCATTTACATTTTATGAGTCATAGATGGAATTCCATTTTAAATTCGGGTAGCTTTGATATATTTAAGGAATTACAATAGCTTCATTGTTACTAATGCAGGAACAGCAAACACTGACCTTATACATTGCAAATTAATGATTTATCCCTCTAGTTTGCTTTTAAAGTCAACTATACAAATGAGGATTTCGACTTCTACACCTTGAATAAATCATATAGCTCTAAATATAATGCACCCTTTGGCTTTGAACTCGTTATTCTCAATTCTTTCTGCAAGGTCTAACTCACCTCATAGAAATGTTCTTTTAGAAGTTTAAGGAATTGTATATATTTTTCTTGAAGCCTTTGTTGGAATATCATTGAGTGATTACAGCTACGTTTATTCTTTTTTTTTCTTTTTTGGTCATTGTGTTGCACTTTTTGAGTTTGCAGCAGATTATGGAGGAATTAAGTAATGCCAAAACAGCTCATAAAGAGAACAAACAGCAACGTTATGTTGATGATGCTTTTTGTGATTAGCCTGGCAGTGATATTAATGATGCTGTGGAGATTTGATTGTCGTTGTCAGAGGTGCTGATGCAGCAAACAGATTGGACAATAGCAAAGGCTGTGAGTAGACAGCATATTTCAGGGATTTTTTTGAAGGGGAAGGTCTGTTATTTTTCCTTTATTCACATTAACTTTCTGTAAGCGTTGTCATGCTTCCTCTCTCTAGCTTTAAAGTTTCCATCTCTTCTGCTTTGAGAGCTTTCATAAATATCTTTTTCTTCCAATCAACAAGAAGTTGTTAATGATTGTGTGAAAAATACACCAAGTTGTTTGTGTTACATTGAAATGTAATGCATTGTATACATTAAATCAACTGAGAGTGGTATTTCTGGGGTTTTGTGCATTTTTGACAACTCTTGAGGAAGTTTTAAGTTTATAGTAAAAATATACGTTTTTCTTTTATGAATACTGGAAATTCAGATCAGGCTCATTTTTGATTCAGCAGTCATTTGACAGGCATAGGAAGGATTGGATGTATGATGGATTGGACGTATGATGCAGCCCTAAGTGATAAGCTCTCGGCTTGGAAATCAGGATGTTCTTTTGATGATGCCACTAAGAAGAATGTAGCTGTCTTTTTCAGTTAGTTAATTAGCTTTGATTAATTTTAGAAGTAAACGAGTAATGTACCATGCACCAAAATACACGGCAGTGATTCTGTATAACATGCAAGACAAATAGTTTGGATTAATGTAAAATGTACTGGTTTTACATAGTTCAGGGTTCGACTGTATTTGTTTTACATGTAGCAATTGATATAAATCAAAAAATATTGCTTGTGAAGAACCAAATGATTGAATGTAATGGGGATAAGTTTTTTTAAGACATTCTTGATGCATTGGTTTTTATTTTTTATTTTTTTTGAAACTTTGGTTTTATTGTGAATGATCTATATACTTGATGTTCTTCCTGTTTGGTGTGATACTTCGGACGAGAAGATTAATGACACAACAGGCTGTGACCTTACCTTTTAAATCACCACATAATTCATTTGTAAAATTTTGGAGCTTGGTATTTCATGAAAGTATCCAAACTCCAAAATTCAGCTGAAGCTTTTTTGAATGCAATATCTGGGCTGTTGCCATACCAGAAGATCCTGTTCAGGCACCAAATAAAGAAGTGGTTATAAAAAAATGGGGAAATAGACAATAACTTCCAGAGTTCTTGCAAGTACCACAGTAAAATCTAATGTGCTTTTAATTATTTTGTTTTTCAGGCTCTTTATGAAAATATGCTGGTGGAACTGCCGTTTGCTAGTTTTTTCCTCTCAAAATTACTGGGGACAAGTGCTGATGTTGACATTCATCATTTAGCTTCGTTAGATCCAGAAATGTACAAGAACTTGCTTTTTCTCAAGAGCTATGAAGGGGATGTGGAAGAACTTGGATTAAATTTCACTGTGGTAAACAACGATCTCGGGGAAGCACAGGTACGAATAGCTCTAGCTTTTTTTCTTTTATGTATGGCTGATGAATCATTGATATCCCTACTAGTTTCTTTGAATTTGAAAGGGATAAGGAACAACTGCTGTAAGCGCTGTGTGCTTTGAGGCATGATGGGGAATCTGATTCAGTATTTGAAGTAGAAAATAACTAATCTTGTACTTAAAAACTCTACTTTTGAAGATGTTATAAAGGCCTGGTAATTTAACTAATAGATTGTTGTGATGATTTTCTAACATTCATACATGAAAATTTCTGTTGACTGAGATTACTTCTTGAATAAAGTATTTCGTATTATTTCTTTGATTCCATTTCAAATAATTGCAGAAGTTAGATGGTACGTAAATTATAAAAACTGCCTGGGTTTGGAGTCAGAAATCTGAATGGTTTTAAATAATAGTGACCCTTTGTTGTGAGATAAGGGCTGTTACCTTCAGCTGTCACTGATGCTCAGAATTTTCAAAAGAGGGCCTGAAACTATACCACGATATAAAAAATAATAATAATCCCATTTTTTATCTTTCTGAGGGGCTGAACCACGTGGTGAGTCAGATAGGAAAAATGGGTGTTCAGTAATTGTAAAGATGGGTTATTTAGGTCCTTAAGTATGAGTTTTTAGCGCAGTTGCATTGTGCAGTTTGATTAATGCTTTTATTTGCTCCGTTGTGAAAGCTAAAGCTCACTTATGCTCATAGTAAAAACTTAATGTCACAAGTGCTTGAAAGATATGCCTTTATGTGGTAATAGAGTTAATGTCTTCAGTCTTTTGTCAGGCTTCCTCTTTCATTTTTGGTAAGTTAAAATTGTGTACTCATGACCTGCTTGTACTTGCTAATGGTATTTAATTAATAGTTGGGTCAAAAAGTACACCTGACCACACTGTGACATGCAGCAGCATCCTGATTCAGGCCTTATTTCTCGTGAAAGAAATCAAGACTAACAGTGGGTATCCAGTCCTGGTCAGGTTGTGTGGTGGCCAGGGAAGGCTTGGCCTAGGCACAACTGCGCAGAAGCAGCAGCACCACCGAGATGCGGCAGCCAGCCCTGGAAATTGTTACCCGGGGTTCTTCTACTGCTGCTTAAATCAGAGCGAGTTTGCTGTCCAAGACTTAGTTTCACTGCATGAAGCTCAGACTAAGTATGTTCTTAGTTACAGAGCCAGTGCTTTATCATAGCATGTGCTCTAAGTGACTGATTGTGGAATTGATTTCTGTGCTATAGGTGCATTTGGTTACTGGGTTGCAAAGTACACAGGATGGCAGTTTCCCATATAAATTAGGACTTGCTGGGGCAGGGAAAAGTTAACACAAATACAACTTAGTTTCTAATTAAAAATGAGAATTAGTTAATATTTTCTGGAGAGGTTGTAGTTTCCATGCTGCATGTGTCTTCTACATATGTCCTCAAAAAATGAACCATGCAAACAAGTTAGAACCAACCTCAGCAAGTAAGGTAGAAGCACACAGAAAAGAGAAATATATGTGAGAAATAACACGCAAAGAGATCCAAGACAGATGTTGCCAGCGCTACCTACTGCTACAAAGACTTGTAAGTGCATTCGTGCCAAGAGGTCTGATGTGTTCGTTAAAATTCTCTGAGGGCTATGGCTAGTATTACGAAGACTTGATTTTTAATTATTTGGCTTAACTTTAAAAGGAAGGTTAAATACAATTGTGAACTTCTGAGTAACTAAATGAAATGTGGGTTAAATTAAATATTCTGATGTGATGCTGATGTTTATACTTTGAGAGAGAACATTAAACTGTCTTTTAATGAGACTGCATTTTAGTGTAGTTCAGTGCAACTAATTGGTTCTTTTCACTGTCTTCCGTGTGTTGATGCAACAAGTAACATATTTAATTTAAATATGTTAATAAGCCTCACACGGATAAATACACTTAATCTGGTATTTGACTCCTGTAACCATTGCATACTAATTAATTGTGTCAAGGTAAGGCTAATTCACTTCGGGAAAAGAGCTTAATTTGCACTCCTTATGGGGAATGTACATTATATCTAGTTTTCAGCTAAACAACCACTTTAGTGTCTAATAAATTAGTGCCCAATAAATGCATCATAAATCTATCATTGTAAATAGCTATCCTCATGACAGTGTCCATCGAGCAATTGTGGCACAGAAGCATTATCTGCAATGAAAGACACATTCAGAAGGGGCTCTATTGCCTCTGTCAGTAGTAGAAGGTAGAAATTCTATTATCGGCGTATTGATTCCAGTCCTGTAATGTGCTTTTAGATCCCATTAAACTATTGTCAAAGTGCATTCACCAGAAGTTGAAAAAGGTACTTAATAATTTGCACATTAGACCTGCTAATTAGGGGAGCTCTGCCATCAACCTTACCTTCCAAACCCAAATAGCTTTAGCTTTTGATGAAGAACCATCTAATGCCATGATACCAGCCTAGATTACAGCTGTTAGATCTACTGCATAAAATGGCAGCTAGTAAAAAGTCTCAAAAGAATTTCAGCCGATGGTTAGAGTTGCCTTCAAGTAGCTGTGTATATTGATTTTAATTTTTCTTTCTATTTTGTAGATTAGATAATGATAAAATGGTTATAAAATGCTTATAGTAAGTGTAAGGTTAAGAAGTTCCAGAAAACACCTCCTCTTTTTCAGGCCTCCCTCTACCCCTGCCTGTTCATTTTTTAAAATGAGGAAGGTGAGTTGGGTGCTGGTCCAAGGGAAGAGAGGAAGTTTCAAATCTCTGTTACTCTTCCTTCAAAAATGTTAGATTCTGTGCTTCAGGAATTTCTCAGATGCTGATTCTAGAGGTTGCATGGATCAAAACAGTCTTGATATGACCAGGAGACCCCATACATAAAGGATTGAAATAAAAATGCACAGAACAACGCTTTTTAATATACAAAGCAGCAGTTTCTTTAAAATCCAAATAATACAGAACTAGGTATCAGGACATCTTTTTTTTTTTTTTTTTAAACAGATGCAAATTCTATTTCTGTTACTGAAGATACATAGACTAGCTAAAGGAGAGCTCTTTGGCTTTTCATTTCCTTGAGATAAAATTTTGAAGTCTTTGAAATAATTCTGAAAGTTTCTGTCTTGGCAGCTTCATTACTCAGATACGGTGGCTTAGGTGAATGATTTTGAAGGTCTTTCAAAAAGAAAATATTTACGTTGAAGCTGATCCTTCTCAGGCAGATTTATAACACTTATGGCAAATGCATTTGTAGGCATTCAAACGCAATCTCCTACCTGGAACTCCTGCCTGAACATCTGGAAGGCAGATGACAGAAAGAAAGAAAGATACTTTCTTTACAGGGGAGATACTAAAAAAAAAAAAAAAAAGATTGGAGTCAAAAAGAAAAGAGAAATATTTTCATTGTCCTAAAGACAAGCTTATAAGAGTTAACTTTACCTAAAAGAATACTCTTTGAAATTGCATGGCGTATTTGTCTTAATATTCAGATACAAAAAAAAAATCTTCATACTTCAGAATGCCTGGCTGACAGGTCCCTTATTCTTTCCTGAAGTATTTCCCACTTCACCCTCTTAAAGTGTTCTCTTTTTCTTCATTAGCTTGGGAAGCCAGTCGCCGCCAGATCTGTGTAAGTGTTAAGTTTGTCTGCCAATAGAGTTGCTATTTTCTGCCTCTTATCACATTACAAAGCAATTTTGTGTGACGGATAATTATCAATAAGCCAGAAGATAAATCTCCGGAATTCAGTCATCTTCAATAACATTTTTCTACTGTTTTGTCTTTTTTTATTTATTTCTGTATTATTCTAATGCTCAAAGTAGTGGATGTAACTTGTCTGAACTATTCATGTGAACTGCCAGCATGCAGAAACCAGAGATTTATTATCTTTATAGAAGCTGTGTGCAGTTTCTAGGAGTATGTGCTTGCAGGAACATGTAACTGAATTTATACCCAATAAAATTTTAAGTGCTTAAGAATTTTGTGCAACAGTACTTAAGGGTGTATCAATGCTTCAGTCAGAGGTCTGATGCAATTCCTCTCACCATGTTTTTAAAAAAAAAAAAAAAAAAGAAGATATGGAGATATGTAAAGCACCTTTTCTTGCAGACTTTTTTTTTTAATGGTACTGTTCTGTCTTATTTTGATACTTTTCCTTCATTCTAAGACATCCTGCGTGAGTTTGGAATAGAATTCAGTCATCTGTGGTATTGTCTGAATGATCTGAACACTTAACTAAATAACACGTATCATTCAATTCCTTTTAAAATACACGATTTTTTAGTGAACCAAATTAAAATGAAATTTGCCTTTTTTTTTTTTTTTTAAACTTAGCTCTACACAACAGAAAATGAGGTGACGACACAAGTGTTCCCGCTTTGGGAAGTTTCTCTCCCATCCTGGACCACCTGTGTTACTGTTTTGCACCATCTAGTGGCAGAAGTTGGATGTGTAAAAGCAAAATGCTAGCTGGTCTTAAAAGCTAATCTAAGATGCAGTAGGTTGTGTTGTGCCCTTTTTGAACAAGAAATCTTATGACAGATGTGCCTGACTTTAAAACTGAGTGGTAATTCTACCACAGACTCTCTAAAGCACTATGGATATAGTGAGTGAGTGAAAAGTGAATTGCACCTGCGTTTGCTGTAGTTTTATTGCTAACCCAAGCTTTGCCGCTTTCTGTCTGCTGTATAATACCCTTCTTAGCTTTGTGGCATAGTACAGTAGTTATTGCAGCTACACAAATCCTTTTTGTCTTTGACTGTGATGCTACTTTGACAAAACAGTGGTGGTAGAATAAACCTAATATTGATAAACTCCGGAAATGGATGATTAGATCCCAGGCAAACCCCAGGAAATGTGGTTAACTGAATCCTGTGGTCTTACTTGTGGCAGTACAGGGTTGAGGGTAGGATGGGAAAGCTACAGAAGTGTTGCTGGATCAGAAACCAAGGTTTGTTTGCTACTTAAAATAAGTTTTTTTTTCTATGTTTACATTTTATCCTGCTTTCTAAAAATAGCGGTCAAAAATAGTACAATGCTTCTTTCTCTCAGATATCCAGCACGAACATTGTAGAGAGAGAAAGCAGCTTTTCTTAGACATTGAATACAGCTTTTCCTTAATCCATTGTGAAAATACTGCTATTGTAACACAAGCATAGGTTTATCTGTGGTACTGCTCTCTATTTGCTGAGCTGCAAGGAAGGTTGCAAGTTATAGTTCACCAACTGCTGGGATGAATCTCAAAACACAGCGTTTTCGAGGACACCGTTGTTCCCTTTTGCTCTTTAACAAAGAAAGTCAGTTTAAGCATCACTTTGCGTAAGTACCAAGAAAAAGCTCACAGAAATGATTGCATGCAAATGGGATAGTATCTAGTAGTGTGGTGATGGTGGTGTCTATATTCTTAAGCTTGATGAGTTGGGTGATACAAATATGGTTTAATATGGCCAAATTCAGTGCCTCCCTACTTTGAGGAGGGGAATTGTATTTGGTGAAACAGTGCCAAAAGAACAGGTACTATTGCAGTTTGGAAGAACAAAAGGGGAGATTTGCAGGTGGACAGGCAAAGCAGCAAAGCAGTAGTAGTGTTGAACTGTCAGCAGTGATCACTTTGTCATAGCATCGGTAGCGCTGATCCTGTAACACTGAAGAGGAGAGGAATTTAAGCAGTAAGAGAAAACTTTCCGATCTTATTTAGGGTATGTAAAAGAGTATTTTATAAGACGTTACAGGAGCCTGGCTGACTCCAGTTCAGCAAAGAAGACTCTTGGAAGATTAATGAAGTTCCTGCCCTTAAGTAACATGTCCTGGGTGTGACTGAGGAAGGTGAAAAGCTGCATGAGCTACAGGGCAATACTAAAATAAGAACAATGGGTGTGAGCAAGCTTTACCTGCTGGACTCAAAATGGAAATGAGAAAGTTTCTAATGATTAGATGAATGAAATCTTGACTAATTTTGCAGCGACAGTAGTAAAACCATGACAGCAAAGCTGCTGTAGCAGGGTGAGACGTGGCAGATATCTAGACGGGGTGGCTACCTGCAGTAACAGAGGAGGAGAAAGCGTAGTAACACAGAAGTCCCATCTCATCAGACAACTTCAGTTGCAGTAAGGAACACTTCCCGTGATTTATTAATACTCCTTGTGGACTTTACCAGGAAAAACATACCCTCAGGTCAGCCAGGGGCTCTGGGTGCTGCCTTGTACTCCCTAGGGTGGCCGTGGTCCTTGTTGAAGGACCTCGCTCAAAGGGGAGCAAAGTAATGTGTGCCTTGTGGGGTGCCAGGGCATGAAACTGTCACCCAAAGTGCCACCTTCGTTATACTTGGTCCTTCAGGGAATAGGACATAAACAAGGTCGGTACTACCCATGCACAGAGATGGTGTGGTGTAGTTGAGGGCTTTTTTTATTGTAGGCTTAACAAAATCACAGAGCTTACAGTTGAAAAATTAAGGTGGGAAGTAGGATATTTTTTAACACCTACTGTAATTCAGGTTGTTCTAGCTTACCAAGGAAAGTGGTAAATACTTCATCACATGGGGTTTTTACACCAGGGTTGCCTGTCTCTCTAAAAAATGTGCTGCAACTCATCTCTGGATTTATTAAGTTAAATACAGGAATCTCTGGATAGAATTCACTGGCCTGTGTTAGCTGGGAGGTCATATTCACAGATCTTAATGTTTTCTTTTGGCCTTAAAAACCTGTGAGTCAGTAAATGTCCGAATGCTCAAAAGTGTAGCAATTTTTTATCATCTTAACACTTTGTATGTTTCATACTACTGAAAAAGCTCATGTTGTTGGGTAGCCTATTGCAAAAGAAGCTATTCATGTGCTTAACTGTGCTCTAAAGACAGGATTATTACCCCAGACTGAAGTGCTCAGTTGTAAAAATAAATAAAAATCCCAGTGTCTAGAGGGTAGAGAACTGAACTTTTTTTTTCTGAAGGGTTCAGAAGGTGGCCACATCTTGGCTTTTCATTTTTTTAATCTTCTTTTTAGTACTACACCAATCCGTTTAGATTGGGCTACTGTTTGGCAAAATTATCCTCCTGTAGTAAAGAGCAGAATATGTAGAGGTCATTAGTATTTTAATAAAATTTACCATCGATTCTGGTTTATATCTTAATGCAATTACAGTATGTTTGTTATGCTTTTTTCATTAAAAATTCTTCCATGCTAAGGTATCTTCAAATCTCTCAGCAGAAAAGCAAGGTCTGGGGTTGGTTGGTTTTTGCTGGAAGTACTGAATGTGTACAACTTGGCTCTTCAGCAGTAGGAACTGTGAATTCTTATGCGTTCAGTAAATTAGGCTTGTATCAAACCCTAATTTTGGCTCAGCGGACATTGCTTTTTCCGTAACGTGGTTCTGCAGAACTCACTACCACCAGGAGTTAAATGGAAAATCACAGCCAGTGGAGTAGAGCTTTGCGAACTCGGGTGGAAGGAGACTGCCGTGTATGGGTGCTGTGCTTGCTCAGGGCCGTTGGTAGCATCAGTGCAGCTGGTGGTCAGCTGGATTGCAGCTGCAAACCTAGGTCTGACAACTGAATGCCACACAATGTACTCTCCTGAGTAAACAGAAAATAACTGCCTTTATAACTTGTAATAATGTTTCGTTTCAGGTGAATATTCTGGAGTATATTACAGCAAACTTCAGATATATAAATAACTTCCTAGAATGTTTTGCAGTGCAGTTTTCCCGGTTAAACAGAATTAAAGTTTTCCAGGAAGATAAAACCTTGTTATCTTTACAGGTGGTTGAGCTGAAGCCAGGTGGAAAAGATATTCCCGTTACCAGCGCTAACCGAATAGCGTACATCCACCTGGTGGCAGACTACAGGCTGAACAAACAAATCCGACAGCATTGCCTCGCTTTCCGTCAGGGACTGGCCAACGTTGTGAATCTTGAATGGCTTCGAATGTTCGATCAACAGGAAATACAGGTATTTCTGCTTAAAACTGCAGAAAACATATGCTTTAAGCAGCATTTTTTCCCCCTCTAATACAATTGTTTAATTTCCTTCACTGTTAGGTTTTGATTTCTGGTGCCCAGGTTCCTATTAGTTTGGATGACCTTAAATCTTTCACAAACTATTCAGGTGAGTATATTGTAAATAAATAAAAATAAATAAAAATAAATTAAATAAATTAAGTTTATTATGACTGATTTGGGAATAAATAAATTTGCTTCTTATCCTAGCTTTTTAAAGTAAAAGTAGTAGGGTCTGTTTTTATGAATACTTGGATCTATGGGTATGTAGTTTATTTTATTTGCAAGTTTGCATCTGCGTTTCTAGCCAGACAATTAGATGGTGTATAATTCCTTTTCTAAATCACAGAATCACAGAACGGTTTCAGTTGGAAGGGACCTTAAAGCCCATCCAGTGCCATCCCCTGCCATGGGCAGGGACCCCTCCCAGCAGCCCAGGCTGCCCCCAGCCCCATCCAGCCTGGCCTTGGGCACTGCCAGGGATGGGGCAGCCACAGCTCCTCTGGGCAGCCTGGGACAGGGCCTCACCGCCCTCTGGGTGAAGGATTTCTCCACAGTGTCTAATCTAACCCTACCCTCTTTCAGTTTAAAGCCATTCCCCCTTGTCCTATCACTACACCCCCTGACCAAGAGTCCCTCCCCAGCTCTCCTGCAGCCCCCTTTAGGCCCTGGCAGGCCGCTGTGAGGTCTCCCTGGAGCCTTCTCCTCTCCAGGTTGAACAACCCCAACTCCCTCAGACTGTCTTGGTAGCAGAGGTGCTCCAGCCCCTTGATCATCGTGGTGGAAAATGGATGTTAGTCAGTGATTTGTGTCTGGTTGCCCTGTCTATAAGCCTGCAAATGCGTTTGGGATGGTTGCCTCTATTAACACATTCAGACCATTTCTCAGACAGCCTGAAGAGAGAACTCATACTTTCTCCTTGTGAGAAATGTGATGTATCTTCATTTTTCTTTGCATTTATCATAAAATGCTAAATTTAAAAAATACTAATAAGTAACTACTATTACCCTAAGTTCACATCCTAGCTTACTTCAAGGTAAGATGGGTAAGTTGATGCGTTAAATAATATCCTGAATCTTGCAGATTTTGCACATTCTTGAAGTAAAAAACAGCAATCCAAACTTACTAGTTAAATGTTAACGAAATAAAATTAATTAAAAATAAGTAGGATTCAGTAAAAAAAAGCTGCAGTTAAGAAGCTGAGAGATGTAATAGCTATGGGTAAACAACAAATGAGAAACTCAAAGTGCAGTGATCAAAGAGAACTATAAATGAGAGAGGTTAGCAGTGTAAACCAGTTGGCTTTAATATTTTCCCCAAGCTTTTCAAGATTGTATGCTAGGTTTCCTGAAGAGTTTATTTCTTGCATAAAACTGTTCTGTCTATAAATCATTCAAATCTTACAGGTGGCTACACAGCAGACCATCCTGTAATTAAAATATTTTGGAGAGTTGTAGAAAGCTTCACTGACGAAGAGAAACGCAAACTTCTCAAGTTCGTGACAAGCTGCTCTCGGCCACCTCTGCTGGGGTTTAAGGTATGTCTTCCTGACTTCTTGGCAAATTTCTGTCTATGTTACAGCTTATGATACAAGCCCTTTTTTCTGTGGGAATTGAAAAATTGAGAATAATGTCCCTCTGTGACTACAGACAGATACAGTTTAAATGCTTGCACTTGGATATAATGAGTAAATGATGTTCTAGCTGCAAAATTTGGTGGGCCTAAAAAAGCAATGGTTTAAGCTCCTTTTCTTTTTTTTGTTTTTTTTTTTTTGTGGAAGGTCCTCTCTGTCATTTCATGTTACTGTACAGAAGCAGTATTGCCACCGGTTTCAAGGAACAAGTTGAGTTAAGAATATTGTCTTCAAAATCAAGAAAAAGACTATTTGGCTGAAAACAGATACTAAATTCAAACCACTGAAACTAAGCATTTGAAGCTGGAGATATATTTTGCATCCTTTTAAGTTCCATTTACCTGCTTATAAGATCGTGGCTCATTACCTTTTGTATTTCAATATTTTGCTGCTATCCTTAGATTTTTATTTACAGTGAAGCTTAAGTGTGAAGAAAACTTCTGTACATTGTTGATGAAACTGAAGAGAGGGCGAGGCACGTTGAAGACATTTTTAAATTAAATTTTAGAGATACTCTGTCCATGAGTTTCAGATGCGCTGCAAAATTATGTTCTAAGATATGACCACGGAATTCATTTCCTCTAAAATATGGGAATATTTAGTGCTTTTCTGTAAATAGAAAGATAAAAGGATAAGAAAATAAATAAGTAAAGAAAACAGGTAAAAGAAAATAAGTGTAAAAATGAAAGGATAAATTGCTTAGTAACAACACCACCACCTTTGGTGCAGTGGTCAACAGCATATTTACTGTTGTACTATTTAATAAATAGAATATAAAGCTGGGTTTATCCAGAACATAAATACAGATACTGCTTTACACGGTTGTTTCAAGGTAAGAACAAAGCCGTTCTGTTTTGCTCCTATCTTACAGTTGCTAAACAAAGTTGGAGTACATGTACTTAGTAATTTCTCACGTGATAAGGTACCGTGATGTGATATTTAATTAGCAGTGGGTAGTGGCTACTTGTTTACATTTATTAGGTGAAATAAGTAGATGAACCCATAAGAAACCAATGGAAGTTTTGTATAGGTGTTAAAGGTTCATTAGCTGTTCTGTAAAATAATACTACACTTATTTTATTATCTAATGGTGTGGATGAACATTTTCTCGGGAAGACAGATACTAACATTTTATATAGGACCAAGGGTTTCAGGTGTGCATGATAGTTTAGAGGTGGAAACAATATATTTGGAATTTCGCACCATTTGTTGAATCATGCTCTGAAAGTTCATTGTGATTTTTTTCTCTTAAAATTAGCATTTTAAAAATACTTGAAAGGCAACTGCTAGAAGAGTTCTTTTCATATCTATGAATCAGGCCCTTTCCTATGCTGGAGGTGATGTGATAAAAGATGTCAGGTGTGAAAAACAAAACACACATGTATCTGCCATGTTTGTAGTACTTACCACTATTTTTCTCTTACTGAATTCAACAAAATTCATTCTAGAGTTTTTAAACTCTGTACTGATGAAAAAAGATAAATCATCAAGTTTTCCTCTGGAAAGCAGACAAGAAGACGTTCCAATATTGAAGGTCAGTGGTCTCCATCGCAGACCTCTGCCGCTTGAATGATTTGAAATAGATAAAAACATAGGTGTGTTATCGTACAGGAGCATGTGGAGCGGTTGCTAGGGGTGACCAAAGAGTATTCCCGGTGCCTTAAACAGCGTTTTTTAAGCTGCAGGGTGATTTCAAAGAGGAGGCGTTGTTTTCAGTGCCACATTCTGCAAGGAGGCAGGGCCCTTTGCCCTTGGCTTCCCTTTGTCCCCTTGTGCATTGCACTTGACATTCTCCTCCTTCTTCAGGCCTTTCATTTGTTTTGCTGTGTCTTTACGAGCTGGTACAGGTGTGCGGCACCGTCGTGTGGTCATTTCAGCCTCGTTTGGGTACAGTCCTTCTGTAACCCTCGGTGCAGTCTCACCCTCTGCCTAATGCCTTTGGCTGCTGCAGTGAGTTCTGTGCGGTGCTGTCAGCATGTGGATAGGCAGCGTACCCCGCAGCTTCAGCGTCTGTGCTCTCCAGCTCCTTTCACAGGCACCTAGGAGAGGAGCGAGTGCTTTCAGATGGTGATCTGTCAGAAGCAGTGGATCTAGGTTATTCGTTGGTTGATTTGTGTGACTGGTTATTTAGAATCCTACAAGTATTTCTCCTCCTCACATGGGCCTGGAGAGTTTATCACTGCATGGTCTCCTTACTCTAGCAACGGACAGGATTCTAGAGGGCAGTGGGAAGGACAATTAGAAAACTGTAGGATGGGACCAGGATAGATAGAACAGAGCACGTCAGTCATGTATGTAATGAAGGGAGAACTAGGAAACAGTTGTGTGGGAACAAATTAAAGACAAGTCTACAAATGTTGTCACCCTACTTGGAAGGGAAGAGCAGGAGATGCAGATGTAGCTACCCAGCTCTGAGGTGGTGAATGTGACATTTGAAGAGATGTAGGAAGAAAAATATTAAGACTGACAGTGACACATTGAAAACAGGATGGAACAAAACCAAGTGTGGAAAGTTGTAAGTTTGTGTACTTGGGAGAGAGGCGACAAACTGGCTTCAACATACTTGGCTAGGAAAAAATGGAAGTGAAATAGTTACTGCTATAATGCTGAAAAACTGGTAAGTTTAAAAACGAAACAAACAAAAAAATCTGTAGAAGAGGCTTGCAAGCTTAGCCACATGCTGCAGTCTTGGCAACAGAAAACAGAGTGAAGAGGCATTACTGCTGCTTTGCTGGGCAGCTCTGAGCAGGAGTTAGGTCAGTTACTTCCACAATTTGCCATGCAGGTTGTCTTGTAATTTGTGAACATGAAATATCAAAGTGTTTTGTTAAAATGGGTTTACCAACAAACCAGGGGGTTGCCGGGAAATGCTGGCCAATATTTGCCAGAAAAGGAAATGGGTAATTGGTATTGTCATGAGGAATAATCTTTCGGTAGCCTATGACAATGTGATGTTGAGAGCTTTGCGTGCTATATATTGTAGAACCTTCACCTTTTCTTAAAGTTAGTGTGTGTGAATTTAAGACAGAATAGAATGGCTCAGTTGGAAGGGACCTTCAGAGATCTTCACGTCCAACTGCCTGGCCTCTCCAGGGCTAAGCAAAAGGTAAAGCTTAACGAAGATTTACTAAGGCTGTTATCCAGGTGTCTCTTGAATACTGACTGGCTTGGGGCACCAACCACCTCTCTAGGAAGCCTGGAGGACTCTGGGACTCCTTTTCTCCAGACTGGACAACCCAGAGGAGGGAATGTCTTGACATTCCTACCTTACAGGCAGCACAGTCTAGCTTTACATCCTTTAAAAATTTGGAACTCTCGCTGCCAGATTCAGACTCAAAATAACATTTGCTAAAGCTAATTAAAGTTTAATAAGTTTCATGAATGTGATTGTTACAGAAAAAAAAATCATTAAAGCACGGTTGAAAATTGTTAAGCTCCAATCAGGTCACATAATAAATGGATGATACTTTCCACTTCCAAACTATTGCAGTTTCCCGCAGTTTCCCGCTGTATGGTGTTTAATTATGCAACAACTGGTGCCCTTGGCATGACATTTCAATTCAGAACTTAATTTTTCCATTTTTAAAGCTAAAGTAGAGGAATTCAATTATCATTTTGAAAGGTATACTAAAAATGCAGCATTTTAGCCATGAAATACTTTTTAAAGCCTCCATTTGAACAATAATTTAGCTTAGAATCTCATTGACCTTCTGCCTTTGGAGCTGGGATTTTTTTTCCAGTTTCTGAAATCAGAACTGCTTTACCTCAGGCAAGCCTTTGATAAAACGAATACTTCGTTGCCAGCAGAAACGATGCTTAGAAGTGACAAGTATTTTTTTTTTTGCTATGGACTTTTCCAGAAAAAAAATCACATGTATTGAAACAAAATGTTACATACGAAATTACATACAACAGACAAAAACCTGTTCCTCAGATCCGTGGTTATCGCGTCATAAGAATAATCAGGGTTTGACAAGTTTCTGTTATTAGAGTCGTGCACATCTGAATCACCCCAGTGACAGCTGGATGGTTTTACAATTATGAAGAAACAATAGAATTGCTTTAAATAAAGGTGGCTCTTTATTTGGAGAGCATAAAGTACCACTTTATTGAGAGTTCTAGACCACCCTAGTGTAAATACTTGAATAATCTTACACATGAACAAATCTATTGACATCATTAGTACTGCTTGCCTTAAAATTTATAAATTTTAGGCTTCTTGAAAGATTAGTTTAGACAGAAATCTCTTTAGGGCAAGAAGAGCTTTTAACTGGAGTCATGGATAGTATCAGGCAATTGAATTTAACAAAGAAAATGATTATATATTGTGGTGTGTAGTGAGGTGTGAAGTAAAGTGAAGGCCTGATACTTACCTGCATGAAGAATTTATACATCTGGGGAATGCCAACAAACTAAAGCTCTAGAAGGATAACACTGAAAGGGTGTGTTTGATAATGGTTTGTTTTGGATTTTTTTTTTTGGATGTCAGAGAAAGGAACTTACATGGTAATATGTAACTGCATCAAATTTCTGCTTACAGTCTGGTCAGTCATTCATCCTCTTTCTCCTCAGAATATCCCCTCTAACAGGACAAGTAAATGCTCACGTAGTATTTGTTCATAAAATTGGAATACTTTTAAACTTCACGAGAAGAATGTTGTAATTGGCATATCACGTCACTTCATTAGCTAGAGCAAAAATTGGTTTGTTGGGATTTTTGCGTGTACGGAAATAGTGTCTTCCCTGCTGGGGGGGGAGGTATAATTCTCAGAAGAAACCATGTCGTTCCACAATAACAAACGTTATATGTTATTCAAACGGGACAGAACATCCTCTTCTGTTACTGCTAGTGGTCTTAGTTCCCTGTGTTCAGCATCTACTTCACTGTTAGGAAACTTCAGTGTAACAGGAACTCATTGTTTCCCTGTTCCTACAGAAGAAACGGGATCCATGTGCATTTGGGAGGCTTTGGAAGAACAGCCTACAGTTGGGAATCCTTTGTTTCTTTCTCCCACATACAACTAGGATTTTCTGCATGCTGCAGTTCTACTCTTTGCATTTAATATTTCACTTTTTTGTAGCATCGTATATTTGCAGGAGAGAGTGCACAAACAATAACAAATTACCAGGAATGAAATGAAAAGGGGAAAAAAAAAAAAAAACGGTCAGCTGTTAGGGGTTAGATTTGGGCCTGTATTTCTTTTTTTGACGTGTTTTTTCCTCTTGCATTTTTCAGGAGTTATATCCTGCGTTTTGCATTCACAATGGAGGATCTGATCTAGACAGGCTACCGACTGCCAGTACCTGCATGAACTTGCTGAAACTTCCTGAGTTTTACGATGAAAATCTTATGCGAAGCAAGCTCCTCTATGCCATTGAATGTGCTGCTGGATTTGAACTAAGCTGAGTCAAACTGATGCTTACTTGGATGGTCTGCAGAGGAACGAACCAGTGCCTACTCGATAAGCAGCACCCATACCCACGCAGTTTTAAGGGAATTCTGTCCGAATTTCTGCAGCTCTTATGTCTTATCAAATGCCCTCAAATAGGTTTCATTTTTAAACACAATTTGTTAGTTAGGTTTCATTAATATTACATTGACACTGCTTTATGATTCAAAATACTGAATGCTGTTTGCAGTGTGGTTGTTTTCTGTGTTTATGCAAGGAAGGAGCACGTTGAAAAAACAGTGACATCTCAGTGAAATTAACCAAAGATGAAGCTTTGGCTTTGTGCTGTTCAAGTATAAATAATTTCCCAAACTGGCAATAAAGTTGTGTACCGTGCAGCACGTTGGGATGAGACAGGGCTGACATCCTGTAATTAATCTTTTAGATGAAAGCAAAGCAGATGTTTGCAGATATCCCACAACTGAGAGGATAAAAATGCTCATTACTGGTAACCTAACATCTTTACTTACGTTATAGAATTGTTTACAAACCATAGTTGTTGCAATTAAGATATGACTGATTTTGTTCTATACTACCCTCCCTCAAGATGGTAGGCACTGAGATAAACTCTTAGGATATTTTTTGTGCTTTCTGGAGAAATCAGATGCACACGCTTATTTTAAGTTCAACCTTTGGCTGTGTCATTATCACTTGAACACTGTCGTAAATGGATATGACCATCCATGTTTTGTCTGCTCCATTTCTGTCTTTTGTGCCTGTACAGAGTTTTTTAATGTATTGGACTCCTGTTGCATAGATAGCACATGCAAAAGTCATCACTTTTGGAACATGTAACAACGATTAAAATTATTTGAACCAAAGTTATCAGGCTTTATCTTTTATATTTGAAGCCTGTGGTATTCACATTCCTTTTCCCTATCATTTCTTTCCATCCTAAATACCATACCTGTGTTGTAGACACTAGTCGAATTCATTATTTTTTGCGATTAAACAGCCTTTATATCCACCTGCCTGCAGAATTTCTGCTAAGACAGGTAGGTGGGAATATGCTGCTTAATGTAATTGGACGATCGGATATCTGGGGAAAAAAGTGGTTTCATATGGAAGGAAATGATCCTCTAGTAGTAGGCACATTGCTGGGTATACATGCGCAAACTGCAGTCAATTCAAAAACTGAATTGTAGTTCAAACTATGAGGTTCATAACTGCATCCCTCTGAACTTTAGTTTTATATTTTAAATCATCAACATTTACAATCAGATTTGTATTCATCACTTATGCAAAAAAAAAAAATGCTGTTACTGAAAACTGTTGGATTTCATATTTAAGAAGCAGTAACCAGCAATATCCTTTAAATGTGGGGAAACGGAGTGATTTTCAGATGTTTACTAGTAACCATATAAATGTATAATTTCTTAATTTGGGTAATAAATGAAGTGTTAAAATGCTATTTGTAGTCTTGATGTACAGAAATAAAATAATTGGTTTTCTTTTGGGTTTTGCTTTAGGCTTTTTATTTATGTTAAGTATTACATACCCAACCTATTCTTTATCCCAGAATTCTTTTCTTGTATATTTTTCTACATAAATTATGGAACTTGAAGTTGAAAATGAGACCAGTAATAGTGGAACTGCCTCCTCTTAATTAGAAAACCTGAACACTTCTCTTAGAAAGCATTATTTATTTTATAACCTAATGGTTTAAATATTTTGAAATTATTTTTCAATTTCATTCTTTGCTATATTGGAAGTGTTGTATTTTATATAATTAAATTAAAATTTATTAAATACTCATATTCAGAAATTGTGCTGGGGTCATGCCACATAAACATGACTGGTAAAGTATGCTTTCTGCTTTTGTAAAAGGAGACAGTGCACACTATTCCTGTCTGTTACTGTGAATACAAGCTCCAGAGAGAGGGTAGGCTGGAGGAAGAATGGTTTGCAGGTAGGAGTAGTCATGTAATTGCAAGAATCGCGCACACAGTGGTAGAAAACTTCATTAGAGAATTTGAGTTCACTGAAAATACTCTTTATTTCTTCAGTAACTGCTACTCATTGATCTTGTTTTGTATATTCTGTACATTAAGTACGAAATTCTGACACAGGTCATGTAGCCTGTAGATTTCGTTCTGCATTTAGTCAGTTGAAAATCTGTGCTGCGACAATGTATATCACTTTCAGTATTCAGATTGGAAGGAGAAGAGGGTAGGACTTCCCTTTGGCAAAAAACAAGTGTTTTCAGTTCTGCCTGTCAGCTGTTTTTGCATTGTCAGGATGAAGCGTGGGTCCCTGCTTTCCAATGATTTATTGCTGGATATTTGAAGGGGCAAGAGATTGAAGTATGAGAAATAATACAGGTGTAGATAGTTGTGTCCTGAGGAGCTAAGTGGTCTAAACGATCTCTCACATAGCTCTCACATAGCAGGAATTGTTTATATATGGAAACTGATTTTTCTGTTTTTTAAAAACGAGCAAACTCCTTCCCGGTTGTGATGCTCACAGAGTTTAGGTGGGCAGAGACAGGAAGCACTTTGCTTGCAACTAACCTGAAACATTACTGTTGATTTTGATCATCAGAATTATGGCAGTACTCAATATGGTCTTGGAGTTATTTTCTGTGCAAGACAACCCTTCCTTATGGGCAATTTCTATGCGTCACTGCTTTTCCTCCTAGATCAGTACTCGCTTTTTGAAAAAAGACAGCATTTTTTGTTTGGTTTTTCAAAGAAAAGGAAATTTGCAAACTTCTAAAAACTTTTTGTTGTCAAGGTTTATCTTTATAATGGAAGAGTACACGTTCTTCGTCTCTCCACAGTTAAAAGGCATAGAAGGAATAAAAGAATAAGTTTAGCATTTGCTTTGTTCATCTCATCAAGAATTTTTCTGGATGCGTATTTAGTCCTGCTAGCTGGATATTAAAAAACAAAAATATCCCCCACAGAAATAGTTTCCCTTGTTAGTCAATCTCATTTTCCATTGTGGCCCTAGGAGCCATGCTTGTATACATTTCACAAAGCTTGCTTTTTATTTCTAGGGAGAACTTACATCAACAAAAGAGGAGAGATTTGGCTCCAGCTTCCCGAGTGAACACTGAGCTGGGTAAAGGTTGATTTGAACAAGAATTATCTTCAGTTCGTTTTTATGTGGGGTGCTCCGTAATTAAAAGAAAATGAGCTTCCTGATGCTATTGGTAGTAGTGTTTGGTATCACTTGAGTAATCTAGCAGAAACATCCTACTTTGATCTACAAAGGGGTTTGGAATTCAAAAAAAAACAAAAAACAACTTTAAGCAGTGCAACGACCTCATGCTAAATTAGAGTTAAAACCAAAAGCTATTTGTTAAATGCTAATGAGACAGCACATACTCTTTCTGCCACTGAAAACAGTACAGCACAGAAACAAAGGAAAGAAAGAGAGCTGTTTTTCTTGGATTGTTTTGTTGGATCTGTAAATTTTTTTTGTATTTATAATTATATGCAAAAATTTAAAACATTTGCTCATATACATGAATCTGTGTTAATAATGGTTTGTGATGTAAATGCTTGTTACTATTTTTTTTCCACGTTGCTTTGCCTGTCAGTAAAGGAGAGAAGAAATGAACATGGTCTGTAAAACTGATCAGGATATCTATATTTTTATTGACTTATGCTTTTGTGAATAAAATAATTTGAGTTTTCTTGAAACTTTGCAGAAATGCTCTTTTCTTTCATTTTGCAGTAAATTTGGCACTCTCTGGCTAAAGTTTTGATAGTATTGAACTGGTTTTAAAAGGGAAGCTAATGTAAACTCTTCAGTGGTCTTGAAGCTACCACTGCTATGTGACAATTTGTAGCTTCGGTTTTTGGGCTCTGAAGTTCCCCCTGTCAGCCCAGCTGCAGCTACGAGGTTTAGCTCTGGTTCAGTGCGTCTTTCAAACAAGGTACTGAAGAACACTTACACGCTCTGAAATCCTTCTTCAGAACCTTTGGGAAGAACAAAACTTGCTCCGTGGTTGGAAATAAGAGAAGCTATGATTCACAGTGATGAATTCTCCTCTGTCAACAAGTGTGCATGAAAACATCTCTTGTAGAATCCTCTGCAATTTCTTTTTCAGCACATACATGGGACCCCCTGAAGATGTTATTTTCTTTTTTCTTTGATAATTAGGATTATTTCCCTTTGCTTTTCTAGTTTTCTCATTGCTAAATACACCTCTAGTTCCATAATGATGCTTACGAAGTTAATGTTGTGCATGTTTATCTTGGAATACTTTCAAACAGCATCACATATTCTTCAGCTTACCTGGTACTGAAAGTTTGATCAACAGAAAATGATTTAAAAAATGACCCTGTAGGCTACTTCATCATTTAGGTAAAAGCACGAATAAAACAACTGCCCAGATATCTTGCCTGTTTTTCTGTGTCTGTTACTCTATACAGCTTCTGACGTATGTGGAGAAACAGCACAAGGCAAAGAGTGGTTGTGAAATTCCACCAGTTGAACGCATTTCGGAGAATGCAGAATGGTTGAGGTTGGCAGGAGCGTCTGGGAATCGGCTCTCCCCGCCCCCTGCTCAGAGCAGGGTCACCTGGAGCGGGTTGCTCAGGACCTCGCCTTGTCGGGTTTTGAGTATCTCTGTGGGTGGAGGCTCCACGACTCTGGGCAACCTGCTCCAGTGGTCAGTCACCTTGACAATGAAATGTTTTCAGTTAGGTTTAAACGTGGTTTCCTGTATTTCAGTGTGTGCCCATTGCCTGTAGTTACAGAACTGTAGGGTGATTGAGGTTGAAAGGGGATCTCTGGAGGTCATCTGCTCCAACCCCCCTGCTCAAGCTGGGCCACCCAGAGCAGATTGCCCAGGACCATGACCAGGGCACCTCTTTTAAGCGCTCCTTTCTGTCACTGTGCACTACAAAGAGTCTAAACCCTCTCCAGGCTGAACAACCCCAGCTCTCTCAGCCTCTCCTCACACTATGGATGCCCCAAAACCTTAGTCATTGTGACCCTGCACTGGACTCACTCCAGCAGGTCCGTTTCTCTCCTCTACCGGAGAGCCCAGAACTGGACCCCAGCACTCCAACACACCTTGGCAGTGCTGAGCAAAAAGGGAGCAGCATCCCTGGCAATACTCCACCTCGTGCAGCCCAGGATGCTGTTGGCGTTCTTTGCTGTACGGGCATGTTGCTGGCTCGTGTTCAACTTGCCTACCAGGAATCCCAGGTCATTTTCTTTCTGCTGCTGCTTTCAGTCAGTTGGCCCCCAGGCTGTAACGGTGCATGGGTTTACTCCTCGGCCGGCACAGGACTTCGGACAGAATTGAGTGAGTACCGAAGTCCCAAGGTATTTCTTAGTTTCAAGGCTCTCTTCTTTACTAGGCTGTAAAAGACATTTGACCTTCCATTTTTGCCATGTTGAGTCAGGATTTTTTTGCAAACAAAGCTCTCAGCTCAGCCCTGCTCTGTGTCACAATCAGGGCCAGTGATTCACTCAAAAGAGCTTTGCGTCTTGCAAGAGGTGTGGATTTTGAAATACAGGCACTTCTGTCACGTCTTTGGAATAAAGAATAAAAGTAGTGAGTTTCCCTAAGAAAAAAATAGAAAACATTCAACTCTGTGTGGACGAAGCTTTGCTACCTCACAATAGGAAGCTTGGTAAGACCCAACTAAAGAATTCACAGAACCTAAAATAGTTTCTACATGTTTTTTTCCTGTATTTCTTTCAGTTATCAAGTGCGATCTTTTTTCCTGTACAGATCATAGCTAGAATTTGCTGCCTACAGTGAAGTTTGATGTGCCTTGTAAGCATGTTCTATAATACAGGAGGATGATGACTATTATAGCGTGAGTAGGGAAAATACTGGAAATAAAATACGTACAGGTATGCAGAGAAAAATGTGCAGGTGTGTTTCTAGACAGCACAAAAACACCTAGCTCTTAGGAAGGCATCTAATTTTAATTTGGTAAAAGTACATTTTGAAGATGTTCTGAAAATAAAGTAGTTTGACTTAAGTATCTGCAGACTCAAAATGATGTTTTTTTTTCTTTTTTTTTTTTTTTCCTCTTGGATACTGACTTGTAGTGTTAGTTTACCTTTGGCTCCTATTGGATGTAAAGTCATGCAAAATTCATTTCTCTCTGACGTGTTCAGTGAACAGAGTAGCATCTTCAAAATACTTTTCGTGGACTCTTCCAGATCTATGTGACTGGAGACTAGGCAAACGCTATTTCTCTTCCTTGCCTGTAGATGTCTGTAGTTGTTAAAAGATTACACTTATCCCACAAAGGCTGGATTTAAGATTTTTGTGGCTTTGCTTTTTCATTGCCAGTGCTGCTTTGTCTTTTCAAGCATTTTGGAAATCTTTTATTAACTTCAAAGTAACAGAAAGATTCAGTAACAAATGGAGGTCTGTTATTTTCAGTTTTATTATGATGCTAAACATCAAACTGTAGGACTAATGTTAAATCACCTGAATGCTTACTCATTTCTTCCTCCACGAACACTATCAAGCATCTAGTTTGAAGCTGCACTTTCTTGGACGGACTTCTGTAATTTTGCTGACCTCAACAAAAGCTGAGTAGCGCAGTTCTAGGTGCAACCCCGCAAAGCGCGTCAGGCAGTCAGTGCAGAAATGTGCGAGTTCTCACTGGCACCAGTGAGATTGCTTAAACATAACATGTAGAGATGTCCTGCTGGCTCGATTTCATGCTGCCAAGGGATGATCTTTTGTTGTGTAATGGTTAAATCATTGCCACTCAGCATTGCCAGAATTGTTGCTCTCCAGTCTGGGACTAAGCTTACCTGCTCTGCATTCTGTTTGCAGGATTTGTTCATGTGTTCATAGAAACAGTTTGCTCAAATATCCTACTATTTTCAAGATTATTCTTTTCTGCATTCCCTGAGCAACTGTTAGTTCATTCTGTGTAACATTTGACTGGAAAGAGGTTTTGCATTATTTCTGTCTTATTCTGTGTTTATAGTTACACATAGCTCTCGGCTGCTGAAGAAGGAAACAGGCGTTCGCCAGATGGTGTTATTGCAGATCATCTTGCTACTTCTGCCTACCCAAATGCTACATCTAGGAAAAACATCTCTCATCAGCTGCTATGTAGTTTTGCTCTATGTTGTCAAACACACCTTCTGAAGAAATGAATTCCGTCTAGCCTTCATATCTTTAATTAAGAATAAATTTTTTTTCATTACTGCTGTAATGTTTTTTTGTTTTTCTCCTCTGTGCTTTCAGACAAAGAGCAGCAGAGCTCAAAGTTCTGTACGGATGTTTGAGACCTCCTTATCTATTAGAACTATCCAGCTATTAATGAAAAATGACATGGAGTTAACTAATATTTGTCTTTATTATATGGATAAGAAAGCATATCCCTGATCAAATTAATGAACAGAAATGCTAATCAAGCTCTCCTTGTGAGGAATAAACACTTGCCATAAGCTGTGAGATCCTCTGGCTGCCCACAGCTGTTCTTAGAGTGTTGTCTGTGCATCCCAAATAATCACTAGAATGCATCTGATACTTTATGAGGAATCAGGAAAAACTTCAGCTATCCTGAAGTGTTTCAAGCTCTTATCAAAAGCATCCACTCAGCTCAAGCTTTTGGTTACAAAGAGGAGTCCAGATAAACTTGTAACCTCTTGATTACCTAGCTCCATGCCATTGAAAACGGAGGTTGTGCTCAGCAGAAAAACTCTGGAGAATTCTAATGAAAATTGGTTATTTTGTGCTTTTAATGCTCCTACTTAAAGTTTTAAACATTAGGTGTATTGCCCATATTTCAAGTCTAATTGTTTCTGATAAGCTATCAGCAAAAAGTTAATGCTTATATTTAATTAAGTGGCACTTTCCAGAATTACTTTGCCAGTACTACTATAATTAAATGATGTGAGAACAGTCCTTGATAAATATGCTCATATTCTTTGCTAATACCAAAAATAGATTCTGTAAATCTGTAAATAGAAAAACTGGATGCATTAAGCAGCAGACAAGAGCAGCAGGCCAGGAAGACTACGGCCATTACCACATGAAAGAAACTAATATTAATCTCTCTCTAATGCAGCATTTTCAAGCATTTCTTGTGTTCTGATGGGCTTTTCATAATTGACCTCCATAAGTCATAAAAAATGATTAAAAAAAAGAATCTGGGAACTCTGTGAATTGCTAATACCTCCTGGAACGAGGCCACATAATTTCCATCATTAGGTTATAGCTACCAGCTAGGCCTGAATTCATCTCACTTACCTTCAGCCATCTGTAAGGTGGCTGTCTGGGCACTTCCAAGGGGAGAGGCAACCCAGAGCTCTACAGGGTGGTTCTTTCTTTACTAATATATACGTCTCCAAAGTGAGTAGAATAAATCATGCCCTGGAGGTGCCCCCTCCTTCTCTTTTTCTTGTGGTCAGAGGGCTTAAAGTGGATGCTTAACTTCTGGCAGCTCAAGTTACATGAAAGTGAAACCTGATCTTTGCCTCTTGTTCCCAGGTGAGAGAGGAAAATCCTTGAGCAACGAAGATCCGTTGGTAACAGTTTATTCTGACTTACGGCTCAGCACTTGGACGCCAGCCCAGATCTGCCTGAGTGTTTGCTACCACCTTCTACAGACCCACCACGCTTCGTCTGATTTTGCTATTGGGATGTTGATCCCAGCGCTCCCCTCTGTCAGGAACATCAGATTTATTGCTCTTTAGCACAATATTCAAGGCTTTTGCTGCAAGCAGCAAGCCATAGGAACACCGAAGACTTTTGCTTTAAACTTTTGCAAATAAACCTGTAAAGTTGCAGGTGGTTTTCTGAATCAAAAAGCTTTTCTGTTTTATTATGCCTATCTGTAGATCTAATTAAACGTTTCCTCTACCTACAAGTCCTGCCTCTAAAATCTACTGTTACCTCAAATGAGAGGGAAGGTGCTTTTGGCTCTTTACCTGATGTAGTTCCTCCTTCTTTTCTTCATGCACGTTAACTTGTTATGCAGAGATTGCAACGGGCCCTTCTATTGTGTGGAAAGCACTGACGTGGCCAGTTCTCTTTTGAGCACTTTCATCCTATTGTAAGACACAAATATGATTAATCTTAAAGCTTAAACATACTTCTGAGAAACCTTAACTGAAACGAGTGTGACTGAATATTAAATCAAACCGTGGGGCAGAAGAATTTTAATGAATTCTTCGAGAACTAGTCGGCCCTGCCCTGCGGTACCTGAACTATGCAGCTTGGGGTTAAAAGGTGGTTCAGCACTAGCTGACTCCAGTTAAGACTCATGGAATCGTATCATAGGGCATTGTTTTATCAGAGTGCTACTCTTCAAAGCAAAGTAATCATAGCCACGATATCTCTTTTGAACTTTGGGTGATCTGGGAGAAGCAGACTTTGCCTGGACACATAATGGGTAGATTATGATAGATGGCAGATCCCGTTAGCCTGGAAAGTCGTGGAGGCTGAGCTGCCCAGCTGAAGACCCAACAGGTGGACACTGCCACACCAGGCTAAGGCAACCAGGGCACTGGGCAGGGTGGTATGAAAACAGAATTTCCATCACTGCTTACCAATGAACAATGTTCTGATCAGACAACAAACAGGAGCTAGGAAAATGAGCCCATGAATGTGTATGTTTTTGAGACCACTCTTGAATGTATATTTCTCTGTTAACCTCTACAGGAAGCTGGTCAAATGGGAGAGAGCTGTCATTTCATTTTTTATCATTTTGTCCTGTTAGTCTTGTGTGTACAAAGTTACTGTTAACGTGTAACCCACTTCTGTTTACAAAAGAATGTCTCTGTACGCCTTGTAAAGATGGCTTCAGGTGGAATGATTGGTTATTTACCAACAGGGGGAGCTTGACACCTCGGCGGAGGCTGAGCAGGCTGATAGATGCTGCATTAGAGGCAACATCAGCCTGGAGCCACTGGTGTTATTTCTTTGTGCTCATAGGCCCCTGGGTTACAAATAGAAATCTGTTAACTGCTGCCTCTGTCACGATTCCAAATTTTCCCAAGTCCATCGAGGTTCAGTAGCACTCAGTGCCAGCCCCCCAGACTTTGAGCTGCGTCCTGCAGAACTGTTTAGATGTTCCCGCTCTGGGTTCCAGTCTGGGTGCAGTGCCAGAGCTGACCACACCTGGTGCTTACAAGGAACAAGGCAGAGATCCATCAGCTGGGGACAGTCACACAAGGGGCTCAGGTCTGGTGGGGACAGGCTGGGTGGGGTCACTTTGTTTTATGACTGCAGTTTTAGAATTTAGAATAGTTCAGCTGAGGACACTGACTCCGCACACTCACCCAGACCTCTGCAGTATGCCCCGCAGTACCCCTTCCAGCTGGCTTTGTCATGCTCTGTATTTATGGCAAGCCCCTTCATTTCCCGGTAACCTAGAGAATGGAAAATTAAATGTCAGACACACAATATAAACAAACTAAATATATATACACACACACAATTACTTCTTGTGTTAGAAGAAGTGCAATACTTCTAGTATTAGACAATCCGAGCTATCACAGATAATGATAATGAGTTAAAAAGTTGCCCCAATAAATTATATTTTTAATTGGTGGCTGTATAAATTACCCCTGCTGCAAAGTCTCAGGAAACATATTCACATCCTACTTCTGAGACAAAGAGAACTGTTAACCAACTAAAATATATTTTGTTAACCAACTAAAATGTATTTTTTCTAATTACTTAATCTTTTGTTTCTTCGTCCTTGTTTGCAAATATGTTTGCGTTTTCTGTGTTTTGCTGCATAAAATGCCAAACTGGATCTCATACAGCTAGTCCTGCCCTCAGCTGTGAACAAGGCATTGTACCTTCTCATCCCTTACTTTCTTCAGCAGCAAAGTTGGTCTCTAAGCCTTCCCAAACGTTATTTCTATATCTGAACAGTGTTACTGGAGGCCTATGCAGTCTAGAGTTAGGACAACAGTGTTCCAAAAACCTACGGACAAACACATCTAATTCTATCGTGCTTATGACAAATGTAGTAAAGCAGCAATGGTCCCAATCGGATTGATGTAGTGTCGTGATCTCAACCCGGTGGTTCCATCCAGAAGCGTGCTTCCTTGCCATTGTTGTTCAACCTGATAAACAGAAGGTTTTCACAGTCTGGATCCATCGTGACATAACTTTCATATAAAAACAACTCTGTAAAGAGTTAAAGGTAGCGCTTTGTGTGCTACCTCTAGAGCCATTACCACAGGACGGATTTTTAAAAGGCTGAACAAAATTTGAACTTTTTTCTCACCTGTCATTGGTCATGAAAGGTTGAGGGAAAAACACTTTTTTTCCACATCGTGTAATATTTGAAAGCCTAGATCAAAATATTATATTATTTTCTCCCAAACTACACAGTGCTGACCTGCTGCTTGCTTTTGCACTTTGCTGGAATGTGAATCTTCGGAGGTTTGCAACAGGACCTTCAGAAAGATCTGGTCTAACCTACTATTCGTTCTATTTTTTAAGCGGACAAAAAACTTCTCGTACTTCACAGCTAATTGCTGATGAGAAACTAATAAAGATGCTAGCTGTCTCTCTGATCTAATTTTAGAGGCTTGTTTCCATGACCACAATTTAGCACCAAATCTCACGGAACGGAATTTCTTTCGAAGGCAGCATTTACCCCAGAGCACCAAGCCTGTAATTTGCTCAGGGCTGTCCTGAGCCTTGCTCAATTGATGTAGCTTTCCTCTGTCTTACTTCAAACTTTGCTTTTTTCTTTTTGAACTCACCCCGCTCCCACACAGACACCCCAAATTCACGAGCAGCCTTCCGATCGACTTTCATTTGGGAGCACACGTTTTTGGTTTGGAAACTCCTTAATTTCTCCTTGGTGATCTCTAAATCAATGCCTCCTCCTGCTTTTTACGTAAGGGCCAAGAAAATTACAGCAATTTAAAGCACAGATAAAGTCTATTTTTTACAAAAAGAGGAGAATAATCTGGCTGCCTTGCTCTCAGCCGTGACACCAGCAAACCACCCGCTGAAGGATGATCCACACGGCCCGCAAAAGAACGTGACCAGGCACAAAATGACAAAACTGGCCCTAAAAAAAGTGATGGCGTGAGGGCAACGATTTCTGAGTTTATAAGAAGGTGTGTGAGGGGAAAGAAGGCTTTAATTCAGCACCTCAACGTCTGAGTTTGTTCTTCCAAAGAGTGTTGGTAAAACGACTGGTTTTCACCTCGTTTTGTCCCAGAAGCACACCTGAAAAACTGTTAATTGATTTATTGATTCATTTTGTTTATTTATTTACTTATTTATTTGTTTTTTCTCCTCAGACGAACGGAGGGACCCCGCCCGCCTTCCGTGACGGGAGGGGGCGGAGGGGCGCGACCGTTACGACCGTTGGAAGCCGCCCGCGCCCCCTCCCGCACCCCCGCAGAGCCCCCGCCCCTCAGAGGCCACGCCCCCTCAGAGGGCCACGCCCCCAGGCCGAGGCCACGCCCCCTCCCCGCCGCGCCGCCGCCGGCCGGCAGGGGGCGGGCTGAGCCCGCGCTGAGCGCGCGCGCGCTCCCCCCCCGCGGGCCGTCCCGCGAGAGCTGGCGGCGCCGTTCGAGAAACTTCCGGAAACGGGCCCGGGGGCGGAAGTGACGGCGCGGCGTGACGCCACTTCCTGTGTTTGCGGCTGAGGCGAGCAGCCGCCGTCGCGGGCTGCCGGCGGGGGAGGTCGCGGCCGCGCTGCGAGGAGGCCTCGGGCCCGGTGAGTCGCGGGGACCGGGCCGCGGCGGGGCGGCCTGCCTGGGGAGCCGGGGAACTGAACGGCACCGGGAGCCGCTGCCTGGGCCCGCCCGCGGCTCTTAGCAGCAGCGCGGCGCTAGCGGGGGCCGAGCCGCGGGGTCGCCGGTCTCGGCGCTTCCTCTGGAGCGGCTCCCGGGAGGTCACTGAGCGCCGGGGGGAGCTCCGCGGCCGTTCCCCGGCAGCAGGGGCTGCCCCGGGCTCGTCCCGGAGCTCGGCACGGGTTGAGGTCGCCGGGCGGCGCGATCCTGGCTCGGCTTTACCTCCTCGGCGGCGGCGGGGGAAGAAATCCGCCGTTGTGTTGGTGCCGGTGGTGGTGTCGGGTACAGAAAGGTGAGGGGAGCCGCTGTTCGCACGTGGCTTGGGCGCGCTGAGCAGTCCTGTCGCTTAAAGCCCCTCACGGAGCGGTTTTTGGCATATTTATATTTGTCTATGTTAAATTTGCCCTTTTTTCTATTTTTTTTTTCAGTAGAAGTTGAGTTCCATTTTGGTTTTAGTAACTCAGAGTAGAGTCGTGGCTAAATTTTGTTGTGGGTGAGGGCAGCAGTGTTTTGGAGCTGGGTGTTGCTAAGTTCTAAAGTGAGCCGAAAACTCCTTGAAAGTTAAAGCAGTTTGTGTCAGCGTTTGCTGGTCTTCTGGTAGGGCAGCGAGGTGTGAAGTTACTGATGGCCAGTAACTATTTCTGTTTGCAGCAAGATTTGATCTGTTGTTACAGTTTATCAGAGCTCTTAGGGGCTGCTGAAAACCCGTGCTGCGTACTTGGGTCGGTAGAAGACATTAGAAAAGATTCTCCAAAATATTGCGCAATTTTCTTTTGAATTTCGTTGAGGATAGATTGGACTTGTTTGGTTTCAACATGAGCGAGATAACATCACTAAAATTAAATTTATAATAACGTGTAAATGGTAAAGCTGACGATGTTGTATCGGTGGTCAGGCCCTGAGGATTTTTCTGATGTCAGGAGTCAAAAAGTGCTGGGAACAAGGTGTTGACATGGTTTCAGTCCAGCTGTTCACACCAGGCGAAGTCTCCGTGGCCCTCTGAAGTTGCAGTTACATCTGCTGGCTGGCCTTAATTTTCATTTACCCTTTGGAGAGCCTTGTGCTCTAGTTAGGAAGGGTTTTATGTTCAGCTGACGATCAAGAGCCTGGTGGTTACCATTTAGCGTGCTGGATTATGCTGTCAAAGGAGATTTGTTTGAACGAGTGAGGAAATGTATTTACAAATCTTGTCTCTCAGTACTTCTTAGCATGTTTTTTTTTTTTTAAACAACCCAGCTGCTACCTAGTGCCCGGTGCTGGTCCAGCTTGGTTTCCCACTCTCGGCTCTCATGCTTGTTTTCAGTGGACAAGAAGAGACTATTTGAAATGCAAGTGAATTTAGGACTAAATTTTATTATTAGATGTTGGAGTAGAAATTTAAATTGCTGCTTCTACTGGTAATACTATTTAAACCGCAAAGCTAATAATACTTTCTGTATTAGGAAAGTGTGCAGTTCTCCTTGTTCTCTGTCAGATTGGTTGTCTTCCCTCGTGCTTTCCAGCTATACCACATTCTTACCAAAACAGCTCTTTATCTGCTGTTTTCTTCTGTCTCTCCTAGATTTACGTGGTTTGCTAATAAAACTTGGCTGCACTTTGTGAGAAATCTTCTAAGGCTCCACTTCTGTGAAGCACATAACTTTTAGTTGGCAGGGAATTAGGAAATAACTTAAATACTCATTTCAATATGAAGGAAGTTCCTAATAGTGTTTGGGCTGTACTGAGGAAAGAAATAGCGTTGGGTTTTGTTCCCTGTAAAACTTTTGGGACTGCTCTGTCTGTGTTTGACGCGCTGGAGGTGGGGTTGTGCTGGGGGAGGGTGACTGTGTCTGTGTCCGCCTGCGGGTCCAGGGGCACTGAAGTTGGAGCCTGGCATCGACCGAAATGTCACACCGTGTTGGGTGCAGCCGCCCGTGCGTTGTGCTGCTGCTGGAGGAGGTGGCTGCTGCGGCTCGATCACGTCAGTGCTCTGCTCCTCACCTTAGAAGTGGCGATGTTCTGAATTGAACGGCTTCCCTTAATTTTCGGCAGTGGCTGAGTTGCGTTTAATATTCTTATAGTTGCTCTTCATATAGGAATTGCTCCGTTTCTCTGATAGCATTTATGGAGAGCCTGGTCAGCTGTGTCCTGAAAACATTGTCACCAGTTCTACCTGTAACTACAATGTTACTTGATCTCCTCATGGAGTGGAAGGATTAGGGAGAAGTCACTTACCTTTGTCAAAAATTCTTGGATCTTACATATGATTGTTTATTTTAACGTAGGTTTATGTTGAAACCACTGTAGTTGATGATATTGGGAGGCTCAAGTTCTGCTGCCGTTTGAAAGAAACACTGCATTTGAACGGAGGTCAGATTTCTCTGAAGTTTAGGCTTAAGGAAAGCAGTGTTCTGCTTCTGTTTCACTGGGGAGGGGAGAAGTCACATGTATGAATTTCATTCCTGAAATTAGTCGTAGTTTTCATTTTTGTTTTCAGTGTCTTCTGAACAAGTACTGAAATCCCGCTGATAGTGGGGAAGACCCAGTCTTCAGGTTGGACATAGGAATATCCAAAACAAAGGCTCTTTTTGGTGGCTTTCCAGGCTATTTCTTCATTGACAGACTCGGTTTTAAATAGGTCAGTTCTTTTTTTGGTCTCTCGGTTTTGAACTCTTACAAACTTAACACTTACGAATTCAAATTGTTCCTACAGTTTTTCTGCACTGTAGATTTTTTTTTTAATTTAAATTAGGCTTATTAATCATATGGAAGTCTGTATTTACTATGAATTTTGAAATTTTGACTAGTCTTTTAAAAAAGAAAAGGCTTGTTTTTAGTAGAAAATATTTTCCTGTATGTCAAACTTTGTTTAATATTTTTAGTTTTAATTTTTGAATTGTTAATATTTTAAATTGGATATATTAATTACATGGAACTCCTGTTACTGTGAAATTTTAAATTCAGGCTAATCTTACCAAGAAATTAGACTTGATTTTGATAGAAAATCTTTTTCTGCATATCAGTTTAATTTTAATATTTTGTTTAGCTTTGTACCAACCTATAGGCCTACTCTTCTTTGCCTTTTCAGCTGTAGATAGCCTTAAACTAAAGGCTTTTGCAGTTCAAATAATAAGGCTGAAGCCATTCGTAGACATGTCGCAGAACAGCCTTTATTAAATCTTGCATGTAAAAAAGTTCTTTTGATTTTGAAATTGCTTTCTGTTTTAAAATCTGAATCTATGAAAGTCTGTCTTTGTCGTTCTGAAAAAGAAATTGGTGTTTACTTTAACTTAAAATTGTTTCTCTGGTTGACTTAAGTAGAATTTACCATGACTCAAAGAACTACTTTAGGGATGCGTGTAGAAACTTTCAGCTATTTTCTTTTCCCTGAAGGATCATCTGGTTGCATGTGATTCTTTGGCTGAAACTTTCTGGACCCGATCTTTGCCAGATCAGGCTTTCAGTGTTTTTAAAAGCTTCATCAAACGCTGCTCAGACACTTTAAAAAATGAATTGGGAGTATTTTTGTTTCATATAAAATAGCTTTTTAGGGTTAGTTTTAGGAAGGAGCCAGAGTTCTAATATTTATACTACACGATTCCTGATTTGGACGCCTGAGTTGTGCTCTGGAACAATGCCCTTTTGCTTTAAGGAGTGCTCCTGAGTAATTCCCCCGGTGACGGTGACAGGAGGTGTGATGGCAGATCAGGCGGAGAAGCAGCATGTATTGGCCAGGAGCGTGAGGGCAGCCTTCATCCATCTCCTTCCCTTCCCAGTTTTGGTTAGCTAGCTTACGTTTCTTTCACAGATGAACACTTTTGATTTCTTCCGTTTCCATTTTTGGTAGGTCAGTGTTTTTTCACGGTTTCTTACTTGTTGCCCTCTGCAGGCTTTCCGTGTACCTGCCAGTAACGTGAACGCAAAAGCCCTGTAGTTCTTGCCAGCTGCATCTTGCCCTCCTTGGGGAGGGAAGAACAGACAGAATTGTCTCAGACTTCTTGCCTTGAGGGAGCGAGCCCTGTACAGGTGGCTCTGCTTTGTTTTCCTTTTTTTTTTTTTTTTGTTAAGAAACTGAACTGCAAGGTAAAGCAGTGGGCCTGGCTGCTTTTTCTCCTGTATGAATGGCATCCTCTGCTCCAATACTCACTGTACTCAAATCTACTCTGCCCTCTAACATCAGGACAGGATGTTTGCTGTAAACATGAGATGAATAAACTCAGCCTTCTGGAATGCTGATTTTTTTATTAGATTCATCTCTTGGGGATGCTGTGGTAGTATTAATGTAATGAGTTTAAACATTGCTATTTAAGTACATTTTGTTAACTTTAATTATTGTAAATTTACATTTTTCATGAAACATGTTTCAGGAGCCTGTGAAATTAAACTTTTTGATAACTTTCCTGTGCTCGAGTAAGTGGAAGTTAAAAATACTGAGGATTTTTGTGTATCTTAGTCTTGTACCACACTGGGAAGAAAACTCTGTTAATGCTTACATTTGTCAGATCAGTTGTATTAACCACAGACTTCATACAGATCTTGCTTTGCATTACTGCAGCCATCAGAATCAAGGTAACCTGTGGTTCAGTAGTGATCGTAAATCTCATTTTACAAAGATTTTGTGGGGTGGGGTGCAGGGCTTTTTTATGTTTGTACCTGTACAGCTATAGCACAGCGTGCCACAAGGGCCCAGGGACTGCTGCTGGTCTCAGTTGAGTTCCATCTGGCACATCCAGACATTGTTGCTGGAGCCAACAAAGATCTTTTTTGATTTTATTAGGGATTGGGCCAAGGATTTAGGACGGGTATAGCTTTCTGTGTTGTTGAGTTGGACTGGGTAAAATTTATCTGGTTGTTGTATGTGTGGTGCTCTCTGATGAAGGGTTGAGGTGCAATGTTTTCTGTGGCAAACGGGACGTTTGGGTTGACCTCTCTGTACTCTTCTTCTAGAAGGGTTGCTTGGCGAGTCGTGGTGGGCAAGTCCGTACAATTCAGGGATCCCATTTGAAAGCTGTAGCCTGTGAGCAAATCAAGTGGCTGAATTCCATGTGAGGTTTGTTTGTTAAAGACTGAAAATATTAAGGTATGTCTCTGAATTTCCTGGATTGTAAGTAATAAAAAGCATAGCAAAAGTATCCTAGCTACATAAAAATCAGATGAAGAAATAGTAGAAAACTTTGGGAGTGCGTGTTGCATGCCTTTCTTTTTATGGTCCTGGATCTGCATCAGTACTACTCGTAGTAGTCTTGTTTATTCTCTGAAGGAGCACAAAATCCCATCAGGTCTGACTGACCTACTGCTTTCTAATAAAAACTCTTGGAATGTGAAAAACAGTATTTTTTGAATCATAGGGTGTAATTCTCCAAGAGCCTCACGCGTGTGCCTCACCTGTGAACACAGCAGAGGCATCTCTCAGTTGCTCGGTGGCTGCTGGATTGGTGAGAGCTGGGCTGGGGCTGAGCTGGCATTCGGAGCAGGGCTGGCTTCCTGCAGTGCCAGCGGGGCGTGATCCTTCGGCTGCATTCAGAGAAAGCAGGCAAGTGGCAGGGACTGGAAGGCTGTGTACGCGGTGTTGCTGACTTCTGTGAGTTGCATGAATCATGGAATTGGGATCTCCCTCTGCCCAGGTGGCTGAGCTTGAGCTGTTGGGGCATCTTTCAGGCCTCTCCTTGCAGCCCCACTGCCTTGTGGCCAGAAATAGCTACCTTTCTGACTAGGCTGACAGCACGGGTCACACCCCCTTGGTGTCCTAATTCACTCCTGACTGATTAAGACCTTCACACTTATTTATCTTGCTCTTCTTCATATTTAGCTTGAGCTGCTGCTTTGCCATACCAGGAGGTTGTGCATCTGATAAATTATCTCTTTTCTCTGTCATGTGGTCTTATAAAAGTTTATAGCTGTCTTCTGTAAATCTGAGGACTTCACAGTAAAGATAGACTATGAGACAGGTTTCAAGGTAGCTTCAAGCTGGTCTAGCTTTGGACTTCACCCTAAGAGGAAGGTCTCAGGCCTTGCTAGGTACTCCTGTTGGTTGTCCTGTGAGAATATGAGCATTCAAGGCTCCTGCTTGGTAAGGCAGAACAGAGCTGACTTCTCCTGTGAGGACTGCAAAGTCTATAATATATGAAAACTTGCAATTTACGTGAATGTTTGGCTGTTTGAATTGTCCAGGCTCAAAAGGAGGAGTGAGAATAGCTGATAGCATCCTATAAACATAGTAACCATAGATTCTTGCAAACAAAAACCAAGGCCATGAAGCAGTTTCTTTCATCTGGAGTTTGTTTGATTTTTCTTCCGAGGCCTTGAAGATTTTCTGTGGTTGGAGGAGCTTTGCTGATGTGGGCTGGGTTCCTCACAGCTTGGCAAAAAGGCTTGAGTGCCTCGTTAATGAGCCTCCCTTGTGTGTTTGGAGACAAATCATTTGACGGGCTGGGGTAGGGATTTTCTTCATGTCATTTTGGTTAGGGCAGTTGAGTATTTTTGGTTTCTGCTTTGCAGGAAGGTGTCTGGTTTGTTTCGTGGAGTCATCTGGGTGTCTTTACTGTGCATGTCACTGCTACCCTTAAAGCTGTTGATCTTAGCTGTTTTCTGTTTTGTTGCAAGTTTGTGGAGGTTGTTTTCCACAGTGAATATTTTATTTATTTTTTCCTAGAAACATTGTATGCAGGTGTCTTTTTTAGTATGTGTGATTTTTTTTCTTTCCCCTCCTTACTGGATGCTGAGCAAAAATCCAGGTATTTAAGGGACTAAACATTAGGTGATGCTATCTGTTTGTCTGTTTGTGGTTTTGTATGTTTTGCCTAAGCTGGACAGCGGGGAGGAAGAGAGGGAGCTTCAGATAAATTTTCTTTGTGTAAATGTTGTTAAAACTCTTGGGAACAAGATGATGTTCTTATGATGCCTGAAATCGTAGCAGTTTGGTTTATTCTTTATCGTAACAACCGATAGAAGTGATGATTACTTGTAGATGGACTCTTTCTGTTGCCTGAATGGTTGAGTAAGAGTAGGAGAATACAGGCAGTTCGTTCTCTATAGAGAGCTGCTGGTCTTAATTCCACGCATCATATTGGTGACAAGTAAAATCTGAGCAATACCACACCCACAGAAGAATAAGCAAACCCTAGACTATTGTTTGAAACAAATAATTCTGTCGTTCTTAGGGCGGCTGCTTTTTAGAGTTGCAGTAATCTGCACCAGAGTAAGTGCTCTAGTGAGAATGAGTCGTGCTGCCTCAGTGCTCCTATTTGGTCCCAATGTTAGGCTTCTGTTATTTAGGATCCTGGTGTCTATGTATAGACTGGTGTGTTGGGTCTGTCCCCCCTTGCTTACTCCAGCGAGACGATTGAGTTTTGTATTTTATCTCTAAGATACCTAGCAAAATTGAGAGGAGTGCTAATATAAGTTTTGACTGTAAGGGGAGAAAAAAAAAAAAAGAGTATGGAAGATCCCCTTAGCAGTGTGGTGTGTGTTCTTATGTGGCTTCCTGCTGTTAACGCTCTGGTTGTAGGCTAGTACCTCGTGGTAGGTGGGGCTCTGACATCCAGGCCTGGGCTTGGCTCGTCCTGGGTTCTTTTTTCTGGTTCTGTTCTGTAACCGGTCTCTTCTGCGCGTGCTGTGACCCATAACCATCAGCTGCAGGGCTGATAACATGCTTAACCCCTGCTAGCTGTGTCCTTACCTGTTCTAATCACTCTTTTGGGAAACAAAAAATCTTGCTAGGCCACTTGATAGGAAATATTCTGGGATATTTTTGGTAACCTGTATGTTTACATTTTGGAGCCTGCTGTTACTCTGTGGGTATTGGCATTCCTGATGTTCGTTTTAATGTATGTCTTTCAACTTCCCTTCTTGGCGTTGCTTACAATATTAACCATACCCTTACTGTTTGTTTCATCAAAAGGCAGAGTCAATTAGAGGTCTCCCTACCTGCTGCATTTCTAAATGCTTGTGGGACTGTAGGGTTAACTACATTGCTAAAAGCACGTAGCTACTCCTAGACGTTTGTTTCTGTAAGTGGTGGGGCAGGGAGGTGGCAGGATGGCAGGCTATCTCTTAAATTGGCTTTGCCAGTTGAGGAAATGTCTGCGTAACCACATCCCCAATTAAATCTAATGAGGCTTTAAGCTACAACAGCAATGCATTTTGAAGATGTACCAATTTATTTTAAAAGGAAGTCTCCCTTTAATGTTGGTGGCCCAGGATGTTGAAAGATGCATGTAATATCAGTAGAGTGAATTAATTTCAGAATATTCTAGTGGGCTGTATCATGCTTGATTCTTTCAGCATTTATGCGAAAGAATGTGAAAATGAGGCTTTGCCTGGACTGAAATGAAAAACTGAATGACTTGAAGGAAGAAAAACTGGTTTCAACTAATTTTTTTCCTGTTGCATGGATAAGAAAATGTGAATAATTGCTGTGTTGTTATGCTCTGAGTATATTTGGGTGACTTTACATGCAACGAGTCAATAAGTGATTGAAAAGGTCACTGTTGCTTTGTTTGTGCAACTAACCAGAAGAGGAGGTAAGATGGAAAGGTGGTTGCAATTTGTGGCAGGACAGAGACTTGTTGCACTGAGAGGAGGTCATTGCAGGAAGAGAGGAAATGCTCTTTGTGTTTTTAGGAAGGTTCTGTTCTTTAATCTTTGTGGCAATCTGGATTAATGATTATTGTCTTCCCTGTAACTATTCTCCGATATTGACAAAAAACTTTATTTAAACTATGGCCAGTGTTTTTTCTTTTAACTTGTAGATTTTTTAGGACTCTGTGAAAACTTTATTCTCTCATTCTAAGACACACAAAGTGCTCCCTTACTGGACTTCGTTGGCTAACCTTAGTTTGAGTGATGTTGCCTGGGTGTGTACTTGCTATTGGCAAGCATAGAAGAAGTAAATGGCATTTACTAGCTTTTAAGTGATTATGCTGTCAAGATCTGAGTACAGGAAAGGCTTATCGGAAACAATAGGAGGAATTTTAAATTTCTGAGACCTGCACGCTGCTTTTTTTGACAGGAACAAAGTGGAAGTAGTATTCTGAAAAGTGGATGTGAAAGAATGTGGCACTTTGTGCTCATGTGTGCTTAAGATGTGACATAGGTGCCAGAGATGACAAAGTGATCTTGGAGGTCTCTTCCAACCTAGATGATCATGTGGACATGATTCATGGTGGCTTTTGCATTCAGAGGTTATTAATTTGTATATCAAAATGATGATATACTATACAAATTCTTCTTAATGTTGTGATTAAAACTACCAGTCACGTTTATTTCAGGACCTGCATTTCCTTAAATTTCTTTACACTTTCAGTGAAATTAAAGAACATAAATCCAAACTAGAATCAAAGTGACTGTTGGTGTCAACCTAAAATTAGCGTGTGTGTGTTTGGAACATTTGAATTTCTAAAAACAAGCAACTCTGTTGGGTTGGGTAGTAGAAGATACTAAATTCCTCCCTTTTTTTTTTATGAAGTAGTGTGACTGTACAGACTTCATTTACAAGTTCTTCTTGTTGCAGGATTTGAAAGACCCGTCTATTGTGAACAAGACAACTGCTGAAACATGGTGGATTACTATGAAGTCCTGGGAGTGCAGAAGCATGCCTCACCAGAAGATATTAAAAAAGCGTAAGTGTCACTTTGGTATACATGAGATGTTTTCGGATCAAATATAATCACATGGTTTCCAGTTCCTCACTGTGTTTTCAATACTTGGATGAGTAGTAATTTGAGGTAATACGTCTACTAACTGAGAAATATGCAGTGATCTGAAGAAAAGCATTTGCTTGTTTTTATGAAATTGGGGAAATAATCCTGGGTACTGCTGAAGTGAAAATGCTGTCTGCCACTGGTTTGTGATTGCTGTTAAATGCATTTCCGTACAAGTTTATCTCTAAGCTTGATACTGTACAGGCAGTGACAGCCCCTTCTGTGGCTGAACTGCAACTAATCTTCCTCTCATTTGCAGAGGTGCTTTTTCTAAATTATTAACAAATATTTGGCACACTGTTTTTTGGTTGTTGTTTGGTATTAGTACTTAATGTGAAGTCTGGTTCCTGTGCTTAGATTTTGATGGACAGAACATCTGTTACTATATAAAAAAATGAAACACTTTAAATTAGGAATACTGAAAGGAACTAAATACAGTTCTTTGTTTGGACTTACTGTCTTTGTATTGTTTTAGGTTGGGTGTTTGTAACATTTTAAAAAATACTGTTTACTTTTCAGGGAACTGTTGGAAAGAAATGTTCTGGTAGCATGCATTTTTAGTAAACCAGAAACATCTGACATTAAGTTGCAGTTTCAAGTGACAGAGAAAAGTTTGTCTTGCCTTCTCCTGGGTACTTGAGTTTAAAATTAATCAAATTGTGCTAGTGCAGGGTAGGTGTTTTTTTCCCTTGTTCTTGTGCAAATTCCTGCATATACGTTTATGTAAAAACAGTTCAAACTGAACTGTTTGAACTGTAATCTTTTATGACCGTGTAAAACAGTCCAAATCAACATAAGCCAAAGTTTAGTTTTGTTCCTCTAAGTGGTTATGAACACTTTGCCTCAAATACTTCTTTTGAGGATAGGGACTGTATACAGGTATAGCAGTCAAGCCACTGATGTTAGATGCTGTGACGGTTTGGTATCAGGGTACTCCTGGAGCTTTATCATCTCTATCAGCAGAGTAACCTTGATGCTTGCCATAGTTGATTGTAGTACGGAGCTTCTAAGGAGAATCATGGAGCAGAAAAGTTAGGGGATGTTTTGACACACCTGCTATATTTTCAGAAACGCACAGGAATAATTCATCTCAAAATAGCTAAAGAACTCTAGTTTATATATATGTGTGTGTGTGTGTATATAGATATGTGTATATATAAAGCAAATCTGGGTAGACAATTCTTTGTTTACCTGCAAAATCTGTTGTTATCAGTCTAGACGCAAGATATAAATCATTGGGGAAATTCTAAATATTTTAGTCCTGGCATCTTGTTTGAAACATTTTTGTCTGTATCAGTATATCATATTTCTTCATTTCAAATAACCTCTAACTTCTTTCCACTTAGGTACCGTAAATTGGCATTAAAATGGCACCCTGACAAAAATCCGGACAACAAAGAAGAGGCAGAGCGGCAATTTAAACAAGTGGCTGAGGCGTATGAAGTTTTGTCAGACGGTAGGTATTTTAGAAGAGCTTCTGAACTGCAGGTCTCTAGGTACTGGGTGAGAGACCAAAAATGCTGAGGAGAAAATTCATGATGTTTTAAAGGGTTATTTTAACCATGATTCATCATCTAACTCAACTACTTTCTTTGCAAAGAAACAGAAGCTTCCAGATAAGACAGAATAAGCAGAAATTTTGAAACTGAAAATTCAGGATCTCACTAGATGAGTAACTAAGCCAATTTCCTTCTTGAAACCAAAATCCCACGTGTGCTAGGCCCTCTACATAAATTTCTGAAGAGGTATCAGTGACTACTGAGAATTCACCATACCTAAGGAGGTCGAGCCAATGTTAGTGTAAATATGGGGGAAGTGTTAAGTGAAATGCCTCAAGTTTATGGTGCGTGCGGATGTGTGATACTGTTTTTTAGGGAATTTAATTTAGTAATGCCAATAACGTCTTACAGATTCTCTTGTTTTAATGAGACTTATTGTGGGGGAAGTGAAAAGATTTTTAGCTTGTGTTTTGAGATCTACCATTACAAAAGAGTCTAGACAACCTCTGAAGTATCTACTGTTGCTAGTTCTTTTAATAGTAAACTAGTTTTGACAAAGCCTGAGATTTTTTTTTTAATACTTGCTTGAAAACCTGGCTTGTGTTTGGGTGAATTCCATAAATTCAGTCTACTGTGATACTGAGGAGAGCGTGTATGTTTTGAATTGTTACAAAACAGTTGCTCAGCCTGACCCATGCAGTGCAGGAATTCAGCTTTTAGTTCACCCGTATCTTTCTGCTTGAAAAGCAGCATTAATTTTGGTGAGTGTTCTGGCAAAAGCAGTCTGAATCATAACAAAGTGTTTTAAGAACTTTGATTATTTTCCTCTGTAATTGACTGCAGCTGTCTATATGCTATTTCTGAAGTGTCCTTGATTTCACCTGAGACCAATGAGCTTGGGAAAGCTATATTTAAAGTAGTAGCAGCAACATCTAGATTGCCCTTCAGAATTTGGCCTGGTTTATCAAGCTGCTGTCTCGTACACCCTGTTTCTTTGGTTTTGATTCTTAATTGGCATGGGAGAAAGAACTGGTTGGTGTGCAGAGCTTTGAATTCTTCAGAAGCAATATGTTGCTAGAATTTCAGAATATCGTATGGAAATGCTGCTTGTTTTTTGGATGTAGACCAAATCCAAAGTTATTGATGTCTTACCAATCACTTACGCATAAGGGTAACTGAATCCTGAGCCCAGTAGTTCAGAGGCAATCAGCAGTCCTGCAGACTTAATAAAGTTTCCTGAAACCATTATTGGTTTGAATGAAGACAGACTTCTGCAAGAAGAATAGTTATGTAAGGGGTTACGTATGCAAATATTGAAATTGGGTGATCATAGGACACGCTTCCCTTGAGGTTTCAAGAACATGTTTTTCAAGACGAACGTTGGGCTTTTTGAGCCCTCAAGTCCTCCTTGCTGTTTCCTGCCCCTTCTGACAGTTTGTTCACCTTGCTGCTTTGGCTGTTTCTCACTGGTGGGCAGGTTAACCTCCTTTATTTAAAAATTATGTTCTAGAAAGGCGTTATGGCTAACGTACCTGGCTTTGCTCTGTGTGTGTATTTGTTGCAAGTTTCCATTGTTTGTGAGTGATAGCCAGTATATAAAACTTAATTTCTTGTTGGTCAGAAGGAAGTATTTTACTCTTCAGCAGCTGCTTGAGGTAACTGTGTTCTTTCAGTGATACTATTTAAATTTCAAAAATGTCTTTCCCTGAAAAGATTCCTGTGGGAATAGCATGTTATTTAATATTATCTAAAGCCAGATGTCCTGACTGAATCTTGGCTCATGTTTCCACAGAAGTGCAAGCAGAATAAGTTGCCTGTCTGCATGGTACTCTCGGGTTCCTCTCCAGTACCAGCAGTGCAGTCTGTTCTTACGCAGTGACATGGAATTAACTTGTTTTCTCCCCCTTTATCATGGACACTGGAATGCTGATCTGCAGTGGAATTAAGAGCCTTTGCATGTCTTCTAAAATAATAGAGAACAAGCAGTTTGAGATAAATGCTTCCATGGCATTTTTTTAACATCTCTTTGGTCCCCATGTTTAACTAGAAGTGGTTATAATTAACTTGAATTTGTAGTGTGTCATACAAAACAGTGTCCTTCCTTACTTATAACTTGGTCATGATTAATTTGGTCTTGTACAATAAAATGAAAAGAGGCAATGCCAAGGTAAATCTGCAACAAGGGATATTCCAGTTGAATAGAAAGAAGAAAATGCTTACAATGGGAATGCTTAAGCACTGGAATGGACGATTTGCCAGAGAGACTGGAATCTTCCTTTTTGGAGACTGATGATCAGGGCTTTATCTAGTCGAGTTTTGACCAACTTTTGAGATTACACTTACATGGAGGAGAGTACTTCAGAGCTTTACAACCTAAAGCTCTGAATGGTAGTTGTGTAAAGATGATGAAGACTGCAGTAGTCTTTTTTTAATGACAAAACTCCTTGTGGAATGCTGGAACTTTCCATATTTTTTTCCTGATACAAGGGAACCTAAGCTTCTACAACTAAATAGTGGTAAGTCTAAAGGTTAATGTCTACTTTTTTTGAACCTAAATTGCTTTGGTAGTCTTTAACAAAAATTCTTATTAGTTTCATTTTCGAACTTTCTTAAGTAAGCTAGCTTTGAGATGTTTAGCTGGGAATAACATTTAAGTGTTTTTTTTTCCAAATTCAATCTGCTCATTTACTGATAAAATGTACAACTTCTCCTTGTAGCTAAAAAACGTGACATCTATGACAGATATGGAAAAGAAGGCTTAATAAATGGAGGTGGAGGTATGTTGATAACTGCCAGTCTTTGTTTTCTCTGTTCTCATGGAAAGCCATTTTCTGCAGCTTTCTAAGATAGGAGTCTGGAAATGCCAGATCACTAAAGCCTAAAATGTAATATTTTAAAAACTGAATTTAGAATTGTTTTACAGTTTTTCTAGTTATAAAAGATATTGCTGATATCTGGAAACAGAAGATAGAAGTAATTATTAAAAAGTATTGCGTAATTAACTTGAGGGATACCTTATAGAGGAATTTTAGAAAGTTTAATGTGTATTTATTTTTTAAATAATTCAAAAACCATATCAGCCTGAACTTTCTTAACAACACAAATTTGTGAGGGTAATTGATTTTTTTTTTTTGCAGGCGGAAGTCATCATGATAATCCATTTGAATTTGGATTTACATTCCGTAACCCAGAGGATGTCTTCAGGGAGTTTTTTGGTGGAAGGGACCCGTTTTCCGACTTCTTCGGTAAGTGGTTTACTGGTTTTAGTTTTATGTTTTATGTTTGTCTGAAGTGTGGCTAAAACTTCGCTCTTAGAAAACAAACATAGCTAATATGGCTTTATGAGAAGTAGCTCTGCAAATTGGTGGTAAACAATTGCTATTTTATATAATAATGAAATGTTTGTTACCGTTCACTTTATTCCTAGTTGGTTTGGTAGTACAGAACAGGTTTGGCTTGCCACTTCATGTTTTGTCAGAAGGTGTGGTTTAAAAAAAAAAACAATGAAACTGTGGCATCTGTCTCTATAGGTTGGAAGGAAATAACATTGGGCAGAAAAAGTATACACTGGAATTCTCTCTGACTTAATCTGCTGAATTTGACCTCTTTTGGTCTGTAAATATTTAATGTAGTTCTGAGAGCTGCTGGACTGGGTAGGTTAACATTGAGAGCTATGTTGTAACAGTTAATGTGAAATGGTATACCACGAATCGTTTTCTGGTATCAAAATAAAAACAGCTGCATACGTACTCTAGATAGTCTTCCAAATTTTATGTCACATGTCTGCTTGGGGGACGGAGCACCTAAAAGTACGGATAACTTAAATAGCTCTTGAAGTCTGCATGCTTCATGTAGTTAAAGGAAGCAATATGTGATGAAGTTGTCAGTGACCTTATTACCATGTTGCTGACGCTCTTTTGGCTTTGTGATTTTGCTTGTTCAAGTGTGTGAGGGCTTTTTCACAAGTGGTAGAGTTCTCTTTCAATATCTCAGTGCATGTTTATAGGTCAGCATTTTATGCAGCAAAAGAGGAATACATCCTGTGTTCAGTATTTACTTAAAAACTAAATTGGCTAATTCAGCTCCAATTTTAATTATATATTTCTTTAGGTTACTCCTCAGTGATCGTCATTTGGTTGTTTGATGACTATAAGGAAAGATTAGAAAAGGGTTTGAGAGGCTAGAGGTTTAATCCAGTAGAAGGTTAGTTGGTGAGTTAGATGGCTAGCTAGAAGAAGAGTCTGACTGGGGATAAGCAGCAGATCTGAAGTGATTAGAGGAAGAATCCAGTGGGGAATGAGCAGAAGTAAAGGATGGATTGGAAGGAGCATCTAGTAAAAAAATACTGATGAGTGAGGTGGGGGCTTGGACTGGGAAGATAAAACTCCTTCACTGTTCCCACAGTAGAAGAATAGTAAAAGAGGATTTCCATTTAAGTTGAAATGAGTGATCTCAGTGCTGGTTAGCCCACTCTTGAAGTACTGTGTCCAGTTCTGGGCTCCCCAATATAGGAGGGATACTGGAAGGAGTCCAGTGAAAGGCCATGAAGGTGATGAAGGGACTGGAGCATCACTTATATGAGGAAAAGTCTGAGAGAGCTGGCATTGTTTATCATAAAAAGGCTTGGAGTTGGGTCTCGTCAGTTTCTAAATGTCTGTAGAAAGTGTATAAAGAAGGTGGAGCCAGATTGGTGCCCACTGACAAGCCAAGGGGCACAGCTGCAGGAGGTTCCCTGGGAACATGAGGAAATGAGTGTGATCGTCAGTGTGCTGGAGCACCAGCACGGGTTGCTCCGGGAGGTGGTGGAGTCTCCTCCTTGGAGATCTTCAGAAGGTACCTGGTTGTGGTCCTGGGTACCCTGCTGTGGGTGGCCCTGCTTGGAGATGACCTTCTGTCAGACATTCTAACTTTTGACTAATACTGTTAACTGAAAGGTCCCTTCAGACTTTCTTCAAATGTAAATATGTAATACTCTGAAGGCAGCTCGAAACGCTTCCAAATGGAGTAAAGTTAAGTTACGCCTTTGCTATGTGTTGCTCTGGAATTAGCTCAGCCAAAGTTTCTCTTCCTTGCTTTGCAGGCGAATACTTTGTAAAAGTAAGTGTGCCTGAAGGCGAGTGCTCTTCTGAACCTGAGCTGATAATTTAACAGCAGGTCAGCTCTCAGCTCAGGCATGTGGGCTTGTTTTCTGTGACACTGTTACAGCAGAGTCTGCCTTTTCCTACTGAGCAATTTCAGTGATAGTTTTCAGTCTCTTTGACGAATGGATGTGTTGTAATCCTTGTCATTGGAAGAAGGGAAAAGGTGCTGTTCCCTCTGTGGTACTACTTTTTGTATGGCATAGTACTGCCTTGGAACATGAATGTCTGGTTAATTGGTGTTCAGTCTTCCATGCCATATAGCTGTTCTGTTCTTGAACTGTCCTTTGACATTAGAACTGTTGACCCCTGATTATAGGGATTGATTTCTCATTTTAGTAAGTTTTGTACTTAAACTGTACCCTATTCAATTTGCATATGGTGCTTGCTTTGATTTGTTTTATTTGTGTTCCACGTAGTGTTTAATTTGTATTTTGGTCGTAAACTTTTCAAGGAGATTCTTCTGCTTTATCTTTACAGTTCACAGTGAGGCAAGGTTCCCAATGTTACCGCTGACGGTGGAGGTGTATTCATTAATTTAAAGATGGCTCCTCCAAGCTTTGTGAAGAACAATAATGAATGTGTTTGGGTGTAGGCAAAAACATTTGACTGGGATTCTGGGCTATTAAAGAACTGATTTAGTTTGGATTTAGAGGCTTCTCAGATTCTCAGTTGAAGAACAGATTATGTATTGGAAGGTATTTTCAGTGAGGAATTGCACTGGAAGGAAGAATGGCATCCTAGGAGCACAGAAGTGACCTAAGAACCTATATAGTGGTTCAAACAACTCCTGAAGTAAAGTCACCTTTTGTATACAGTGAGCTTCATATGGGCATGCGGTAACACTTGAGATGGTCTAGAGTATCTGAGATGCCTGAGTAACTTCCGTATGGTCTGGAAAATACAGCCCAGGACCTACAGCACGTCACTGTCCTTCAGCGAGCAGTAACTAGGCAGGATATTTTAGGGCATGTCAAATGGCATTAGATGCCTGTGTGTCTAATCAACTGAATTCAACAAGGAACCATGTTTTGTTTTTATTTTTCTCCATGGTCAAATGTGTTAAGCTGCTCCAGGTGGATGTCCAGTCTGGACTTTGATGGCTTAGAGAAGTCTGTCTCTTTTTTGACATAGATAATAATCTTAACAGCTGTAATGTGCTTAAACACACTCTAGTTTTCTCAGTATACCTTCTAGAATTGTATTTAATAAATGTTCTGCATTTGTTGTCTGGTAACTAGAATTCATGATGTATTTTAATATAAATTTATTACCAAATGATGCATATAAACCTATATGTCATCTGTGGAATTTTATGTTGGGTGTTACACTTACCTGGTAAAGTGATATTCAAAACTCTATAATTGTAGAATCGTAGAATATTCTGAGTTGGAAGGGACCCACAAGGATGTTGTCACCCAGTCGAACTTTTGGTTCCACACAGCAACACCCAAAAATCAGACCCTTTGTCTGAGAGTGTTTTCCAAATGCTTTTTGAACTCCGGCAGGCTCAGTGTCATGACCACTGCCCTGGGGAGCCTGGGGAATAATGTTGGAAACCATAGGTAGAGTTAAACTTCTATATATGGTTAACTAGATATTTATATTTTTCACAGAGGAACTCAAGGAGCTAGCTATATGGAATGTGGTTTGGTTCCATCAAACAACAGAATTACTGCAGAGTAGCTACTGTAATACTGACTACAGAAAGCAGTACACGAGTTCTGGAAAAGTATAGAGTTACCTTAAGTATATAGGCTAAAGACTTCACCTGACAGGAAAATCTGTGTGCAGTAATCATTGTAAAATTATTTTATGTGATCTGTGTTTCAGGACATTGTTTCAGAAGCAGGATAGGGTAGCTTCATCAACCTTTTCATCGCAAGGACTGAAAGTGACTGTTCAGTAGTCAGAGCCAAGGGAGGGTAGACATTTCAGCTTCAGTTATCTCCAAATGACATGTTCAAATGACGAATGTGAAAGCCTGTTTTTGACATTTAGATACAATCTTGCTAGGGCAAGGGTTGTATTTAACAGTCACGTTGTGGTTTTAATCCATACGTAATCCCATTTTGTGATAATTATGATGATTAGATGTTCTAATGCAAAATACATTTGTTAGTCAAATTGATTCCTAAAACTGAACAAGGAGGAGGCTTCAAACTAAAGCTATCTTGCACAATGTTTTCCTCTTTATAATTGACAGAAATGTGCAACTTTTGGTATTTAGAGATTCTCAAAGATTTGCATGTGCATTCATTGCTTTGGTATGAAAGTGCACAATTGTAGTTAAGCACCAGTCTTAGATCATAGTTATTCACTTGAATGGTCCAGATCTTACAACCATTAATTTTTCTGAAATAACTCGATAGCTTCAAAGGAAATGCTTACATTGCAGGAGTCATCTCAAACAGGATAGATGGAACCAGTGCAGTGGCTCCATGAGTAGTGAAGCTACCATACAGCTGCTTCTGCTGCAGAGAAGGAGGCCTTGCTCCAAATTCTTCCATGCATCTTAAAACTTGAATCTTTGACTAATGTCCCAGTAGATGCATTGAGGAGCTGGTTGATAGCTTGCTGGCCAAACACGAGGTTTGTCCCAGGCATGCCTTCTTTCCTCTGCCTTTTGTTGATTGCATTTGTTGTGTGCATCTCTGAGCCAGTTCAACCTGGTAGTCCCCAAGATTGATTTATTTTCTTTTTGGATGGCTAGCAGTGTAAATTCATCTTGGGAGGACAAATGCTGGACGTGGCACAAGGTGAGCAGGTCATACAGTGGTAGTGGAAGATTTCCCCACTTTTAAGGTGTGTCTGAACATTTGGGCAGTGGCCTGATAAATGAAATGCTGTGTAGAGTTGAACTTGCCATTCTCTAACATCTATTTAATTATGGTATAGATGGAATTAAAAGGTGGTAATGTTTTGAATCTTCTTTTTTCTAGGGAATTACTAATCCAGGATCTCTGGTATATATCATTAGAAAGACTTTGAAATGCTATGACATTTCTACTAAGTAAAGTTTCCTAAATAACTGGGGCAACCATCTGTTTGACATCTAATTTATGGAAGTGAGCAATTATAAAAGTCTGTATTTAAACACTATACAGATGAATCAACAGTGTTTGCAACATCTCAGTGTCTCTTCAGAGTAAGTGGCATCAACACAGCAGCTATAGCATCCTTTGTAGTTAAGGAAGAAAATATTTCCATGCAAAGCGCCTCTGGGTTTCTGCTGCTTGTGCAGCTCTGGTGATGTACTTCACTGTGTCTTGGGTATAATTCAGAGCTGTAGCGCCAGGTCCTGTGTGTATTCTGCAAATCTGTATCCTTGAAACTTTTATCAAATAGGAGACAAGATAGAAACACCTACTCCAAGGATTTTCTTCAGCACATCATGTAACTGTAGCCCTTTGCATAAGGGTGTTATTCAGACCCGCATTTATTATGCTCAGTTCTGTTATGGTCCATAAAGTCAGTTACAGTGTGCCTTTGAGAGAAGGAATTCGTGGCAGGCAGGCAGCCTGTTCTGTCTTGCTTGCTGAAACACTGCAGGCTGTAATAGCGAATGCAGTTCAGTTTGACTGCTCCCTTATGTGGGGCCGAGCAGCCTTTCAACGTGACTCTGTTCAGCGTGCTACAGTTACGGTGTCCTCCTCCCGCATCTGCAATACAAGCTTTTCCTCAGTGTCACGCTTCGGTGGAGGCAATAGCATGGCTTTTATTGCAGAGAATAAAGGAAGGAGGGTTTGGTTGGGCAAGTCGTCCTGCGAGTGGTGACTGAGCAGTGAGCCTGTCTTTACAGGGCAGTGTTCGTTTGCATACTGTACCTGTGAGATTATCGACGTCTCTGGCTGCAGCAGTTTGTACGTGTGAGAACTCTTGCTGACAGTGCACAATTTATCTCGACTCTTGAGTCTTCTGGAGGTGAACGATGGCACTCCACTGGGATGTGCTTAACCCTTTCATGAGGGGCAGCATGGTAGCAGTAGCGCTGAAAGCATGTCCCTGTGCTCCTTTCAACCCTTGGGCACTTGTTCCTGCTGTTTGCCCTGTACCAGTGCAGTTGCTTTTACAGTGGCACTGGAAACCATCGCAGAGAAGTGCTTTGGCTGAACGTCCTTTGATCGGGCAGTGCTCTGTTCAGCTGGTAGGAACCCCTCTGGTTGCCCAGGCAGCTGCCATGGTAGAAGAGGTAAGTGTCATGGTAGAAGTGACCGTCATAGGAAGTGTGGTGTGTTTAGTTTATAGTGACTTTTGGTGATTTGAGCTAATGCCTTAGATTGATTTAATGAAATTGGTTAAATCAAACTGAATTGTGGGCTGCCTCAGATGCAGATTCTCAGGTTTTGCCTTCTTTAGTCCCTTCTTCCACCCTATGGTGCTTTTCCTGGCCGCTTTCTTTCAAATACAGCAGTCTCACCAGTACTGAGTCAGATTAGCTCATGGATGCAACAGAAAGCTAGCGATACAAACGTGTAGTGTTTTCTTTAGCATCAATGAATTAATGCAACTTGTCATGTGGTTCTGTGATCACAAGGCAGGAAAGAAAGACAAATAGGACCAAATCTTGTGTTAGTATTCTGCGAGTGGATCATGCTGCTGAAAGTGAGAAAATCCTGTTTCTGTTACAGATGAGAACTGAGGGTGGGAGGATCATGACCTACTTCATTTTGAACTGCAGCGAGATATTTAGTGGTGGTGGTTGTATTTGATTTGTTTTGAGGGTAAATTCTTTCCCATGACTACAGAAAATTAAGGTAGGATTCTGTTGTACACAGTGAGTTGGTGTAACGTTCTACCAAGAGGAATAGGGCAGTTGATGGGTTTGAATTAGCACAAAAATTTTTCTGATGTAAGTAGATTCTTTTGGGGACATGTTAACTCTAAGAAAACCGCCTGAAAGTTCTGACACTAATGTACAGTCTTGTGTTGCTGGGGTTTTTGTGTTCCTAGCTTCATGTTAATTTGGCTTCAGCAACTGTCAACTGGTAGGTCTTCCTACCAAATAACAAGAGTCCTGAAGTCCTTCATTGTGTCTCGTTTTTTCAGAAGTAATAAGTATTTGTGAGTTCTTTGCTTAAGCATTTGCGTTTTTCTCCCAAAAAATCTCCATGTCATCTCATGTTGTTGATCCAGTACAAGCCTGTCTTGCTGGCTTCCTCAAAATCTCACCTTCTGGTCTCTCTTGATCCTTGCTGTGGCATCAACTTGATGGTGCCGCAAGTTTCATGTCAGAAGTGTGCTGCAACATTTCTTTTGAAATGGAATCTGATGTTCTGTCCTCTCATAAGCTTCTGGTAATACCCAGATTAAAATAAACTGTGGATTATCTCCAGACAGTATTCAGTTAGACTCTAAGGTGACACTGGCACAGTATTTTGGTTTTATGGTGCTTTTCTGTTGTGTAGTATTTATATAGTAGTTTCCATTTTAAGAAAGGCCTTATTTTTTCTGCTTAGTTTTGTTGATTTTATATGCATATAACATCCAATAAGAAAATTGTATGGATTGTAAATTGCACCAAAATGAGTAGTGTAAGAGAAGTCATTTAAAAAAAGGGGGCAATATTGTGGTATTCACTTCATTTGAACCATGTTAGAAAAGCTAGCTATGCACAAAGGTGGTCGTGCGTAGAAAGGTTCTGCTAAACCACAAAAATAGACCTAGCAGGCTGAAATGTTATTTTCCTGAGTGGTACTATTTGTCATCTTGATTTATTGTCTAAAAGCATAAACAGCGGCTTCAATCATGCAGGCACTATATTTACATGCGTTTGGTAGTGGATACAACAAATGATGCTGCATTTTGAATGGAGAAGCCTCCTGCTGTCCTCTCTCCACAGTGTTTTTAGTATTTTTTTCTTCATGCTTTACCTGAATGTCTGGTAACATAGTCATGAGGGGAAGGAATATTCCCCCAGGAAAGCAATCTTCTTGCCTCCAAATAATCTATCTTGCTGAGGATTCAGCAGTCAGTTGCAGGGGAGTGGTTTAACTATCTTATTTACTGGGGAGAACTACTGGAAGAGCATTGGAGGATCATGATCCAGACTGCAAACAGAAATCACCCGAGGCTAGAAGTAGAGTACCGATTTCTTTCTTTGGTACGTAGGGTTGCCAAAGGCTAATATGGCATGCCCAAGTCTAGGTTAGGTTTTCATGTAGCTAGGAGTAGGCAATAATCAGTTTAGAGCTGGGCTGACAGCAGGGATGTCGGGGGTTCTGTGATCTCCCATAAAAACCTGCATTTTTGCTGCTGTTGTGCAGAAGAGGAGAGTTTCACATGCAGAACAGGCTGCTATGCTGTGGGAGGTAAGAAACTACAAGTTCACATGGTAGGTTGTTTTGTTTTTATTCAAACTCCAGGTAACAAGAAAAATTGGACTATAATTAGAAAGCCTAACAGTGGGAGTAATATAATATAGATCATTTGTACACGTGAGTGAATGACCTTCATAACTAGCTTCTGAGTCACTCTGGCGAAAATAAATTGGACTACAAAACAATTAACTGCAGTGTTTTTACTTGCTAACTGATAAGCTAGTCTGAAAAATACCGCAATTTTTTCCCAAACAAGTACTGTGACAATTTAAAGAAAATGCTGATTTTGGTTATAGGTTCCCTTATTTCTATGCCCAGGAGTCTTGTTTTATTTCTAATCTTTTAAATATCATAACGGGTCATCTTTGTATTAAAGAAAACTTGTTCTAAAATAAAAAATAGCATAACAGCCTGAGGAACAACAACAACAAAAAAAAACAGACCACTTGCTTGTCTGCTCTATGAAAGATAAAAATTTGGTCCTGCCTTGTAAATAACTGTGGAAGCTAGGGGAAAGATAGGGTTATTTTGGTTGTTACTGGCATTTTGTATCTTTTGCTGGTGGGAGTATGTGTTTGGACTTCAGGGGCTGTATTTGTTCAGCATGAATACATCGTGACACTTCGTTTCTGTTAAGTAATTATGTTTAAACCAGATGGTAACTGATATCTTTTTATTATCAGATTGATTGTTTTGGTAATGTCACTGCTGCATTGACTGGGTGACAGCATAAATGAGCTTAGATTTTTGAAGTGATACCAGAGCTGGATTAAGTATTGAGTTTCTGAACTCTTCTTTCTCAATTTGAAAATATCAGAACAGTCAGACAGTTACAAGAATCTTGTGTTGCATTCATACTTCTATTGCTGCTGTCACCAGTTTCTGCATTTCCCAGTAAGAGCTTAGTCTGAGCAGTATTTAAAACTTTTACCTTCCAGTATTGAGCGCCCACTTGTAAAACTTGGTAAAATTGTTGGTACTGTACAATACTCATCCTGGTAGAGCTCTGATTCTGATTGAGAGAGTGGTTGTAGTAGTTGAACTCTTCTGAATTTAACATAACAGGTACTTTATAAAAAGCAATAATTACATGATTGAAATTGTATGTTGCTCTATTTTTTAAGAGCATTAGGAAAAAAGCATTTTTCAGACAATCCTAGTAATATCTATTTTTTTAGGAAAATTTGATTACTCTTAAGTAAATAGGGAAGTTCTTGTATAGGTGTCTGTCTATATACATATGTGTGTGTGTGTGTAAGTATATATAAATAAAGATTCAGAGATACAGCTTGGTAGGGCCTGAATGGTTCTTTGTAGGTTTATGAACGGTGTCCTGTAACTTACTACCTAAATGTGTCTCAGAATAAGTGCTTGAAGTGCCTAATGTGGCAAGTGCTAAAATAAACACGTAGAATAGTTAAAGATTATGAGTCATCAGTCAGTCCCTGGCTGTTCTTTTTATATTTCACTTATTGATAGAACCTATCTGGAAGTTACTTTTTAGAGACACCATTGGGGTGGTCTGCAGTAAATCTCGTAGGGCAATAAACTAGAAAGTGCTTATAAATGTGTGCAATATTCTAGGAATTGTTAAATTTAAATTTTGCTGTGTAGGGGTCATGATTCTGCATCTGAAAAGTTCTAAATCTTTCAAATGCTAACTCAGTGGACGTATTTATCTTCAAATAAACGCTGATTTGATTTCTTCTGTCATACTTTATGCTATGTGAGCATCTGAAGTAAGTATACTATTGTCTTAACGCTTACCAATTGTACTGTGCTGAAAATGAAAGAGCATTTACATTAGGTTTACCAGATTTTGATTCTAAATAGTTAAAATGATTAACCACTTTTTATGATTATTTGTAAACGTAAACATGAGTTAGAATTTAGTCCCAAAGGAGCCTTTTTAGAGGATTGTTCAGCTCAGTAGAATCAAATATTTCAAAGGAAGAATCTCAACTATAACAGGATTTTTTTTTTAATTGAAGAAACTCAAATGTTTTAATATGGAATCACTCAATGAGATTAACCTCTTAAATGTCTTGTGTTTTGTAGAAGATCCTTTTGAAGACTTTTTTGGGAGCAGGCGGGGTCCAAGGGGAAGCAGAAGCAGAGGTGGTGGATCGTTTTTCTCTGCTTTTGGTGGATTCCCTGGTTTTGGAAGTGCTTTTCCTTCATTTGACACAGGTAAATATCACAATACTTAACAGGGAATTTCCGTTTTGGTTCACAAAGCATCTTGATGTAATAAGCCTTCTTGATGTAAAGTTTCCTTCGTGTAATCAACTGTGAGGCCGTTTTTTTGAATTTAGGATGCTCTCTGAAAAGTAAGTAAAACCTTAGGTCTACCTGGAAAGCTCATGAAAAGTAAACAGACCTCAAAGAGGTAGAATTGTTTGTGTTCTTAATTCTTGTGCTACAGTTTCTTTATGGCTTTAGAATTGTTTTTGAACTGTGTTTGAGTGTCGGTGTGATGGTGACCTTACCTTTTAGGTAAGGTCCTGAAAAATCACTGGGGAAAACCTGTGCTTTAAACCCACGGTAGTACTAAGTATGAGTTAGGGGTACTTAACTTGAATGTTGAAGGCTGTGTCTCAGAGGTTGCTGAGACTTGCTGCTACTCAGCATTCTGTAAGTGTTAAAAGATCTTCAGTACTAGTTGGCACATTAGTGATACAAAACTAGTTTTGTCTGCTAACCCAAGGCATCTGGTCTTCTATGATAATATGAAAAATCAGGATCTAAAGTGATTAGCTCTACCTTGAGCGGGAAGAATGGTATAATGGTTGAGTTCAGCTGACAGGCTTGAATGGCTTTTCTTTAAAGGAAGGGACAAACAGTTTTTGAGCAGTGCTCAGTATTTGGAACTGTGGGTACATATGGGAAAAGGTGATAGCGCTGGAGTCACGTTTTTATTTTCATACCAGTGTTTAATGCCATCGGTCACTGATGTTGTGTTGATGCAGCCATCAAAGGGTGTTGTGAAGCTAGGATGTAGTCCCGGTGGCTGATAAATTTGAAGCTCACAGTCATGCAGAAACACGGTTTTGGTCGAATACTTTTCATGTTAACTTTTTCCACAATAGGTTTTACTTCGTTTGGTTCACTGGGACATGGAGGTCTCACTTCGTTCTCCTCCGCATCGTTTGGTGGCAGTGGGATGGGTAACTTCAAGTCAGTATCAACCTCAACTAAAATAGTCAACGGCAGAAAAATTACTACAAAGAGGTAAGAAGGATACGTTTCTATGAAACTATATAGAAATACATAGCTGAACATACATGCATATAAATATATATATAGATAAATTATACATGTATGTGTTTTTACTTTTTAATGATGTGGTCATAAAAAATTTTGGATTTATGTGAGTTTTTTTTAAGGCAGAAAAGTTGCTTTGGGCTTTGTAATTCTTCTTGGCATTGCTGAGTTACTTGCAGCTGTAGCATGGGAAAATAGAGAAGATAGTGTTTTTGTCTAAACTCCTAATAGTCCAGGAGGGTTTAACTGTGTAAAGCCAGCGGTGAGAACTGCCCTGATGAAAAACGATGGCAGCAACTTGTTTGCTGTTTGAAAGGGACTTAGCAGCGGCGGTCTTTGCGGGCTTTTAGAACCTTGCATCTTTTATCATGGTCTTTGACTACTGGCTACCAAGTCAGCTTGGGCTTCTCGAAGAGAAAAGTGTGCTTGGCTTCTGTTGGTCATGAAGCTATTGACTGGGAATTGGGAAACTTGAGATACACGAAATAACTTTCCCTAACATCTGCTCTAGTGTGCTTTCCCAGACAAGTGTTTGAAGTTAAACTTCTGTGTAAAAGTTAATTTTGTTTCATCTGCTAAGTGAACTAAGCAACTGAAACCCACTTTGGAGGAAACTTTTTCCTATTTATTGGAAAGGGAATTTTCAGGTACTGCACGTAGCCTACCCATATGTGATGGAGAAACCAATGCATTTGGGAATTTATGGAGTAACTTTGAGTAACACTTTGCTTTGGACAGGACGCCTTTCTCCCTGTTTTTGATAAGGGTGTGTTCTCTTGACTGTCTGATTATCAGAGAAGTTTGTATCCATCCATGTGGTTTCTTCATTTTAGTCATGAGGGGAGAATGCCAAGATAGTTAAAATTCTGGCATGAATTAAATTTTTTGAAAATAATTGAAACATTGCTCATCTTCCTGTTTTTAAAACAAACAAACAAAGAACCTAAAACCACATAGCTTTTTGATAATAGCCTATTCTAGTCAAGGATACTTAAATTCTGCCTAGTACATGCTAGTCCTAAACTCATCATACAGTAGGTCTCCAATTTAATTGCTTTGATCAAGTTAAAGGTGGATTGAAGACTGTCTTGCATGTCTTGTGTTAAGCAAAATTGTGATTGGATCTAGAACATTATGCATGTAACAAATGATACTAAATGCAACATCAAGACAGCACAGCTTTATCTGTGAAAAAGACATTTAGTCCTAGATAATTGTAAGTAGTGTCAGTACAGCTGTGACGATTTGAGGTGACAGCTCTAACCGTGAACTGTACAAACGGTAGGATTCAAACTTCCACAAAGCAATTTTCCTGCTATAAATAAGCAATATCAGTGGGGGAATGCAGATGGTCGCTAGTTACAGCTCCTGCACTGTTAAATGTGAAAGCTTGCCAATTACAGTTGTATTAAGCAGGCAGTGCTCCGTTGTACTTTGTTATCTAAAAGCCTAGGTCTGGTGTATGTTTTCAAACTGCTTGCAGTGCTCTAAAATGACGAATTGTGTTATTTGTCCTACAGAATTTTTGAGAACGGACAAGAGAGAGTAGAAGTTGAAGAAGATGGCCAGTTAAGGTCGCTAACAATAAATGGTAAGGAGCAGCTGCTACGCTTGGATAACAAGTAATTCAACGCACGCATTTAACAGAAATTTTAAGCTATAACAGCCACCATTTGAGGATTGACAGGAACATTTTTTGAAGATTTCAAATGAACTCAACTTTCTGTATATCCGTACTTAAGATTAAGTAGTATAAATAGCTCACGGGAGCTTGTATTTGTCATAGACTTTTGAGTTTATTGTTGGGACCACATCGATAGGACCATTTTTTTGTCCTTAAAATTGTTGTAAATTTCTGTATGCACTTTTCTTTTTATTATCTATGATCCAAGGTGAACCATGATCCTTCAGTAGTGCTAGGGCAAGATGTACACTAACACTAGCATGAATCTTGCTTTTTCCAATTTGTTTGAAATGTGAGCCAACTAGTAGTTTAAGTCTGCTGTGAAGTTAACATTTCCAGGATAAACTTTTTAATAATTTCAACTTTTTTTTAATATTTACTAGTGAATGATGTTAATACATTTCTGGTAATGCATTTCTGGTTTAAATAAATTAAGGATGTTTTCTAGTTGTGCATGAATGCAGACAACTTAGTAAGTTTTGACAAATGTTTAAATGTGTAATGTAAGCAAAAGGTAAACAAAAGTGAAGCCAGTAAGCTGGGTCTTTTGTCATTTGCTAAAAAAAAAAATTCAAAATGAATAAATGCTGATGTTTGTGGTGCATTCTTTCATGAATGGCATTTGTAACCTTCTTGTGTCTGTGTGTGATTTGGGCAACTTGGGAAACTGGTGCTTTTTTTCCCACCACCTTCTTCTTCCATCTGAAGGATGAGGGCCTTTTTTCTTTACAGATGTTTTCTTCAGTGTGACTGAAAACATATTTAATTTCTTTTCTAAACCTGTATTTGAAGCACCTATTTTTAAGAAGCGTTCAGAGGCTGACTCTCTAACTCCATCTTTTGCCCTAATTTTTTTTGATCCGAGCGGAAAATAAATCACTGGTTAAAAAAACAAACAAAGGCTTTAAGTTCTGAGACTGTGAGACTGCTTCAAAAAATAATCTGTAGTGAACACAAATATACAGGAAAACAATCAGTATCTTTTTTAAAAAAAAAAGCTTTCTGAAAAATTTTCTCTCATTTTGAGAACAAACATGGTGACTTTGGAGCAAATTTGCACAAATTTACTAGGGACAAATGAAAGCTAAATATGGTTAAAATAGCTTGACTGATTAAAATATCTCACTTTACTCATCAACCAAAAATAAGAAGATGGATGCCTTTTTTAATTAATGGAGTGAAGCAAAGTGTTAATTTGTAGTTAAGACCAGATTTTCAAAATTTAGTGAAAGATGACTTGATGTCATAGGGGAAGCATGCAAATAAGTATTGGCATTTGTTAACACCTGCCAGCCTCTGGGTAATTTCATAAATAAATTACACTTGTACAATTTTGTCTGTGCACCAGCTTTGAACATCTGGCCTTCACCAATTTCTTTAGTCTTGCCTAGTGTTTTTAAAAAATATAGCATGGTGTTTTTAAATGATCACTTAATGTCTTTTTACTGAGCACCATCTGCTTTGTACTAACAAACGCATTGATTATTAAATATATTGAAAAGATTTGCTCGTGTTTATCATGCAGGATAACTGATTCAATTTAGCACGAAACCAGCAATCTAAAAACCTGCTAGAATAGGATTCAAATTTACAGCAAAGTTAGCATCTCTTAACTTTGTCCCTCTTCTTCAATGTTAATTTAATACAACCAAATAAAGTAAGAGTTAGAAGATGTTAATATATACTCTGGTTTTGGGACCAAAGATGTTACATCCCTTTTCAAGTTCTTTGCAGAGTTGTTACTTCAGTGTTACGTTTTTAGTGTAGAAGCACAAACTCAGTCTAGAACTTAAGCGTTTTCTTATCGATGCTGTTTTTCCTTCCCCTTGTATGTTCCCTCCTGATCCAGGTGACAACTAAACAATCAATTTATTTCAAAATCTGGCTTTGTTGTGATGTCTTGAGTTATGAAAAATGTTAATTTACATTTCTAGGACACACAGTGTTCCTTTCAGTTATGTAAACTGTAAAAAGTGCTTCAAAATTGGTTAACCAACTCAAATAAAATTAGGACAATCCGGAGTTGAGTTTGAATTCCTTCCTGTGGTTACCCATAGCTTTTCATGTTAAGCTTCCAATCTTTACCTTCTATTTTAATCCCAGTTTTTATCTCTTTTAGGTTAACATTTAAGTTAACTAGTTCAAGTTAAGAAGGTAATTATGATAGCATAGCTGCTAGTGGCAATTCTCTACCCACATGCTTGTGTTAGATCTTAACCAGAAAAGCGTGGTATTATAGAGGTATAGACCATTCACTCAAAGGTTCCCTAATGAAATCCCTTAACAGTGTAAATTTGATGAAGATATGGTGTTTTGGATGGTTTCTCTTCTGCCTTGAGATCCCTGAAGCTGGTTATTGTCAGAGCTAGAGGAAGATGCAGTCTTAAATGGTAGCACTGCACTTTCTTGGCAGAAAGAGAAGCTGGCAAAGCACAAAAACAGACAAGAAACAAGTTCCATCAGTAAATCCATGAGTAAAAATCTCTACGGTAGTGAGCAGATACCAATACACTAGCATCTGAGCAGGCTGACAATTGAACTGGGTGGATACTTGGTCCAAATATACTATTGGCAGTTCCAGGTCCGGAGGTAAAAACTGGCACATCCTCATACTTGACCAAAGTGTGATAGTCTCCACCTGTTTCAATATGTAGAATTAATTGAAATAGCACAGCTCCTTTTTCTTGCATCCAGCTTAATTTGTAATACATGAAATGAATCCTCATCCTGTGTTTTCTGTGGATCCATTTTAAATTCTTCCTATTATGTATTATATCTACAAACTTTCTTTGTATTTTTGCTGCTGAAATGAGTTTCCTTTCTCTGTAAAAACACATTAGGTTGCTTTGAAAACTTTTGTATAATTTCTTACTAATATGTACTTTGCATGTATGTACAAAACTGACTCACTTGGTAATGATTCACCCAGGGCAACAAATTTCCTTAAACTTCAGTTTTGGCCAAAGTAGCACAAAATACTTAATAACAACAAAGGTTCCTAATTTTACTAAAGGATTTACAACATCGAACATGCAGTGGGATGAGAGAGCTGTCAAAAGTGGGTACTGTATGATTAAAAGTACAATTTCTTCACAAATGAGGGATTGATTTTGAGTGTTTGGGGACACCACCCAGTTTAAAACGAACCACCTCCAGTGGTTTGAAAAAACTAAGATGGAGTTCTTGAACCTGCTGTGTCACTTACTCTTTCCTGCTCTGCTTCAAAGTTCATTGGTAGAATACAATAACTTCGTAATGCTTTTCCTTGGTGCAACCTCTTTTATGTCTCTGTGCATGGCAGTAATTTCAATGCAATACACTAACATAAGATTCTCTTTGCATGGCAGCTACCCTTTTACTTTGCTTTACGGAAGAAATTTAGTTTTTTGCCTTAGAATGCTTCACATTTTAAAATTGTTGCAGCTATTGTAGTTCTTAGTTCTTAAAAGACTTTCTGTGTTGAATCACAGATGTTTTGTGGTATAAGAAAGAAAGCTCTGCTAAGTGTACCTAGCATTCGTAAAGACATCCTGTATCAGCTTGTGATTAATGGACTGTGTCTTCAAATGCTGAAGACAAGACTTGGAAAAGACTTTAAAAACCAAAATAGCCTCTAAACAAGTCCAATGATTTTATACTTCTCTGTCAGTATTCGTGTCTGGCCGTTTTGTTTGCTTGCCTCTAAGTGTTTTAGCTCTAGGTGTAAGTGGAGGCTTGTCTGTGTTGCATTTAGGTGTGGGATTGCCCAGTGATAAGGGAAGTTAGATTTTTTTTTTTTGAAACCCAAGCTCTGTTCCTGAATCTGCTTCTGTTCTATTTGGAAAGTGAGCTTGCTTCCTACTTTGCCTTAGTTTCATCTGTGCTTGTAAAAAAGATTTTGTCTACCTCGAAGTTGGTTGTTGGCATTTCACATGGTGTTACAGTTGTATGCTGCTTATGACCAGGGAACTTTTCAAAAGCACTCTATAGGAATGCAATCCCTTACTTTAACGTAGTATTAGAATTCTCGTTAGCCTTTTGGGGGAAGCATTTCAAAAGTGCTTTTGGAAAACCTTTCTCTTCGGTCCTGATGTCTTAGAACTTAGGCTTATTTTAGGTCAGTGATCTCACAGGGTGATTGCAATACAGACATCAGTGACCTGCTAGTGAACTGTAACCTGGACTTGGAAACTGCTTTTTTTGACATAAGAAAGCTTTTTTTATACTGTCTGTTCTCTCTGGTCTTGTTTACTTTGGGACTGAATTGTGACTTCAAACTTGTTTTACATAGTACTAAACATAGATAGTTTGGGTTTTCTTCTTGTTATTGCTTGTCTTCAAGTGGTGGTTAAGTAAAAAGCTTTTTATCTTTCACCCAAAATGCTGAAATGGTCCTTATGCTGCATTAATGTTGGAACCAAGCAAGTTTACTTTATGTTGCAAACTGTACCTTTGGAATTCTTAATTGTAGTGGATCTACTGCTTGATCAGACTTCATCGTTCAGTGAAGGGCGCTACTAAAAAGTTAGAGCAGAACATGGTTGTTTTATACCATAAGCTCTGATTTTGAGATGTTACTGTCAGGAAAAAGAAAATGAAAACAAGAAAAAAAAATGCTGTGACCACGTGACCTATAACTCTGAACCCACGTGAGCTGACTGCTGATTCAAACTCACTGAAACTTCTCTGAAAACTAACCTTGCTCTGGCAGGCTTCCTGCTGGATTAGGTATTATCTTACCTACAGCAGCTGGTAGGAAGTTAATTGAAAACCCCCACGAGTACTATATCCCCTGTCATGCTTACTGTGTCTAAAATACATGCGGTAGTCTGGATGTGGTAGTATCCAAATCTGAAGTATCCAAATAGGATGTCTTGGGGTGAGGCAGATTGCACTGCTGGCCCAAGTGCTAATTATCTTCTGCATAAAGGGAGCTGAAGTCTTCTGCTTGAGCAGATGTCAGCTTCAAAATGTAATGGCGAGGATTAAACTACATTTAATTCAGAAGGTAAATAAAAAGTTTTATTAAAAGGATGTCATTTAGTGGAACTGTCTCTTCATTTTTCTGGCATTTGAAATAATGCTGGCATTTGCAGTATTATGGGTTCATTTTGAAAATCAGAAATAACTTTTGAGGTTTACTTAAAATTGACAATAGGAGAATGTATTTTGGAGGCTTACAGTAATAACTCTTAATACTTTAGTTTGCTCTGTAGCTTATCCTTTCTACTGAATCACAGATGAGAGCTCTTTCAGCTATTCCTTTCAGTGCAGCCAACTTTGAATGAAACGTCATAGAAAAAGGGGAAAAAAACACAACTGTAGCTGCAGGCTCACAGGCACTGAGAATAAAGATGAATGCTTTCGTAAAACTTGAATCTTAATTCTGACAGGTTAAATATTAACGCTTAGATTGGGAAGATTACAGTAAGGATGCTTGTCTTTTATCTGGTAATAACAAATGGCGTGGTACGTTCAGATGGCTTCAGTTCCTCCTTTTATTGAATGTTGAACATCAAATGTGAAATCTGCATTGTTTCCCGTTTGTAAAAAAAAAAAAAAAAAAAAAAAAATTGAATGAGTTAATAGTATGGGTGAGGAATGCAGCTTGTGTGACTGGTCAGAAAGTTCAAATTTTGAAACGCATGTTCCTGATGGCCAGAAGAGTTATAGAGTTATTTTGGTTCTGTCTGTAACCTCGTCGCCTGAAGCTGTTACCAAAATAGCTAAAGATGCAAAGCAGCAGATTTGGAGTGAGGTTCTTCTGTCTCAGCTGTAGTCACGAGCTTGATTGAAATTTGAGGGGAGTTTACCTGGAGAAAAAAAAATCCTGCAGAAGCTTTAACAGATCTGGTAGAGAAGCTGAGCAGATCAGTGGTCTTTCAGGATTTTTTTCCAGAAATATATGCGGTGTCTGTGGTGATCATTGTAACTGATGCATGGAGTAAGGTTAACTTGCTTATTTATCAGGCATTTGTTTAACTCACCGCAGCCACCTCTGGCAAACTTTTTTCATGTAGGTAGATGCTGCCCTTTACTCTGAACAAAAACCAGTGCAGAAACCAGATGCATTTGTCATGCAGTTGTGATAGTTGTCTTACTCAGCAGGAGAGTTCTGCTGCTTGCCTGTGTGAGAGTACATATTCTGCAGCAAGTTTCTGGCCAAAGCAAGCTAGGCTATGGATGTTTAACAATTGTTTTGGACTTATCTATGAAACCATTTCATAGGAGGAAAATGGAGAAAAACCACATGCCAAAGCTCAGCATTTGGCATGTTCAGGAGAGTAGCTGAGAGCTGGAAATTCACTTGAAGTTGTTTTGCTTTCATCTGGTATTGCTTGCAAGCTTGCGTAGTGTTCATGAACTTCTGGGCTTCAGTCTTAGATGTAGCTACAGAGTGGGACTAAAAATGTAGAAGATTTTTCTCTCAGGAAGATTCATCTTCAGATTTTGAAAACAGAGCAGCCATCAAAGTCTTCCTTTCATTAAATACCTTGAGTGCTACTTCCATCTTTGCTTGGCTTGTATGGTTTAGCTCCAAGAAGAAACATGCTTGTTATGGACAATGCTGCTTCATAATGCAGATTGCAGGGCGTGAAACCAGTAAGGGAGAAGCAGGAAACCAACCCAGCCTGTTCTGTGCTGTTGGTGTAAATTCCAGGGACTTTTTCCTTCATTTGGCTGTTGCCTTTCCTCTTAAGAAAACCTGATCACAACTTACCGCAGTCGATCCAGAAGCAGTGGGCAATTTGTCCACATCTCCTGTTCACCTGACCCCTTCTCTGCTGGCTAATGCTGGGTGCTGCTGCACAGGCTGGTTCCCCTGCCAGGGCAGGAAGAGGAGGTGCTTCTGCAGCCCAAGGATGATGTGCCAAACCCTAGTTTGCTTTTAAAAAAAAAAGTACAACAGTAAGAATAAACTGCTATTAAAGTTTGCCTTGTTTGGAAGAAGAGTATAAACATTTGTGTAAGGCTAGACAAATTCAAATGAGAAGATAAACGTACATTTTTTAACACGAATGATTAACTGTTGAAAGAACCTGCCAAGAGGAGTGGTTTCTCCAGCTTTTGGTGTCTTAAAGACAATCTTTCTGAAAAATATGATTTAGTAAGAAGCAAGTGTTTGGGGTCTACATAGGAGTAACAGAAAACTCAGGTGGCTGGGCTGCAGATTGAGATGGAAAGGTGCAATGTCCTTCAGGCCTTTCTTTCATAGGGTCTGACTTTGCATGATTGTCTTTTTCCCTCCCTCCCTATGGGTTAGCATTAATGCTTATAACATCTTTATTGTGGTTTTGAGACCAGGGGATGCTTTAGTGATGAAGGAGTTCAAGGGAGCTGGGGCTGTGTGTGGAGACCCCTTCCTTGTCAGGAGTTGCTGTAGAGCCAGGGAGCTGGGAAAACAGGAGGCAACACGTGCATCCAGGGCACAGATAGTGTGTGATGACTGTTGACCTAAAGCATCCACTTTGGGATGTGTAGGTGACAAGAGAGGAATTCAAGTGGGAGAAGATGTTCTGAACCTATTAAGGTAAGTAGTTGCTTTATTGTAGTGGACAAATTGGGTGTCCGGTGACAAAGAGGAAACCAGGGCAAGGGCCTTGATGACTGTCCCAGGGAATTGGCTTTGGAATTGCCACGAGCCCTTGCATGTCTCCTCTCTCTTCTCACTGAAAACAGACTGCAGAGCTTCAGAGCGCCTCATTTTGGATCCTGAGATGAAAGCTAAGAGGTTAATGTCATGTTATGACAAAGATTCGTTTGGCAGACTGGATTGTTCGTTTGAAAAATGTGGGCAAAGTATTTACAATTCCAAGCTTTTATTTTTAGTGCGTGTTAAATCTGAAGTGGACAGCAATATGTGTGTTTTGAAGTTCGAGTTACTACGATGAAAAAGAGCTGGCTTTTGGTTAATTGTGTTGGTTTTGGTAGCGTGCTAAATACCTAAGGGTACATTATGTTAGAAAAAAAATACTTCTACAGGAAACTGCCAGAGAAGTGTCTCCTGCGGGGCTTATATACATGAAAAAAACCTGTCTGTAGACACTTGGGTTTTGAATATACTGCATTTGTTAATACTCATTTTTAATCAAATTTATTTCTGAGAGATGCGTGTGGACAGGCAAGCTCCTGGAATTCTAACTCAGCAGCATTTGGGTCATAAAACACATCTTGGAACAAAATCTTAAAACTTACGCTCTTGTATGGCAAAATCATATGGTTTCTGTAGGTCCTTCCTAATTTTCTTGGGAAGGTACCCTGCTTGGGGAGCGCTGTAACTCTTGAACTAAATCTTAGTTCTTCTACAGTCAAATTAACCTTATTTTGAGATTTAAATATTCAGTACTTAAGATAGCTTTTGTGAAGCCTCCTTTCTGTACAAACTGTGAAAACTGTAAGGGTTTCCCCTTGCTGATTAAAAACCAGACTCAGAGCATTGCAGCTTCACCAATGTAGACATAGCTGTAGTAGCCTGGAAACTTGTTAACTGAAAAGCAAAGCTTTAGTAACCTGGAAACTCGTTAATGGTAAAGCAAATAATTGTACGTGCCATACTGCTCAGCCCTTTCCTGGCTTAAGAGTAGACCTGGAAAGAAACCTTTCTGTCCTTGAGGTATATAGCCAGTGTGCACCTTGGGTTTGTGGACTATTTGTAAGCAGAAAGCCACTTCAAAACCACTTACTTTTTAAAAGTGTCAAGCTGTAATTTGTTAAAGCAAAGTAATTGTATCCGTATTTTCCAAGTAACTTCAAAAATTGAGTTATATCCCGTAGAAAACCTATTTCAAAGTTAGGAAATGCAATTCTGTTCTCTGTGCAGCTCAAGGGGACTCGAGTTGGGTGTTCAGGTGCTCTTAGGCAAAACAACAATTCATCCAGGGAATCGGGTTGAACATGACAAAGTGGATTATAGTTTATTTACCACTGCTAAGGAAAAAGAAATTTAGGTATACTTTACAATGCATGTTCTTTCTTACATGTTTCAGGTGTGATATCAATGCCAGCTAATACTACAGGGTATATAACTTAGAATATCTATTGCAAGGAGGACAATAAAAAGAAATGTAAGTCATTTCCAAGTATTTCTAAAACACTGGTAATGACTGATTTTTTGATCTATTCTGAAAGTATTATCCCAGAAGAACTGGAAGATAGCTCTGTTTGAAAGGTTAAAAGAAAGTTGAGTAATCTGTCTTGAGCCCTACTCTTAGTATTTTTGTAGTGTTTTGTAATTTTAACTACTCAAATTCAATGGTTGCAAGACAGAGTTATAAGTGTCATACAATAGGAGGTAAATCTAAGTGCTTTCTCATGCAGCGAATAATCCAGAAGATAATTCTTACATTAAGGAATGATTACAAGAAGCTAAATTGAGGGAAATAAAACATTTCTTAGAGGAGACACGGGTGTTTGAGCTTTCCTACTCCTGATGAACAAAATCAAGAACAAAAGATTCTTTGAGTATTCAGCTGTAGTTTCCACTCTTCCCTCTCCTTTTACCAGTTGCTCTGAGATCATGTGTGTGCTTTGCTCCTTGAAATGTTTGTATAAAAAGATGACTAGATCCCTGGTAACTGTTTTCATAGAATAAATCACGAAGCTGAGTGCCTAAATATGCTATGTATTCTGTTGCAGAGGAGGTTCCTCTTGCCCTGGACAGAATAGTTTCCAACTGCAGAAAGCCTTTCTTTTTCTTTTTTGAAACAGGAGGTAGGGGTGGGTGCGTTTCTGCCTTACGCCTCCCAGCCTCTTCTGTAACAACAACTAGCCATTCATTCACGTCTGCTCCAGATTCAGCTAACTCCTGTGTTTTCTGGGTGTGGTGGTAAAATTCCCCAAATTATGGGCGTCTCAGGTGCTGCGTATGGGCCTGTAAATGGTGTATAGCCAAGTCAGCACTTGAAGTGCAGCTTTAATGTAGATTAGATGATATATTACTAATAGAGGTCAGAGCCTCTCCAGTTTTATGTTTTTTTTTTTGGTGATATCTTTCCTTAAAGCATACAGATTTTCACTTGAGAGTGGTGCACATGGACACTGAGGTCAGGCAGTGCTTTCTTTTAAACTGTAATCAGGGACTTGTCAAGTGTCTTTGTGGTACAGGCGTGGGTTTATTTCTCAGTTCATCTCACTGGAAATTCAGTGTCTGAAGACTTCCCTTAACAGATCTGCCTCCCAGCAGGTACTGGCTCTCTCGGTGAAGTTACAGCATTGTGCGTCGTAGGGGGTTTTTCAGCCCAGTATTCTTGAGTTGGCAGCTTTTTCTTTGGAAAAACAGTCATTAATTCTTTTATTTAGTATTTTAAAAAATTACTGTAAAAGGAAATTTGTTTCTGTAGAATTACTACACTGTGTCCAATGCCCATAGTTCAGGCAAGGTCAGAATTTTAATCTGAAAGTGATGAAATGTCCTCAAAAGTGCAAAATCTGGGGCTTTTTCTGTCAGTTGCCAACTTGCATGCATGTAAATCTGTGTAAATGTCAGTTTTCTGTTGTGCATCTGTTTTGGGTTTCCTTTTGATACAACAGTGTGACTGCAGTATGCTTGCAGCTCTGTAAAGTGAACAGCAGTGACTACAGAGCCGAGGAGAAATGCTGTAGCATAAATGAAGTTTGACATCTTAAAACTTAGTCAAACTTGGCAAGTGTTTCTGAGAAGGTTTTGAGTTTGCTGGTGTTCAAGAGGGAAGGGGATTAAGTTTGCTGGATGCTGTGCTTTGGTTTGCTAGCTCTACTGAAGTGCCTTTGTAACTGAAACAGTTTCGATGACGTTGTTTTTTTTTCTTAAATATTTATTCCACTGGTATATAGTGAGTCAGCTGTCGAAGTGACTTAAATATTTGGAAAAGCTTTCGTTGCCATTGCAGAATCGCAGGAGGTGCGCGTACGTCCGTAAGCTAGGTGATGCTGAGCAGCAGCTAGTTCCGACAGCTGAAGGTGGTGAGTTGTTCTCCTGGCGTGCGGCCTCAGCGTGGGTACGTGGCTTCCACGGGAACACCCACCTCTGCACCGAGAGCTCGTGGGCGATCGGCCGGCCTGTGTGTTCCCCTCTGGAACTTGGCGTTCTCCAGTGTCCCTGCCTTTATGGTGCTTCCTCAGCACAGCCCTGCCCTTTTTTTTTTTTTTTTGCTTTGGCCTCAGGGATTGTGGTCAGAAATGGTTGTCATTGCGCTTTGTGCTTCATCCCATGGATCCCAAAGGTTTGATAAAGCGAGATGGTAGAGAAAAGGCAGGTGGGATGGCGTTGGACCATGAACAGCCATCGCTCCGTGCTGGGGTTGCTGTGGCACCTCTACCTCTCCACTCGGGTGGCCTTGCCAGGAGTTGCATGGCTGCGTTGCATGTGCTGAGCAGATGCCAACAGCAGTGTTTGAACTCTACTTCTGCTTCAAAAGCTCGCAAGGCCCTCTTGGTAAAGCATCTTCTCTTCCCACTGGATCTCTTCAGAAGCAGCATCTAAAATGACTGATGATACCGTTTCCAGGCACAAAAGATAATTGTAAGTATTGTTATTGTTGGATTATAGTGGTGTTTCTGGTTTGGTGTTTGTTACTTTTAGCTGAAAGTTTTAATTTTTGTGCTTTCCACTCAAGGGTTGATTTGGTCAGGGCTTCAGTTCGAGCAGTATGCACGGAGCAGTTCCTCCTTTCTGTGTATATAAATAATTGCTTCTATTTTTGTGTATATTTGTTTACGTGTGTAAGTTGATGTGTATCAGTGTTTATTATTGATAGGCCTTTGAATAAAATCTTGTATTCCTTAAACTATGGTGGTTTTAAGGCACAGGTTGAACAGCTTAACGTTGGGGTTAGAAGAAGATTGTTTGGAAACTGAGAGATTTCCTTGATGAATTGGAGATGCTGAACAGCAAAAAGTGGTGCAGCTTGGGAGTGAAGGCACCTGTGAGGTCTGGGTGCTGCTTCCTAGTTAAATATTTAGCTAAAATTAGTATTGAAAGTCAACTTGCAGCAAGATGCTTTTTTACAAATTCAGACCTCTCATTAGTGTGTCATTATCAAGCAGGAATGCCAGCTAATTGCTCGGTGTTCTTTGTTGTCAGGAAGATGTCAAAAATAGGATTGGGTTTTGTGGTGAAGGTTCATAAAATGCTTCTGAAACCTATTGAGCTGTCAGACTTCCTGTTGCCCGGAGCATGTGACATTTTCAGTGTCAATTAAAAGGTTCTGGTATTTTTTGTATGTGTGCCTCTGTTAAATCAGGGATGTGTGCAGGAACTGGGAGCTGGAATTTCCTTGCCCCTGTCCTAGTAATGGATGAGAAATGAATTGCACTTCGAGGGATATAATGTATTTTTTTATAATTGTATGTGAAACCCTTGGTGTCATAGTTAAGGCGCAAGGTGTGAGGGAGAATATTTTTCAAATGATTAACCTGAAAAGATGAGAGTTTATAAACTGAACAAGGGCAATGCAATATAAGACAGGGAAGCTGCCTCACGTCTGCAAGACTTCAACAGCTCTAATAGCCACTTGATCAGAATACAAACTTGGCGGTCTTGTGCGCTTGCCAAATTACTATGGAAGTGTTGACAAAACAGCTGTGGAAGTCATTCATCACATTTTTGTGAAGTCACTTGCAAGATTCTTTTTTTTCGTTTAATTGCATGGGTTTGCTTTTTGTATAACATCTATCTCTTACAGCAGTCTGGGTTTGCTGTGCATTAGGTCTCTCAAGATTGATTTAAACCTGGTAATCAGTAGAAAAAAAAAAGTAACAAAACTGATTTACAAACTGGCTTGTTCTGAACTGCCCTGGAGATGCTCCTCGTAGTGAAGGCTGCTAGCAGAGATAAAGGACCTCATCTTGAGGCTTTATTAAAACCAAATGAGTTAAAGATCGGTCTGTTGCAAAAATAGAAGAGCAGTTTTTCTCTGTTTGCTGTCTGAAGAGCTGTGTAATTGGCTAGAAGCCGATGTTAGGACTCACCTAGCAGCAGTCGCTCCTAGGAGGAGGGCAAGGTTGAAAGGCAAGGTTGTCCTCAGGGGAGCGAAGGGGCCTTTCCACCCGGGAGGGTCTCCAGCCCAAGCGAGAGGTGCGAGCGCTGTGTCCTGAAGCCTGTGCCCTCCGTCAGGGCACCGAGGGGGACACCGGACCTGTGACAGGATGGTGGCTGCAGACACTGGGCCGTGTGGCATGGGCTCCGGAGAACGGCGCAGGCCTCGTGTTTCTGCCATGCCGGTGGGAGGCCCCGTGTGCCTGGTGAGGTGACCCTGGGGAGCAGGCCAGGCCGGCGGCTGTGTGGCTGTGCTGCTCTGTTTGTGCTGCGTTGCCTCCAGCAGCGAACGTTGCCTTGCATCGCTGAGGGCTGGCTGTTTGTTTTTGTGTTGCGCTTCAAAATCCAGTTTCAAAGTGAAACCCGAGTTGTGGAGGTGAAGCCTGCCAGGGTTTTTGCCTGAGGCTGAATTCTGAGGGGCTGTGTGAGAGAGGGAGATGGTCGCTATGGTCCGCATCTCATCTTTGTGTGTTGTGTAGGGACTGTGCTGGGGAGAGCTGCCCTGGGAGCAGCAGCCCCTAGTGCCACTTCTGAAGAAAACACTGGAACTTAATAAAAATGCAGTATGATTTGAAGGAAAATGCGGTGGAGATATGAGGTGACCCAGCAGCAAAGTGGGAATAGATTGAGTCCTTGAAGTCACCTACGTTGTCTCTGGGTTTATTTGGCCTGAGAAGTATAGAAAGCAGCATCATCTTTTCAATAATCTCAGTTTTCTTTAAATCAAGTCCCTTTGTTCAAACTCTGAGGTTGGAATCTTAATTTGTGTTTACACATGTCAAGCTGAGAAGCTCATTCCTCACTCTGCCTCCTTTCAAAATTCGTGCCACGATGAATAAGGTTTCTTTGTGATGAAGTCTCTTACCTCTAATAAAATTCACTTTGAGCAGCAGCATACAAATGGGTTCATCTTTCTGCCTACTGGAAGCGTGAGGATTCGTGTCACCTGCTGCTGTTTGCCTTTCCCACATCCAGAATTTTAAGATGAGAGCAGTTGTATAAGGCATACGGGGCAGAGAGCAAAATGGCTCTGCAGAGGCCTGGGCATGCTATGGCCACAGTTTTCTCTGTCCTCAAACTTCAGGTAGGACCACTGGGCTTTCAAAGATGTCTGAGGGGTACGTTTTGGCAGTGAGGAGGTAAATCCAGGCTCTTGTGTGTCTGTCAGGCTGCAGCATTTGGTGCAGTCAAACAGGAGTGGCTGTAGCAATGGATGGCACCCCAGTCTGTCAGACGACGTTTCCTTTCAAAATACCTCCTTTGCAATGCTGCCGCAATTAGCATATGGCGTACACTTACTTAATTTTCCCAATTTGTTGCAGATTGATGTATTGTTGTGGTGAATCATCCCTTCTGAAATAGCTTGATGTGCTGGGAGCGCAGGATTCGTGTTCGGGCAGGGCTGAGGTACGGGACGTAGCTGGGCGAGGGGGGGGTGTAAAATACCGACGGCAGCTTGTCGGAGCGCTCACAGGTGCGAGAAGTCCTCCCATTGCCTCCGGTTGCTGGTGTCAGCAGCAGGAAAGGGGCAGCGGGGTGCCACGGGCGAGGAGCCGCAGCGGGGATTCCCCTGCCCTCGCCTGTACCGGGAGCGCAGGTGGTGCAGGAACAGGCTGAGCTGGCGCGGGAGGAGCAGAAACACAAGCAGCAAGTCCACTGCCAGCTTTTAAAGCCAGAAGGGCAGAGGATTGCAGTGTGCGTTAAGCAGAAAGCATGGAGCCCTGCCCTTTCCCAGATCCTAGGCGTGCTGCAGGCATGGCTCTGCTGGGACAGAAATAGAAGCGCAATGTTGGCTTCATCAGTCTGTCCTTCTCCCCATCTCCCATCCCCTTTTTTTCCATCACTTCCCAGTGACTTCACCACCACCTCCCCATGCTTTCTCCTCTCACTGCGAACTTTTTTTTTTTTTTTTTTTACCTCTCTCGGGAAATGGACATGAGCCTGGCTCCCACAGCAGAGGAAACAGCAACAGCCTGGGAAACCCTGCGCAAAATCCCCGAAGTTACAAAGTGAGCACGGGCAGGTGTAGGAGCAGGTACGTGCTTGAGCCCGGTGATGCTGCAGGCAAGGCTTTGCAGCTGTTAGCCTGGCACAGGCTGCAAGATGGGAGAAGGGCGAGGTGGGACATCCCAGCCAGTGTCTGGAGAGGGCATTGATGGAGAGCCCACATGTTTAGTTCTTAACCGGCTGAGCACTCTGGCACCGCTTCAGCTAAATATTTCCCAGCGCTTTGCATGGAGGATGTCTGTCACCACAGCAAACCATCAACCTCTGGGTGCTCTCTTTGAATATAACAGCGGCACTGAGAGGTGGGCCAGTCGCTCTGGAGGAAAAAATGGTTATCGGTAACTGGGGAAAGCCACCAGTTTGTGCGAGATGACTCAAAATGTTGTCCTCCATCCGGTACTTCAGCCGATAAACTCCAGGGTTGAAGTAAGCTCCCTTTATGGTTTTTAGAAACTCTGCCCCAGCAGTGGTGGTGCAGATTCTGCAGCTGTTGCGGCATTCCCCAGATAGTTTTGGAATGATTTCAGGCTCTTTTGGCTTCACAGAATAATTGCATTTTTTTCAATCAGTAGATTTTAAAATGGCTGCTTTTCCTCATAAGCACCGTATGAAGTTGCAGGAGGGAGATCTTTAAAGGCTTTCGCTGTCAAACTGAGGCAGCGACATTTGCCGGAGACAACTTGGTGAAAATTTCAGTTTCTCTCGAGTCTGACAAACCTGACGAAGCGTGTGCTGAGGTGGATTTTATAACCCGTGCTGTTAAGCGCTGCAATATTAGTGTTTCCTGGCATTTAGCAACAAGTTCAAGAACAATGAATCAAAAGAACTTGCCCAACATAGCCTCCGGTACCGCGGAGGGAGCGTTTTCATGGCTGAGAGCGTTGCCCAGGATTTCGGGAGGGGGTGTGTGGGCGCGTGTGCGGGTGTGCACACGCGGCGTTGGAAAATACTTGCCTTCTAATAGTGAGCATCCCCCGCTCCCAACAGAAATGAAAGAAACTGAAAGTAAGCTGCAAGTCTGGTCCCCCAGATTGGACCGCTTGTTTTGCTGCAGTTGCTTGTTCTCCTGGTGTTTTGTCTGTGCTGTATGATACTTGATGTGGTGCTTCTAAGAGAAGGAACGAAAGAAGCAGGTAATCCCCAGGAGGACTTCAGGTTCCTCCGAAGCACCAGGTTTCCCAGCAAGTGTCTGACCTCAGTCTCAGAGGAAGCCTGCTATCATCCGCTGAGGTAAATATTAACACCAGAACTGTTGTAACAGTGGAAAAAGTTATCGGGACAAAGATCTTATCCGCAGGTTGTAGCGCTAGCGACAGATAAAGGTATGTAAGTGGTGACTTTTTGTTCTTTGGGTGGCTCCTGGAGTCCTGGAGCTGAGTCAGGAGCAGCTCCGGTGCACTCCGCAGGTGAGGGGCAGGTTCCAGGGCCTTGTCCCAGGAGGAAAGACCAGGCAAGCCCGGCTCTTTTCATTCGCCCTCCTTTCTTGCTGTTAGTCAGAAGCAGTAGCAGCACACACTTAAAACCATCCCAAACACTTTTGGTAAATGTTGAGCCCTCTCTGGAAGCAGAGTTACGGTGTCATGCCCCGCGAGCACGTGGCTTCACATCAGCAGCCCTCAAGAATGAAGTGTACGTGAATCACCTCGTGTCTGGAGGTGCTAGAAAGGCACTCAGACACTTTGAAGGCCATCATTCAAGAAAGATTTGAACAGAGGAAGCTTCTTATAAGTCACAATACTGGCTGGAGCTTTCCTTCAGAAAAGATGTGAACCAGTTTGTTTGCTTTTTGTTTCCTAACGCAGGAAAAAATGCCCTTTTTTTTTTTCTCTTCATTAGGCATGTAAGAAAATACCATGCAAATAGTAGGCCTCCTGTACAGGAACCACTAAGGCCCGGCTTCCTTTTGCACAGGAAGTGATGGTAAATTTTAATATGTGGTTCAGGATCCTCAGGATGTTTACCCTGATTCGTTCTGCATGTTTCTGTTAATTACTATCTTGCCATTAATTACTGCTGATTCCTGGTACAATTCAGTTCGATTCCAGATAGCCAGGATATGCGTTAATATTAATTAACACTGTGTGAGGATGCTGTCATTGTAAAAAGTGGGTTTAGTACAGACATTACCTATTTGGTGGGTAGAGCTGACCCATTTTAGAACCTTTTACACAGGTTTTGGCATCGTCAGACTTTTTAGCATAGGTCATTAGATGTGTTTAAAAGGTAACATCATCAATAAAAAAGCTTTTAATTGCTGTGGTACACCACTGCTGAGGGCACCAGCTGCTCCCATTTCACAGATGAAAACACCAAGTGCTCCATCACGTGCTTCGAAGGACATGCAAATCCTGGGGTTGAGCTGACAAAACCCACCCCAAATTGTTAGTTATAACCCATATTTTAAGCACTTGAAATCAGCCCATGTTATAAACCTCTGGGGCTCAGGTGTGCAAACAAATGGGTTTAGAAGCATGCTCCCACCTGTGCAGGGCTGCTTTTTTACCAAGTGCTCGGTGTCTTACCTGTCCCACCTCAGCCAGACCGTCATCTGCCTTGTCCTTCTCACTCCTGTGCTACTCCTGTGTGTTATTTCCATGTTCCAGGAGTGAATACGGGTCCCTCGGCTGTGTCTGGTGGCTCCCCGAAAGTGTCCACCCGATCCAGGAATCGTGCTCTCACTTCGCTTGAAACACGAAATCCACACGTTGCTGAATAAGTAGGAGTTGGCAGTGACTTTTCTGATAACGTTTCCCCTCGTGATAGGCAATGTTGCCCTCTGCTGGTTAATGACAGGTTAAAGGATCCCTGCCTTCCCCTCTCCAGCAGCAGCATTTTGCCGTGACAAGCAATTTTTCACCCTCGGGGTCTTACTTGATGTCCTACAGTTGTGGAGAGCATCACAGCTTGCCTTTGATTTCTTTTTCCCCAGAAGCTCCTTTTCATTTGGGAGCACCTGGCGCACCTGAAAACCAAACTTTAATTGCTGGGTTAAGAGCAGTAATTCAGAAACCCTCCTTTTCAGAATTAACCCTGAGAAGTACAACTTCCCTGAGCCAGTTTAGCAAGTGAACTAACTGCAAGGCTTTTAATTAATATCGGCAGCAGTGAATCAGGCCTTCTGCTTGCGGCCGTAAGGAGCTGCCCCCTGCCCTGTCCTGGTTCGTGTGGCACACAGGAGCTGGCTGCAGGGGCTGGGCCGGGTTAAAAATAAGCTGTGGAAAGAGCATTATTTTTAACTCGGGTCGGTCCCAGCCGCAGGGCTGCACATGAGGGTGAGCTGGGCGGGGGGACAGGACGTGAGGGCTGTTTGGAGCAGCCCCATCCCCTAGATTTGCTTGTCAAGCAGGTATTCTGCTTCTGAGCTCAGCTGTGGAGATCACAACACGACACGACATGACCTGTCCTCCTCAGAGCCTTTCCCAGTACAAACATCAGCTCTGGCAAAGCCCTAGCGATGGTCCTGCACCTCTGGGGGTGATGTCCTGTACGGCGGAGCTTTCCCAGGGTTAATGCCTTTCAAGTAAGGCTCAGCACCAGTTCATACAGCTGGCTTTATCGCCGGTCTGCTCTGAGTCCTTTAAGCATGAATATTTAGATATGCAAAACAGGAGAAAATAGTTAATGCAAATTACAGCTTACCTGGCATGATGAGAGGGAGGTGGGGGCTGGTGCTGTGCACAGCACCCGGCCTGATCCAGCTCCTGGGCCATGGCCAGTGTGATGTTACCGCACGTGGCTACGCTGTGGTGCTGTCCTGCTCTCCTGCACCAAGAACAGGGAGAAACTTCGGGCGATTTTTTTTGTGGGGGGGGGTCTGTCTGTCGAGCTGAAGCTTGTCCCAGCTTCAGGGGAGATGGGAAATGGCTGCGTGGTGGGACTGAGGGGGATTGAGCCATGGGGGCTGCGCTGTGGGTGATGGGGACAGGCGCAGGCAGACCAGGAGCATGAATTGCTCTTGTGGGGGAAAACTGGGTCACATTGTAGTCTCACCCAGGTTCATGAAGTATTTGTCTGCTGTGGATGCTGCAGCAGGTTTCGTGGCATGTGCTACTGATGAGGATAATGCTGAGGGCAGCTGTTTGGTGTAACGCTGGTTGGTGTTACATGGGTCGGCTCATCTTAGGAAAATGCTAATTGCAAATTGCTGGTGACAGAAGGTTAGGGAGCTTACGAGGAAAGGTTCAAGACAAACACTGGTTCCTCCCCAGTCCATGGAGTGATGTGGGGATCAGCTCTTGTGGGACGAGACAGGAGCCAGGCAAGCTCTCCTGGCTCTTCGCTCAGCTGCAGTTGAATTAACTGGGGAGGTGGTAGCACCGAGCATCTTCCACTTCTATATACTTCATTGTAACTCGGACCCCAGCATTGAATGCTTGCTGGAAGATCTTTCCACCACTTCCACAGGCGCTGTGGTAACACAGCTCAGCTCGGGGAGCAGCTGGGCTCTGTGGGAGCACCCAATGGAGGCGGCACGGGGCTGCAAGGGGCACGGCACGCGGCGATGCTCTCAGCCCGGCACCGGGGCGAGGGATGAGATTGTTTGGATTATTCCATTTTGAACTGTTCCTTTCACGCCGTCTGGATGAGACCAAAGCTGTTGAGATTGATCTTTAACACAGTTAGGAGTAATTTATCGGGGTGTGTGCAGAGCATCTGGTTTAATAGTTGTGTTAAGTATTTGTGGGTTTAATCGGAGCGGCTTTGGGATGTGCACGCAGAGCTCCAGGGCCTGCGATGTTTCTCATTCCTGCACCTGCTCACCTGTACCAAACTTCAGGCATGTGTTGGGCAAGACTTTGTACATCAGCAGGAAAGCAATGAAGTTTGGGTTTCCATGGGAGGGGAGAGGTCTCTCGTGCGCTGCAGTTTGTTAGGACGTGAACGCTGCTGCCTGGGTTCTGTATGCACAACGGCTGTATGTGGTTTTCCAATTCTTTTTTTTTATATTCCTGGCACTTTATAGGCTTCATCTTCATCGGTAGCATCAGACTGATACGTGCTTCAGTGCTGTTTGTGTAGCGTGCTGGTGGGAAACCCTATAACCTCTTAAGCGGGACTGGAAATGGCTGCGAATTCGGCACCTGGCATCCCCTGAGCTTTTTCCTACTTGCTGCCTTTCCTAGCTGGAGCTCTGTGCCCCGTGCGAGGCAAAAAAAACGCAGCCAGCCAGTCTCTGGCCTCTTCCCCGAGGCCTCACGTTGTGCTGTGAAACGACTTTTTTAAAAATACTTTCCCTCTTCTTCCTCACGCCCTCAGAAGCATCTCCCAGGGTATGCTTGCAAGGTAAAGGCAATGCGACCTGTTTTCTTTGGAAGCGTCGGTGGTTCGGTGCGCGCCGTGAGGACGGTATTCCTGCTCGTTACTTACTGCGTTACGTGGTGCTTTTTCCATCTTCAAAGCGTTTTCCAGCCATGAACTAAGAGCACATGCATTCACCCAGAGCACACGCCCCTGCCGAAGCGGCTGATGCCCGGCACATCCCAGGAAAAACTTCCTGAATGTGACACACCACTTTTGATGCAAACAAAATGACGCCGTATTTCATCAGCTCTATTAAAAGTACTTAAGTAATTGTATTAATGAAACTTTAAAAAGCCTACAAGAGACAAATCTGGCACACTTTTTTTTTTCTGTTTTTTTTCTTATTTAGCCCGTTGAATGTCATTGGTCAGCTTTTTTATTTGTGATCTTACCATTTGCTTCTCGACATGTGGTTTTGCTTGGTTTGGTTTTTGTGTTTTGGTATCTTATTTCCTTACTTTGCAGCATCGGTACTGTTACAGTTTCTGCAGCAAAGGAAAGTGTCTTCATACTCATGCTGTTTTGCAGAGTACCTCATCTTTCTTAATTTTTTTCCAGGCATTGGGTTTTTATTTGCATTGTGTCCATTCTCCTTTGCTGTGTGTGTCTGTCTTGCAGCCTGGACTGTGCTAACCTTTGGCACCTTCAGACTGGTTTCCCATCTTCATTTGATCTTCCACGCTTCTTTACCACCCTTCCAGTTACAGATGTCCAACATCCAGCCACCCTGAGCCCATGTTTGCTTTGTTTTCTCCTCCCTGTCCCTGTAGCCAGCTTAGCATGGGTAGTTCTCCCTCCATTCCCTACCTCTTTGCCTTGAGCAGGGCCAACCCTTCCTACACGGGTGGTCTAGGAGAGGTGGGACGAGCTGCCACTCTCTGACCAGGTGGGAGTATCATCCTGGGCAACGTGCTCAGCTTGCTCACCCTTCCTTTGGGAAAATGGGAACAGCAGCCCCAGTGCTGTCCTATCCATCTGACTTGGTTTTTGACCCCAGTGTGGTGTGAGGCAGCTGATGGAGCCTTCTGCTCCGGGCACTCCCCCAGCTCCAGGTGGACCAGGAGATAGGAGCAGGCACGGGATAGCCAGGGATGTGCAGCTGAATCCCTCTGTTTGTGTGAGCAGACAGCCAAGGCAGGAGTTCAGCGATGCCCCATTTCCAGCCCAAATTTCTGTCGTTTCATGCTAACCTGTGGCATGTTAGACGCAGCTCACTTTTTCTCGCCTTCTTTGCTTTTTCAGGTGAGGCAGACGAAGAAGCCTTTGCCGAGGAGTGCAGACGGAGGGGACAGCACGCCCTGCCTTTCCAGCCCACCAACACTCGCCTGCTGAAGCCTCACAAGCCTGCCAGCTCCCCCAAATATGCCTATCATTATAATAGCGATGAGGTGGAAGAGCAAGATAGAAGCCGAGTTACAAGCAGCTTGGAGACCCCTTTTTATTTATCAGGTGTGCAAAAACATGTTGATGAGAAATGCGCAGAAAAGGATCCAGCAGCTAGTCAAAAGGAAAAAAACAAAAGCCAAGCAAGGAGATGGTGCTGTGTGCTGACCTAATGCCAGCACCCTGGTAGATAATAAACTGCCGCTTGTGTGCCTTCATCTGCATTAGCTCTGCTCTTCAACGTAGCCTAGATTCACAAATGCCCTGGGATATTCAGGGTCTGATCCAGGGAAAATATTGTTTCGTTATGCTGCTGAGGTGCCCACGCTCTTTGTTCTTAAAAGTGAAGGCCTTTTAGAGAATAACTAATGGCAGTACTTTGCACATTCATTTATTTAAATTGTGCTTAGCTTCCTTGCCGAAGGAGAAGTTCAGCAACTTCACGTATTAATTCTGGAAGCTGCAATTTTGGGCATCTAAATCTTAATAGGAGAGGGTTGAGACTGTTCAGGCAAACAAGGAAGCACAGCAATAGTCCTGGTTATTTTTGGAAGTAATTAGTCCTTTGATGTGTTTCCAGTCTGTAATTTTTGGCAGTGTAGTCCAGAGGCTATCTTGGACAGCAGAACCCTCGTAACCACTTGATTTAATTTGAACGCGTGGTCAGCCAGGACTGCCAGGACAGGTTACTGTGCGGGTGACAAAGCCCTGGCCCAGGCTGCCCAGAGGCTGTGGAGTCTCCTCCTTGGAGAGCTCCTAAAGCTGCCTGGACGTGGGCCTGGGCACCCTGCTCTGCGTGGCCCTGCTGGGGCAGGGGCTGAGCCCGAGGGACCCCGAGGTGCTGCCAACCCAACCCAGGCTGTGCTTCCGAAACATGAAGGTGCCTTTCCACGTGGATGCCCGCACTCAGGGCCATTCTCAGCAGTGTTGAATTAGCTGATCTGCTGGGAAGCACGAACGTATCGGGCTCCTCAGGGCAAACACAGCACATGGGAAATGTGCTGGAAAAAATGAAGGAAAAAAACAACTGTCCCCCAAAGCACAGGCACACACACTCCCAATGCTATACCAGCTTCTGTTGTGTTTGAGCCTTTGAATCTAACACTGAATTCCGTACAAAAGACCTACATTTATTGCATGGGGTGCCAACTTGCAAGAATAATCAGAGAAATTCAAATAAATGTCTTCCTGATCAGTTGCTGGAAGTTTAGACTCTTAAGGCATGGCTAAATTAAATCTTCTTAAAATAAATAACTAAATTCTTTACAGAAGCCTGAATCTAACACCTGGGCTGATGTACTGAAAGCTCCTGCACAGGCGTTACAGGATTTGTTTTCTGTGTCTGTAGCTAGCAAAACAAAACCTTGGCTCTGCATTTGGAGACTTCAGGTTCTCTGTGACCATAACAACATTTTGTAATGGTTTCCAAAGAGCATCTGAGTTTGACATGCACCTTGCAATTTTTAGAGCCATTTTAACGTTGCTTAGGATTTCCAGCTGTGAATCTATTGATGCTCTGAGGCGCACAAGTTTTCAGTTAAAACGAATTTCCAGAACTATTTGCACAATCCCCAAATCTTCTATTCTACCGGTAGATTGTCAGTTGCCATAAAACAGGTATACAAGATTCAGGGCTGAAAACTTGATTGCAGTCAAGACTATGATTTTTTTTTTTGTATTGTTGCTTTAAATATTTTGCCTGCTGTTCCTCCGATAGATAGACAGTGGCTGCTGAAGGACTGGTCGAGTTAGTCATAAAGCCCTACGTGAGTGTCTTAATCCCTCCCTGGGAAGTTTGTGCGCGAGCCCTGGCCAGCAATGCCGTTCTCCATGGGTGTTCACCTCCGTCGGCTGCCTCGCTCCGCCAGCCGGCTCCACCAGCTCTGTAATTACGTAGACCACTCGCTTGCTCCCGCTTGGCTTCTCATTTATCACCGCGACAGCTGCCGTGCGCTCGCGGGCCGGCCTGGGGAAAGCAGCATCTTTTTCTGCCTTGACCCCAAGCCCGCTCGCCGCAGTGGAAAATAGTGAAGCTCAACGGCCTCAGCCCTGGCGCGGCTCCACCTCGGATGGGATCGTTTCTGCCACCGTTGGCACGCGGCCCTTGGCAGCGATTGTTTTTAGATGTTGTCCCAGCTTTAGTACCTAAAGCAAACTCTCAGTTGTTACTGAATCACCTGCGGTGGTTTTCTTTTCCCTGCTTGAGGAGTGGGAATGCTTGAGTTTTAATTTGTAAGTCCTTAGGAAATTTAAGTGGAGGAACGTGGGGTAGGTTTCATCTTGGCTATACGATAAAGCCCCTCTCTCTCCAGTGCCGACTAGTGAACAGTACTCAGGGGTGAGATGAATCCTCTCCATAGACAGGACTTCCAGTTGTTGCAGTGGGTTTTGAATATAAAACAGATGGAGTTAAATCTGGTTCTCCACCTATCTTTGAGACTTTATTTTAGTAGAAATTGCTCTGGGTTTCGTGGTGTTACTGGTTTCAGAATGGCCTTTTAGAATAAAACTTAACCTTGTGTTCTGAAGTCACTGTGTATCTCAAACAGGTGCCTAGCTCCAAACAAATATATATATATATTTTGGTAAAAATTCAGATACTGCTAGTAATGCACTCTCAGACAGCATGGTGTTTGGCTGATTCGAGATATCTAAGCTGTACCAAAGTGGTGTTCATGCCAGCGCAGACCTGGGGGCTGCAGCTGTTAATGAAACTGCTCCGGATTTGAGAGTTTTGACCTTTATCTAGCAAGAATGGTTCAAATGTTTAATTGTAAAAGTATTGACAAATATTTGATGCTAAAGATCATTATTTGCAAGGTAATATTGCAAAGTTTGCTCTTCCTTTTGAATGAAATTGCTTGCATTAACCTAGAACTTACAGCATTAATAATTCATTTTTGATTCATTTTCATCTGCTGGCATCACTGAAGAGGAAACCACTTTAAAAGAACTAGCTTAACTAATTCTGATCCTTTTCTGGCATGGGTTCGTCTGCTGGAAAGTTGAGCTATTCAAACTTCATTACATCTTTAATGCAGTCTCCATTCTTCTCACCGACACACGATTTCCTGAATTACGCAGTACTGACTAGTAAAATCAACGTGCTGGTTATCCAGACTAATTACCTTATAATTCCCTCGCATACTTTTGTTTGGGTATGTAATGGAAAGCAAAGCTGCTTTGTTTTCTGCGGAAACCTAATACGCGAGGAATGTTGGAAGCACGGGGCGGGATGGGAATGAACTCTCCCTTGCTCCACATCCTGCAGCTGTGCGAGTGGGATGTGGCAGCAGCCCCCTTCTTCCATGGGCGCGGGGTGGAAAGATGCCAGCTGGATTTGGGGACAGGCTTATTGACCCCTCGGCTTAACCAGAGCTGCCTTCATGTGCGTTTTTTTGGCTGCTGGTGGGAGATCACCCCATTACCCGTTTGCTTCCCATAAAAAGTGGCTGGGTTGCACATGGATGGAAGGGCTTCCAGGGCTGCAGAGCCTTGCAAGCTTTTGCTTGCCATGTGGGAGTAAAACCTTGGACTCCGTTCAGCAGTAGTGTTACCTTAATTACGAGCAGGCAAGCAGGTCGTATCTGGCTTGGTATGTTCTTGTAGCAATTTTAGGCAGAATTGGTAATGAAAATAGTACGGTGAGCAAGCGTGAAGGAAGGCCCCAGTAAGTTGCTACGGCTTTTTAGTCCCCTAAAAGATCAAAGGTGGAATTACATCACAGGGTTGGACAGTGAAACTGGAGAACTCGCCCCTTGGATTTAACAGCAAAGATAATTAAACAGTGGAGCAGCATACCTAGACGGGGTGGGATGTTTTGTCACTGCTGCCCTGTACATAAAGGCAGGTTCTCCTTCCACGATGCTCTGTGGCACGGGCAGAAACCGTGGATGCGGGGAGAGGATTAGTAGGTCAAGTTGTGGTGGTTGTTGGGCCGTGGCTTGGGCTGAAAGGAGGCAGTGTGAAAGTGTGGTGTAGGGCTGTAATTGTAAATTGAGTCACATGCGTGAAATTATACTGAAGCTGTGATTTGGGGCGAATTTTTGTAATGGCATATGCAAATCTGGCCAGGCTAAAATAATAGATGGTGGCTCCAACTCAGGTAAGCTAGCTAACTTTGAAATCCCAATTTATTTTATGACTAGAGAAATACCTCTAAGAGCAGAAAATTAAGTAGCATGCTCTGCGGAACCCAACTTGCGTGTAATCTGTTGGCCAATTAAAGCTCTGTGTGCTTGTTGGAGCCTTCTGGTTTGAAAGAGGTTGAAAGAATTGCCACAAGCTTAGCAAAGAATTAGTAAATATTGAAAACAATTTTTGTTACTGGGACTTGAGCAGAAGATGTGAGTCCCTCCCATCCCCAGCCTCAGGGCTTCGGAGCCTGAAAGTGGAAGGAGGCTCCATTTCTGCCTGCACCTTTGTAGATCTTCCATAAAAATCAGGCCATGGCCTTTGTTGTTGACCCATGTGAGTCAAGAAGTGGAGGAGGTGGAGATGATGTGTTAATCATTGGTCACACTGAAGTCCTTGGTTCCTTCTGCTGACTCCTACGTTCTCCTGTGTCAGCAGAAGGAAGGTGGAGCAGACCCGTGGCTGTTCCTGACAGAGCAGGCAGATGTCGAGCAGAGCAGGAAAAAGTAGGATACTACAAACGGGGTGGGTAGGAGTGTTTTCCCTGGGACGCTTGTCCCTTTGGACGCGTCGCTCAATGTGTGCACCTCCCTTGCTGTTGCCTCTCAAGAACGTGATGAGTTTCGAAGTCGGTGACTGAACAAAATTGTGCCTTTGGGAGCTGCGGATGGCAGAGAAGTGGAAAATCAGGAGAAAAGTCAGTCTGGGACCCATCAGAGAGGCTTCCCAGTTTGTTTTGGTCCTTGCTGCGTGGTTGAGGGATTTGCTACTAAGCATTGGAAGCAGCTTTCTGAAAGCTGGAATAGCTTCTGTGCTCTCTGTGGTTCTTTTGGAAGTAGAAGAGAGGGGGATGAAATGGAGAGTGGGGCCAGCAGATGCTGTTTATTGTAGACAAGGATTGTGCAGGTTGTAAAACAGGTGTAATTCCAAATGGTGTGGATTCTTGCTTCATCCATCCCTGCTCCTGGCAGCTGACAAAAGCGAGAGCATACCAAGCTAGGCTGATGTCTATCTGCATTTGAGCGAATCTGTTTCCAAATATCAAAGCCTCGTGAAGCTCTCAGAAACCTAATTCTCCCTCCACCCTTCTCTGAGACTCTTCACGTCATGCATTTCTAGAGTTTAGATGGCTAACAATTACTTCCAAGGGTGGGAATTTGCAAAGCCCCTCTCCAAGACCAGAACTGCTCAGCTGAAACTGGCTCAGCCGGGCACTGTCTGTGGCAGCTTTCCACGACCACTTTGTGATGCTGGCAACCCACCAGGACACATTTACTACAAATTAATCAAATAGCACTGGGGCTGCTGCTTTTCCAAATCAGATTTTATTCTCTCATGACTTTGGGACTAGCCTTCTAACCAAGGCAGCTAAATATGCTTTTAATTAGTGCCTGTTGAAGTATTCCAGTGAAATGAGCACTGAAGGGTTACTTAAATCTTCCATGTGCGATTTTTATTTTTGTTAGGAGCTGCTCCAATTGTTTGGATCAGGTTTTTGGCTGTTATCACCCAGCGTAGCATCACTGGAGCTAACAGAGTGACAAAGTTTGACCTATCCTTTCTTCTTAGGTGGGGGTAGCAAGGGAAATGGCTGGAAGTGAAATTATTTATCACAGCAGGCTAGAAACAGAAAGGACCTGGCAGTTTTCTCCTGAGGAATACTCTGTATTTGTGCATTATCTCCTACTCTGGCCAATCTGTATCTGTGTGTCAGTGATAACACTTGAAAGATTTCCACTTTTTACCCTTATCGTTCGAGAGCTGGTAGGAGACCATGTTGTCAAATACCTAAATATCTTCATACCGCATTATTTTAACATTTGAATTGTTTCATTTAGAAGACAATGAATTATGTGGCATTCATTTCAAGACCTAATTTACATTTGACTCACAGCATTCTTAGGGAAAAGTTGCTAGAATTGCTTTCAAAAGCTCAACCGTTTGAAGAAAGTTGACTTTCAAAACATAAAAAAAAAAAAAAAAGGAGTTATGATATTAAATAGCATCAAAAGCAACCATGCCTCTATGTGGAAACCTTTTGGAAATGCTGACAGTGTTTTGAGAATGAAAAATGAGAAAATAATGAAGCTAATATCCTGTTAGGTTTCAATGGTCCTTTCCCAAATATCTGTGCTAATGTTTCATCGTTATGACGTGATCTAGTTCTGATCAGCCGATATGATGCTGTTTTTCCCTTCCAGTGAAGGGAAGATCCCTTTGAATAACACCCTTTGGATGAGTGATCCTCGGGAGTCAGCACGTCCCTTCCGCCTCCGTTGGCCTCTGTGGGAAAGCCGAGAGACGCTTGAGCCCTTCTGGGACGTGTCTCTTACTGCATCTTTTTAATGCAGCAAATCAAAAGCCAGGGGATCCCAGATTTGGCAGCGTGTAGGTGACCGAAGGGCTGACATCGAAGTGACCTTCGTGGGTGGGGTTTTTATTGAGATGTTCAGGCGGTGTCCCCCGGGATGGGGCTGTATCTCAGGAGGGTGGCAGGGCACGGGGAAAACACCGTGCCATTTGCAATTCCACAAAGCACTGGCAGCTTTTCTCTTCCTTAAACAATAAAACTGGTTTCCACTCTAACTTTGCACAGGCTAATCACTCATGGCAGAATTTCTAAACAAATATCCTGGCTCTTGACTCAGACGATTGCAGAAGGTGAAGTAATGCTGTCGGTACAGCGTAGGAGCTGGAGTGATAACCTAGGAGCGCTTTTCATTTGCTGCAAGGGAGTGTATTTCCTCTAATGCTCAAGCTTTTGCTAGTGTCTGAAGTGATTTTAGCCCAAACAAGTGTGGCTCTCCCAAAGTCTTAAATTGCAGAACTGCGGCTCTGCTGTGGCACAGCCGTAATTGCACTTGGGAGGAGCTCTGACTCGAGGCACCTGAAGCCACAGCCTGACTTCAAAGCTTTCTGGTTACCGTAACCCTCTGACCTCACGCTGTTTCCTTTTCCCATCCTAATTTTGCTGTCGGTGCTAAATGGCTGGAGCACCGGGCGCTGCAGTGAGGTGGCTTCCTTCAGGGTCGTGTCCCACTGCCTGCAGACCAAATGGAGAACAGAAATATTTCCAGACAGGCAGAGCTGAGCCCTTCCTGGCCGCTCCTCTGACTCGCAGCCTGGGTCCGAGGTGTCTGACCGAGGGGCTTGTCCTCTCGGTGCGGCCCCGTTCCCTGGACCACGCCGGTTCCCAGTGGCAGAGCATCGCTGAGCTACGGGATCCCTCCTGCCACCTCACGGCGTGGTTTGCTTTTGGTTATTTGAGGGAAGCGCGTGCTACCTTTGAGTTTAGGTTTGTAAGTGCACTGGGTAGATGTGGTGCTGGTTCTGCGCTGTACAGGCAAGTCCGCTGGCAAGTTGTGTGGTGCTGCAAGCCTGGAGGAGAGGAGGTGATGCAGAGCAGGAACTGGTTTTCGTGCATCTCTGTGGGGAAAAAGAACATATTGGGATGACGATCACGTGGCTGAAAGCTTGTGCCTGTTGAACCAGCAGCAAGTGGTTGTTGCTTGAACTTAATGCTTCCATGTACCATAGGAGCTGCAGTAGCATGTAGCCTATGGTGCATTGTTAAGCATGAGCAGACCGACGACCTGCATATAAAGCGCATATTGGTAAACACCGAGCACCTTCTTATTTACTCAGGATTCTCAGCATTCCCTGTTTTTAAAATGGAAATGCAAATATCGTGGTAACTCTAAATACTGTGGGCAGGAAATGCCAGTACTTAAATAGCTCCTGCTGTGTAAGTCTTATTGCTTCCATTTTGAAAATTATTCCGGTTTTGCATGTGCTCTAATTTTGAAGCTTTTCCTGAATGGCTTTGAAGTCTTCTGAAAGTTCTTAGATCTTTTCAGACTTCAAAGATAGATACAGTGTTTTCTTTCTGTCCTATGTAAGGGATATATTAGAACTGATTATTTAAAATGATAATAAAAAAAAATAAAAAATTGGAAAGCCAGATCTTTTCTTTAAGACTCCTTAAACCATTCAGAGAACGTGTGCATTTGATAGAGGGGAAAAGTCCATGAATACTGTGAATAGTGTTTCACAAGCCGTGTTTCCTCAGGATACAAAGAAGGCAGCAAGAGGAGGAAGCAGAAGCAGAGAGAGGAACAGAAGAAGAAGAAGTCAACCAAAGGGAGTTACTAAAACGGACTTCTCTGCTGTGCCAATACCTTTACAATAACAGCAACTTACGTTACATTTGAGCACAACTCTTCTGAATATATATATATATTTTTTGATTGTTCACACTGCTAGTAAGGAAGTGACTCATGTTTAAAACTGTACTAAAATTGCACTATATTATTCTTTTTAGTTTCACGGAGTGGCTTTCTTGCCAGTCAGGTTAAGGAATTTGGACGAGGCTGAACTTGGTTAGAAGTGTGTTATGTTTGACGATTGGAAAACATTACAGAATCTCTTACCTCTTCCTTCCCTGGGACTAAAACTACTCTAGTCTAGCATTTATTTGTTTTGTAGGTTATAGACAGTTGTGCAAATGCCTGCTTGTCCAGTCACTCTAGCATCAACATCAGGCTTGTTGAAAGAGTTAAACATCAATCCCGTTCCTTCATGTCACTGGGAGTCGGACTGAGACATGCTCTCATGTGGTAATTTATGCAGACTTAATAAATGACTTCTATGTTTTTTTTTCTCCCAAGCTGGGCAGCAAAGGTTTGTCCCTACTATTAAAATGTTCCTTCTTTTTAAAGTGTATCATGAAGTTATATCCTCTGGTTTTAAGAAACTTAGTGTAATGACGGTCTTCTGTAACACTTCTGCTGATTCCTTTAAGCGTAGTTGACTCCCGGTGAATCATTTAGTGAAACCATTCCTTATTTTAAAATTTTGTTTTCAGAAGCTAGAGACAAATGATCGAAGTGCTACTTTAAAACTGCTCTTTGTTTCTGTTGAGTAGCTTTTAGATAATGAAAATATTTCAGGATCTATGTAAGATTTTGTCTTTTTTTTTTTTCTGCAAAGAACTTGCATCTTTATGTATGAAACCATTTTGCATCCGTTTTATTGCAGGACTAATTTTTTTTTGAAAACATGTCTTCAGTTTAAAAGAAATCTACTTTTTCTGGCTAGATTACTTCCTCGCTTCCCGTAATCGTCTCATGTGCATGATCCATTGCTTCTCTTAACCTTTTAGTTTGTCCAGAGCCCTTCTGTTGCCTTAAGCATTTACCTGCATGTTTCTCGTCAGTACGTTGCCTCTTCTTTTTAACCTTCAAGTAGGAGTTATCAGCTCATGGTTTTGTTTTGTTTCTCGTGTCTTCCTCTTGCCAATATGTTGTTGATGTAACAGACTTAAACCTAGCAATACTGAAAGTCCACAGTTCCTGGAGAAACTCACTCCCTCGTGTATGAAGCGATACACATAATGGTGTAAGGAAGAAGCTAAACAGAAAAAATCAAGTCTGCATTTTAGCATGGTTTGATATAACAAATTCTGGTGTCTGTGGTATCTGAATGGTTTAGCTTCTAATGCTTACATTACAGAACGTAATCTTACGCAAACATATAACCATACATGAACTCTGTTAGGGTATTTAAATTAAGGTTAATATGAAATAAGCCTGAATACCATTTTTTCTGTCACTTAAGTACCACTTTTTCATTTTTGTGCAGTGTTACTAATATTTAAAAATAAAGAAAATTCTCCTTTATACTTTGTCCTCTCGCACTGTCCTGTAGACTAGAGCTGGCACCAGCTGTTCCTGTTTGATTTGTGTTAGAGCTGAGGCTGTAAGCACAAGAGGAGAGCCCACGGTCACCGAACACCCACAAGCTCACCACGCGATGCCTTCTGCTACATCCATGAGCAAGTCGATAGGGTCCCCATGCCAAATGGCTGATACTGGAAAGCCAGGGTTCCTTCTGGCTGGAAACATCACCACAGGAGCATACACATCAAACGGAGCCTGCACATTACATGCAAGGATCATACAGAGAAATGCACAGCTCTTTGAATTGCATCCCATTTAAAGCCCTTCCCCCTTTGGGGAGAAGTCCCCATTAATATGTGTGCTAATTTTAAGCTATTAAGCTCCTTGTTGTGGGGAAAATGGTGCCTTCCTTGGAGAAGCAGGAGAGGTGGAGGAAGGGAGAGGTGACGCCAGCCTAGGGCTGGTCTCCCCGGGCTGTCCCCGTGCTGTGAGCAGCCTCACGTCACAGGACAGCGTGGCTGCAGATCAGGAATGTGCCTTGAAGAGTTAGAGCAGACCGTCATTTGGGTACGTAAATATATTCCTGAGTCTCATCCCTGCATTAGGCCTGAAGAAGGAGGACAGAGCCTTAATTAGGAGGCCTGCAGGTGGGCTCGTGGTTGGTTAGGAAGCCTGAGCACTTCATGAAGCCTGCGTGTAGGCACTGCCACATCATCTGGGATCTGGGCATGCCTTTGTTGGGGGCCATACCCAAGAAGAACCTAGGTGAACTGTATGTACCCCTGCACCAGAGTACAAAACTGCAGAAAACTGCAGCTTTGCCCCTTAATGGCTGCCTAGCCCCTCGAGATGCCCATCTCACTGAGGGCACCCCCCAGAAATGTGGGTGCCTGCTTGCAGCTGTGCTACCTTGGGAGAAGATCCTGGGAAACGCAGAGTCCTCAGAGGAAGGAATCACGGGCATCATCTTTCCTGTAACTACCTAGAATCTGCCCAAGCTTGCCCAGAAATTAAGCAATGTGGGCCCATGGCCATCGAGCACGATTCCTTCCTTCAGCCCGGTTATTTCTGGGCATTAACTGAAAGGCAACTGCTTCAAGGAGTACCATGGAGCAGGGCTGTCAGCTGGGGTATCGCGACATGCTGGGTGATGCAGGACAGCCTGTGCCGTGTCTGCCACGTGTGTATGAGCAGGCACACATCTCACGAGGTTTCTGCATCCATCTGCATCCATCTGCCAAGGGGGAAGGCTGCGCGATGATATGGGGCAGGAAAAATGCAGGTGGGCGTGAGACGCCACAACTGATAAAAGATAGCGCTGGCCCATGAGTGGCTGTGAACAAATGTATTATGAAAGGTAGAAAAAGGTTTCTGACCATCCTACAACACGTGTATGGAAGAGCTGAGGACGGAAACAGAGCTAGTCTAAATACAGACCTGGCGTCATGTATAAAATGTGTTGCAAAACGATTCGTTACAGAGCAGCCACCTGGGCTCACAGATCTGAAGAGTTTTCAACCCCTTTTAGAATCCCACGAGAAAGTTGAATTATTAGGGTAAAGAACATGCAGCGAGTTGAGAAACAGCATAATTAAAATGTTACACTGAAAACAAAACAGTTTTATCTTCAGATAGGAGGACACAATCGCAAACAAGCGAAACGGGGAGAGATAAGGGCTCCTGCTCCTCACTTGGAAAATGCCACTGTGAAAATGGTTTGAATTCAGTTTTTTTTTTCACACCTTTTAGAGATGTGCAGCCTGCTCTTTGAACTGAGGTTGGGCAAGACTTTGATGTTAAATAAATGATCTCAGAGAGTGTTGGTGTCAAAGTGATAACAATGTATTTTTCAAGTTTCTGCCCAGTCTCTGATTAGTGCTGGTGCCCACCTCTCTGGGCAGCTTCCCGACCTGTAAGCACTACTACTAAAAGGTAAGACAAAAGCTCCATTTTTCTTTCTTAGCTTGGCAAATTTCAGAACGATCTCATGATCCTTTGTGTGCATTGTTTGAAATAACACATCCCAAAGGTGCTCCTTCTGAAATGAGTCGGATACCCAAAAGATGTGTAATAATTGTTAGGAAAGCATGAAACTGCCCATTTCTCCAACGATGCCTGAAACGTGTGACACGTGCCCGCATCTTTGTGAACATTTCCAGCCATGCGCCACCAAAGCGATGCCTATCAAGTGGTGAGATCAGCTTGTAACTGTACTGAATTTCATTGTTTTATTCTATATATTTAGAAATGCATTCATTTCCCTTCCTCCTCCCTTTTCTTTTGTATTTGCCAGTTGCACAGGACCGTTCATTCTTGGGATGCTCAGGTTAGTCCTTGCTGCATTTCAGACCTCAGTTGTGCACTCTTGCTCCCTTATGTCCAAACTTAGCTAATATTTTGGTGCTCTGTCTCCTTCTCACGTTAGCTTTCCTAGGAAGCATCTTACTCCCTTCCTTCCATGTTGACATGGGGAATGGTACAATCACCTGTGATTAGCTATATTTAATTCTGCTTTTCCCAGTGAGTAGGTTGGAATCTGGTCTGAAGAGATTTATTATCATTAGTTGCAAAACTCTGCTCATTGCTACCTGTAGCGCTGAAAATTGAAAGCAGGGCAAGGATTTTTTCTTCTCCGCTGATTAAAATTAAAACAGGGCACTTAAAGAGATCCACAGATGCTCAGATTTAATAAATGTTCATATTTGAAACTGTAATAGATTCAGCTGCCTTGTGTCAGCACACTTGGACTTCTCACAGGTTTTTCTAGCAGAAAGGGTTCAGGTGGGGTGTTGGGAAGTGTCAGGTGTGTTAAGGAGCTTGCTGGTGCCTTCTGACACCGGCTGTTAATTCTGGACAGCAGAAGAAGCATGGCCAAAGAGGCTGAGCTGCTCCAAGCTGCCATTTCCAAGTGTGGGGTTAGGTTACCTCGCTGCTCTCCTCACAGGTAGAGACTGCTCACCTCATTCTACGTACCTTGAACTGCAGCATCAAGCATCCCAAACTTTCTTACTTCCTTCTTCCAGGAAGCACCATGTTGCCAAAAGCAACCCCAAAAAGCAAGAAGTGAACGTGAGAGGAAAACCAGAATACCTGCTCTCATAACGAGTCTGAATGCTTTGGTTTCAGGAAAACGCCTCCATGTCTGCCTGGAAGTGGTCACCGATTTTTTAGAACGTCCCCACGGATGGAACAAGGCCTCACTGCACTGCCTGGGTGTTCGATTGCTTCTCTTCAATGCCTGTTGCCGTTGGCGTACACATACACCTTTCTACTTACATAGCACACATCATTTTTTCCATCCCTTGTTTGGGAAGTGCTCATCCTTTGGTTAATGCGGAATGGCTCGCTTGTTCGTTAGGCTGCCAGTGGTTGCAATATAATGAAGTCTTGTGGTTTGGGAAGTGTTATTTTTACATTATCTCAATACTAAAGAGTTAGGCTCGGGAGAATTTCCTTACTTTAACCGCAAAATTTGGTTCTAGGATTTTAAGATGAAAGGTAACAGTAGAACACAGTAGATTGCTCCAAACCCAGTAGGCAAACACATCTCGGAAATGTATTAAGCCAAAATTCATGAAACTCGTGTTTCTGTCTGAATTCTGGAGGTGTGCCGTGTGACAGCTTTGGGTGTTTGAATGTCCTCAGTGGAGCAGTGCTGGCTGCATATTGCTACGTGAGACCAAGGGATAATATAAGCTCCTTTAATACCCCGAGCACTCGGAGCATGACTGAGCTTTAAGAAGTCATTAAGGAGCACCAGGCAGACTCTTCCCACGGTACCTGGAGGGGACACGCACCAGAGGTGCACGACGTGCTCCTGGCAGCAGAGGCAAGCCACAACCTGCCGTGCCGGTGGTGATGTGACAACCTGGGCTTAACGCTTCGGGATGCAAGGCAAGGAGGTAACCAGCACCAGATCCTTCCCGCTGCTGTGAGTCATGTTTTATACTCAGAAAAGTGATTTGTCAGCTCTGTCCCACTGGCCTGTCTTTGATAGTGACTAATGGTGGATGCCTAGGGGAGAGCACAAGAACAAGCTGAGTGTGTAATTATGCTTCACCCTACTGTTTTCCCAGCTTTGGCACTCTCTGGGTCAGAGGCTCCTGGATCCAGAAATGGAGTTTTCTGTTGCCTGATTTTTGCTTCCATTGATTTGCTCAGTTGCCTCTTAACCTGGGAATCTGCATAATATCCACAAAGTCCTACAGCAAGGAATCTGTTGGGTGAAGTGATATCCCCTTCGTTTTCAACCATTCCACATTGGTTTCCTCCACCCTTACATTGTAAGACACTGGGAACATCACATCCTCATTCACCTCTTCCATGACTTCCAGGTTTCACTCCTGTCAGGCTTGGGTTAACTCTTTTATGACCCAAGAGGTCCAGTGTGCTTAATCACTCCTCGCAGGAAAGCCATTCGCTACCTTTGATCGCCCTCGCAGGTTAGGAAAGCTCGTTAAACTCAGCTCTATAAATTGTGATGACCGCCCAGACGAGCATGACTAGCATTTTAGCAACTCGCTAACACCCTGTGTCGGGCTGACAGACAGAGAAATGCCACTGAGTAAAGCCTGGGATGCGGGAAGAGGAGACCGACCCCTGAGAGCCGCCTCCGATGCCTCCAGACTCCCGGGCTCCGCAACGAGGATGCTTGAGCTCATTGCAGGGTTGGTGTTCGCAGAAGTCCAACACGCCTTCACCTTCCTTCACCCTGCCTCAGATGAAGATGTGTCACGGGGCACTGGCAGCAGATGGGACACACCGCTCCTGACCCCGCACAACTCCTGCAGCCACTTGTTCCTCCTTGGGCTGCAGGTGTTGGCTATCCCCAACTCCACGTGCCTGGAGGTGCCACCACCAGTTTGCCACCTACTATGGAAGCCTGGTGCTGGCTGTACGACCACTGCCAAGCAGAGAGATGGGTTGGGTCCCCTTGGGAAGCTGCCTTGCTCTTGGTGTGACATGTCCCTGTAGGCACCGCCTGGAGGCACAGCCTGTGCGAATCCACACGTCCCCGATTTCTGCAGCATTGCATGTGGCACTGCTACTGCTTTTCCACTTCCTGACCCATTTTGTCCAATGTGCAAAGGGTTTTTCCCAGTTGTAGAAATTGGGGCTGTGGCTTTCCCAATGCCCTTCAGCACATTTTGCACACGGAAGGCAAAATTCCTTCCATTTTGCACATGCAGGGCAAAATAAGAGTTCACTTACCACGTTCCAGGGTCACTGACTTCATCTGGGAAATCATAAACAGCTGGGGTTTTAGTCATGGGGAAGTATCAGCGATAGGGAGGGAGGATCTGCAGAGGTGAGAGGGCGCAGGTCATCAAACCATGATTCTTAAAGTGCAAAGTCAATATTGGCCCATTGCCTAGCTGGGTCCAACCCCCAGGATGTTGTGTCTGGATCTGTAGTTCTGATTCAGATCCATCTCCACTTTAAAGACGATTTCACCCAACTGGGTCTCCATCCCAGTGCAAACACTAGGTAATCTCTGCTTGCTGTGCTCCTGAGGTAGCCCTGCTGTGGTTTGCAGGGAGATTTTTGTGTGCACCTGAGCCCAGGGCCTCCTCTTTCTCAGCAGGATTCAGGTTTGGTGGTGGTGGTTAATCAACAACATGACTTCCCTCGGAACCACAGATTTTTCTGTCATGACTGCTTAGGAAAATATTGTTCAGCTAACTTGCAATGCAGGTCCCAGGTTGCATTAGGAGCTGGGATGTGATAGAACACGATGGTAATGAGTCACCTCCTATCATGTTTTATTGTGATGTGTCAGCTGAGAGAGCTGGAGAGCTTTAGGTGTTTCTACCAGCACGATTATGAAACAACTGCTGGTTCATGCAGAGATTACTAAGTTTTTCCTAGGCTAGTTAGCTGATAAGTTCAGGTCTGTGGTTTAGCAATGTTTTGTTAAAGTTGCTAACAAGGAGTTGCCTCAGAGTCTATTTTCCACCCAGAAAAGTCATCAGCCTCTTGTTACCGTGGGTTAACCTTGCTCAGAAACTGGAGTCGTCAGGAAGAGACTGCCTCTCCAAGCAGAGAGGATGGTTTGCCTTTATTTTAGGGCTACTTTCTGCTGACATTGACTAGAAAAGGGTGATGATACCATCACCTGTCGTTGCTGTAGAACTAAGAGTATGAAGGCTTGATTTGGAAATTCAGGAGGTTAGAGACTGGCCCTATGCTTTTTGATTTAATCCAGAGTGACAGATGCCCAGTGACAGGCAGAAAAGCTCACAGGGCACTCTAGGTCAGCTTTTCGTTCCCTTTACTGCTGGCTGCACTGCTGGCAGGGTGCTAACCCTCCACACAGCCACTAAGCAGCAGCAGACAGGATCCTTCAGGATGCTGCCCTAACACGGGGTACGGATCTGTGTCTATGGGATGTAGTGGGTGATGGGTCACAGTGGGTGATGGAACTGGTGCTGGTGGAGCTGCCAAGCTCCTTGGGACATGGGTCTCGGTCTCCTCCACCTCTGCTGAGACCTTCAGCCACCTCCTGCTGAAATACTCATGGCTTTGCCGGGGCGGTGCAAGCAAACCTCCTAGCTGGCCAGTTTGCAAGTATCTGATCTATGTGAGCTGCTCTGGAGACATGGAGACGGTGTTGGTATTTTTTTTTTTTAATGCTTTGGTGAATTTTAATAATAAGGATTTGTACGTCCAACTTCTCCTGCAGTGCTATTTAATTTTAATATGGGCAACCTCAGCAGGTGGGCTGTGGCACCCAGCCCTGACAGTGGTGACAGACGTGGGGCAGGTAGAGGCAGATCTGTACCCTCTGTCACCACTCTGTGACCTCCCCTGATGGTGACCCTTCTGCAGCCCCCATTCCCTTAGCCCTATGTCTCTCTGCAGCAGAAAAACTCAATTTAGTCAAATGTTCTGGGGCTTTTTTGTTGGGTGTCAATAAACAGTGACCATGCGAGGGTTTGGCCTCCCCTTTGCTGACACCTCGGTGTCCCACCATGAACCCCTTGCAACCCTGCTTTGAGGAGAGGGTTTGCTAACAGGGCTATAGATGTTTCACAGGAGGCCTCTGGGGAGGGATGCTGAATAATGGAAATGTTAACAGACCTTTCATTACAGGCCCTATACATCATTACTTAATTTCTTCGCTTTTGTCTCCTGTTTTTCTTTCCCCTCCCTCCCCGATCGATAGCGCTCATCCTGCTCGGTGAACAGACTTGATACTGTTCTTATGGTGTGAAAATTACTGTTGCTTTGACTGGCTTCTATTACAAGGTGACAATGCTTGGCAGAAAACAATGAATCTTCCTATTATTTGGAAAATAAATGTGATTTATGGCAGCAGCAATCAATAGTGGTCTGCGTCTTGCAGTCAGAGTGCTCGCTTCCCTGAAATAAGGCTTTGGAGTGTGAAAGCTGTTTGTCTGGTGCTGCTGAGCTATTTATAATATATATGTATTAATCTCGGCTTTTATTAAGAATTTTTCCAGAGGTGATGATAAAGAAAACATCTATTATCTTTTTAAAGGTGTGAGGCCTGTTTGGAAAGCAGCTGAGCGGGTGTGAAGCTGAGCGTGCTGGCAGGGCAGGACACGGCGCGGAGGTCTGAGATGCTGGAGGGAGGAGGAGGAGGAGGAGAAGGAAGAGGAAGGCCAGCCATCGAGCACCTGCCGTCGCCTCCCTTCGCTTGCTGGAGAAATGGGGGTCAGCACTGAGGGTTCGGTATTAAAGCTCCACAATGCTGATGGCAAAAAACAGACCAATATAACTGCAGGGAAGCAGAGCTGCTTTGCCCGACAGCTGTGCGAGGCTAGAGATGTCTGGGGAGGCCTGTGAGGCTGTTCCTATTTTTTTTTCTGCTCATTCTTGCTTTTTTATTATTATTATTATTATTATTATTTTTATCTATGTGGGCGACCTCTGCTCCCAGACCTCACAAATGTGGGTCCTCTTCCTCTGCTGCCTGTGCTGAAGGTGTCTTGTGTTTCTTGAAGAACTGGTAAATAAACAGCTTACCTACCTGGTTGGTCCTCTCTTCTTTTGTGTCTCTCTTAGGCAAAGGGACACAGGGAGCTTCTCATCTTATTTATTTACCTTTAAATAGATGTGGTCTCCACGTCCCCTCAACTCTTGGTTTACTCCAGGTAGCACTGGACTAGTGGTCATTTAAACTACAGTTCAGTTGTGTTTATACAGAGGGTGTTGTGTGGCTGAGTACATATATCAGCACTGCCTGCAAGCAACTACATTTTAAGCTCAGCCCTGAGCTTTTCCCCATAACTGGGCTTCCTGAGCCAAGGAAGAGGCCACGGCATCAGGGCTGAGGTCTCAGCTGGGCACGGGGATCCCAGGCCCCTACTGGAAGACACCCTGGGAGAGCTGCGATGCCCAAGCCCTGTGACGCTGGAGCTGCCCAAGTGATCCCAGGCCTGAGGTGGAAGCTTTCAGCCCCTGGGGATCCACTCACAGACCTGGAGGTTCCCCTGACCCCCAGGCTGTGCCGGGCGGGTGGCCGAGCCCTGGCCCAGGCTGCCCGGAGGCTGTGGGGTCTCCTCCTTGGAGAGCTCCAAAAGCCGCCTGGCCGTGGGCCTGGGCACCCTGCTCGGGGTGGCCCTGCTGGGGCAGGGGCTGGGCCCCAGGGACCCCGAGGTGCTGCCAACCCAACCCGGCTGCGATTCTCTGACCTATTGCTGGTGCACAAAGGACCAAAGACACAGGAGACCCACCTCTGAGTTATTTCCCTGTGTAGAACTGACCTTTTCAGGAAAACAGAGAGATTTTCATTGAGGTATTTTGGCAGAGATGAATGTTCCCAGAGAAAGCAGGTACATCAAATGGAAAGAGGGCGATCGTTAATTTTAAGAAGTCAATTTTCTGTCAAGTCAAGTTTCATTTTGGAGATGTTTTACTGTCCGTTCCTACTAGCCTTCTTGCTCTGCTTTGGGGCTGATTTCTGGTCAAGCTGAAAGTTGCTTTGTTCTCCACAGAAATAAGTATACATGCCTCCATATACATATCTGTACGTGCCTTAAATATCCTTCTGAATATTTTCAACTACTTTTCTTAGGCCAAGAGGATGGATTCTGTCCTAGCAGCTCAGAGGATGGAACAAACAGCATCCACCTTCATCAGATAGACTTAAAACACTGGAATCAGCAGTTTGCTGAACACTTCAGTGCAGAGCCTTTATTTTTTAGGCCTTTGAGTTTACGCTCAGGTAGCGCCAAACACTGGGGTGAGCTAACCCTGATTCGTGCCTCCTTAATAGAGGTCCTTTGTTTTATGGGCGAGGGGGGAATATTATGAAAATCTGATCTGCTGCATTATGTGGGGCCACATAATTTCATTTAATAATGCTTGCATGGAGGTTATGATCTCATGGCAAACCCACAGCGTATCTCACAGAGAAACACCCAGCCACAACAGGGATGGTTATCTGGCTTAGGCATCACCTCTTACAGAATGTGCTCCCATTCACTCAGCTCCTCCAGCAGCAGCCTAGTCCAGGTGACTGCCTGCCTGCCTGTCTGTCTGCAATGTCCTTACATCAGGCTCCCATTCAGGGAGACAGAAGCAGGTAGGACCATCTCTGGCCAGGACTAAGCATAGGATTTGTGATGAGTTAGCTGTAAGTAATGGGCTTCAGCGGGAAAAATACCCTAAGTGCAACTGCCAGGGTAGCTATAATTATACACACATTGATAAATATTAAACTATGGACTATTGCCAAATGGTCTTTAGCTGGTGTGGCTTATTTCTTAGACTTGCAAGAGGCAGCATATAGAAAGAGAGCTGTCAAAGTCAGTTCACAGCTGTGTTTCCTTATCTGAAATTAGAGCCCCAGGACACAGCTGTATTCTTGTACTCCGAAGATTAATTTAAAACAGATATGATATGTTTTATATCAGGCTCTTCCCTTCTGTCTAGGATTTTTGTGGATGTACTTATTGCAGGTGTAGCTTTTCCTGCTGTCCCACTTCAGAGCTGTCACTGGTGTGTTTGTGTGTGCTCACCTGGCTCTTGGTGCAGGATTCAGCACTAGATGCTTTAGTGCTGTATTTCTAGTGACAAGTACCATTACTGGGATTATACATCGATCATACCAACAGAGGCAGTCTGAGCTAAAATTCTGGAACTATTTAAAGCTTCATATACAACATAAATAAGCTAGTATTATGTATGTCACCACACTGAATCTCACTTTTAAAGGACATATCATAGTGATCAGGAAACAGAATAGCTAAGTAAGAAAAGTAACATGTTGCTGCCTCAGAATCCAGCCAAAATTATTTGATATCTTTATCAGGATGTATCCTGAAATGGTTTTCCTATTTGAATTATACCTTGTGGGGTGCAAAGTACTTTTCTGAATGGAAACCAACCCTTAATTTAGCCCTAGCAGTTACTGTGTTATTTGCACTGGAATGTATAGATATTCAGTGAATTAAATCATGACGTATCCTTCCAAGTGCAATAGTTAAGAAATTCCATCAACCCACATTACCTTAAAGCAGCCTTAGCCAACTAATTTGTACTACTGGAAATGTGGCACACTTTACTGTGATTAGTTAATTTGGATACTTACATAGTAAACCTTCCAATCCTGCTATCGTTTATGAGCCTAGAAGGTGCTTAGCTCCACTGAGCTTAATGTACTCCTGTCAGGTTCCCAACTTCATCAATAAAGCTTTTCCCTTAGGAAGAGGGTGGCATGTTCCTGACTCTTTAGGTCAAGTTGAAGCTGTTACTAAAACACTTTTTTTGGTATCAGCCAAGAGCTTTCTATGTTGTAAGCTACATCATCCCCATTTTTGATACACCTGAACTTCCCAGCACATTAGCCTAATATTTACCAGCTTTGTAAAAAGTCTGTCACAATTTCTTCTTTAGAGTCCTTCTGGTCTTCTGCAATTCCTGGGCATCTGGGGCTGCAAACTGTATTAATCTGGAAGCACAGGTTTTACTGGAGGAATCAGCCCTTGCAGATATGAAGTTCAAAGGGGGAAATTTGCTGGAGTGAGGGTAGGCTGGAGGCAGAAGGTGGTTTGATGTATGATACATGGCCATATTACAAGCCTAGCTCTGTACTTCAGAAGAAGGCTTTCATGGTTACAAGAGTAGCCTGGGACTTAGGGAATCTGCATGCAGTTCTTGACTCTGTACCTACCTTCCTGAGTCAATCTTACAATGGTTATCAGCCAGCCTCTCTCTGATCCCTGCATATAAAATAAGGTAATTTAATCCCTTTCTCTTTCACTTCATTCAGACCATTTAGCTCGTTAATTCTTCAGAGCAACACCTCAGTCATGTCATTTCATAAGATGAGCACACAGAGTAATAATGTGGGGCAGTGCAGATTAAACAATCCTGCAGCTTATAAAAATGGAATTCAACCTACACTCCACCTTACTCCCAATACCAAGACAATGCATTTCTCCCTCTCCCTGAAATCTGGGGGCACCAGAAATGGAGGTGGGGAGATCGGCCAAGTGCTGTGCTCCACCCTTCTGCAGCTGGCTCTCATTGCTTGCCCTCCCAGTCTGCCTAATGGTATTTGCAGTGCAAGTATTTGTACAGTGACAGCCATAGCTGAGGGCTTTCCCAGAGATAAGGTGTTTTATTTCACTTCCTATCTGCAAAATAATGTAATTAGTTTATCCCGTGTTTGTCAAGAGAAAACAAAACTGAATAGTTTAAATGGTATTTGGAAGAACTGCTATGGCAACACTTCTGCCCTTTGGCACAATTCAGCCTTTAAGTCTTTATCCAGCTGTTCCTGTGCTATGTCCACCACTCCTGGCTGTGACACAGAGCAGGGCTATAGGAAGAAATCTTCCTGATTTAGAGAAAAATTTCAGCACATCCATCACAGGAACGTTATTCTACTCCTTCCATTATTTATCTCCTGCATTTTTAACCTGCCCTTTTGGAGGTACTCACATTTTTGGGGCGTGGGTTGATGCAGAAGCAATGCATCCCATTTTGTCCTGGCTTTCCTTCAGCTCTGCCCCCAGCATGCTGGATGTGAGTCCCACTGGACTGCAACAGACCGGTGACTGTCCTCTGTGAGGCCTTAAGTATATTTTCCCACTTGTTAGACAAGCCTAATGTAACCCTGACTGTCAAAGCCAACTAGTTTTGTAAAAAGATGTTGTAAGATCTCAAGAATCCGGAGCAAAAGGAAGAATGTTTAAAAAGGCCCCCAAAACAGCTACCTTTAATGGAATTAGATAGCTTATCTAAATAAATAAGGAGCAGCTATTTCTTGTGGAAAAAAATCTCAGTGATTTCCCCTGAGGTAAAATCAGTAGAGCAAAAAAAAGTCGTCGTCTAAAAAAAATCCCTCACCATAAACCCAAGGGGACTTGTCAGCTCCACAGCAGAAATTGAAGAGACCACTCAAGCAAGAAGAGGATTAGGCTGTCTCCTATCAAAGCATGCATGGACTGGATTTTTACAGCAACTTAAACAGAAAGTGTTTTTTTATTCTTTTCTCTTTTTGTTTTTTTTTTTTTTTTTTTTTTTTCTTTTCTTTTCTTTTTCATTTCCAGCTGTGGCAAATATTGGAAGAAAAAATATGTCCAGTACAGACCATAAAGTAATGTCTTTTCAATGGGACCTTGTCCTCCTTCTAGGTCCATCAGCTTTAACAATTATAAATCTGGTCTTCTTCGCGCAGTGACCCCGAAGGCAGTGTGAAACACTTCCTCCTTTGGTTAAACCTGTGAAGTTTGTGAAGTTTGGTTAAACCTGTGAACCATGTGCCATGCTGCTGAATTTGGAAATGAGCTGGCATGGCTGGAAGAAGGGAAGGATGTAGCTGGTGATGAAGGGGCTGCTATGAAGGACCTCAGAAGGACCACTCTTAGCAAAATGGAAAACTGAGCTGGAATGACCAGGCCTCCCACAGAAACTTAAGCCCGGCTGTTTTGCCTCACAGAGCCTGTATTTTGCCTCCGGCTCAGTTTCCGGGGCTACCAAGCAGATTATCCAGGGTGATGGTGGGGCATGGGTAAAACACCCAGAGCAACTACTTGGGACTGTGCGGCCTGCTACCACGAGTCCAGCCTGCTAATCCCCTCTGACCTGGGCTTCTGATTCCAGACACATCACCGCTCAGCTATTTTGAATCTGCTTAGGCTTCCAAAAATACCAGGCATGCTCTGAGAGCACTCACATTAGCACAGCCTCCGCCGGGAGAGCGCGGCACCGAGACGCCTGCCTGCTGCTGTAGGACAAGGCCGCTCTGTTTATATGTACCAGAAATTGGGGAAATTGTTAACAAACTATGAATAAATGATTCCTTATTAAAACTCCATTTTTTTTTTGTCTCAGTGAACCTTCAGCTTTTCAAACTGGGTCTTTCCTGAAGTGTGTAGGTGGCTCTAAGCATCATGAGGAGTGGATTAATTGTACCGCTGCTGTACGGCCCTCAGCTCTGTCACAAGTCACCTTGTTGCTCCGCTCCTCTTCTCCTATGGCAAGGTCCTTCCAGGCACCATCTCCTCTAGGCTCCATCATCCAGCCCTCTTCTTTATTCCTTCAGTTTTTCAGCTTGGGCTGGTGACAGCTTTCAGAGCCTCGCCTCCATTTGGTTCATCCCTTGCTTTACCTATTACGAGGCTTCTGCTGTCATTTTATAGTAAACTAAGCCAGGGCAGCATAACTAGGTACCTTCACCTGGCTGTCTTCAGACCTGCCGGTGCACTGTGCGTTTGGTGCCTGGTCCTTCATTGTCACACCGTGACTCAGCTCAGCTCCTACTCTCTGCTTTATGTCTTTAACCAGTTTTCCCCTAAAGAAAGAGAAAAAAACCACGGTTTTAATTTGGTGTCTGCTTCTAGGGTTTCTATTCACTCTTCCCAAAGTCATTCATTCCAGGACAGACACAATTTTGCTTCTCTTTTTCAGACTCAAATTCTGGAACTGTTGAGGTAATGTGTCTTTGCCTTACTTTTAGTTACAAAACCCTAAGTGTCTCCCTTTCATTTTCTAGACAATTTTTTCCTTGCCACTCTATCATCAGCTGGAGGAAAAGTGTTATCTCCTTTCTACGGGCAGGGCATGAAGAGATAAAAAAAGCAATTCCAATGCCAAAGCTCGAAGTCCACCTGCCCAGCCTTCAGCCACCACCGTTCCTTGACTAAACTTGACAGTGTCCTAAACCCATAGCCTCCTCTTTTTCTCCTTGGAGATTTCGCTCAACATCTGTGGTGTTTTCACAGCAGCTCAGCACCAGCACGCTGCTCTCTCACTCCCCCTCCTCAAAGGAAAAGGGGGAGAAAATGTGATGAAATAAAAAATCATGGGTTGAGATGAGGACAGGGAGATCATTCACCAATTACTGTCACAGGCAAAACAGACTCAGCATATGGAGATTAATGTAATTTACTTCCAATTAATAACAGACGAGAGCAGCGAGAACCAAAAACAAACAAAAAACACCTTTCCCCCTTCCACCCTCTTCTACATCTTCCCACCAAGTGGCATGGGGGAATGGGGACTGGGAGCTGCGGTCAGTGCCTGATGCTTTGTCCCCGCCGCTCCCTAACGGTCCCTCTCTGCCCTTGCTCCACGCGGGTCCCTCCCACGGGATGCCGTCCTTCCCGAACTGATCCTTCAAGACCTGCTCCCACAGGGCTCCGTACCACGGGGTCCGTCCCCCAGGAGCAAACTGCTCCAGCACGGGTCCCCCACGGGCGGCAGCTCCCCCCAGACCCCCTGCTCCTGCGGGGGCTCCTCTCCACGGGCTGCAGCTCCGGCCCGGGGCCTGCTCCTGCGGGGGCTCTCCACGGGCTGCAGCCTCCTCCAGGCCACAGCCACCTGCTCCACCGGGGGCTCCTCCAGGGAATACAACCTCCTTCAGGCCATATCCACACTTCAGTCAAGTGGCCCTAATTCCCACCTTGCCTAGTTTTCCTGTTTAAAAAATTCTTGACTGCGATTTTGTAGACCAGTAAAACCTTACTTGATTTATTTCTGCTGAATAGTTCTGATGCCTGGGAAATATTTTACTGGTATCTCTCTTGCCCCTGGAAAATCCATCCATATTTTAAAAACTTAAGAGAAAAACAGAAATTTGCCATTTCCCAGCTGTGGGTTGCTCTTTATATCTTACGTTTGGAGCATTGCCAGAAGCTCTCATAGGTTCTGAAATAGCCATTAGTGATGTATACATGGCTATTTCAGCGTAACGTATGGCTGGGGACAAGACATAGGTACATCAAAATAACAGCTGCTGATTTCGCTATCAAAATGCTCTTTGACCTTGACCCTTGGCTGGAAACCACTCTATGAGTTACCCAAGTCCCATGTCATCTCTTCTCTTTACTTGTAATATGTGTTATGTGTAGCCTTTATTACTAAGAACTGGTTGCAGATTTTGCAAAAGGGGAGTAAAATCACACAGCTACCACGACACCCCCAAATACCAATCTGTCAGCTAGGTTTCTCATGGGAGCTACCCACTCTCCGCATGATCTCAGCACCTCCCTACTGACAGAGCATAGGAGCAGAACTAATATTAGAAAGCATCAAACTTGCTTTTACTATAGGATAATGGTATTTAAAACCACTAGCCTAATCCCAGTTGAATTTATTTGATGAAACATGAGCCTTTGGTATAGCACAGATACCATTTTTTTTTGTGTGTGAAAGCACAGATTCTTGCTTAAAAAGATTTATATGATATTAATGACATAGCTGCATTTAGATTGCACGAATCAGTATGTGTCATAAACTGCTTGAACACTCGTTAAAACTGATAAATTAAATAACCCTCCTGGGCTGGAGAGAGATGTTGCTGTTATATTTTATGATATATCATATATCACATCTGTTTGTTATTGTTCTACCCATGTTATTTTATGTGTAAAAGGGATAATGCCAGCAGGAGCAAGGCCCACTTATTTTGGAAGAAACAGCTGCTCTGCAAATAGGAGGCAGTGCAAAAAATCTGGAAATCTGCTGGAGGTCTCTCTGATAGCCTGAGGGAACTACTGGAAGACTTGTCTACATGGAGAGAGACCCTGAAGAATGTTATTATGTTATTATTAGTTCTTGCACTTTTTTTTTTCTTTCGGTAGAACAACTTGTGTTCCCATTTTAATTGTTGGACTGGCCTTTTGTTTCAAGTGTTCTCCCTTGAGAAGCATTGCCACAGGGGCTGCTTAGCCTTCAGTTGGGTCGCCCAGGTTGGAGCCTGGTCCCCAGTGATACTGGTATGTCTCCTCTTCTCTTCCCAGGGAATACTGGACTGGGGCCCAGATCTGCATTTCAGCACTGCTCTAAACCGTTTAAGGCTTGAGCGAAGGTAAATCCTCTTAAAATTGCAGGCCAAACATCATTTTTTCTCTGTGTTATCTATACAAGCTCATTTTGTTATTAGCCGGTAGAACAATTCCTTCAGTTTTCAGGTTTACCCTTTTGGTCACTCATGAATGTGTTGTCGGGCTCCGAGCAGCTCATATCAGCCGGAGCCAATTCCCGATGGAATCAGTGGGTTCTGAGCCAGGCCAGCTGCCCTTGGCTGCGATCTGTAAAATAAATATTTCTCTTAAACACGGAGCATCTCGAGCATCTCAAGAATGTCTCAAAAGCCGATCTAGGATATGTCACATCTTCTTCATATGCAAAGGGGAAAAATCCTTTCAGAACTGAAGCATGGGAAGTATGTAACGCTGAGATGTGTCATTGTCTAAACTCTAGGCCGGGTGGGATGTTAGGGAAGGTTTCCAGGGAACCAGAAAAACTTTCACAAACTTACTGGCTGACATCCATGGCAAATGTCATTCCAGATATGGCAGAGAATTAAGCAGCTCTATAGCAAAGTAAACCACATCCAAAAATAAAGATCACGGCACTTATATTTTAATGTTAAATGGTAAAAATTTAAGTGCTGTAAAAGTCAGTGAGGCTAGGGAAGAGACTTTTGCTCTGATTCCTGGTTGTACTTAAATGAGTAATTTTCTGTGATTCCAGCTGAAAACGAATTGTTTACATGAATTTAAGCATGGGAATTGTTTCCTGGCTTTAGGAGGGACTAATCTTTAAGTTACTCACAATGTGCTTTGCTAAACTGTGGATGAAATTTCTCTCCCCGGTCAGTGACGGGCCACTCTAGAATGAGAACACAGTGTTTCTGGTTTACATTGTCTGTTTTAGATCTAATCCACCAATGAAATAAAAAAGAAAAAGAAACTACCTTTCAGGGAAGTCTACCTAGAGCTCCAAAAAACTTCACTCAGGCTACATAAAATTATAAAATAAAAAAATATTCAATGCCTCTGGTAGCCAATATTCTGCTGAACTAGAACCAAATGTTCAAATCTGAATTTGGTCCCGCTCCATGCAAGGCATTGTCCTCTACTGATTCCCTCCTATATATCCATTTGCTCTCTCCTCAGCTCTCTTTCCAGCCCCCTCAGGGGCATCATTGGTCTTGATCCCCATATTTCTGAAAAATCAGGTATTAATGCTGACGCCTCTCTGAATTCCTTGGGTGGCAAGCACCTGCAGGGAGGTGTCCCCGTGGGAACCTGATGTCTTTGCACCTCTTGAAGCCAGTGGAGCTTTAGTCAATGTAGTCTGTTGAATCTCAGGAATGTCTGAGCTCATCCAATGGTACTGACCTACCTTGGCAGCCGATTTGCCCTCCAGGCTCCTGTCGTCAGACTGGTGCCTCATTTAAATAGGCGTGAAACACCAGCCACCCTGGCAGAAACCTGGACTAAGCACTAACCTAGGCTAACCAAACCTAAGACTAACCTAGACAATGCTGAACCCTATCTTTGGTGTCCAGACTAAAACCCCGGCTTGTCTTCTTGCGTATCCAGTCTTGGGTATCCAGCCATTGCTTTTGGTGCAGTTTTTAATCTTTCCTCCCAGTGACCACTTCTTTCTGTTTCCTTTGCTAACCATGGTAGGCGATAACCCTACCACCTGCCCGTCACTCGGGCTCCCAGCTTGACCATCACATTAGCTGGCATTTAGCTGAGCTGTGATTCTTGAAATCTCCGTGGTTCTTGCCTGCTGACTTCTCTAACAGGCAACCCGTCCTAGGAGTGCACACAGCTCTCCTCCAGACACCAACGTTTCAGACCTGGATCATTGCAGGTCCCTTTCCTTTATCCTGGAGAAACTCAACCCTACTCTGCCTAAGGGCTGCTACAGGTCAGTCTCAAGCCTGGATCACCTCTTGCCTTTGTTTTTCCAGGCCATCACTGACCTTTTTCTCAACAACATTGAACATAGGCTTCCTGCCTTACATCTCAGGGCCCAACTTGGCTGGCTCCCTACCTAATGCCTCAGCTTGCAGTGCCTGTCCAGGCGGTTACTCCCTGCCAAGCTGCCATCATCCACTCGTTAAATTTTCCAACGAGCACCCTTATACTTTCTTCCATCACGCCCTTGGGCCTGGGAGAGACAGGCTGCAAACAGCCGCAAAGCTACATCATTACCTGCCTTCAAAGCTCTTATTTAAATTCTCCTTTGCCATAAGGCTTAAGAAAAAAGCCACCTTTGATATTACACAGACTACACGAGTATATTATGCTAAATAATATATATTTTTCATGATTCCCCATATTTCCTGTCTATTTTTTTCTTACACTTTGATTATAAACTCTTCGGGGTAAGACGTGTATTCAGGGCCTTGTTATTAAGACTCCGAGAACTGAGATGTAAATACATAATAGGATAAATAAAGAAGGCTCGTAATGCTTTTTCATTAAAGAGAACATGCCTACATTTCTTGTCATTCGGATATTCTGAACTCCATTAGGAGATGTGAGTGTTGACATCTTTGCCTAATTCTCCAGCTGATATTGACATTTTTCCTGAGGTAGTAAGGAGTGTCGTTAACTTTGGGAGACGTGAGAACACCTTTTTTTTCCACAGAATAAAACACCAGCTTCCCTATCGCTGCATTTTTTTGAGGAGCCACTGGAGGGACACCTCCACTACAAAACTAAAACCAGCCGTAACCTGCGTGAAAGCTTCCAGCGCCCGTTCACTGCTGCTCCCTCTCAAATGGAGAACTCCAACCGGAGGCGTTATTCTGCTGGTTCAAAAGGGTTTCTGTTTAAAAACGAAAAATCTAACTTCACCTAAAGTTAGTAGTTCTACAGACACGGGAGGAAAAGAAAGAAAAGAAAAATGCTGTTTGTATCACTTCGGACTAGCATTAAAGCTCAAAACTTCATACAGTGGACTTCATGAAGTTCCTGCAGAGTCCAATTTGCAGCTGCAGAATTTCCCTTCTCCATATCAAGTCTGCTCCTGTTATTATGAGCCAACTCTTGCCAAATTACGATTTCTTCCAGGCTGAGCAAACTAATATTCACAGCCCATCCACTATTTCTCTGTAAAAATAAAAATCATCCAGAAAAAGTGGCAAGCTGGGGATGACATGCCAAATGTGTCTAAAGCATATCTCTGCAAATATAATTCAATTTTTGTCTGAAATAGAAAGTGGGAAACATTTATGTTCCTCAATACCTAAATTCATCTTGTAAAGAATGTTTATTAAAGTCACTATAGAAACAGTAATTTAAAACTATTAGACTTATTCCTTTTTATATTTATTTATTTATTTATTTTTAAATTGCTATTTCCTCTACAGCATGACCTATAGCATATAATAGCAAATAATGGACAGCTTGAGATCTGTTATAATCTTATTCTGGAGATTTTTGCTCATTGATAAAAACAAAAACAACAATAAAACCCACATATCTGTGGCATGTAAAGCTGCCCTTTCACCTTCCTTCTTTAATTTTTCTGAACAAAAAGAGAACAAATGTGCAATATTTACACGGAAGTAAATAGGGGAGGAAAAACTTCGAAGTTGCACTGCATAATTTTAGGGCAGTATCCAGAAGTGTTTACCAGGTTTAAAGATGCTTCTTTATCTGGTTAGTAAGTGAGCTCCACAGCTAAGAGGGCACAGTTAACTAAGCTCTTCTTGGTAGCCCTGTGGCTATCAATGGTTTTCACCCCGGCTGCTTTTAAAGCCCCTGTAAGAATTACCCATCGCTGATTTACAGCCAACCATCTCCGTATGGTGACTTTTTTAACCATGGCGTGCCCCGGTTAGCCCAGCAGTGTGACACAGCCCTTGCTCCGTCCTTGCCCGAGACGTTAACTCTGTGTAATGGAAGGGATTACACTCGCCACTCTCCTGCCAAATTTCCTCACCTTGACCGCTCCTGTGTGAATGTGTTCGATACGGGAACTACTTCGGGCAGCGAGCTTTCTGTAAACAAGCATCCTGCAAATGCCAAGCTCAGAAATAACCATTTCTGTGCGCTAAAAAACAACTTCTACCATTAAAAATGTTTGGTGAAGAAGTAAACAGGCTATATTTCCACCTTCATCTGGCGCAGCATTTCACACTAGCTATTTAGCCATTTCAGATTACCAATAAGAGTTTCATAGTTTATGATATGGCTGATATGAATGTCCTATCATGGAAGCGTCGCCTTTCTTACGGGATGTATTTTCTAAAGGCAACAACATAATCCTGTATGCACAGGTTATATTTATCACAGCTGGCTTAGGCAGAGACAGAATTAATTAGGAAGTGTCTCAAATGTCAGATCATTAAATGAAATTGTAAAAAGGTAAATTGTAGTCTTCGGTGAACAGTTATCGCACAAAATGAATACAGATCCTTGAAACAAATTGCAGTCGCCGTAAAATATTCATTTCTTCTTTACAATTGCTTATAGGGACAATGTACACGATACCACACAAACACCAAAAATTTCTAATTTGATGTGAAGGTCAGCACAGAGGTCATGACAGAGAATTTCCTTTGGTCTCTGAGGAATAACTAAACACTGAACAAATATTTAATTTGCATTTTACATTACTATTGAATAGACTTTTCTTCTTTAAAAAATCCCTCTGGAGTTTATTGCAGTTCTTCCTTTCCTTGTCAAAAATTATAGGAATAAAATGGAAAAAAACAAGGTATACATTTAATAAAAACTTCCCTTTTCCTATTTTAACACCAAGAACAGTAACGTAATAGTGAAGGAAAGGAAAATGCAGCGTATTTTTCATGCATTCTGTCCTGAAGGGCCAACTTTTCTACCCTGAAATCAATATGCAGGCTCAGCAGTAGAAATTGAATTTAATTGAGAAACTCTTGTAATAAACATAGTTTTAAAGTCATGACTGTGAGGTCTGTTATTTCAGTGCACTGTTTGATTCCAGGGGCTGGCAGTAGATTTTCGCATCAAGATGCGGATACTTGCATTACAAAAGGCACCGAGTTAAGACCAAAAGCAGCACGCTATATTTCTCCTTTCTCCCTCTTTCCTCCCCAGATCAATCTGTTTAGACTGAACCAGTTTTAGCCACAGCGCCAAGGCAACACCTTATGGAAATAGATGCTTCAGAGGGGACCCCATACACCTGCTGGGGTATTTTGCTGACCATTTCATGGAAGTATGGGCCCTGGCGGCTTGCTGACACGATGCAGAACAGCCTGGGTAAATGTGCAAACCCAGGCGGGTAAACAACCTTTATCCCTGCAAGGGCCAGCTCTACTGGGCAGCAGCGAGGAGAAAAGCTGCACTAAAACCCAGCGCACTCCTTCCTCCCAGCCAGTGCGTCATTGTGGCACCGAGGTCCTGTTGTATTAATGTTAAATGTAGATTTTATAAAGCAGTGGTCCCAAAGAAGCCACCATTTAAGGAGCTCGTTTCTTCTCGGGATTAAAAGGAGGCATCTCCCCCAGATCCGCAGCTTTTCTGCAGGCACCCAGCTCCCCCCGACCTCGCTGCGCCAGCACCCATGGGACAGGGCTCTTGCTGGGCTGAAGTCCATGGGAGTGCACTTGCCATGCTGGGAGCTGACAGCAGGGGCCTGGGGCTGGCCATCCCCATCCAGTGATCCTTCCCTGGGATTTCTGCACAGCTGCGGGGTTGCAGAGCTGCTCTCTGCCCTCTTTCCTCTGCTGAAGAGGTCGGAGGACGCCTTCCTGAACTTAGCGAGTGGTTGGAAGGGGAAGCCCAACATCTCCCTAGATGGAGAGCCTCCAGCATTTTTTCCCTATAAAATATTTTAAACAGCACCATCTCTGGTCCCTGCCACAATCCCAGTAGACTTTGGAAGAAGGGTGTTTTCAGCAGAAGGGTGAACATATATTCGTGTGTTACTGCCTCTCTTTTTCTGCTTTGCACAGTGCCAGAGAAGGGAGGTGAGGTTCATCCCAACCTCTTTCCCAGTCCTAAATTCACCAAGCAGGAGGCTGTTGTGGGCTGGGGAGTAGCTGTGTCCATCACTCCTGTCTGTACTTGAGATGGAAAGGAGCAGCACAGTGCTGCAGGTGGCTCAGGCCCCTGCACTCGTGGACTTAGAGCAGGAAAGTTTTGAAGCCCGGGTTTCCATGCTCCACCTGTGCCTCACGTTTTATTCGTCTGCGCCAGCACATTCTGGGACTCGTGGGTCTGCACAGTAGCTGCAGCTAAGATGCGGGATGATACTTGCTACATTCATAACCTGCTGTAAAGGAGAAAGTGTTCCCACCTGGAGCTCGGCACTTGTACACCGCGCCTGTCAGACTCACAGCGTGCAGTCAGAGCCAGCACATGCCAGTAAAAACGTCTGTCTGCTCAAAGGAATCCAAAGGGGACTGACCATCAGCCTCCAATCTCTCACCAATCTTGCTGAATTACTTTCATTCAATCTTCCTTTGTGTTCCTACCTGATACCACACTTATCCCTTCATGCACGTTCCCCCTATTGAAAGGGCGAGGCTTACTCATCGGTTAAGAGGGTGCAGTGAATGTTACATGAGCGTGTTCTCGGAATTAAGGCTTTGTGAACTGCTAAAATTGCTTCTTGAGGACGTGAATGCCTTTTGCGGCTGCCTCCTCTCCTCCGTCTTCCTCTTTGATGCCGACGACATGTGAGAAGGATGGGTCATGGTGCATGGGAGCAGGGGATGTGCGAAGCTTAACGCATGAAGCACAGACATCCTGCTTTGTTCATAAAGAAGTAATAGTTAGGGATTTTGTTTTCTCTTAAATGGGTCTTTTTCTTAACTGGCTGATGCCGGGCATCCTTTTAAAAGGAAGATTTTTTTGAGACAGCAGTAATAATATATAAGGTCTGACTGCTTTTTGTTTCGTATTATACAAACATTAGCTTGAAATAAATATCGATAATATTTGTATAAGAACATTTTTCCTCAACGGTTTTAGCCCTGCGTGTTGCACTGATTAAGGGGGATTGATCTTTGCTGCCGTATGAAAATGGGAAAACAAACCCGAGCTCAGTGATTGTATAAGATGTGCTGGAGGGCCACAATTTGAGCAGAGAGGTGCGCTTTGTGGATTAGTCAGACCATGCCGACGAGTCTATCAAACGTACAACATGTCATATACAGATTTCTGTTTAGTGGACCTTTCTGTCCCAGCCTCCACATTTATCATTGTCTCCCTGACAGGAGCTCTGCCCTGTTATCCTGACTTGTATGTCATTTATCAGTGTTAAGTACAACAAAAGAGTATCTCTTTAAACCCCCTTTACCCTTTCACATGCTTCCACCCTTGAATAATGATATCTGTCTCTGCAGCCACAAATATTCCATTTCATCCCCTCCTTTGTATTATGGTAGTTGCCTAATAAATGATTAAAATGGCATTAGTGCACTTTAAAATGAAAATTATTATATTATTGTTGAAGTCATGTGCAAGAGAACAGATAAAAGCATTTGGGTGCTTTTGCCCCCTTTTCAGGCCTGCCAAGTCAGAAGAATTTTCTATAAAAAAAGCTCAAAACACCGCATTGCCGACTCAGCCCAAATCGCCCAGTCCCAAGCCCAGATCTGAACTCACAGCTGTGGGTGTAAATCACTATCACCGAAGCAAAAACATTGAATCATGACAAAACCAAAGAAATTAAAATAGCATCAGTGGTCTTGAACCTACTTTCGCATATGATTGTTCCACTTATTTTATTCAAGATCCAAGGGGAAGGTGGGGAAAATGGGCCCCAGGAAAAAAGTGCTGGGAAACATGTCTCCAAGCAGCATTTCATGGCTGTGTCTGTGGCCATGTTTAATACCGATGGAGGACCTTTACAGAAAGCAACATGCTGGAAATCATGAGCACCACGGAATTTATGTCTAGCTACTGCCTCGCATGACATTTTATAGAGATGTGTTCGCAGCTCTGTACAACAGGTATAGTTCAGGCTCAGGATATTAATTACAGCTTGGAATTTCAATTTATAATCAATAAAAAACCCAAACCAATTACCAGTTTGAGTCGTTGCTTCTCATTCTCTCATGTGCACATGCACATAAATCATCTGGTTCTCACACCCCTCCTCTTCCACCTCCAGCTCTGTTTCCCAGACCTATTTCCTCGTTCTCTTTCTGGAAGGCAGAAAACTGCTCGTCCTTCGTGTTTTGCCCAGCCTCCCCGTGCTCCTGCTCTCCTCACCACCGTGCCGTAATGGGTTAATGGATGCTGAGGACCCCAGATTTCGGCACAGCAGTAGGAGTATCTGCAGGGGGGTAGCGCTGCGTGGCATGGCTGCTGCAGCGTGGTTGCATGGGAAAGGATGAAAGGCTCCAGGTTTGGGTCCTGAGAGAGTCATCAGGGTAATTTCCATTTCTGTAACACTCCAAAGCCCCTGTGATGAAGATGGGCAAGTGGCTGTAGGGTGAGAGATGCTGAAGGGATGCCCAGGGAGGGTGACAGGATGAAACCCAGGTCAGCAGCTCCTCAAGCTGGTACCACATCCATGTAGGAGTAGAAATGGAAACTGAGAAGTTGTTTTGAAGGCAGGGTCCCTCTGGGGCTTTTGATTCCCAGGCCTGGCAGCTGAAAAGGCTCCTGGGGAGTCGAGGTGCTGGAGGTTGGTTGCCATCTCTGAGTAGATCTGCCTTTTGTGCCTTTTTTTTTATTCATTTCCTTGTGAGCATTTGCTTTCAACATTGTAACTAAGAGCCTGGCCATACATCTTGCAAATTGCCTCTTCTCTTGTTTTACCATTGAGTTTACTTGTTCCCCTGTGTACACTGGTCTTAAATACATTTAGCTGGAAATTGGAAGATTTTTTACCCAGTGGAGGAATCAGATTCTGGACCAGCTTTTCAGTAGAGGGAAACAAACCCAGCGTAATAGGTTTACGAAAAGGACTGTATAACGGTGTTTGTAGCACTTGTGTGCTGTCATGCCAGACTCTGGGGACTCTGAGACATCCCTGAAGGCAGGGCTTCTTGTTGAGGAGTTGCTATCACAGACTAGAGATCTAGTTTATCCTTTCTAGGAATCAGTCTCTCACAAAGGCTCTCACCTGGCAATATATATTTTTCAACGGGCAAGGAAGTCCCAACCTGACTTCCCCAAGTGTGTCTACAAAGTGAGGAGGTCTGAACACCCTGCAGTCCCTTCTCTGGATGCTCTGCAAAGATACCACCAAAAGATATCATCCCCGTGTGATCATCACCATGCATGCAGTGGTCCAGATGAGCTCCTGCTCAGACAAAGCTTTACTCAAAGACACTATGTCAGCAGCTGTCCCCAGATGGGATGCACCGACCTAACAGGCACTTCCCAGTAGAAGGACCTACACCTTTCCCCTTCCCCAGGCTTTGCTTCTTGCTACACACTCCTATCATTTACCATATGGGTCTCTGGATTTCTCTATGGTTAGATTCAGCCCTTTAAAGCAGCAAAAAACATTTTTTTCTTTTTTTTTTGGAGACTGGATTGACAGGCAGAAGACTATGAGAAAGGGCTGAGGAAAACTAGAAATGGTGCCCAGGGAAAAGATACAAGACTAGTGTCTCTGCTTTTAAGGCAGCACTGAGCCATTGGGTCAGTGCACTAGATCATGATATCAAGGTTATCCACCCGCAGCTCTCCTGGAAATATTACCCCTGACATAGCTGATGACAGCCTTCTCACAACTGCCCCAGGCTGGCGGCTCACATCTGCCCCACCAGCAGCTCGTGACCTCCGAGTCCTTTCCCAACGATGAGCTCCTACCTTGCAGTAGGTGATCTGGGCACATCAATCAGTATTTTGCACTTTGAATGAATTTCATCTTCTTCTTCTGTTATTCCAGTCCAAAGTGCGATGAAATTCCTTCTGTACCAAATCTTCTCTGTTTCGGGATCACCTCCCAGCTCTGCGCCATCAACACACATCAGCAACGTGCTCCTGACGTTTGTGCCAAAGTAGCATTTGCATTTAGGCTATGTTTTCAACAAACCACATGCTACTTCATACGCCCTGACGAAGGATGACTTAACCCTGCGTCGTCACTTAGTACAGCACTAGATGCTGAACACCCTCCTGGCAAGATTGCTCTAACTCCCACTGAAATCAAAAGGGGTCTTCCACTGCTGATAGGGTGCCAGGCCACAGCACTGAATAGATGGAAAAGTTTAAGATCAATAAGTGGGAAGCTGTTAAGGAACAGGTTTGAATATGCCAGCTTTTTTATTTTTTTAAGGGTAAATTTTGTAGTTTTATATTGATCGATACAATGGGAAGAGGAAAAAAAAAAAACCCACACCCTGTGTTTAAACAAAATTACAGTGAATTGCTCAAAGGCAAAACAAAATTCTCTGCTCAGCTGTTTGGCTCACATTCATCTCCCTTTCCTCCTATAGAAGTGACATTTTAATTAACTGTGTCAGGTGGATGTGTAACGTATCTGCTGAAAAGCCTGTCTCTGCTCAGCTGTGTGTCAGAGTTTCTATACTGCTAACGTCTACAAGAGGTCGCACTTTTGTGGCAGGAGGATCCAAATTCTGAGCAAATACTTCATAGCACATAATCTGTCTAAGCTTTTCTTTGACTTGCACAAATCTACAGAAAGTAGTGATTTTCTTGGATTACTTAAACACATGATTTTTTTTTTTTGTGAGCAAGCAAAAAAATCTCTATGGCTGGATCAAAAATCGGTTCTTTGTGGGTAATAAACAGTTTTGCATGGGACTGGCTGGCGAAATGGTAGTGATTTTGTTCCTTGAGTGAGCGCTTTTAGCTATGAATACCTAAGTGTGCAAATGTAAAGCGCCGCTTCTGCAAATATATGTGCAGCTCTGAGGTTCACTTTCTGTGAATGTTAATGAAAACAGAATTCAATCACATGAATATTCAGAGAAAGTGAACACAAAAGAAGCACAACTGTGGCTGAAGCAAGCAGATTTAAAAATGTACGCCAAGAAACACGGGCTTCCCCCCGCCCTGCTAGAGTCAGTGCCCTAAACTTTGGGAGCTTGACGGTATTGAGGGGACTCAGAATTTTTCAGGTAAATACAAGAATGCTACGAGCCATAAGACTCCATGGAATCTTACAAGGAAAGTTTTTGTCACAGATTTTGATATGGATCTAAAGCTTTCATAGTCAACTGTCAGCTTAGAGCTAGGTCGTAACGCTGTGGCAGGAGCAATGCTTCTGCTGGGATGACAAGGAGATGGCCAAAGAAGAGGATCTCCAGCTTTAGGAGAGCCCTTTGTCAAATCAGGAATGAGGGGGAGCAAGCAGGGAAGCGGTGTGTGAAATTCTGTGAGAGGTGAGGGAGGCAGGTGAGCGATGCTTTTATTGTGAAACATCCTAACAATGCATGTTGGGGTTTAAATTGCAAGCGTGTGATTTTAACATCACTGAGCAGGTGGCAGAAACAAAGGAGAAATGGAAAAGTATATACACTTATATACGTACTTGAATATACATTCTCAAGCTGTCACCTTAAGACATGCCCACTTAGCTGCAGATGTGAGTGGGAACCTCTGAAAGAGTCACTGAAGCAGGAGTGGGCACACAAGTATAATTAAACTCCAGGAGGCTGGAGTGCTGCATTTTGTTATTCGGGAACTTTCCTGATGCATTTTGACTTTACCCATAAAGAAATCAAGCACAGACACACTCTGTAAGGAAAAAAACCGACACGTTGGAGGTTACAAACAAAACCAATTAAAATTAAAGTGAGGCAATTCAGATCTTTGGAGAAGGAACAGCAAAGTGTGAGGCTGGCATGGACAAGACATACAGGTATGTAGGAAGCCTCAGAGAGATGCACTGTTGACCCCGTGTTACTATTTCAATGGAAATTAAATGTAGCACACTTACTCACCATGCAAAATACACACTAACAGGCTCGGGGCTTCCTAGGTGCCCTCATCCTACATCAACAAAAGCAGAGGATATGGGGGGAAAAGCCCACTTTCTCCCCTCATTCACTTTCCAAGATCTGCAAAACATAGCAAGGCAGAAATAGGTCCATTATTCTTCTGTAGGTTCCTCCCCAATCCTCTTAAAAATTTAGGCAAAGCTGCAGTCATTAGTGAAATATCTACTGCCAGAATCTGCCACTGTCATTTCTAGCACACAGTAACTTGTTTCTTCAGTAGTTTCAATGGGATCCAGATTGTGTTTATTTATTTAGCTAGTAGGAAGGACTTGGATCTTGATATCTGTTCTATCTGCTTAACAGCTGATGACAAGCCCTCAACAATCAAATTTAAATGCATTTTCAAGGAAATTAAGTATTACCTTCCATTATACCATCCTATTGGCACTATGTCAGCTGCCATTTTACTGATAGTCCTCCAGAAAAGTGAAATCTGATAGAAATTTGCATTTCAGTTTACATTATTTATCCAAATTTTTATGTTATCACTCTGTGGCTGACTTCATAAATGTACCATGACTGTAAGAACTGCAATAACTCCATTTAAGCACAGTTGCATTAGGACCTACCAAAACTCTAGTGCACAAGGTCCTTGCTCTCTGTGTGGTTCCAACAGAGTAAGTCTCTCCCTGTTCCACTCAGTGTCCACACCTCCTGCCTCTTCTGGAAATGCCACCAAATGACTTGGAGATGGCAGAAACACGACATGGAAATCAATTTACTTAAAAGGCTGCAAACCTTGATGTGTGGGGAGATTTGCCTTGATAACCTATGGAAAATTACTGGAAAGGCTGGTACTGCCTGGCTGCTTTTCCATTTCTCTTCAGTGAAAGGATTTGGTGGAAAAAGCTGGTTTCATCTCCTGTAACTTGAAGCATTTAGGAATTAGGCACATAGTCTACACCAGCCACTTGGGGTCCCTCTACATTCAGTGAAAGCGACAGACACCTTCATCCCTCTTTGTGTGGGCTCCCAGAGATGGTTATGTCAAGGATCCACTCCTTGATTTTGGGCAGTCCATCCTCAGGAAGATCTACTTCTCCTCTTCTGTCCTCTGGTTGTCCAAATTGTGGCCTTCCAAAGGAAAAAGAAAAAAATAAATTGTCAAAAAGTTTCTCTTTAAATGCCTTTTTCATGAAAACCTGTGTGTTCTTTGAAAAGGTTGTGATCCTCCACTTTGAACAGTATTAAAACACTGAAATAAAACCTAAGCAATGTCTTATTGCTAATTTTATTTTTGCATATTCAAAAGCTCCCTCCTTTCTCTCCATTTTTCTCCTTATTTTCCTTTGCTTTTCCAGTAGAGAGAAATCAGAACATAAAACATGGAGGGAGAGGAAGATGAAGCCTATTTAACTTCAGTGTTAAAGGATCTCTGAACACAAAGCCAGGGACGCACCCCGGACTTTCAGGGTGAGCCTGACTTCGCCGTAGGATATTCTCTGCGGAGTTGTACGGGATGAGGTGACAAGGTTACCTCTTCACTTCCGACTCAGCCATTAACCCCCAGCAAGGTGCTCTTCGTACTCCTGGATTTCGGAGTAGAAAGGATAAGAGAGAATTTGCAGTAATGGCTCGTTCCTGCCAGCCCTGGGCCCTGGCAGCAGGCAGGCTGCTCCTTTCATCAACCAGGTGACTCAAAGCAGGCAGGATGCTGCACGTCACACCCAGCAGCCTGGCTGATTGTTTGGCAAATATTTTGCTTTTTTTCAAATTTGCTTACCTATCAAAACGTGGGGTTAGCTGATAAAAGCCAACAGCTCCATCAGAGTCCATTACAATCTATCAGGCAAATACTCAGCAATTTCCAAATTAGTACCCGGGCTACAATACGTTCAAGTGATCTTTATAATCTCTCTTATAAAAAAGAAGAAAAATCCACTGTTACAAGAATTACCTGAAAACGGATTTACTAGGCAGATAGCTCGCAGTGTAAATGCCTTGTGTTTGGATAGGTAGAATGCAGAGCAAAATGCATGCTCAAATGAGAGACCATATTGACTCTTTCCAAGCTGTTATGGTCTATTAGATAAATATTATCTTGGGTCGGGATTGTGGTAGTTTTCTATATGCACAGCTTCCTGATAAGCCATATGGACTCTCAGATAAAATTGTGTCTTCAGATTTAGAAAGTGATATGGCTGAATAGCTGTAATGAGGACGAGGGAGCTCCTGTTAACCAATTAATCAGAACATGTCAGTGAATCCCCCTCCTCTTTTCTGCTAATATGTGCCATAATACATACCCAAGACGTTGGAGTTTCAGCACACGTGCATTGCTTCGTGGTATTTTGACAAAAAAATACGTTCTAAAGGCATGGCAACCAGTCCCTGTGGGGATAAAAATACAACCACAACTATTGGTTGTAGTTGTATCACAGCAGGATAGGGATAAAAATACAACCATAACCCCCGTGATTCCAGCCATCTTTCTGGTTATTTTCCATACCCTTCACACAAATGTACATATATTTACTACCAAAACTCACCGAAATTAGCAGAAAGGACTTCACTGGTTTCAAAGGCATGGATTTCAGCCATGCATTGCCCTCTTTCACTTAATAATAATGGACTAAATACATTCTTCGTGGACTAAATGCATTTTTCATTCCTCAGTGGTAAAAATTCAGTTGATTCACGGCAATTCTCCTACACGGAACGTGAGCTCCAGGGAGCCCTGAGCAACCTGTGAAGAGTTCACATGAACGGACCAAGGGCACTTCACAAAACAGGAGGAGAACGGTCTGCTGAGCCCAGGTCCTAGCTTTGCACCTGACACACCCGGCTCTCCTTCTGTCCTTAATAAATGTGGGATTTGGTCAGTGCATTTGTACTGTCAGTGTGAGAAATTAGGTGAGGAGTTCCAGTTTGTTTCGTGTCTCTGCACCTTTAGAGCTGACTATTTTTATTCCTGCTTTGCACATCTTGCAAAGGAGATCTCTAGCTACTACCTAAACAACTCCTACCTGAAATGACATAAAAGATCTATTTTTTTCTGGGCAAATCCACTTTTGTCCAGCTTTCTCTGCATGGTTAAAGCAGCAGGTTTTCTTCTGAAGGACAATGATTCAGCAGCCAAAGTACCTTAGGGTACCACAGACCTTATAAATGACGACTGGGGCATTTCACCCTAAACTGTTGCTCAGAACAGCAGCGTGTCAATGCCTACATGTCTTGTAAAAAAAGTTTCTGAAAAGATCTAAACTCTCCTGACCTGGAAACTGAGGCAGATTCAAATGAGGAGCCCAGCCCTACGCAGGACAGGAGACATCCGCTCCGTGCTCTGGATCCTCAGAAAATCTCTCCGGTGTCCTTTCCACGCTCCCTAGAAGTTGGGAGGTGGGAACACATAGTTTATGCCAAAGGGATGTAGTGGGATGTAGTTCTGATGTTAAATGCATGCATGTTGTCTTCTCACGGACACTTTTAGATTCAAATGTGCTTGCTCTGCTCTGCTTCCTACTTGCATACATTCATATATACCAGGCCTTAACTGGGAAACAGTTTTTTTTTCCTTTTTTTTTTTTCTTTTTTTTTTTTCCCCCTAGGAATATCCATATTCATGGTGAGGCGAAGGAAGCCCAGGGTGCTGGTAGGGTGCTCCTGGATAGCGGGGGAGAGTGGTCCCACTTTGGGGAAGGGAGGGTCCAGATACAGGCAAGGGTTAAGCAGCTTTATTTCAGACCATTGCTTATTTTATTTCTGGACCCTACAAGCTAAGGCAACAGATGGCACACTGGGAAAGTAATTTTAACAGGTGAGGGCTGTATCTTCATTTTGTCCCCTGTTCCATGACTTTCTTGTTTTCTTAATATTATTTAAAAGTACCTCTGCCTTGAATAGCTGAATTTGTTCTCTGAAGCGTGCTGCGGAAATGTAAACATCATACAACTTTGATTCCCTATGAATATAGAACACATACTGTTACTGAAAAGAACATACAAGATTGCCATGCTTTTGGAAATCAAATGTTAATTATGAGCTGGGATTGGAGGATGCAGTAAGCTTTTGCCCATTCATTGTGGCCACAGATAATTTCCAAGCAAGATTTACACTTTGCAGATTTGTCTGAATTCAGGTATTTTACGGGGAGAGCAGTATTTCCAGCTCCCAGTCCTTGCACAGGGAGCTGTGGCTGCGGGCGTTTTCTAACATTGCTGCTTACCTTGGTGAAGAGGATATCTGCACCTTGCCTGTGCTCATGCACACAAACATCTTCACCAAGCGAGTGCTAAGAAATGCAGCTTTTGAGCAGCTCCGCTACATTGCAAATGTGCAATCGGCACTTTCACAGAGCTACATTACACAATGGGTTTTTCATAAAAAAAGTAATAATTTCTGTGAATATTAGTTTGTGTGTCCAGCTTGGAATGAGGAAATAAAGCAGTCGTGAACCTGAAGCACCAAGAGGCTTCAAAATTAAAGCAAGGGCAAACAGGCATCTCTTGTCTATGACAAGACACGGAACTGGTTTTAAGTAGTGACCTGATCCACTGAAACACACACCTTACAAATCGAAGTTGCTCATTTTGTAGACATTTTGGCCTCCCCTTGCTTCTCCATGCTCCAATATTTTATGCAGGTTGTTTTAACTAACGTGAAAAGAAAGAGTCAAGCACTGACAATAACGCTTTGAAGTTCTCCTAAAGAACACTGTGAATGCAAAAATGCATGTTGACCCACCAAACCCTATTGGTAAACACAGCGCCCCCATTTCCAACACATACATTATATGGGAGGCACTCATGGCTCTGGGCAGACAACAACTGGTAGGAAATTACGCATGCTTTATTCCTGCTGCCACAACGTAGGTTATCACAAGAACTCATCTCACTTCATTCCAATAACCTTTTTTTTTGTTGTTGTTGGAAACAGGCTGCATTTCTGCACGTTGTATTTCGGTACACCTTGTGCACCGCCAGCCTGTAAACGCAGGCGGCACGCTGCGGCTGGCTGTTCCGGAGGCAGCTATCCCCTCCGCTCTCCAGGAATTGCTGTTCTCATGAGATTTCCAGCACAGCCCATGCTCTGTTCAAAAGGCTTGGATAGGCTTGAATAAACATCTGACCTTCTTGAGGAAGAAAATGTAAACCTCCCTCCCCTCCCACCCCAGCTGTGATCCTTTTGAGGTCCTTTTCTGCTATTTGTCTTTATTTATCAAGCAAAGGCAATGTGTTTGACCCTATATAAGGCTTCCAGACTTAAAGAAACTTTCAGCTGTAATGGAAACAAGAAGTTCAAAATTGTTAATAGATATGAAGTTTGCAGGAAGGATTTTTTTTTAAATTTATTTTCAATTTTTACATTGTGAAGAATACACAGAACAAATAAACACCCCTGTGCTTCTAGGTACGCAGCGTGTGCTGAGCCCCATCCCCGGCTCAGCGTGACAAGTGCTCCTGTAATTACACCGCAGGTTTTGCGGAAGAATGCAGAACGGTGGGGCTTTATCAGCCAGGATTTGGAAGGTCTTTCATGTTTTTATTTTACCGAAGCAGTGCTATTTTCAGCCAATTTTAATGTGTGCCATTAAAACTCAGAGTAACTTAAATAGATGCGAGTTTTCTGTTTTATTAAACACATGCCTTTTCACCTGCCTCTTTCTTTTTTTTTTTCACTCAACATTTCATGTCCTCCTTCAAGTTGTTCTAGGTTCAGCCTCCAAGAGAGTAGGGAAAATCAGGCCATTTAAAAATAAAATAGATTACTTCTGCACAGCTTTCTTTAATCAAAACCATTATAACTGATGGCTCAGAGCCTTGATTACACCTCTTCAGAGGGCACCCCTTGATTTTGCACGACATCCCTGATTATTTTATTTACTTATTTATTTATTTAATGGCTTTTACTTTCTGCCTTGATTTCTAGGTCACCGAGTTGAGGCTCATTCTTGCTTTAAATGGCTTCGCTTGTTTCTCAGTGGCAGGTTATTTTTCTTACAGGGGCTACGAAGTAAACATGCCCCCTCTTTTCAGAAGGAGACAAAAATTCCCGTGATCCCGTATTCCCGGAGTTCATTCTCTCGCTCTTTTTTCCCCTTAGCCCCTGTGGAGAGTGAGATTGGACCAAGAGTCATTCCTCCCGACCTCTCCCGAGCCCCTGCGGAGCTAAGGGCCAAAAGGTCATTTTCTCAGGTTCCCTCTGGAGGCAGAATCCAAAGGTCATTCCCTCCCTCCCCGACTCACCCCAAGTGCAGCTGAGAGACATTTCAAACTCCTTTGAAGAGGGAGCGGCACAAGCGGGTCCATATGCTTTACCTACGGCCCCTCAGTGGCACAGAGATGTGAGGCAGGGCCGGGCATGAGATGGTCACCTCAGAGCTCCGACTTATTTAGGCCTGCGGGGTTTGGCACTCTTTGAACTTCAGCAGGGATGGGCTGAGGTTGCTGACATGGCTGAGAAGAGGGCCTAACTGCTCCTGCTTCCTCTCCATTCCCCAAATCAGCCTTCTCCATCCTCAGGATCCTCCTTTTTCTACTCCCGGGCCCGGGCTTCTCAAGGAACTGACCGGATGCCATGAGGTGGTGGGGCTGAACAGCTCTGAACCTCCCGATGAATGCAGCCTGCTCCTGGATCTTAGGAACGGAGCTGCAGGGATCATTTAATGGGTCTCCTCGGAAAACAAAGCCAGGGGGACTCACACAGCCGCACTCGGAGCCAGTGCTGCTGCCCCCCCCCCGTCACCTGTGAACATTGTGGTCTGATTTTGGACCCACCTTGTGTTTTCCAAGGCAGAAGTGAACAGTGAAAACTTAGCATCTCTAAACTTCTTGCTCATCCATTTCAAGGAAAAAGCCGCCTTTTTTTTTTTTTTTCCTCTGGCTCTAATGACAAAATAAAAGAGAGGGATTTCTCAGCCTTAATTTCCCTGACCCGCCGGAGGAAGAAAGGAAGGAAGAGAAGAGCAACAGTTATTTCACAAGGTCCCCCGCAGGAGCGGGGCAGTAAGGGTCACTTCCTCTCAATCTGTCCCCTCCGAAGGAGAGCAGTCGGGCTGTGTCAATGCCACGGTCCCTTTTGTGGCGGGTAGGCAGCCGGAGGTCAGCCCCTGCCCCAGCCGTGCTCTCGCTGTGGACGCACACCCTCTCCGCCACGCCGGCTTTCTCTCGCGCACGGGGGGCGGGAGGGATTACTTCTTCTTTTTTTTTTTTTCCCCTCTTTCTGCTTTGTATAGAGGCAGCTCACAAGTCACTACCTGGGCCCCTTTTGGAAAGAAACAATAACAAAAGGGCCGTTCCCAGTTTTCTTTTCTGAAGAATCGTCAGGGAGGCTGCCGGGGCACGGTAGCATTGGTCGAGCGAAGCTTTAAAATCCAAATGAAAGGGAAACGCTGCAGTGGAGGTTTGGTGTCGTTTGGGGGGCGTAGTGGCACTGCCCAGAGCAGCTGCAAATCCACAGCGAAATTTCTACTGACCTCTGTGTGCACACCAGAACTAGGAAACAGTAAATAAAAAATGGCTGTCCTGCCTGATGTCTGGGGTTTGAGCTGCTGCAGGAGACCCTTTACAGCCTGACCCAAATCTTTTGAAATCAGTGCAAGTGTTATGGCTGAATTTCACACGTTTTGGTTCGTGCCATGAGCAGGCTTCCATCTTTGAATTAGTGTCTGGGAATATCTTTAAGGAGCTAATCTGGAATTACGATCCCTCGTCAAGAGCTATGTTTTCGCAGACGATCTGATTCTTTCACATCCTAGGGCCAAATTAATCAGAATTTGGGTTTGCGGTTCCCGCTGAAGTCCACAAGCTGGTCTTTGCCACTTCTAAAGCAGAGCCATGGGAAATAAGCACTGTGTAGCTGCTTACCTTGGAACAAGAATTTAGCCCTAAGATTAAAGTAGAAAGTGCACTTCCACACCATAGAGGCATTCTAAAATTTCAGCCTTCACTATTTCAAATGACAGGAACAGCAAGCTGCTCACAGAAGACGCACAGACTTTCTACATGCTTGCAAGACTGGCTGAGAAGAGAAACCAATTCGTCGGTGTAAATTAACTTGTACTCAGATCCTGCATGTGGATTGCTTAGCAAGATTCAAAGATCCCGTTGAAGAAGTCCAACATTATTTACAGGAGAATAAATTGTAGTCAAGGCGTTCTTTCATTTTTCTTTTTCTCTTTTTCTTTCTTTCTCTTTTTCTTTCTTTCTTTCTTTCTTTCTTTCTTTCTTTCTTTCTTTCTTTCTTTCTTTCTTTCTTCTTTCTTTCTTTCTTTCTTTCTTTCTTTCTTTCTTTCTTTCTTTCTTTCTTTCTTTCTTTCTTTCTTTCTTTTCTTTCTTTCCCTTTCTTTCTCTTTTCTTTCTCTTTTCTTTCTCTTTCTTTCTTTCTTTCTTTCTTTCTTTCTTTCTTTCTTTCTTTCTTTCTTTCTTTCTTTCTTTCTTTCTTTCTTTCTTTTTCTTTCTTTCTCTTCCTTCCTTCCTTCCTTCTTCCTTCCTTCCTTCTTCTTCCTTCCTTTCTTCCACTTTTTTTTAATTCCTTCTTTCTTCCTCTTTCTTTCTTTCTTCCTTCCTTCCTCCCTCTCCCTCTCCCTCTCCCTCTCCCTCTCCCTCTCCCTCTCCCCCTCTCCCTCCCTCTTCTCCTTCATACTTCTTCTGCGGCGTCCAAATGGCTTCTTTTAAGGCGGACGTTGACCCCTGGTAGTGTGATTGCAGTTTGCTCATGTCAGTGCACTGAAATCATTCAGGACTTTCCCATCCAGCTCCTGAGATAATGCATTGTCTCCATAGAGGAAGTAGCACTTAAGTGTGGAACAACGTAGTTTTATCCCCTAGGTGAAATGTATCTGCGTGACACCGTGAAGCTTGGGCAGTAAATGGCTGCAAAATGCTTTAGGATCTCTGTGGAAGTGTGCGGTATTATTATTCTACAGCACCTCACCACTGTGGAGCTGAGAGCTGATGCCAGTCATCAGTGCTTTAGATGAAACCCCTTACAAACGAAGGACTTAGCCTTTGCAAATAGAAGTGAAGCATTATTCTACATACTTTGTTGCATCTAAGCGGGGTGCTGGTTCTCTGCACAGCACTGAGCTTTCCTGTCCACTCCCAGAGCCATTTGTGGATGTCAGTGGAACAGGATCCACCCTCCTGAACAGACTTGCCAGACTCATTTGAGCAGGAGCTCCTGTTCCCACCCGTGTCCGTGGATCTGCGGCTCTGCCTTGGAGTGTCCCATGCTTCAAATTGAGGATGCCAGGATCCTTTATTAATTGTGATGGTTTCATTGAGGAAGTCATTGCCACATAGTGCTGCTTGCTAAGAGTAACACAGCGAATTTCAGTCTTCGCGGTATCCTTTCCTCCCCTCCCTCCCCAAACACAAAGTACAAATCCACTTAAAAAGCTGAGATCTTTTGACTTCTACCAGAAACTTTTATCCGCATAAGAGGATAAGAAATTCATTAGCTTAAGTTGTGTGATTGTAACAGCTCATTAGAGCACACTGCCTTTCAGAGGGAGCAAGCCTCCAGCCCTGCACTGAATCTGTCAAAGTTAAGGATAAAGGTATGGGACAACTTAACCATCCTGGAAGACGATTTCTTATTTTTAACCATGCAGACCACAGGGTTCATTAAATGATTTTAATGAACAGTCATAGGCCTGATGTTCAAGTCTTCATTTGTGTCTAATTGCAAGTAAAATATGAAATTGCTAAATTGATCGTTCCTGCAAGGGAAAAAAAAATATAATTTTTAATGTTCAGCCAGTAATTATTTTTCAGACTCATTGTGTCTAATTGTTGTTGTTGTTTTTTCTTGAGGTAAAATAAACATTTTGATTTCAGGTTCAAATGCTGCAAGACACTGCTGCAAAAATCTTCAATGTCTTCTCTTCAAACAAAGGAAAACCAGCCTCTTTTAAACAGAAAGCATGGTAATTAGTCCTACTAATTTGTTGAAAGAAATGAATGATAAAGTAGAGATCTCAGCCATTTGCTAGACCCAAAAAGTTAGTGATAAGGTATTTTTTTCAACTGTGCAATCTCAGAAGGCATGGCCTTGACAAAGCAGGTCATTTGCAACATTTTATAAAATACATGAGGGTAGATTGAAATGTATTTTTCAATCTTCCCTTGGCAGCCTTCATGGCTTTAGTCAATTTATGCATCATCTGTTAAAGTTCAATGCAGGGCACTGGGTCCCAAAATGTGCTTTGAAGCATCCATAGCAAATCTTCTAATCTCAGCTTTCACTATCTGAGCAACATATGCATTAGAGTGGAATTTGGGATCGGCTTTTAGGTTGAGGGTGAAACGCTTGCCTAGATAACCTGTGGTATTGTGGCTTCGAGTGCCATGTTCAGGTTTGGATGAATGATTGCTTTTCATTTTCCCCAAAGATAAACGATAACAGATACAGTTTTATACTAGGATTTATAGACCTCTGTACCTGAGTATACATGGATATGCAGTATTTTAAAATTTCCGATAAATACAAATATTGCAAAAAAGTATTACCTATGTCATTCTGAGAAAAAATGGAATTATTTTACAGAACACGATGGCTGCAATAAGCCACCCTCCTGTGCCTTTAGTGATCAAGGAGGTTTTTCTGGTATTCTTATTTAATCTACACAAAGCTCAGTACCTTTCCTCCCCCTCAAAGAAAGGAAAGCACACATTTTTACACATGTAGCAGTACTGTGACTTTACAGCACTTAACAAAACTTCATGAAGGGAAGGCATGTTGGAAGGCTCAAAATGCTTTCTGCACTTTTGTTTCCAAGCACGGCTTCTACTACACCGTTATTTTTTGGTTGTTTTTGCAACTCTTCTGCGTCCCCACTTCCTGCATTTTTGCTTTGTTCTCCCGTATGTCAGCGCAGAACAATGGTTGTGTCACACGAGGCAAGAGGAGCTATTAGCGCAGAAGGGCAAAGTTGCTGCGCGGTAATTCTCGTCGGAGGGTGCAACTCGGGGAAAAAATATCTGTTTTTTAAGCTGAGCCTTTCAAAAGCAGATTTCGCAGTGGTGGAGTATTAGTAGTAGCAGGTTATTTCTGCTTCAAAGAAACCAACAGTTTCAAGAGCATGAAATCACGTTTTTTAAATTACACAAGTATTTGCAGTTAATAATGTTTATTAGGGAAGAGCTTTGAATAGGTTTGTGTTAGGTATATACACAACTTTTTTCCTCAGAGAAGTCATCCTCGAGGTTAAAATGCTTTAGAATATGTGCTCCTGCCTACAATTAAAGACAGCCAATCATTATTCCGCGCCCCACTGATCAAAAGCCACCGCACTTTTTAGCGTCAACACACTTGACGCACACTCTAACTATACTGTTAAAGTTTGGTTGGACAGACTCTGAAAAACCACCCAATTTTCCCCAAAATAAACGCTCCCCCGCCCAGCCCAGCCCAGTCCTGTCAGGCGCTGGGCGAGCCGTTAACTGCCCCGCCTCGCGCAAACTCCCGCCCGGCCGCGCGGGCCCTTCTTCTCTGTTGCCTCGCCGGATTGGCTAGGCGGCGCCTGAAAGATGCCCGCCGATTGGCTGGGGCCGGCTGCCGTTGCTATGACTCTTGTTGCTAGGGCCTGGGCCGTCTCCAGGCCCTGCAGGAAACATGTAATGAATTATGGATGCTTGATTTGCTCAAAGAGGCCTGATCTGTAATGCAGATGAGCTGCAAGGCCTTCCCCCCCCCCCCCCTTTTTTTTTTCTTCTGGGTTCTTAAAAAAAATATAATAAAATCAAAAAAAAAAATTCAGAGTTTTAAGTCAGAATCTGGCATTTGCGTAGTCCCCAGTCGCAGCGGTGACTCCTGAATACTGATGTTAATTCTTATGCAAAGACGGGGCCAGAGGTCACTGTCTGTTATTTGTTCAGGAAAAGCTTGGAGGATTTTCACTGAACTCTGTGACCCGTTGGGGTATTATTTTTCCCCCTCCTTTGGTTCAGAGACCAAATAGGATACAAACAGCAGAAGTGGTATTTTCTAGCAGTTGGAGAGGAAACTGTCCCCTCGGAGCGCGATGGTGTCAGAGGAGTTGAGCAGCCAGGCCGGCCAGTGCCCTGCATTTTCTTGCCTCGTGAACGATGCCTTTACCCAAATATAACTTAAGAACCTCCTGCCTGCTTAGTTCAGGCCGCCAGTAATGGTTTCAGCAGCCTTGGCTGGAGAGGGGCGCTCTGTGACTGCCCCGTCTCCCACATGGCAGCTCCTCACCACTGCAAAGCCAGTGTTATTGCCCGCAGATGACTCCCCAGCTGGACCCCCTGTGCAAACAAAGCATCTCACACTTTACACCTGAATAAACAGGTTGCTACCGTCCATTTAATTTCACCAATCTTCATCTATTACGAAGTATGGGGCATGTTACACTACAGAAATTATTATATTTTCCTATACCTAATGAATTCTGATATCAAAGTAGACACCTCTCTGGTAGCCTATGCAAAGTTTAGAATTTTTTTCCTTACTCATGACAAATGACTTCAATCCTCTCTGTGTCAAGCCTCTGTGGACAAACATGAACTGAAAAATTATTTGTCTGGTTTAGAGAAAATAATGAGCCCGATCCTTATTTTGTGTTAGATGTAAGCATGTGTAATTCTGGCACACATTAGCACACGGGCCAGACTCAGCCAAGTGTGGGCATCCTCAGCTGTCCAAATATTGACCACATCAGGAGCTCTTGGTACCTTGAAGGTTCATGACCGATGTGAGGGACGAGTTAGCCCCAGACCCGTAAAAGCCGTGCTTTTAAGGTGACCACACACTAAGCAATTTACTCAGAAAGGAAATGACTAGGCAATTAGATGAAATTCTACAGTTTTTGTATCGTAGAATTTATGCTTTTTACACCTCAGATCCTGACTGGTTCATGGTTCTTCCTCAGGGAGAAGTAAATGACTTAAGTGAGAGTTCTGAGACAAAAATGAAATATATCCGATCCTCCTGTGATTCAGAGTAGAATGATACCTTATTTCTAGGATTATTAAACAAAATGTTCTGTTGTGTAAAAACCAATGAGCACTGAAAAAATAATAAATGAAGAAAGTCTGTGAAACACCGTGTACAGATGTAGAAAACACATTTAACTCTAGCCATCAGCTGGCCTAAAAGCTTCAGTTGTGATGCCCCTTACCTTTTATTATTTTCTGTTATTAAAATGTTTTATATTGAAGAAAATGCTTAAGGAGAAACTGCATTGCCTATCCCACCCATTCCTGACAGGGCATTCATCAAAATCCATTAAAAAAAAAAAAATCCAAGCTATAGATGTGCCATTAGAGACCCAATGGTGCTTAAAGCTCAGAAATGTCTGAGAGATGCAGTTTGCTGAAAACAGAGTATTAACATTTGTGTATATGGATGTATTAAATTTGATTTTGTGTGTGTGTGAGAGACAGTGGTTCTGTGCAACATACATTAATATGAAGACTACATTAACAGTTTGTATTTGCAGGAAATGTAGGTCATGTTTTTGTGAACCAAATAATTGTGTTTTAAAGTTTTCATTTAGAGATCTTTATTTTTATATGTAATATTCTATTCCTAACCCACTGGAAGATGATTATTCCCGCACCTTTATAAATGGAGCATGCACCATGAGATTGGAATAGCTTAAACAGTCAGCTAAGAGGCAGCAAATGACTTAAGCACATATGCAATTTAAGCACATACATACTTCCAGTGCTATAAATGGCGCTAGTATCTCTCCATGACTTCTACTGAGGAAGCACAAGAAATTCAAACAGATGTGGCCTAGCTCTTTTGGAGGCTGTGCTGCCAGGTTGTGGAAAATTCTTAGAAAAAAACAAGCATCATAATTATGTCTGCAGTCTATCTTCTGCTTTCATGCACTGAAAATGCATGAAAATAATGCCACTAAAGGAGTGCCTGAACCTGCTGAGCAGAGAGACCCCAACTCCAGCAAGCCCTGCAACTCCCCCAGGACATTTTGTAAGCAGCTCCTGAAGAGTAACCTGGTTGAGTTTTCCTGGTTAAGATTTCATAGTTCCCTGGCCGTGTTTGTTTGCTGAGGGGTGCAGGAGGGTCTGGAGGCCTTTATGGTATGGAGCTAACAATCTGACTCAAATGGATACAATACATACCAGACAATAGCAACAATAGTTCAAGTGTGAGAAGGTCTGGAGCCATCGACAGGGAGCAAAGTGATGCAGGAAGCTTTGACAAAAGCAGCAGCTCTTAGGGAAGGAGCTGAATGAGGGAAGGGAACTTTTTGGTGCATGATGAGTGGGAGGTTGGTGTGCGCCCATGGCCATGAGGCAGTCTTCAGAAAGAAGGAGTGGTTATGACAAAGGAAGGTGAGGAAGTGAATTGTATTTTTTTTTTCTTTATATCTGTAGCATCTAATTGAAAAAGAAAATCAAATCTATGTCCAGTGAAAATATCAAAGTTATATTTTTCTCTTTGAAAATTTTCAATGTTGTTATTTCAGCAGAAGTTTCTTACTTTTAAAACCACGGGGCTTTTTTTTTTTGTTCAATTTACTTAAAAAAAATAAAAACTTTCTAAGGATCCTTTTCTATTAAGGACTTTGTAAACACAAACGCTTTGCATTTTTAACTAGAACAATTCTAAAATAGTGCTTTAGCACAAACATATTCTTCACAAAGGTGCTTCTATATTTTTAAAGCATTTTCTGTTATTTCAACTGGTTTATACTGTCAATAATCTTCATCGAGTTTACATTAATCCACAAACATTGTATGGTGTGATGGAGCTGATGAGAATCAACAAAGGATAAAGTAGAGTACCGCAGCCCAGATAAAGAAACCCACTGTTTAATGCCAGCTGCTCAGGAAATGTCAAAAGCAAAGTGAGTTTCAGGTCAAGGGCACTGGGAACACTCTGTCAGCAAACCCTAAGACAGGCAGCTCTTGTTATTAGTATGAACAGGGATATGGTGAGTCCTTTTTTAATCTATCCCTGGGCATCTGTCTAGGTTCCCAGACACAAACCCGTCCCATCTGGGCTCACCTCTTTGAGGCTGCTGGGAGTTTTCCCAAACATACTGTCTTTGCTCTTTCTAAAGTTCCCCTTCAGGTTTGCTAAAGACTGGCATTTCAGTGAAAATCCTGCTCATAGGCTCCGTGCCACGACCACCAAAGGTGTAGAAAATAGTGGGCAATTGCTCATTTTTAAGTTTTGAGGATAGCAAGGATCTTTCTTCACCCCTTATTTTTCTGCAACAGCATTTAATAGCACCTGTGTCAAGCCCATTTCCATCTTGCACACCTTTGCCTTGGAGCACTTGCTGGAGCTTTTAGATGGTGGGTGGTGAGTGTGCTTTGTTTACCACTGCTTAAGGGAGTTCAGCCTCTTACTACAAGGCTAAATTGACAGACAAAACTTCTGAAGAAATACCACTACAATGTGGGCAGGTTAACGACTTCACAAACCTTTCCATAGGCAGCCCTTTCATGGCAGAAGGGACACTATTTCCTGTGACTAGGAGGCCGAGGATCTGGTTAAAGAGAACCAACACCATATGTGTGGATACGGTTTGAGATGACGTCCCCAGTGAAGTGCTGCAAAATTAGAGGAACATTGATATCCTCCCTGGAATGACGGCAAAGCAACTTGGCCCCTTAACTTCAGAGCCATGGCACTTTCTGTACCTTAATTTCCCAGGTATGGCCTGTAGATGTGCACCAAGTGTGCTGTGAAATACAAGGAATTTTGCAATGATTGTTCAGTGTTTTACAGCTTAACGGCATGGTTTGATTCTTTCTGTTACTGATGTTTATATTATCTCTTTGCATTCTCAGGGCTCCCCTAAATGCATATTTAGTCCTTGAATGCTGTGTTTTGTAATGAAGGAAAAATGCAGATATAACATGGATATAGCACTGTGCACTGTACTTCTTAACGTGCATGCCACTTACATGCGATGGGACATGGCTCACACATTTCTGTGATACAGCTCTAGGAAACAAACTTCTAGTATAAAGTCCAGAAGCTCAGCCAGACTGGTTATTATGACTGGTTGTCATAATATGCAAATGTGCTGTAACATTTTTACTGTTTGGATGGGAGGATATTGGGAGATACAGACTGGAAAGAGAGAGCTGAGTGGCTCAGACCCTGCTGGTGCCACAGAGCTTTGGTTTGGTTTCTTAGAGCAATGCAATGTTTCACATTTGGTCCTGTTTCATCCTTGTGCGTGTTGGCAGAGGAATGAAGGAAGTGCAGCCACTAACTACAGTGTGATCTAATAGGGACCCAGTCCTTCCCCTTCATGGTGATGGGATTTATCTCATCTTAGGTTAGACATTTACACATAAGACATCTACAGCAGGTCTAGTGAGCCCAGACAATGGAGATAAGCAGGCTCTTTTTGTGCGTAATTCACTTGCTATATTTAGTTCTGTCTTCCTCAGGTTGAGATGAGCCCATGTCCTGGGAGGCTGCGCATTGGGATCACTAGACCCAAAACAACATGCTGTCATGATGGGCTGCAACCATTAAAGCTCTTCAGAAAACTCACTTTCACAGAATCACAGAATCACAGAATTGTAGGGGTTGGAAGGGACCTCCAGAGATCATCAGGTCCAACCCCCTGCCAAAGCAGGTTCCCTAGAGCAGGTTGCCCAAGTAGGCGTCCAGATGGGCCTTGAATATCTCCAGAGAAGGAGACTCCACAACCTCCCTGGGCAGCCTGTTCCAGTGCTCCGTCACCCTCACCGTGAAGAAGTTCTTTCGCATGTTGGTGCGGAACTTCCTGTGCTCCATTTTTTGACCATTGCCCCTTGTCCTGTCTCCACAAACCACTGAAAAGAGGTTGGCCAAATCCCACTGTCTCCCACACTTAAGATATTTGTAAACATTGATAAGATCCCCTCTCAGTCTTCTCAAGAATAGAAGACTGAGAGGGGATCTTATCAATGTTTACATTGTCTTCAGTGTAAATGTCTTCTTTTCTTGTCTTTACATTTGTCTTCTTCAAAAGAGCTGTGTGTCATCTCAAAACTTCTTGGCCATGCTTATCTTTGCTGTCTGCTGCACAACCCTCTTCCATGCACAACCACTCTTTACTGAGCCTGGAAAGAGCCTTTTTCTGAAAGAGACAGAAAAATTAATCCGAAGCAACTGATCACTGGCCTTCCCTTCCCACTCCTGCAGCAGCTGGTCATAGGATCACTGCAAACATAGCCACAGAAACTGCTTTAAAAGCAGCTTGGTGGACTGGTAGGTGACTTGGAAAGATGAAGCCAGCCGGTAGAGAGATGTCTAATGCATCTCCAGAAACCACGGCATATTTGCAACGATTGCCATAGTGACACAGCACACTGTTTTGTCCATGATCAAATAGAATGATGATCAAATAGAATAGGTCAAAATGTTGCCATTTATCCCAAACTGAGATAAAACAATGACATAAGAGGGATAATGGGACTTTGGATATGGTCCCCATATCCCGTAATTCCGCCGGATTTCAAATAGCTGCCATTATGTATCTCACAATGGCCTGGGGAAAAAAAGTTCCACAGTGTGTAGGATTCCTCTGTAGACAAGGCCACAATAGCAGAATTCTGGGTGTTTCATAAGGAGCAAGTGCCCACGTTGCAGAAACATTGATACAGGTTGTGTGAATAGAAGTAGCACAGATAATTAATGTGTAATAGTTAATGCTATTTGCGCGCGAGAGCCCCAGTTCCCCTTCAGCAAATCCCGTGTGACCCAGTGGGCTGCTGCATGGTGTATTGTTTGAGCTTCTCAGGAAGGTCTTGAACTCACAGCCACTAGCAAAGTAAGTTGGCGTGTTTGCATCATGCCTACGTTAGCTTTGAATTTATAGGAATTTTGTTGACGCTGGTGTCAAAACTCATATTGTGATCAATGGAAACAGCATTGAGCCTTAATTTCTCAGAGTAATTTCCTCTAGGATAAGAAAGAACTATCAGATCATCTAGCTTGATCTCCTGCACAATGTAATCTATTCAGTGCAGCATGATGATTTTAGATTAAAGCCCTAATGTCTTCAGGGATAAGAGTTGTGTGCTACAGGCATGGAGCAGAAAGAGCAAGCTGTACTGCCAAGTATGTGCGAGGCCACAGCAATGAGAGAGAGTTTATTAAATGGGACATGCCTAATTGATCACAATTAGTGAAAGTAATACCTTCTCCCATCTTTTAACTAATTTCTTTCCAATTTGACCCGAAAAAATTCTTTCCAATCTTAAATCTGCCAATCAGTATGATTCTCTGCATGTAAGCCAGAAATACTTATCAGGTATCTAGGAACATCTTTTTCTGTCCGTTTGGAATACAGATCTAGTTTGTTTGGTGCCTTCTTGTCTGTGATGGCCAGTCTGTAATTGTGAAAAAATAAAATAAAATATAAAATAAAATAAAACAAAATTATAAAATAAAATAAAATTGTAAAATAAAATAAAATAAAATAAAATATCTCTAATCCCCCAATCATATACACCTGGCCAATTGTGCACGAGAGAAAAAGGGAATCCTTTTCCCCCATGGAGGTTGAATTGAACCACATCTTTTAGGAAGGTGGCTGTTAGCACCTTAAAGCCTCCAGCCAGCAGTGAGATCCCCACCTTCACTGATAATCTTTTAGTGTTTAATTACCCTGTCTACCAGAAAATTACATCTTGTTTCAAGGCTGAATTTGTCTAACTTCAACTTCCAGCCATTCAATCTTGTTCAAGCTTTTGTCAACAAGATTGAAAGCCCATTATTAGGTATCTTTTCCACAAGTAGATACCTATATAAATTGATAGAGTAATTCTATAACTTACCTGAGGTTCTGCTTCTGAAAAAGCACTTCCTAACCCTTGCTCTCCCCACATCTCCCTGACAGAGCTTCCTTTCTTCTACATGCTGCAAGGTTGGAAACCAACACTGTCTTCTAGCGAGTGATGGGGAAAAGGAAAGAAATTATCTAGGAAAGAAAGAAGAAAGGAATTGTCTGGTGACTGATCACTCTTCGTGTATTTTAAAGAGACATTTTCTCTTGCAAAGCAAATCTCTGCTGGACACTCTCTCCTACACCCAAACAGTCTGTCAGCTCATTTCTACAATTGTGGGAGGTAACGCTTGCAATGCAGTCCCCTGTCCTAGACCACATCTGCCATAAATCAGCCAAGCTCCAGTGAGGTCATTTCCTGCCAGTGGAGATCTCACACTTTATATCATTTGCAGATGTAGAAAGTGCTTTTTAAAGAGGCGTGTGGTTGATAATGAGTGTTGGTTGAAGCAGTGAAAACCTGTAGCATTCTGTATGGAGTTAGGTGTCCTTAACACTCCTACCTTCAATAAAAATAAAGGGGCCAAATGACCATGAATGGGTTCACAGCAAAATCACAGAAAACCCCAACCAAATAATTTAGCAACTCCATATCAAACATAAAGGAATAATAAACGTTTCACCGTCAATCTTCTGTTCATAAGTTTTTTTCCCACCCTACCCATCCAGTTATTCATGTATTTAATTAGTGCTTAACTTTTACATTATGAAAATATCAAGATAGAGCTGCCAATCTAAGACATCACTAGATTAGGACAGAAATGTATCACTGTCCTATCCTAGCAAGCTTGTGGGGCTGTGACATAAACTATTTATAGCTGACCAGATCAAAGCGTTTAGTGTAGGAGGAACACGGGAGCCAAAATAAGAAGGTGAATACAGCTGTTCCCCAAGGAGGAGCCATGATCAGAATTCAACATTTGCTGGTGTTGTAGTTTCTGTGTGTACCCTACAGGGGTACATTTTGTAGCCGTGATTTATTTCAAACATCTTCATTTTTTATTTTTTTTTTTCTTCCAGGAAGAAGCAAATGTTTTAAATTACAGCTATGGAGGGAGAATTTAACTAAAGCGCAAATATGAGTCACGAAAACGTTTGTGCCTTATTTTCAGGGTAATAACTAAACACCTGCTAAATTACATTTTAAAAAATTACCCAGTATTTCACAGTGCATTTTATTCTTTTGTTTGTTATTTTGTCTCTCAAGCCCCCCCTTGATCTGCGTAGGAAGATTGCCTCATCCACGCAGAGCTCCCAAAGCTCAGCAGAGCTCTGCATGTGTGATGCTCTGCCCAGGTGGGTCTGATATTGGGACAGTGTCTGAGGTCTGGGACACTCAGGGACATCATCAGGGACATCAGGGACACATGCACTTCACTGCACATTAGGCACGGTCCTGGCATAACACTGCGCCAGCACAACATGAGAGAAGAGATCATCGCACACACACACACAGATAAAACAGCCTATTTTGAAAACTTGTGCAACTGAAATAAGAATTACCATTAAAAGTGACTCATCCGTGCTGACTCTGTTTAACCTTTGCTTTCCCACGTGTTGCTGTTTTCCTCTGTTAACAACTTTAGTGAAAGAGTTGCCGTGGAGGAGAATGCTGTAGGGTGGCATTATCTCCCTTAAGATGTTGAGTGCTTATTTGGTTCCTGAGCCTCTTGGGAACATGGTGGAGGGCTCGTGCTCAGTTGTCTGGTTTGCTTTTTATGTTTTCTTTAGTTGTTTTTCATTTTGGCACTGAGTGGGCAGGCAAGACTCTTGAACAATCTGTAATTATATAGTGTCACAGTTGATGAGGTTACAAAGGAGTAAATATGTAGTTGGTATTAGAGAGGATATTTTTAACAATACTCACTCTACATCTAATAGGGTGCATCTGTGTCCTCTGCGGGCACTCTGCCTCAGATAATATAAAAGGAGAGCAATGGGGAAGAGAGCAGCATAACAATATCTGCATAGTCTTCAGCAGAATCAGTTTCTGCAAATACACACTTGACATCTGAACTCTTTCATACCCGTGCTGCTCCTACTGATGCCAGTGGCATCTTTGCCCTTGAATAGGAATGGGATTGAATTTTGACTGTTGAATCTCTTATGACAAGAGAGGTGGAAGTTTCCCAGCGTGATCTGATTGCCATAGTCAAAGAGAAAAGTTTTATTAGGCCGCAGTGTCAGTAATTCTTGACCTGGGGTCACGACTGTGTCTCAGGGAGGCACAACTCTCCCTTCTTTTTGGCTCATAGGGAGAGAACGGCAATCTGATATATTTTTTCTGCTGTAACATGGGTCATGGCACAGAACAGAATAAAGCAGTTTCATCCGCCTGCCTCTGCTGGGTTCTTACCTGCTGTGTTTCCACTTTTGCTAGCCAAATTTTGGCGTCTCAGTGATACAGAACAGCCTGCTCTGGACAGCACCGCATGTCTACGGTCATGAAATCATATTGTATTTATACCACTCGGAGCTGAGGGAAACAACCTTTTAAAGAGTCAAGGGCCAATTTTATTTTATGATGGCAATGAGAAAGGATTTGTTTAAAAGGCCTTTGCATACTGATGCTTGATATTCCAAGGCTGAAGCAGTTACTAGACATTCTCTTGGTCATCTTTACTAATTATTTGTACTCCAACATCACCCACAAATTCAGGTATCTCATCCAAACATGTAAAGTGCCTTTACTTTCCAGGTTTTGGGGCAGATGTGAGAATAACTAGTCTGAGTGCCATGAAACAGTGCCAGTTCACCTCTTCGTTTGCTCAGCAGTGACAAGCTGAGGATGTGACTCAGGCTGTTGGGAACATCCCCCCACCTCTCAGCTTCACCATCCAGCTGATGTTCAGCAACGACATTCCTCCCTGTGCACATCACAACGAAATGGCAGGACTCCCCTGTGTACGGGGATATTATTCTTTGACTTACTGCACAGCAATAAAGGAAAAAAAAAAAAAAAAACGCTTTTCAAAACACCTTTAAGAAAATAAGACAAAATTGAGAAAGGGCAGCAGTGTGCTCACTTTGCCAAAACCTGGGCAGAAGTGCAGACCTGCACAATTTCCTGAATTCCTGAAGAAATTACTAATCATTTGTTTTCATTCTCCTTGCCACGCTCTGTCTCTTTCTTCCTTGAATCCTGATGGCTTTCAGCGTCTGACAATAGCACCACCTACGCGATACAGCAGCAATGATCAAGAAATAAGGGGAGTGGTTAGAGGATCCGCTTCTTCAGCAGCCTGCTAAAAGCCATCTTCTCTATGAATGAGAGGAGTCAGAAACAGTGTAGGTGAAACCCAACAGAGTTTGCTTGCTTTCCCCCCCCTCTTTCTATTAGCCACAGGAGTGGACCAAAGCAATCCCAATCCCCCTGGGCCTGTTGTGGCGTGAAGGGATTATCCCTTCCCCCAGCATGAAGGGTTATTTGTGGCTTCTTTTGTCTGCCATCTCCTCCATTTTCCCCGTTTGGAGGTTTTCGCTCTCGCATTTACACTACCTTGCTGCAGTTTTGGCCGCAAGGTGCACAGGACATGGCAGAGCCACTCCTGCCTCCATCAAAAAGGCAAAATGGAAATGGTCCTTTTCCCTTTGGCTTCAGCATATTTGGTGGGATCTCTGCCTGAGCCACACTGCTGCCTTTCTCCGCCTCTGCTCCTCCTTTGCTCTGCCCATTCAGACCTTCCTCCTGCTTCTGTTCCTCCCCTTGTCCCTGAAAACCTTGACGTTCAGGTAACGAATGCCGTCTCACCTCTCTACGCACATTTCTGCGGGGTGAACGAACCCGCTGACAACAGAAAGGAGGTGATCAGAAATCCCCCGAAGAAATATCATGGATACTTAAAACAATTTGGATCAAAAATCCCTGCAGGTTTGTCGAAAACACCCCCTTCCCCGACACACACAGGTTTATCTATCTGCTCTCCTGCATTTTGCTTACGTCAAGAGCTGGTTTGCTCCCGGACAGCCCCTTCGCCGGGCAGATAATTGCTACGTATTCTTTTGTATCGCTGCCACCACCTCCACCATCGGGCGCTTTCTCAAACAACCGCCTGCGCAGCCTTGCCGCGATCCGTCTCGCTGCAGACAGGGTGTGGGGGGGGAACGGTGCTTTGATACCAGGGGTCTCCCAGGAGCAGGTGAGAGGCTTGCCTCTTTCCTTGAAAATCAAACGAAGGAAACGCCGTGCGTTTCTCCTGCCTTTTCCAGATCATTAGCAGAGATGTTAAAATAAAGCCGGGCTGTCGCGGTGACAGCTCCAGCCTCTTTGCGACGGTATCTCGTTGGCCGTCACTGCCACGCAGACACGGCGGCCTGATGCAGTGTCATTTATCATTACCTTTTGTTTACAGCCACTCAGCCGCTTGTCACTCTGTGTGACAATGCCCATATTCGAGCCAGTATGAATTTATTTCTCAAGAAAGACTTTCGGAGTGTAAAGCTCATGCCTCACCGAGGATCAAGACCTTTTCCTCCACCGTCATCCATTGTATTTCCCATTAAACAAACCATAGCACGGCCTGGTCTGTATGCTCATGTTATTTGCTGCCCAGGGTTTCTTCTACATGCTTGTGCTTGTCTTCTCAGCTCAATGTTCATTAAATTCTCTTGCTACACGTTTAGGCTCTAGCAATTTGTAGGCTCTCTTTGATTTGCTCCACCTGTCTCCGGATCCCACAAGCCGGGTATCGCTCCCAGGCAGCACACAGGTACCAGCCTCTTCGCCGGGACAGCGGATGGGCAGGAGGACTTGTTCACCTGCTGTGTTTGCTGAGCTGTCTTCCGGATGAAGCACACCTCCAGGCATTTCTTGGCCGTGAGATATGTCAGAAGCACGTTCAGCAACGTACTTTGCTCCACTGCAGACAAGTAGCAGCTCCCCTTCCACTTTTTTTTTTTTTTTTTCCCCCTGGTTAATTTGGGTTGGTTTTCCCATTCATTGCCAAAGTAAATATTTCATCTCCCAGACTACTCTAGCCTAAATACCATTTCTTACTTATGTGGTCCCTCCCCTATGGTCTCCTACCCCAACAGCATGCCTGGTGAGGAAATTGTGCGCAAAACTTGGAGGACTACGGACATATCTCAAACTTCCTCCAGTCTGTCTACAACTTCAAAATTATGATAGGAACCACATCCTGGGCCCAAAATACAGAGCCGTGTGAACCTTTTTAGTTAAAATTTCTGATGAACCAGGAAGATTTTGTGATATTAAGTCTTCAGAATACACTTTATTTCACTGAGATATTTGTCATAATTTCATAGATAGTATGCTTCTTTTTAACAGTGCCAGGGTGGTATATTCCTTGTTTTTTTTTTTTTTTTTTTTTTTTTTTTATCAGAAAATACATTTCAGCTAGAAATGGCTTGAAAATTAATATCAAAAAGTTTAAAATGCTTACATCAAAAGGAAAATGAATTATTTTGGCAAATGAAGCACTTTGTTTTACCTGCTACAATGATTCTAAAAATATCTCCCTGTTTGCTGATAACTGGCAAGCTGATTTGGAATGAGACCCAGTAACTTCAGTGACATTTTTCCAGAGCTACCAGTGAGATAGAAATCCATTACCTATAAAGCTCAGAGTAGATGGTCTCAGTCATGAAGGTTGTGCTGAAAGCATCCTAGGGTCTTTAGGTGGTAGATGCTGTGCACACACACATATATGTATTTATATATATCATATATAAATACACATGTTTATATATACATATACATATATGAGTGAGTGTACATCTGTAAACAAAAATAGATTTTGCCGTGGCAGTTTTGTCCTCAAAAATAGTAGCTCAGTATAGCTTGTGGAGGGGCACGCAGTCTACATTGTTAAGGATATAATTTCTTTACAGCTTTGGACCCAGTCCAAGATTTAAGCCCATACTTATGTCTGAGTGCATCGGTAATCTCACAGAGCTTTGCTTGGAAGTTTTCCTTAAGTCTTTTAGAAAAGTCTTTCACGAATATAGAGCACAGGGTTTTGTTGCTAACCCTCCTAACAGTCCCCGATATCCTTCCCTTTCCTCTGTTTTGGAAACCACCCCGACCCTGCCAGGGTGGGGTGTGTGCAGTGTAGAGCTGTGTGTGCTGAGTGCATCCCAGCTTTCCTCCGCGGTTCCCTCCAGCAGGACCACTTGTAAGAGCAGACAAAACCAGCAGGGCTACTGGTTGGGGTGAGACACAGCATTGAGGGTCCCAGCTCCTATTTGGGGTGAGAGGAGCACAGATCCTGGAGGAGTGCTCGCTGCCACCCCTGGCAGGATCAGCATCAGTAATTCCAGCCCCAAATCCCCTCCGGTGCACATGGACCCAGCAACCTGGCCCCGATCCTTCATCCTCAAGGCAAAAATCTCAGTTTTACCTTCCTGCCTGAGACAGACAGGGCAGCCCTTTGGCCTCCATCTCTATAAAGCTCACGTTGAAGAGGAGGCACAGCCATGTGAGCACAACCTGCTGGGCCGTGCTCGACGTCGGGGCTCCGCCGAGGCTCAGGTGCCACCTCGTTCCTTAGGGGACCCCAAAGCAGTCCCCAGGGCCTGGCTCCCCACTGCTGGACAGAAAAGCGTTGTGGAGGCAGCGTAGCGTGGCTTGTTTAATGCTGCATTATGGTAATGCGTACCGGAGAGCCAGTAACATGGGGAAGCTTAGATTTAAAGTATAATGAAGCACACAGTTCAATGTTTTGGAGCAGTGTGTACTCTGGAGCCATAAGCACACAATTTTTTGATCAAGTTTCAGCCCAAAGCAAATTTTCACAGCTAAGTAGCTCTCTAATCTGTCTATCCACAAATATATGTATTTGTTTTTAATAAAATTTGTTAATATTTACCAGACGCTTAATGGGACTGTTATTTTTACCCAGGGTGCATACTTTACCTATTAAATGCTATAAAATCTTTTTAAAACCAAATTAAGCAAAAAGATTAGCATCAATCCTTTGTGTGTAGGCACTGTTTTTAACATGTAGATGTTTTCAAACACTAGAGTAAATAGAAAAAATATTGCTGCCTTGACTGTCAGATTACATTTCTTTCCCATTGAAGCTAAGTGGGTTAAATTAAGTGATTAATTAACTATGCATCTGCACAATTAGGTGGGCATTTTTATTCCATTTAACTTATATATTTATTTCTAGCTTGGGAAGAAAGGAGCCACAACAGGACAAAGGGAAAATCATCTACCAGAATTAGGGATTCCCATTAGCACTGTCGTATTACAGCTTTTCTATCATTTCCCGTGTAGCATTGTTAATTCATTGGGTTTATAACTTAGCCATGAACATTTGCCCCATGGTGAAATTTCTCAGTTAAAGACCATTTTGCTAGATTTTGTTCACTGTTGTTTGTGGACTAGGAATGCTGTACCAATGGCTAACAAAAGTAACCGTCTTCGTTGAAGGTTTTCTGAGATTCTTCTTGCCATCAGCTGTCTATCATCAAGTCTATCATTGAGGTGCAATTTCTAAAACCAGCTCCTGAGCTGCTACCAAGAATTCGGTTGTCGCACGAATGGAGGGAAGTAAAGGCTGATGCTACTTTGCAGCTCAGGAGCTACTCGGATCACCACGCAAGTATAAGGTGAAAACAGCAACCACAAGTTCAGTTTCCTCAATCCTCCTCTGACTTCACAAATGCACGTGGATGCCCATAGACCCGGCCTTAACGTTCAGTGGCAGAAGGGCACCGACAGCTTGTTGGGTCGAAGCAACAGCAGATTTTCTGCAGCTCGTGCCCTGCAGCCCTCCTGGTGTGGGACATGGCAAAGAGCTGCTCGCTCCCCACTGCAGCTGGATGCTGCCTTGTGCTGGATTTCTCGGCGAATTCCCCCCGAATGGTGAAAACAGAAGTGCTTTTCAGCACTGCCATTTGCCCAGCCTCCTTTCAGAGACTGTTTTTATCCCTGTCCCTGCCAGAAGCCTGGTAACAGGCTAGGACAAATGCTGTAAATGGACTAATGTGGGCCCAGCAAGCGCCGGACCTACTGCTTTGAGCTGTGCCTTTGAAAATAATGAGCTGGATTGTCCCAGCCCTCGGCCAGCAAGGCGAGAGAATGAGAACCCCGCTGCTCCCCTGCTCGCTTTGCGACTCCAGCTGCCGGCAGTGGCAGCCATTCAGCTGAAATTCCCTCCAGTGAGAAAAGGGCTTTGGCAACATGGAAATTTTTTTTTTCCCTCCCCTGTAACTTTTGTTTTTTGGCATCAGCTGCCTTGTGTCCTCATACAAAAGTTCTTTTCTTTTCTTTTTTTTTTTTTTTCTCTCTCTCTCTCTCTCTTTTTTTTTTTTTTTTTTTTTTTTTTTTATGCTGACATTTTGATTCTGCTTTAATTAAACCACTTTGGAAGCAGCATGACTCTGTTTTGGAATGAGTTGCGCTGCTCCAAGTTTTGTGCGGAGGCATCTCTATTTCAGAGTGACTGCATCCCTCCTGACAGTCCTCCCACAGCTAGCCCACCTTGCCTTGCTTCAGGCCTCCATTAGCCTGGGTTTTTGTTCTTACCTGCGTGAACCCCACTGCTCCACAAGCATTCTGACCGATGTCACAGGGCGATTTCAAACATTTTGCTTTCCTGCTTGCCTGACACCCCTCTTGCTCCTGCCCCCCTCCTCCCCTCATCCACTCAATTACCGACCCAGTGTGATGCCAGACCCCAGGATCTCCCAGAACCTTTTTCTCTCCCAGAGAAGACCACATCCAGTTCTTACTGGATTGTGGTCAACGTGGTGCTGTCACCAACCAGTAGCTGGGGTAAAGCATGCAGGAGAAAAGCAACCGTGGGGACAAGGGCCAGCATGCCACTACATCCAAGGAACATGCGGGCATCACTAGAAGCCAAGAGCTCTCTTACTGTCCTAAACCTAAAGTTCTGCACCTGTTTTCTGCAAAGTTACAAGTAGGTATAAATACCTACTATAATAAATAGTAGTAGTTATAAGATCAGCATTTCTCTTTTTGATGTTTGCCTTCAAAGCCGCCCCCAGCCTGCCCTGCTCATATGGTGCTCCTACAGCTTCATGCTTTTAACAGCTTTGTTTTCTTCAGAGTGTCTAATTCTGCAATAATTGGCCAAATGGCACACCTTTTCCACGTCTGCGTGCTTTAACTTTCTCTGTTGTGCCTGTTTAGCCACTGTTACCTTCTTCCCTCCCTCCATACAACAGGCATTAAGTACCAATATTTTTCATGGCATGTTTACTCAGGTGGGTTTATACCCTGGAAAACCCTACTTTAGTCTATGAAAACACAAGTGAACACTGTCTTAATTTCTTAACTACATTTATAGTAGAGGAGGTTAATTGCCAAGATTAAACCATGATGGCATTACAAAAATCCACAGGGACGATAAGACAGAAATTCCCAGACGTCTTCTCTTGGGGCTCCACTTCCAAGCTCATGAGCTCATCCCCACCAGCATTTCCTGCTTGGGCTGCGTGCCTCAGTCTGGGAAGCACCACTATCAGGAATTCTTGGCTATTTTTAATCAGATCCTTGGGATTTTTAATAATTCAGATTCCTATCTGTTATTATTAAGTCTATTTATTTTTGAAGTGTGCTTTTATCATTGAGAAACATGTGAAAGAGGATTTTAGGAGAGTCTGTGCTCAGCTTCAGTGCCTGGACTTTAGAATAATGCACAGCCTCCTCTCAGGGCTGTGTTCATTCAGTGTTTCCTTCCTGCTCCAGCAAGGTCTTTCTGAGCAGTGGTCTGGTACATGAGCATTGCTCTATTTTCTGGGTCTGCTCCATTTTTTGGGTCTTTTAAAGCCTTTTCAAGCAATAACCATTTCTGTTTCACAGCCCAACATTTCCAGAAATGATCCACTTACAGAAAGGAAGTCCATGGAGCTTAAGAGACATAATTACAAGTCTGTGCAGAACTGTTATAATTACAAATATTTTTATCCTGTGCTGGTAGTTAGTGGTTTGAAAATTGGGCACCCTGGAAGAATTAAAAGAAATGAAGAAGGAAGAGTATTGGGAAGTGATGAGCTGGTCCCTGTGTCCTGGAAGTCCTGCAGTGCACTACAAGGAAATTCACAGCACCCCTGGAGCCAAATGGCCGAATGCTATATCAGAGGACGTCTTCATAGGACACTACAGTTATTTTGAAAAAAAAATCCAATGCAACAATAAACACGAGAATTACCTTTAAAATCTCACAGAATATGGTTAATAAAAACAAACAAATAAAACCAAAAAAACTTGTTTCGAATACATTTTCTTAGGCCTGAGGCTTAACTGGATAAGAAGATAGAAGGCAAACTAGGTAAGCTGAGTTCTGGCTTGGTGATCTCTCTCTTAGAGAAGAGTGAAAAAAGCACTTTAATTCCACAAAGAGAAGTACAGCAGATATTTCTTCCCTGAGCAAGCAAAAAGAGAGGGAAATAGTGAACACTCCCTGTTCTGCCCCTGCTCCAGAGCAGCTACAGGCTGTCCCATGTTCAGGGCAGGCAGTGAAATTACAGCCTAGCATAGTCTCGTGGGGTTGCTTGCTGCCGTAACAGCTATGTTTAGTGGTGGGTATTTTCAGAATCAGGACTTTGTGTTGTAGTCCGCGTCACACAGCACCTGACTGGCAGATGTCTGGATACACAGAGAAGCTCTGAGGAACTGGTAGCTTGAAAATGCTGAAGATTTTTTTAAAGTGACTGTTTTGATCACATTGTCTTTATTCCAAAAGTGAATTTCTAACTACACCCACAGGTCTGGGTCAGCAATAAGCTATAATTCACATAAAAACAATCTCATTTTTAAAGCTATAGAAATGGAAAGATCTTAAAAAATCCCAGATCATTAATAAATAGTAATCCCATGTCAACTTGCTTTGAAATAATTCAGTAGATGAGATCTCATTTAGCTGATAACCAAATGAATTTTAGAACACTCAAGGTGCTGTTTTTTTTTTTTTTAAAACCTTGTTTTCATCTATGATTGCTTGTATATGTTTATATCAATTTAATAACTAAAAAAGCATGTCCACAATCTGCTCCTGGCTGAATTCCTCTGAATACTTCACTTGTTCAGAGTAGTATTGGCCTGGCTTGTTGGTTCAGTGATCAGCATGATTTTTGAATCAATGTAACACAGGAGAGGGTTTACATTACTGCTGCCACAAAATGTAATCAACCGCCTAGCATATTTGTCTGAAGAATTATTAAAGCATAGAATGCAAGTGGCAGAAATAGAAGTATAATTCTGGTAAAATCATCAAAGGATGCAATAACTGAGTTAGAAAATGCAGTGACAGATCTAATTAACGAACTAAATTACAATTCAGTCCAAAAATAATTGTCATTAGAAGTAAAATCACATTTCTGTCTGAAGCGTCTCAGCATGTTTGCCATAGTGATTGGTAAAACTAGAAAGAAACCCACTCTCATTATTTTTTTAATGCAATTATTACACACAAAAATCAGTCATGAAATCGAATATGCCAGTCTAGCAAGCCATTCCCAGTTACGAGCCTTCCCTCTCACACCACAAGGCAGAGGTTTCGGCGAGAGCTGCTGGCTTACAACGCTCTCCTTTTGTGCTCGTGTTGATGTGAATGCTATTTTGGGACCGACTCCTTCCTCCCAAAGACTTCTTCATTTTCTGAATCAAAACAACAGACTAGCTAATTTTAATATTGACCTAATTGCGTTTCTGAACCATTTGGAAGATGTATAACATAAAGAAAATACTAACAGGACATGTGCCAATTACAGTTTAAGTTGGTCTGCTTTTAATATAAGCTGAAGAGCTTTTGTATTAACCTCTAACAATGGATAATACAGCCGCTGAGCTGATTACTTAAGCAACTTCTGGATATATTCACACAACAAATTTGAATTCTAAGTATTTTGCATATTGTTTCCACCTATATAATTGTCCGCTGCCCCTTATCATTATTTATTATGCAAAAAGGAATTTTTTTTGAAGCGTGAAGAATGAAGTAATTTAGTATGCAAACAGTTAAAACTCTCATGTGGATTCCGATTTCGTATGTGTTGATAAATTCACTTACGATGACTGACAGTGTGAGATTTTTTGGGGTCATATCGGTCACTCTTTCCATGACACTGATGAAAATGATAAACTAAATGCCAGAAGTGTCCCTGGCGCATCATAGGATGAAATGTGTAAAATGTCAATGTCTAGCCGGTGTCTATTAATAACTAAATATGATTGCGTGTAATGAGCAGAGATTTTCATGTTGATTGAAGTATGATTTCTTTTGATCTTCCAGATGTTGCTGCTTAGAAATTCATATTGCTCTTTTGCTGCTAAATGCATAATGACCTTTTAAAACCTTTTAACTGTTAAAAACCCTATTATTTTCAACAACGAAGTCAAGTTTCAAGCTCTCTTTTTGTCTTGATTGGAAGTTCCTCTCTCCCCCATTCCTAACCTTTCCTTTTTGCTTTCTCTAGTCCCCTCTTCCTCTCTCCTTGTTCTACCCTCTAAATATATTTCCGCCCTTTTAACCAGTAACTCTAATATGTATTTCAAACAAAGTTCATGACAGCACACCCCTTCCTGTCCTCAGAGGGACCGATGGCATAAGATTTCTGGACCCCATTGCCACTTGTGCCCGTGCTGCTCCCTTATAGCCCCAGGGCGTCACCCGGCATTGCTGGGAAATTTGGCCCAAGCAGCCATTTCATGCAAACACACAGTCACCTCGCTTCTGAGGTAAAAAAGACACAAAGGCAGGTGTCAGAAACAAAGAATCTTGTAGCTGATGTTGATAGCGGAGTGATCTGCTCTGAAGAAAGGAATTGCAGAGCATTGTAAGCTGTCTGCATGAATAATGCATTCGTGTCGCTCATTTTTGGGCTTAGTCACACCCTGCCTTCCACATTTGGCCCCTTTATAGTTGCACCTGTGCATGAATAGTGACTGGCTGAGAGCTTGCAAGAATAAAACAAGTCCCAGAGTAAAGGCAGCAGCAGCAGCAGCGTAAGCTTCCCTTCATTATTCAGCTTTTGTGCCAGCCCCGCGTTAGCGGAAGGCTGCCTCTGGCCTTTATGACTCAGCCATGTTAACGCAGGGAGCTGCTTCTGCACCATGGAGCTGTTTTAAGCTCTTCACCGATTCAGTTGTTGGCCACTGTGTGAAGCCAGCGAAGAAGGGTCTCTGTACTCCCGGCACTTTTAGCCATATGAGCTTTTGGATGCTTCAAAACCTCTGAAGAGGCCTCTCTGGGCCCAGGCCTCTTCCCCTCACCACATGGTCCCAGAGTCATTCACACAGACGTGGGCCATGGGAGACCACCTAGCCCAGCTTCCACTCCAAGCAGGGCCAGCACTGGCTCCAGACTTATTTTGTCCCACCCATTTAAAGTATTTTCGATGGGCCTGGAAGGAGAACTGTATCTGGCATGTTATGTTTGGTACAATGTACGGGTTAAGAACCAAATGGGTTAAGAACCAAATCCTCTTCATAGTCCTATTCTGAGCAAATGCAATGCCTTCAAGCAGTATTTACTCCTGGAAATTAACGCAAGTATGAATCTGCTTGGAACAGCTTGACCAGCTCCCTGAAAAAGGCCTGTCCTATCTCATTACTTCCAAACCATCCTCTGGGCCCACTGTCATCCAGCCTAGGAATCGGTTCAGTGCCTCTTATTGCCTGGACATTGGTAAATGATGGGAGGTTGCCAAGGGAAAGAATGAAGCCTAGGGCCACCCTGAGGTATACTTTAGCCTCTGAAATGGGGACATGGCTCGTGGATCTGTTTTAGCTGCTGTGTAACAGGGCAGGAAAATGTGCTACTTCTGCACAGGCAAAAAATATAGTAAAGCAAAGCAAAGCAAAGCACCTAGCAAAATAAATCCCATCTCACAAAGTTTTTTTACACCTGGGAAGCACAGAACAAATTATTCTGGTTTTAATCACAGGCTCTGTGGCACATATGCTACACAAAGCCAGACTCTAGAAGATCTTAGATTCCTGGAGGACCAGTACAAGTTATCGTGGCACAAGTAAAGAGCTGCTCCCTGTGGCTCCAGTGGTTGATATACGAGATTATGCCAGATTTTTTTGTATTCTCAAGCAAAAAATGCTGCCCATTGTCTGGCACCTTTGCAGCATCTTCAGGAAAAGGGCCACGTCTTTTACCATCTTCCAATTGGATCTGTTTCCCCTAATGCAATACTGGCAGTCCAGGGACCCTATTGCTCTCAACTACTTCTGGTTCCTGTGCAGTGTAGTGTGTCATTCATTATATATGCTGGCCCCATCTGGTCTGACAAGGCTTCTCCATCCTCAGAAGAGATTACAAATAATAATGATGACAAAACCCAGAGAATTTTTGCTTTATTTTGCAAGTGATTGTTTTGTGTTACATGACGGCGCCTCCTGTGTATCTCCAGGGTCACCTGGCAACCATTTGCTAGCCTCCTGCCATCAGATCCATATCAAGCAAGGGCATCTGGAAGCTCATTTGGGATGGGAGCTGCTCCCTTTCACCGTCCCTGCTGGCCTTTCATGGCTGGAGGTGAGGCTACTGTGCACGCGATGGATTCATGACCATTACTGTGAGAGCGGCTATTTAAACATATTGTAACAGTTTCATTTGTGTGCTGCCAAAATATTAAAAGAAAAGCTGATGCTAATACTGTATCAACCACCAACACTGCATAATTAAGCATGAATTATTTGCAGTTGATGTTTGTCTGTTTAATAGAATTAGGGATAATTAAGAGAAAACAGTGAGAAGACATCATTGCACAATATAATAATCTACCAAAGCAAGAGAAAGAGTGAAAGCAACATCTCTGAGTAGGATTGTTCACCCTGTGTGTTGTTTGCTCCTTGGTTTCTTTAATGGGTCACTTAATAATAAAAATTACATATTTATATATACATACATACATGCACATATATGCGTACGTATATTTATGTATTAAATGAAAAAGTGAGTAGCATGGTTGGGGCACATTAGGGCTTTAAAAGCTTTCTTTAAATAGGACACTAATATTTTGAGACAGTAGAACCATTTGCCACGTAAGATGGACACGTCCCCATTTCTCTCGTCCAGCATCCCTTCCTTTTGTTCAGACTACAATGCCCTGTGACTGTTCCTGTCTGATCACATTCCCCAATCCCTCGCCCTGAAGCTGAATCTGTGAATTGACTGGAGTAAGTCCAAAGGATGTTAAACACTGGTTTGGCCACATGGGTTTTGCTGCAGGAGTGAAAAATGGATGAATGGTTTACGTCAACCCATACTTCCGTAAAAACGTTTTCTTTTGATGTCCCACCCTGGTGCTAAGTCTCTTCTCTGGCTGTGGTGTTTCAGTTATAAATCACCTTTCTGTTGGTGGGTCTGTCTTTGCTTTAAGGGTCTGTTTCTTTAATGAATATCAGTAAGGACAGCAGAGGGAGTGTGGCTAAGGATGTATTTTCTTGAAACATCCAGAGTTCTGAATATATCACCAACATGGGCCAGAATGGCCTGGGGAACATCTGTGCTTCAGCTTTGCTCAACAAAGACAAATATGTCTCAGTGCTTCGCTCTTGTATTAGTTTCCATATTGGTAGAAATAATTCAATGTATCTTGGTAATTCTGTTAAGGCAGGCTTGCCAGTTCCTCCACCTCAGATTCAATAGTAATTGGGTTGATATTACCTGCAGGTATCTTTGTAAGAAGATGCTGTTAATGTCACTACTCCAGCAGCTTTATCAATACATTAATTGGTGCTAGAAAGTTGACAGCCTGCCCTTATGAGTATCTGGCTTTGAGCAACCTGAAACTTAAATTATTATTTGAAATTATTTTTGTTTTGGAAGATAATGCACTACAGAGGGACAGTAAGAGGCAGCATCCTTAGCCAGTACCCCGTTTTGATGAATGGATACCTAATGCAATCACTATTTTTATTTGTTCCTGTAGTGAAGGCACACCCAGGGGCTTTGGTGAGGATTAGGGCCTCTGTGCTCAGTACCGTGTACAAATCTTGCAATCAAATGTGGATTCATATATAAGAAAATTAAACCAGCCATTGCCTTTCAGAAAAAAATGAATTCCCTTCCCCACAGGCTGATAATGCAAGCTCAGGTGGCGGTGGTTGAAGCCACGATGTGCTGGGGAGCTTCCTTGGGAAGGTCCCTTACCTCCGCAGGGCTCCAGCGAGATGAATCTTGGCTTCTGGACAGAGCTTTTGGGAAAAATTGTGCTTCAAGATATAAGCTTACCCCTCAGTCTTCATTCCTGCAGGGCCACCTTTACGGACAGGCACAGCTGGTGGGTGCCTGCAGCAGCAGGGGCTGGCAGGCTGCCTCGCTCTGCTGACCAGAATGAGGCACGTGGCATAGCGCTGCCCTGGTCCCAGTCTGGCCAGTCACTATCTGCACAGCTACAGAGACTGTAGGAGCCAACGATTACTACTTTAGAGGTCAGCTCCCCCTTTTCCTCCTCCTCAGCAACAACCGAAGTAGAAAGTCCTGCTCTCCTTCCCAGGCCTGTCTCCCTTCTCACCTGGTCCAGCATCTCCAGTTCTCCATTCACACAGCATTTGGGCAGATGGTCCAGTAGCCCAAAGAGAACTTAGAAAAGTGGTCTTTCCCCAGGATGGCGAATCCCAACTTTTCCTTCCTATAAACCTCCTTGAAATCTCCTGCATTTTTTTTTTCTCCTGCCTTTTGCAGAACCAAATTTTACCTGCAGTAAGGATCAGCCTTGAGCTGGCTCTGCACTCGTCAGGTCTGCTGAGAGCTGATCCCCAAATGCACTTTTTCCGCCTGGATTTTGCAGAGCTTTCTAAGGTCTGGTTCCCCCGGCACTGCACAGAAGGACCTGCTGGGATAATCTCAAAGGGGTAGTGAGGACTACTGCCAGCAGCCAGAACCCAACTGGTTTAATTTGCACACATGGCTGAAATTTAGGAGCCTGAGATGAAAAAGGGAGGGAAACATCCACCTAAATCTCTTTTCCAGGCAATGCAAAGGCATAAGCAACTGTAAAGACCTGCAGAGGTTGCTTCTGTCTGCCTGACTTGTGAGGTATAAAGAAAGTAGAGAGAGCCATTGGAAATGTTAGTTGTCTTCACGCCTTTGAAATCTGCTCCATCACCCTTTCCTAAAGACAGGGGTCTAGTACTGATGGTGCCACTTCTCATGTTTTGAACAATGTGGCAGTAGAGCACTGAACTAGGAGGGGGAATATCCAGCTCTCTGCTTTCCTCAGCCTGAGGTGGAAATGTTCTCCCATTTCCAGGACCTCCAGAGTGTCCTGACCAGCAGACCACCCCGTATCATGGACGAGAGCATTCACCACCTCTTCTTTGCAAGCCAAGCCGTGCAAGCAAAACAAGGCAGCAGCCAGGTTAGGCACTCATCAGGCATACAAGAGCAGTGCTGGGTTTTGCCAAGGCTTTTAGATGGTTTTTGCCAAGGCTGGTTTTAGATGTCAAATGCCCGAATCTGTGATTGTTGCAAAGGAACAGTTTTAACAAACTGGACCAGTGCCTGATGTTTGTAAGGCAGAATGTGTATGTGTTATATTTATTCGCACCATTCTCCAATGTTCCAGCTCCTAGATTGGTGTGAGGATAGTTCCTCAGAAATTAATAACTGTTAGAGCTCTGTGGTTCAGTGAATTGTTTACTTCCTTATATCATTAATACTACCCTTGTAAGGAGAAGGAGTGTTGGAAATAACAAACACTCTTTCCTTCATTAATATTCTGAAGACTAAGGCAGCAGAGGCAAGACATGACTGCTAGCTACCGTGGGGCCTCAAAATACACAGCTTCCAGCTGGTGCTTCGGTCCATGTTCATGTCTTTTCTCGTCACCGTAATAAAAAAGTGCTATCAGTAAACAAGCCGAAGTTTGCTTCTTTTCTGGCATAGCAACTCTTCTGTTGTCTGTCTCTCTCTGTGTATATATGTACTGTGTATACATCGCTTAGAAAACACGCTGGTTTTCACATGCAAGGCGTGGGTGATGCATCTGCTGGGCAGTCACCCCTGAGCTGGTGGAGCTGAGGGTGCAGTAGGTGGCACTATTTGCTCTTGATTTAGGACCAAGCCCGAGTCCCAGCACGGTCTGCGTGGAGACTGGAAGGCTGAAAGTGCCCTGCTTCAGTCCGTTAGCAGGGCTGCTTCTTTCTCTACAAGATGCAAAGCTGCATTTCTGGCCTTGGGTGGGAGGAGGACTAACCTTGGCATTGTGGTTAAAATTAATGTGTCATTTCAGTCTGATTGTATAAACCCCTTTTGTATTGTATTGTTTTACTTTCTATCCTAGAAACTGCTGTCTGGTATTCAATATATTGCACTAATTGTCTTAAACCAGTTATTGCTGTCTACCATGGAGATGGCTGCATTCCTACAGTGGAAAAGAAATGTGTCCCTACACATTCCTCTCCTCACAACGTTGAATCTTAATTAATTGCCACTTAGAAAGTGCTTTGAGATCCCCAGAGGAAAAGAAAAAACACACCAACAAACAAACAAACAAACAACAAAAAAAACCAGAAAACTGTATGGAAGTGCAAAATATTATTAATTGTTATTATATTGCTTTAAAAGCATGGCCCTGGCCCTGAAAACCAGCCATAAAATGCTCTAATTCCAAATTCTGCATGAGAAAACTCGAGGCCACAAGGGAATTTGAAAGGTTCCTAATTAGGCAGAATTCACAAGGCAGACAAAAAACTGGAAGACAAAGGTTAGACAAAAGAGGCAGGAATATATTTCCTACGAGTCCAAAAGAGAAGCAGAGAGAGGCAGTGACAGACAGACACTTGGTGTGGACTGCAGACCAGCTGCAGGTTCACCCGGGGAGATGCAGGCGCAGCAGCGCTTCCTGCACTGGTAAATGTATGGGGCAAGTCCATGCCTGTAGTAGCTCGAGCAGCCTACTTGGGGTGACACCAGGGATCTGCTTGGTCTCTTTTATTTAGCTGCTACCACACTGAGGGAGATGGAAGATTCGGCTGACACCGATAACTGCCTGCAGTACAGTCAGGGGAGGGAGCGATCATTTGTGTGCTGCTGACACTGCCCCACAGGGTGCTTGGATCTTACGTTTTTCCTGTGCTATTATTCTTTTATTATTATTAGCAAATCCTAGAGAGAAGGAGCAAGTGGTTAAAAACATTAACTTGGAATCACGAACAAGCAACAGACCTGGGGCTGGATTTACAAGGACAGCTTAGGATACTCACAGCCGTTTTATGTTCTAAGTACAAATGTAAATCCTCTATTTCTCTCCTCCTCTCCCTTCACAGAAAGCACTGAATTGCCTAAAAGACAAACTTTTCATTGGTAAAGTTTGCCGTTTGGGCTTGTATAGATAGATCTTCCCCTGCAATCTGATGACTGAGTCGCTTGACATCCATTTCAGTGATGTATTTTTCCTTACCTAGACAAGGGGACCGTGCAGCCATACTTGGAGCTGCTTTCCCCTGCCTCCCTGCATCTTCTTACAAAACATGGTGACACACCCTTCCAAACTCACAGCCTTCCTCCAGTTCTTCTTTCAATGGGGAGGAGAACACCTTGAGTCAAATCCCTGCTCTGCCTGGTCTGGGACAGAAACTCACAGCCGGATCTCCCTTCTTTCTGGAGACTTTCTACCTGGTGGGGTATTGAGTGTGGCAGGATGGAGCAGTCTCAATCAATCCCCTAACAGTTATTTCCCACTTCATAGGACCCATACCTTTGCATATGTAATTCAGCGTTCAGAGAATGAAGGCCCCAGCCCTGCCTCTCCCCCTGTTGAAGGGATCCAGCCCCCAAGGCTGCAGAATCGACTCCTTACAGCTTCTTGTTCCCTGTGACTTAATGAATATTTATGTCTTTATTGCAGCGTGGAATAGCTCAGGTCCCATGAGCACAGCAAGCAGGGGAATGTTTGATTTGTGAGCCGGAGATAGGGAGCAGCAGCAGCAGAAATTCAGGTGCCATAAGGACTCCTGTAGGGGAAGGGAGAGCCCAGGCATCTATGTAATTTAGGTACTGAGGAGGTTGGAAGGATAGCTGGTCTGGAAGTTAACACACAAAATAGCAGTTGGACACCTCCAACACCCTGGTATATCTAGTTCCAGAGGCTCTGGCACTATGTGCAATCCATATTCACACAGTTTGATTATTCAGAAAGATTCTTATCTCCCCTGAAAATTAAGCACAAAGCATCCAATTCTAGATGCTTGAATGATATAACTCTTGATAAGTATCACTGGTCGATCAGCAAAACAGCGTTTCTTTGAGAAGGGGATTTGTTCCTTACCTACCCAGATAACAGTGTTGTCATCAGACTAATCCATATGCTGACAGAAGAAAGTCTCTTGTTTTACAGTTGCAGTAACGTTTCCTCTTTGGATGTTCGCTGCATTTCTAAAGGCTCCTCAGAAAATAGACAATTTCTCTTTCCTTGCTAGTCTTTGGCTGATTTCACCTGTGCTCATGATGCAACAGTCAGTGTCCATTTTCATGAGGTAAAATACAGCAGATAAGTCCAACATCCTTAACAGAATACCTCAAATACTCTCTGGGAGGGTACAACATTTACCTGTCGGGCTTTTGATGTTAAATGTCCTGACAAAGATGTTAAGATCACAGTGGCCAGAGTTCATTTTTCTTTATGAGTCTCCAGTGAGTGACAACCCAGGTGCTTCTTCAGATAAGGTTTCATGGGACAGCTCAGCCTTGTAGCTCTCAGTCTGCAAAAGTGTGGCCTCCTCACTATGGGTGCTGTGGTCGAACTGTTCTCCTTGCATTCACTGGCTCTTGGGACCCCTTGGCTACCAGTCTGTATCATTAAAGAGGCAAAAGACTGAAAGAGAAAGAAAAGAAGAAATGAAAGTTTAGATTAATGTACTAGTCTGGTTAATAGTAACATAAGGAAAATAGCAGTTGCTATTTTAGCAACTGTAGTGCTGAGCCATTGCAACGGACACAGCAGGGGGATGTGCAGGGATGGGGGCTGACCCCCCAGAGCAGGGAGTTGGGTGGTTGCCCCACCTGCCTGTGAAACTTCACCTTAGAGGTGAATAAATGACATTGCTCCATGTGACCTGCTTCCAGCAGAGCTCCCTGTCCACCAGGGGTACAACAAACTAGACCCAAATGCTTTAATTACAGCACGCTACTGTTGCACGTACCACAAAGCAATCTGAGATGGGAGAGAGAAGACCTAACAAGTGGTGTTGGCTGTGTCAGGAGAACATGGACTGCTTTCCCTCTGTGTTTGAGCCTAATTGTTGTACTGAGAGTCTGTCTCCACTGGTGTCTTAGAGCTTTAAGGCTCTGTGCTGAAAGCAGGGTAAGTCCCAGTAGCAAAGGAAAAGGGTACTCAGCACCAGAACAACAAAAACATCTTCATGAAGGCAGTGACCTGCAGGACTCTAATTAGCTGTGGTAGCAGCAGGGCCCAGCTGTGATGCTGAACACAGATCTGAAGCTCGAAGAGACTCTGGCCAGCCGTAAGCAGGCTGCATGACCATGCCAGAGAGAAGGGAACAGAGGAAACTTCTACCACAGTGACATGAAAGAGTGCTCAAAAGGTGTCTCGGGCTCTCGTGCCAGCTGGCTGAGTGGTTGCAGAGCCTAGGTGTAGAGGCTAATTTCTGGGAAATGTAAAGACATCTGTGGTGAATGTTAGAGATTTTGACCCATTTTTTCTGTTTGCTGCCCCAACTGGACGACCATACAAAGGCTCCAATCTTCTTTCATATGACCTTCAATCATCTGTTGGGAAGCCCATTTTAAGATTAAATTGGGATGGTTTATTTCAGAAATTTTGCTAACTGAGATAAAAAAAACTTCTGTGCTACATTTTCCCATCTGTCCTGTGAGACCAAACATGAGGCAAATAACCCAAATGGCAGACTTTTTAGTCTTAGATCAATCTGACCTTACACTACAGTCTCCATATTTTCTTGAACATGACCAGCTGAGAACCTAACCCTTGTCATGTTTTCACAAATCTGTGTCTCTCTTCATCACATTCCTCTGGGCAATTCCACTTTCATTCTCTACTTGATGCCATAGCTTTGATTGGCATGTCAGGTTGCCTATTTCTTTGCTTTTGCACATTTTTTTTTAGCAAAAATTTCTATCATAATCCCTTGAATTTACTCATGGCTCTGCCATTAATCCTTCAAAAAAGTAAAAAATAAAAAAGGCACAAAATTCATAGACTCTTCCAGAACCTCATGAAATGAGAATCCTGAGGAACATCAATGCTAAAAGCTGATGTTTACTCCCATGCACTCCAAATGAATTGATAGGTTACAAAATCAAGACGAGTTTAAGTTAAACAGACAACTTTGTCACTTTGTGGATGACAAGCCTTTAGACTCACAAAATTAATAAGACAATTCAAGCATGGCATGACTACTGAACATATTTCTCCTTATGTTCTTGCAGAAGCTTGTGCAATTGTGTATTAATGTAAAAGGCACTTTCCTTCCTGTGATTATTTATGTAATCAGTAGGAAAAAATTCATGATGAACTAGACTCTGCGGGTCAGCCTCTGATCACTCTAATTTGAATGCTGGATGAAGAAAAAATGTCACAGGCAGCCAATATCCTGAAAAAGGGACGGTCTGCAGGGACACTGACAGGGGACTGGCAGTGAGTTGTCACAGTAGACTTCTTTGGTTATTTGCTGTCTTTCTCTCTGTGTATCATCTGCTCTTTTGCTCCTGAATTACTAGCTTAGGCTCCCCTGCATGCAAGACAGATGCCTAATTTGTGGATACCAACAGGAGTCATGTCTGAAATAGATGCTGAACTGCTCAGACTTGTTAAAACTGAGAAACTTCTGGGAATGTCCAAAAATACAACATTAGTTGCCTCAGGAAAACTGACGTTTGAGGTTGTGATGCCCACAGGCTTTTAGGTGCTACCCAGTTTCATAAAGCAGTGGTTTAGGGATGCTACATCTTGGGAACTTAAGCTTCAAAGAGGTTTAGTAGTGGTATGAGCTTGTAAGTCAATTTATGAATCGAGGCAAGCCCTTTTACCCCCTTTCAGTGAAGGAAAGCAGAAACATATTACCAGTTGGTCAACACAGAAGTGATTCCAACGTGGCCACAGCAGCCTATACACTCATCAATTGTCCAGTGGTAGTTTACAAAATCTTTCGTAATCCCACCCTGATGCCCTTTGCCCTCATGTTCTTCAATGGTAAAGGTGCCCACAGTGTTGATGCCCTCCGTCCTGAAGCTCTCCCCAGTGAGAGGAGGAGTACTCAGCTATGACAGTGGCAGAGTTTCACAGGATCCTTACCATAGTTCAAGGAAACAAATTTCTTGTCACTTCTCAAAGATGAGTCATTGATGGCTTGATGTCTGGTTGGTGGCCAGCATTGAGCAGAGTCCTTCAGGGTAAATACTAGGGCTCAAGATTTTTTTTTTTTTTAATCAGAATTGGTGCAGAGCTTCCTGTGCTCCATTTTGTGGCCATTGCCCTTTGTCCTGTCCCCACAAACCACTGAAGAGGTTGGCCAAATCCCACCGTCTCCCACACTTAAGATATTTGTAAACATTGATAAGATCCCCTCTCGGTCTTCTCTTCTCAAGGCTGAACAGACCCAGGTCTCTTGGCCTCTCCTCATAGGGAAGATGCTCCATATCATCTTTGTGGCCCTCCACCGGACTCTTTCCAGAAGATCCCTTTTTTGTACAGGGGAGCCCAGAACTGGACACAGTACTCCAGGTGAGGCCTGACCAGGGCAGAGTAGAGGGGGAGGATCAGCTCCCTTGACCTGCTGGCCACACTCCTTTTAACGCACGCCAGGATCCCATTGGCCTTCTTGGCCACCAGGCTCATGGCCAACCTGTCGTCCACCAGGACCCCCAGGTCCTTCTCCTCAGAGCTCCTCTCCAGCAGATTTTCTTTTTTTTTGCACCTGGGAAGCAATACCACATGATTTCAGGTTGTTCAGCATCTTCAACAACAGCCTAGGCAGTGACACATTTTTGCACAGCAGATTTGCAGAGGAGAAAAAGTGAAATGGGAGTGTGGTACAATAGATATTAGAGTCTCAAGACAAAGCGATAGGAGTCTCAAGACAGAAGGATGGTGGTCAGCTTGAGATCAGGAGCCATCAGAAACCTTGGGAGCTTTACTTAGAAGAGTGAAGTCCTACACCTGGGCAGAATGAAGCCTTGCACGGGTGCAGGCTGGGAAGAGAGTGGCTGAGCCACAACCCTGCTGGAGAGGTCCTGGAGGGAGATGATGTTGACAGAATACATCCCAGCGCTGAGCTCTCACTGCAAATAAGGAGTATTAATATAGTCTACTGGGCTACATTAAGAGGAGCGTGGTCAGCAGATTGAAGAAGGAAGGAAGCAGGTAGCCTCTGTACTGGGCTCTGGTGAGGTCCCATCAGGGATTCTGAGCCTGGTTTGGGTCCCCAGCTGGAGAGGGACAGAGAGAAGAGAAGCAGAGGGGCTGATGGAGGGCTGCCAAAATGGCCTGAGGCTGCGAGCACCTGGCTCGCAAGGAGAAGCTGAGGGACCTGGGCTTGTTTGGCCTTTGCAGAGAAGAGACTTGCAGACAGACTAATGACTAAAATGGCTTGTTGGGCAGCTACAAGGATGGAAAATGCAAATCCTTCTTGGTAGTGCCAGGACAAAGACCACACACTGTGATTTGGGATTTGAGTTTGGACATTAAGAAAACGTATTTCAGCAGGAGGGCACAGCAGCAGCAGCAGCAGAACTCAGTGGCAAGGTTGTGCAACCTCCAGGATTTGACGTTTGCGAGTCTCAGCTACACAAAAGCCACAGATCTGTTTGTGTGGGGGCGATAGTCCAGCTGAGTAGGAAGATGGAGAATGGAGATATCCAGAGATCCATTCCAATCACCTTTTCTGATTCTGTGATTTAGAAAATTTTGGTAATTTTTGTAGCTGTTATCTCTAGCACAAATGCAATTCCGGGCTTCTGAAATGACAGTGAGTCAGACCAGGAGACTAGAACAAAAAGAAAAAAAAATCCAAGAGCAAAAGTTTTCTCTAAAAATCAATGTAGCAGAAGACTGGAAGAATTTTATCCATAAACTGGTATAAGATGAAGGGCTGAATGTTCACCATTACATATGAATGGAATGACTGTGAGGTTCCCGTCATGGTACAAAGAGCTGGGGATAATTTCAGAAGGAAATCTGCTGGAAGGAGATGCTGCATGCTGCAGTGGAGAAAAGCTGCCTCTCAGCTGTCAGCAGAACAAAGTCTTTTTATGCTCCGAAATGATTCTTAAAGAGACTGAGGAGCTGCTGTGTAGGGGAGCCCCATCCGACTCTCGACAGTAGTGGTGCTCTGGATTAAAATGTTAGGAAGAGAGAAGGAAATACCCTAAGGAAAGAAGTCTGCATTCATTTTACTGTTACTGGGTTTGGGAGTGAGTAATATCGAAGTCTCACACTTGCAGTCATCCATGTAGCAATAGCCCCCAATTTAGTCTGCAGCAAAGAAGTCTGCAGTCAACACACACACACACACACGTCTACACCACCTTTCAAATACCTACTAGCACTGCTCACCAGTTGCTTCCTATGTGATTAACACATTCTCCATGAGTGGGCAAAAGTAGCATTTCCAGGTTTCACTGCACGACAAGTCTTTGACTGTATGGGCTGCCTGCTGCACAGAGAGCAGAGAATGCGCTGCCATTTCACCTAATCCCATGTATCAACCCAAAGAAGCAGATTGAAGCTACGGTAGGCACACATCACTGGGCATGGATATGAAACCTAAAAAAGAAATAAACTTGTAGATCTCCGCGGACCTATTTAAACACAATATTTTATTCCATTCCATGTAGCTTTTTATACAGTTTTTATCACCATAGCAACAGAGGTCCAGCTCTTCAAAGGGTATTTAGGTATCCTTCAGCACCCAAATCTACCAGATAGATGCTATTGTAGTCACTAAAATCGTATTAAGCTCCCACACACTTCTGTGTGTGCTAAAGGTACCCGAGTAAATATGCTGCCTATAGCTAAGAAGCACCTAAGGGCTTCAGCTTGAGCCAAAACAGGACCTGAAGACAGATCCTCAAAGTGAGAATTTCTCCGGTTGAATCTCCAGTGCCTTGAAAACACCTTGGGAAGACGGTTAAATGGGATGTGGCTCACCCAGCAGACAGCATAAGGACAAGTATGTCCATGTATTCATTTCTATATATGCCAGTCTGTATACATCCTAGCCCAGTGCAGCTTGGTGGTTAAAGCATTGATGTGTGACAGGCAGGTTCAAAATTTACTCTGAATCATTTGAAGCAGAAAAGTACACCTCCTCCTCCCACATCCTACCATAAACCTACTTCCAGTTCTCCCTGTTTGAATGAACAGGCTGAAGCAAAAAGAATTCCTCTGCAGAACTCCTTTCCCCCAGGGGAAAGGTTCAAATCTTGCCTCAAATGAAGCAAAAACAGGGAGCTGAACTACAGTTTCCTGCAGCACAAGATTAACAATCATCTGTCGTGGTTTTGTCCTGCTATCTATTTTGCAAAAGGAGATATGTGCGCAGTAGAATTTTTTAAATATACATATATCTGTGCATATAAATTGTGTGCTTCTCTGCATACTTCTGCTTCTATGGATAGTGTATGTATATTTAGCAGCATTGTGCAGATATCGTATGAATAAAGTTTGCCATGTACATTTTTTATTTCCCCTTCTCTAAATACCTCAATATATATTGCATACAGTGATGTTTATATTTGGTGTGCAAGGGCTGTGTGTGCATATGCCCTGCTTGATGGAGGAAGGGGATTTCCTTGGCACAATACTTATTAGTATCATCAATCATCAGGGGTGTCATTTCCAAATTCCCTTTCCCTTACCTAATTTGCTAAACCTAATTCTTTATCACACTACAGAACCCAGCATGAGAGATGGAAGTGATAATGAGAGGTGGCTTGCTCATCCATGCTCTACTGTACGGAGGCAATGTCAGCCAGGCAACTTCTAGAGAGAGATTTACCATTTTCTTTCTCTTTCCATGTAGGGTGATCTGTATCTGCTCAACCCGCAACAATGAACAGCCCATTGCATCCCCGTTGCACTGTGGCTTTATTTACTTCTGGCTCCTCTGTGTGCTCTTAAGTTGCTGTGGAGTTCCCATGTCAAGCACCTTGCACTGCTCTTAGCTGATGCTTTCTTGGCTTAGATGCATTTGCTAATGCATCCAGTTCCGGACACCTCCAAAATGTGCTTCATTAATCTCAACAACCTAAGGCTATATATATTTTTCCAAGTCTGGTACTAAGTTAACAAAAGACCTTTATCAAAAACTTGCCTTATTGAATTTGCCAGTCCTGTTCTTTTTGTGCAAATAATTACGTCTTTAAAACTTGCAGGGAAGAAAACAATGAACCATGAGTAGAATCTAAACTACCAACTCCAAATTCCTATCCCTGACATGGGCAGGGCCAGGATTTCATCCTGTATGTGCTGTCACTCCCACCCTACATGCAAGTCTTGTTCTTGTCAATATTTTTAACCCTCCAGAAGTCATTGATTTCCCTGTGTTTATTCACAGGAATGTCCTCCACACTGAATCCTAATGGAATTAGTGGATCTGCATCCTGCCCACATAGATTACAGCACTGGATTAGGACAATTATTCACAGATGTGGTTTTGTTTCACCAACAAGCCTTTAAAATACGCAGTTTTTTCTCTCAGAGGAAGCCATAAGAGGAATATAGGAAGATATGAGAATGGTAATAAGGCAGGGCAAGGGCCATAGCAAGAAAATGACCTTCAAAATCTCATACACCTTAAAGAAAAACCCACAATCTCTGTTTTGCATAGGATGGGGAATGACATCCAGTGTATGAAGCTTTTAACACCAACACAAAGAATCATTGAAGCCTGACTCTTCTATTTGATGAGGAATGAGTAAGACTCGGAATACAAAGATGTCACCAATTAGCAGCATCTCAGCTAGAAGTGTGAATATTTTTAGAAACATGGAAAGAATGGGAGATTTATTTTTAAACAAAGAAGAGATATTAATCAGATAGAGAAATAGATATTATGGGGGATGCTTTACAAAAACCCTATGGGAATTTGGTTGCCTGGTGTCAGGAGGAATGGTACCTAACTCTTTTTTTTTTTTCCTTTTCTTTTTTTCAATTTGGACATCTATGATTTCCCCAGTGACAACACAGCCCTGCAAGCTAGCCCATTGTTTGTTCAGACACAGTCAAGATGACATCAGTCTATGTAAGAACACAGGAAATAACATTGTGGATGAAGGCACAAAGTACTGAAGCTTCACAAAACAAAACAAAACACAAAACAAAACACAAAAGCGGAATCTTTATACAAATACAGTAAAAAAGACCACTTTGGGAAGGACCTACTCAAGAGGTAAAAAGTCACATCAATACTTCAGGCCGGCAGCAGTCAGGATTTATCAGAAAATTGGAAGAGAACATTTCTGACACAGAAGTAGTGATAAGAGGAAATGTACAGCGAAGGGTCTGCTTTGATAACTGGATTCACGGTGGTGCACCTTACCCACCCCGTGTGTCCCCCTGAGGCAGGCAGTGAGATGTGCAGGAAAAGCCACGTCACTCGGACACCTTGGGAGCAGCAACAAGAATTCTGACCATGAACTCAGCTATTTGCTCAGAGGCCCTGAGATCCCAAAGACTGCTTTTCCTTCACCAAGGAAGTACCTGTTTGCTCAGCTTCCCAGCTGAAAATTTTGCTATAGCTCTAGCTATAAATAAAGGCTTAAACAATGGTATTTGACTACTACACTGAACCAATATTCCTTAGGCTACTCTTGATTGGCTTTTGGGCACCTCTGTAAAATTTGTTCTCCAAGAAAAATATCAAAAACTTAAAGTCTAGAAAATTGCAATATTCCTATATGAGAAGTACCAAGCATAAGGGAGAACGTGTACTTGCTACAGCCTAGGCCTTCGTAGCAAATTGTGCTCTGATCCAGCCATTTCATGCCCAAAGGGGTCATGCTAATGCCAACATCCAAGGAAAGGGACTGTCAGACATCTTATGTCCTGTTGGATGGCCCACAGATGAACTTGCTTGATCAAGCTTTCATGGGAGCTGCAAGTGCTCTATGGAAATGGTTTTCAGTGCAGGGAGGGAACAGGGAATGAAGTAAGACTTTGGCATGGAAAGTGCAAAAGCTGCTGGTCCATAGCTGTTTGTCTTCCCACTGCTAGAGATTCTCTCCTACAGTACATGTTCCAATATTCAGATTGTCTTAGAAGTATGAGTATTTTGTTAACCATTTTTAAGCAGAACTATAGAAAAAAAAATCATAAAACAAAGTGTAAGCATAACTAACATTAAGTGTGATGAGACACATACAAAGACAATCAGAATACTAGCAATACACCTCAATTCCTTAATATTGAAATAGTCCCTGCAGGCTGGGAGAAGAAGTTCTTTCCCTCCCTTCCACCCTAAAATTGTCCTGTTGGCTGCGTCCAGCTGAGTGTCTTATTGACATATGTCCTAAAGACAATATTTAAGAACATTTCACTAGGTGATGTGACTGGTCTCTCATACCTATAAAAGAGGGAAAGGAGCAACCCCTATGCAGACGACCAACTCAAGAACTACTTGGTTTAGACCAACTGCAAAGATGAATGAAGCTCTAACCCGCAGTGGCTGCGTTTCCGCTCTACAAAAGCAAGCAGAAGTTGTCCAGGTCTCAGGTGTTTTTTTAGTCTGTAGAGTTTTAATGAAGTCACCAAATTATTGCAGGGATAAATCTTTCTCACATACTTTGAAATTGAAAAATATTATACTTCATGGAAAAGAATTTTTTGACAGCTAAGTACCTCATGATTCACATTTTACTTTTGTCAATCACAGTAAAAGTCAGGTAAGGCAAGTTAATACTGCGCCTGGTAAATTTTCTCAACCAGTCTGCAAGACCAAATGTTTCTACTATTGTAGATAACTGCCACAACCACCTACAATGGGATGGTCTGTACTAAGAAAAATCTTACTAGTTTTGCAAATCCACCAGGTTATGCACTGGTGCAATGCAGGCTAGCATGGTTATGATGGCAGTAGTCACAAGACCCCTGCTTGTAGTGGGGTCTGTGTAACAATTTTGGCCCAGGAGCCAGCTGTGCACTGTGTCAAAACACCAGTAATGTTCACCTTGGGGTAAGGTTTAGTGGAGCTCATTGGTTTTAATTTGCAGCTTTGAGAAGTGTAGCCATCTATGTTTTATAGATTTTTCTTTTCCTGTGAGGGAACTCATCAACTTTGATGTCTGTAACTATTGATTCTCTTTATTAAGGGATTGGTAAAACAGATTAACCACAATAGCATGTTAATTAAGACCATGTTTCAGCTTTCCAAAATTACTCTCTTTTTGCAGAAAACTGATGAGTTGACTGGCATTAGAGACCATCCAAACCAAGGCATCAGAAGCTACAGATCGCAGGGGAAATCAGCTGCATACCCGAGAGAAAGTTTTGGGACAATGCAATTCCATTTTCCCTATGTCCTGCGTGGAGCTGTGATATCCAGACCTTTAGTGCTGCTAACAGGGTGCTTTGCACAGGCAGAGCCCTGCCAGCTCTTCAGGCTGGGACTGAATTTGCCACGAGAGCAAATCACAGGATGAGGATTCAAAATTAGGAACAGGACTTTGTCCCACAGAAAGCTCTTCTGCCAAGCAAGCCCAGGGTGTCAAGCTGGGAACCTATTCAGGTTTTCTACATTATATTCAGCTAAATCAATCATTCGGTTGCTGCCATCCTTAACTTTAATTTCTCTTGTCTGGTTAGGCTTCATCCTCTTTGGAGCAGACTCCTGTGGTGGGTTTGTGCCTGGTAGAGAGTGTGCAAATCTGAGCCGGGGACATAATGGCTGCCCTTGGGTAAATCATAATTTTCATCTGAAAGGAGAATGCAAATGTCTTCTGTCTTGTCCTCCCACCCTGATGCTCCCAGACCCCTGCTCTGGGGACAGGACCCTCTGCCTCCTTTCGTTCCGGCTTTGCTCTGCCTTTCCCAAGCCCCGTTTCTGACTTGCACTCTCACCAATTATTTTTTTCAGAGACTGTAAACCTCAGTGCCAGCTCAGCTTGCATTAGTGTCAGAGAAATATCTCTTGGCAGTTTACAAAAGAGAAAGTGGAAAGTTGAGCATTATTTAATGTGAAATGCGGTACTGTGCCTATGCTGAGCTTCCCTAAGAGGCCTGAGGCTCCAGCTACCTGAAAAAGCTGGTAAAAGCTGCTGTCATCCGGTGATTCAGCTCGCCTCTCTGCCACGGCTCTGGACCTGCCTTGCGTGGGCATCTGTTGCGTGGGCAACATGCATGAACTCTGGTTTTGATTCAGAGTAGAAGCTAGCAGGGATATTCACCCAACTTTCTCTTGTGTAGAAGTGTTTGTTGGCTTTTCAACTGCCCAATGTTCTTTTGAAGATGTATATAGCCAAGAAAATTATGTGAGTTTGCTTATAGATTGCTTTTTAGCTATCCCAACTAGGAGCGAGAAAACCTGGTTCGATGCTAAAGGGATGGCTCTGGTGCTGGTTCGTGCCAGTCTGATCCCGTCTTGGAAAGGACAGCACTGCATGGTGCCAAGAGTCACCTTCTCCAGCAGGAAAACCCCTCTTCCTATCTCCACCATCCCCTTTACCCATTATGAGGGCATCCAGCACCTGCAGGCTCTTGGCCCTTGTAGCATGAAGCAAGCTGGGATGTGGGTTGGGTTTCCAGGAAGAAATACTGCAAGCACAGCTCCTCAGGGTTATGTAGGCACTTACATTCAGTTAATTCCATTTCAACTTAGGTGTTGAAAAACTGAGGAGAGTGAGCCAAACAGCTTAGGAATAATGTTTAAAAACACATCTTTCCAAGGCCGAAGGAAATATGCACAATGTGGAGACCTTTTGAAGAAGCCTCAGTTTTATTATTTCAATTATTTTACACTTCCAGCCTTTCCTGGAAGGGAGAGGGATGTTTGGTTCAGAAGTCATTTTAGCAGGTTCTATCTAATTTGCTGAACTGAATTCCTCCCCCCCCCCCCCCCCCAAAAAAAAAAAGGTTTTCTTTTTAATAACAGTAGTTATTTCTTTCCAAGTGCTGAGAAGAGGAGCGCAATAAGCCCTTTCTTGGGTTGCTTCCAGAAACAAAAAACATTTCGGCTGTCATTCAGGCTCGGCTTTTCATTAATTCTATTTCAATGTGTTTAATATGACCACGCATCTGCCTTTGCAACAGCGAGGAATCTCAGTGGGACAGAGCAGCTTAATCGATCAGCAATCCTGGTCACCCAGAAAGGGTGTTAATTGGCCTTGGTACTTGAAGCATGTGACACCACCTGACCTAATCATCAGAACTGGAGAAGTCAATAAATTAGAGGAGAAATGCAGATGGATAAAATAAGGACCCAGTTCCATACAGCACGCTGTGAACGTTCCTTCCGAAACCAAGAGCACTGTATGGAAGAGTCAAGCCAAGCATTTGCTGGATAAGGCCCAGGGGAGCGAAGAACAAGAATAATTTTTTTTGTTGTCAGAGCTTTACCTTTTAGCGCTCTGTCACGTACATTTGGTATGTCTTAGCAATTTATCTGAAAGCCTCTAACTGGATCTGTGAAAATTATTCATTCTCCCAGTCCAATGACCCAGCAGTGCAGCCTGCTTTGCCCTGGTGAGGCCAGGTTTGCCAGAATGGGAGCCTGCATCCCCTGGGAGGGCCTCAGGCAGCTGAAGCTGCTGTTACCTGGCCAGAGGGCTGGCACGGACCAACCAAGGAGTTGGCATGTGCAAACACATGCTGTCCAGATGAGTGAGGGGAAGGATTACCCTACATACACACACAAGGGGCTGTAGCATGTGGGCTTTCGGCAGGTGGCTGGGTCAGGCAGAGGCTGACAAGATGAAGAGTCCAATATTCCAGCCTGTGTGGGAGGAGAGGCCAGCCCTCCTGACGTATAGGACACTTGCCTCCCTTCTGAAAGACTGGACGGTCCCAGTATTGGGTTGGGATTAATAAAACTCTTTGTTCCTGCCTGCTCCAAAGGCAGCAAGTACTGCAATGAATCCTAAACCTTCCCTTAGAGGAAAAGAAGGAAGCAAAGAGTATCCCCGACCACCTCTTGTGTTCATGGTGAAAGCACACCAGCAGCACTGGGGTGCACCAGCACCTTCAGAGAGGACATCTGAAAGGAGATACTGGCTTCAACGAGCTCATGGCAAGCCCAATGTCCCCAGGACATACCTGTGGAGGATGCAATGAGAAAAACCCTTGATTGTGCATGTATGCAAGCCCTGTTTGGTCTGTGGTCCTCCCAGCAGCCACCTAGGAACGTGAGTAACTCCTCAGTGTGTATAATGCCCACTGCTGGCAGGTTCTGCTGGGATGTGGCAAATGACACAAGCTTCTCGGATGGTAGGACAAGAAGCCAGGGCACATATGTCAGTCTTAGGCATGGAACCATTAAGGACTGAAGCTCCAAGGGTGAGGATGCTTAAAGTTACATCTACCACAACCTTCTGAATGTTAATTTGGGTTCAAAATTATCTTCTAGCTTTTGTCTTTAAGGCTAATAGTAGGAACGCTATTTGTGACAATTCATGCAGCCATGAAGACAAAGCTCCCCATAGCTGGAATGATTTTTGTGATGAAACATATCTGGCCATGGTAGGTGGCAATTTTTTCCCCCAGAACTTTATGGCATTCTACTACAGTCTTCCATCTACAGCAGGTGCAGAATCTAGCCAGAAATTTTACGCAACTGAAAATAAAAATGAAGAGTTTCTTATGCAGACTAGTAGCTGTGGGGACTGGGCTAAAGTCTCAGTATGGGATAGCCAAGCCACAGGTAAGGGTCCTTTGAACCTTGAAGAGGTTCAGCATCTTGAAGAGCAAATATTCAGTTATTGTTTTTCCATTGATTTGTCACCAAATATTGTATTGTTCAGTAGAAATTGGTCAGTTTTGCAACTAACTCTCAAGATACATGGAAACCAGGCATCGATTTTTTTAAAAAATGTTCCAATTAAAAATTTTCCAATTGTTTTTTAAATTAGCTCCAGGAATAGTTGCAGCAATTAAGGTATCTTAACTTTGTATTTTGCATCCTGACCCACACAAGGGAGAGAGAAGAATTAACTGCAGATCCTGTCACTATATATACAAACCTCAGAGTAGTTAGCAAAGATGAACCTCACCATCCCTATTTTTATACCTGGAGGAATGCCAGTGTTTATTCATCCTTGAAGATCCATTAGGAAACTGGCTTTCACTTTAGAAGTAACTGTCTTGCTTTTTATTAATTTAAACACATCAAAACTACAGCTACGATGAGAGAAGTTACTGGGAGGCTATTGGGTTTGCAGTTTCCTACCAGTCAGGACCACCTTGTGTTGGTGGAGTCAGCACAGGGAGCTGGTGCGAGAGGGACTGCTGCCAGCCGGGCACAGAGGCACCAACTGGTACAGGCAAAATTACTCCCAGCTCCTAGCAGAGCCAAGATGGTAGCGAAGGGGTGGACATCTCCTACACCAAAAAGCTATAGATGCCCGATCATGAGTAAGTGAACATGTGCTTGGTAGGAGTGCTGTGACGCTATTTTATCCAGCACAAATGTCTGGAGGTGCATGTATCCATCTGTTGGCTATCCACATAGCTGTGCTCTTGATATATATATATATATATATATATATATATATATATATTTCTGTTGTTGTTGTGTATATAGATCTGTTATATATATATCAGCTCCAGAGATGTTTGTGGAGACAAACATCTGTATGCAAGGTATGGTCTGCAGTGGGACAAAACCACTGTGTTAGCAGAAGAGTTAACAACATTTGCAGTCCCATTAGTCGCAATTGCCCAACAAAATGCATTTTCAAATGTAAACAAAGCATAAAAAAAGAAGATAATATCAGGAAAAAAAAGTGAGCTAGGCCTTACAAACTCATTTTGCTGCCCTTTAAGTGCCTGGAGGTGTTTAGAGACAGTAGAGCCATTTATGCTAAGTCAAATACGGAAGGAAAGTAGACCAGATTATAGTAGACCGGCAGACAGGAAAGAGGAAGGACATAAGGAATAGGAGCAATAAAATCTCCAGACCAGCCAGGTGAAAAGTGCAAACCTGTCCTGTCCCCTCCTTTCCATACCTTGTTTTTTTCCCAGAGACAACAAAAATATTCTTTATCTGCTGGCCTTTCAGTGGGGAAGATAGATTTTTATAAATAACAGTAATAAAGCTTTCCATTTGTATTTTAATGAGGAAACATTCCTTTTTATCAGATTACCAGGCCTGTCATGACTCACCTCCGAACCCTTCATTTGGCTAATGAATTTATGTCCCTCTCTCCAGGGGCAGAAGCTCTTGTCATTCATGAAATGGTGCCATTATCAGCATATCAGATGCTGAAGGGAGGCAGGGAAAGAAATCCCCTGTGTAGCTTCATTTGTGTGGGTCTCTCCTTCCTCCTGTGCTGGGTTGTAAGGGGGAAGGTTCTCACTTGGCTCTGAGGCTGCTCTCCTCAAAGGCTGCTGCCCCATCTCAGAGCCTTTGAGGTCAGGAGGGACCACTGCAAGCTATGAAAAATAACCCACCACCTTTCTGAGATCTTACCCTGATACGGTGCAAAAAGCTTCATTGATCCAACTTGGGTAAAAACCAAGTGAAATAGCCTCCCCCTTGGCCTAACACACCCCATTGTGTACATAAATGTTGAACCATGGGTGAAATATTGGCTGAAATGTTGTCTCAGTTGGGCTGGGAGGTGACCCTGTGTCTCTGGTGTGGACACACGGCCACAGTGTCACTCAGGTGGCTTTATCTGGTTCCTAACTTAATTAAGAACAGTTTGTCTTCCATTCCCACTTAGCCATTTCACACCACGCCAGGGCAACTTCTCAGCTGGGGTTCACGGTCCTGGAGGTACTGCCTACCAGCTGCACTCCTATCATGAACATCTGGCAAACTTAAGTTCGAGGATGCCAGAAGCACAAACCCACACCATGATGCTCCCATCAGAGATGATCTTTTGCTGACCAGAGCCCCGGCCATGCTGGAGAACTGCAGCTTTCTGGGGAGATGTAAAGACGCAGCTTTCAGGGAGATGTCTTTCCACATCTTGTGATGCTTTCCTTCTGCAGGAGGGGCTATTTCAGTAAAGTCCTGCCTACCTAACGCCCAGCCTGTGTTTTCCACTGGGAACAGTATTTTTCCACTTTCAGCCCCCAAACAATTCTGGGCTAAATAACAGTGCTTATCTGTCTGCTGATTTGGGAGCGAGCCGAAAAGATTAGGTAAGACTATCACTTAATTTTTAGCTGGCTGGATTAGGGGAAGCAAATCCCACCCACCATGCCTACATTGTAGGCTGAAGTGTTTGGGAGCAGATGGGATGGGGAGAGTAAAGAGTGTGTGTGTGCATGTGTACGTGTGCTACACTTGCACAGCTGGACGGTGGTGTTTGGGGAGTGAATACAAACAACTGGTGCATTAATTGTCCTTTGTGCATGACCTGACAGAGCATAACTATGCTTTTTTTAATGTTTCTGAATGAAGGTGGATAAGAGATGCAGCAAACAACGCAGCTGTGGGCAATGCCTAAACACCAAGTGCTTCAGACAGGTAATGGCTGAGGAGCTTGGTGCAGTGATTCACAGAAACACAACCCAAGAGAGACATTCAGCAAATATGTATTGATGTATTTCCAAAAATATCTATCTGTGGTACACTTCTGTGCTGTTATCTATCATCTGCTGGAATGTCTGACCTGCACAGAGGCACCAGGCATTCCCCGATCCCAGGTACAGGCAGGAGAAGTTTATCAAGATCCTGGTGCTTCCTTTCCCTCCTGCTCATCCCTCCACATCTCGCTGTACATTAAAGGGAAACACAGAAAACTAATTCAATTAATTTTCCCTGATTAAAAACCAAACCAAACCAAAAAACAACAAAAAAACACCTTAATAATATTAAATGAGCTTTCACAGATGCCAAAAGTAAAAGCTATAATAGCATTTTCAGCTAGCATTAAATTGTTAATTAATCGACATACATTAGAAATAGTATAACAAAAAGCATCAGCCATCTATTCAGAGCAAATCTCTAAAATGTGATGGTCTTAGTGACTCGTGCTGGTCAGACCCAGCCAGACTTGTATACATAGCTGCAGGAGTCTGCTTTAGGATGGGGGGAATAGTATCGGTTATGTGTGACAGGGCTGTTGGTGCCTGCCATTTTCACAAGACCTGCTTTCACAGGGACTAAAAGGAGCTTTGTGGACACTGGTTTTGTGCACTTTAGGTGTTGTGTTACCTACTTGCAGAAAAGCAAGTTTGGGTGGGTACAGAAATGTGAAGGTGTCCCAGGGTAAATACAAACAGCACTGACAAAACGTGTTCTTCTTTTTACTGAGAAGAACAAGATTATTAGAGACTGGGACATGCCCAGATGGTGAGAAGACAACAGTGGCAGATCACAACAGAGGTTTCCATCCCATTCCTTGGCAGATATGGGGTTGCTGATGTAACCTCTGCTGTAGAGCAAGGACCCACCTTTTTCCTGCAGAGATCACATTAACAGCATTCTTATCTTCAAGGTTTCTATTCTTATGCCTTAAACCCTCATGACAGGGGGACCCAAGCCATGTCCAACTCCACTTGGCATCTCGCAAGTGGAAGTCAAGCAGAAGGAGAGGACAGCAGGGCAGAAACTTGGCATGACTGAGATTCCAAGTGCTTTTCTCACTGAAGAGCTTTGCAAGGAAAATTTAGGGAGTTTTTTATGTTTATTTTATTTTTAAATTTATTTTATTTGTGAGCTTAGAAGCCTTCAGGTTGGCTTTCCCCACAGGTAAAAAAGAAGTGGCAAGAAAAGAAACCCTGCCCTCTGAAGGTCTCAGGGATTTTGAGTGCAGAACTCATGAGATAGGAAAGGAGAAAACACTCTGGGGAATTAGTGGTGAGATGTGGTGACATAAGAAAGTGCAGCAAGACATGATGTAAACTCTGGGATAGCAAACACAACTGTAACAAAGTATTTCAGAGTGAAATACCTGTAAGTACACACACCAGCAGTGCATCAAAAATGTTTTCCTTCCAGAGTCATCTTAGTATCTTATCAGGTTGATTTATAAGGCCTTTGCTCCTTCAACATCAGACCCCTTCTTTATGCTTTTAAAGAAGTTGATTTAACATAACAGACATAATGTAAGGGTTTATCTAAAATGCTCAACATTTAGTATTAAAACTGTAATGAAGGCCAAGTTCCAGCTAATTGCTTGGGAACAGTTTGGTTTGGTTGTCTTTCTTGTTGGTCTTTGCAATGGAGGTATATGGGATGGGCAGAACAGTCATTCATTTCAAAGGAATCCTAGTAGCTCCCAATGTGTTACTTGAGCTTTTATAATACCTTACAAAAAAAAATAAAAAAAATCATGGGCTCTACTTAAAATGAAGAGCAGAACAGATAAAATAGGGAGTCAATGTTGAAGCCCACCTGTTCTGCAAGGAATGTCTCACTGAGTCAGGTAACTTGCCCATCTCCTTCAACCATGGCTAAACACACCAGATGTTGTTAGCTTCCCTTTTCAAAAAGAGAAGTGTATTACTGTTCATGGAAACAATCTATAATAATGAAAAAGCAATTCTGGAAAAAAGCGTTGGTTTGCTTTCCCCCTTTGGCCACTCACGAGAGCACTGGTTTCCTTTCAGCCTTGGCAATGCTTTTATCAGGATTGCAAAGATTTGGATCCGCTTTGGCTTCTGCCCAACAGATTAGGTGTAACATCAGTAATGCTGCAAGAACCGGTCTTGCTCATGCTCATGCGTTATGGTAATATCCGTGTGCAGGAACAAACATTTCTAACTTGGACAACACAAATGAAATCTGCTGGAAAATGGAGTAGATTTCCTGCATGAAGGAAATGGATGCCACATTTAGAAACAAGTACTACTAGAACATTGCTGTTCACTATTTTTTTTACATGAACTCAGAAGTCTAAATACCCTGGTTTTGGCCACTTTTCCCTTTTTTCCCCTCTTGTTCTGGAAAGGAACATTGCTTATGCTCCCACACAGGGCTGTCACCACCTGTGAGGTACACAAAGCCATCCAGTGCCACCCAGCATAAAGGCTACTCTCCAGTTGTGCCCTGCTGCTGTCACTGCAGCACCTCGTACCTGGGCTTGGCATACACTCAGATGGTACTCTCTGCTGCAGAAGTCATAGCTCTCCCTCTAATCCAGTACTGATAGGTGTTCAAACAGGCATAATGAGGGTTTTTAAAGGGTGTTGCCAGTTGGGGGTGGTGGGTTTTATTTGGGAAGCTGCTGTCCTGTGAAATTCCCTCCCATACCTTCAATTTCAGTAGAAGATACAGAGTACAACAGGAAGACACATGATGTGGGATTCAGTTCCCTAAATAGATGCACCCAGTGTCATTTGAGGCACCCCCAGAGATTTAAGCCATCAGCACAGTTTGCAAACAGACTACAAGGCTTCAGACCTTCAGCTGTTTGGCATGAGTGCTGGAGGCCGAGCAAGACACCCACAGCATCCGCAATGCCTTTGAACACTTACAAACAAGCACTGAATCCTGCCCAGAGGGTGGGATTTAATTCATGGATTAAGATGCTTACATATAAATGGTTCCATGTGTATTACATGTCTGAGTGCCCGCTACAGAGAATGACAACCTTGCTGGTGGAGCTGAAAGGGAGCTGGCCAAATATAGGTGTCTCCTTTTGGGGAGCTGCATAGCTACCAGTTTGCATCAAGGTAAATTTCTAGTTGGTCTTCAAAAGATATTTTTCACAAAAAGCACCCTGGAGAATCTGTATCTCTGGACATATTCAACAGTCAATGGGAAATAATCCTGAGCAACTCGCTCTAAGTGCTGCCACTGCTTTGGATGGGAGGTTGGACTAGCTGAACTGCCAAGCTTCCTAAGACTTTTCAAGTCCATTCAGCAACACTCCACTAACTCCAAGAGAATACTGAAGTCATTTTAATTTAAGTGTCTTATTCGATAAGCAACATCCAACCCCTTGTGTCTAGATCCTACGTAACTGATGGCATAAAGGGGATGTAGAAGCAGCACAGCATTTGCAGAGGGAAGTCATGTCTCAAAAGCCTGCTAAGAGGCTTTGAAGGAACCAGTAAGTGCTCTGATATGGGTAATTTAGTTGATTTTGTGTATTTGGTTTTCCTAAAAGTGTTTAGCAAAGGCTGTCACATGAAAGGTTCTTACAGAAACTGAGCTGCCATGGGATTACCGGGAAGTTGTTTTGTCGATTAATGAGTGGTTAAAAGACAAGAAGCAGGTTGGGAAGAAATGGGCAGTTTTTGAAGTGGTGGTGATTCCCCAGTATAAACAACGTGAAAAAGGAGGAGGTGATAGTGAGGTGACAGAGTGTGGATGACACATTATCTAGAATCACAAAAACAAAAGTAAGTGTGAAGTGTCATAGAGAGATCTTGTGATAATGCATGACTGTGTGAAGATGGCAGATGAAGTCGCTGTTGATAAACATAAAGAAATGTGCATTGTGAAAGACATCCCTAACAATAAAGACACAATGATGACCTCTGGGCGAGCTATTGCCAGGGAGACAAGGAAGCTTGGTATTGCTATGCTATTGCTATGAATGAAATTCCAAAGAAAAGATAAAGAAAAACATCACTACACGACAGTGCACTGCAGCCTGGGCCCTGTGCACCTCAGAGTAAGCATAATAGAAATAGAAATCATAGATTCATGGAAGAATAGAATAATCTGAGTTGGAAGGGACCCACTAGGATCATCTAGTCCAACTCCTGGCTCCACACAGGACCACCCAAAACTCAGCCCCTGTGTCTGAGAGCGTTGTTCGAGTGCTTCTTGAACTCCTGCAGCTCGGTGCCATGCCCACTGCCCTGGGCAGCCTGTCCCAGTGCCCGACCACCTCTGGGTGCAGAACCTTTCCCTAACCCCCAGCCTGACCCTCCCCTGTCCCAGCTCCATGCCGTTCCCTCGGGTCCTGTCGCTGTCCCCAGAGAGCAGAGCTCAGCGCCTGCCCCTCCGCTCCCCTCGTGAGGGAGCTGCAGGCCGCCATGAGGCCTCCCCTCGGCCTGCTCTGCTCGGGGCTGAACAAACCAAGGGACCTCAGCTGCTCCTTATGTGTCATCCCTTCTAGACCCTTCACCATCTTCATAACCTTCCTTTGGACAATCCCTAATAGTTTTATGTCCTTCTTATATTGTGAATGGAAAAGGTAAGGTTAGGGGTAGCAAAGTTGATTAGGCATGGAACAAGCTCTGTAAGAGGAAACGTCTTTGGTATAGAACAGGAAAAGCTGAGAAAGAATAAACTAAGGGTGTCTATAAAATCATGACTGGTGTACAAAATCAGAAATGACTTCCCTTCTTCTCACAAGTGACCTGATGTATGTGTAAGGAAACAGGTTTACAGCATCAGAAAAAAATGCTTTTCTACCTAACCATCAGTAAACTTTGGAACTCCCTGTCTCAGGGTATGGAGTGAATAGCAGGATTCACCTTAAGGTAAAGTAGACATTCAAACCAGATTAGATAAATTACACCTTAGAAATGGTTATTTTCCTCCACTGACTACAAAGGATGGTTATGATGAGTTTGTAGAAGTCTCTGCTAAACGTACACAAAAGTTGGTTAAGATGAAGCTCACCTCTAACCTCTGCTGGAAATGATGGATTACCATAGTCATGTATCTTTGAGAACTATGGTCAAAGCTGCTGCAGAGAAAAATCTGGTACAGGGCAAAGACATCGGCTATATATCCCAAAACTTAGTTTAAGTCTGTATCTCCCAGGATGGTATTCCACACAGAGCCTCTTTGCTGTATTGCTGATTTATTTACCCATGTGTGGGGGATAGCCGGTGCTTTCTCAAGGGAAGAAGTTAATTTTTGGCTTAACTTCACTGCAATAAGAAGAATTTCCCAAAGGATTCAGCTGTTTGAAGCACACAATGTACTGGTACTAGCACTAAACCAAGAATAAACACAGCCTACCGGTTACCCCTCCCTGTAGATGCATAGCTCTTTATATTTGTTCAGCATGCAAAACACAAATACCAACCCCATCAGCGCTCAAATTTTACAGCAAGTTCTAAAAACAAAACCCCAAGGTTCTTTGCATAGCTTGAGAAGTCTCTGTTTTTCATACTGTATAGGGGATGGCAGTAGCTCAAGATAGCTGCAGCTACTGTATAGGTGCAGCAATAACTGTGCTGGTAGGGCAGCGGATGGGGCAGTTCTTTCCTGCTGCCCCCAGGTTGCTGAGGGGAAGATGGGCTGGCATCAGGAGCAGGGGCATGCCACAGCTCCGGGTGTGCTGGGATTCACACAGCACACCCCTTGCTGATGGGATTCACACTCACTAGTGTTAGCTGGAACTCAAACCCAGCTTCTTTCAGAGCCCGAACAGCCAATGCTCAGTCTGCCTGAGGTAGAGCCATAAATACAAAAACAAGCATAAAAGCAACAAAGCAATGCCCCTTGACAGCAGCTGAGACACTAACCTACCATCTGAGAGCACTGTAGAAAGTGAGAGTATGTTTATCTGTGTAGCACGAAGCAAAAGTAAGTGTTGGCCGCACAAATTGATGTATGCACAACTGATGGCTTTAGTGTTTGCCTAGAAGATACATAATGCTCCAGTAGTTACATAGTTAAATGTATTTCTCATTTAGTCCTCCATCTGATGTTACCAGAGGCTTCAGAAGGCTATCTTGCAGATGAAAGGCCTCCTAAATTACACCACCAGGAAAATAGCTATGATGGTGCATATATTTTGCGTCCAAGATGAAAGTCACCTTCTTACACTGAGAAAGCCACAGATATTAAAACATGCAACTACATAAACAAGGTTAAAGAATGTAAAATATGATTCTTCTGATGGTAAGGGAGTGAATTGGACCAGGATGGCTTCTATCTTGCTGTTTATTTATATTTTTCAAGTTATTTTCAGGTAAGTGGCAGACTGTCTGGAGTCTTCTTCAAAACACAAGCGAAGTTTTAGCACACGATACAGCACCATGCAAATTGCCATAGCAGGGCTGCCTAATCCTAAAGATGGCCTCTGGTAACAGCTAACAATAGACACTTCATGCAAAGATACAGACCTTCATATAATGGACTGTGTTTATGGGAAAATCACTTCCTATCCCCAGGGAAAAGACTGGTTATTTTATGCGGTGCAGGAACCTTAGTAACAGTGAGTATTTTCCAACACCCGTTCTAATCCTTCAGTGAATCCTGCTGCTATTTTAAATCTGAAACCTTGGAGAGCTCACACCACCCATTTTGTGATGCTCTGACCCATCAGCCTGCCCTCCCCACAAACATCTCCCTGCCTTCAATGTTACAGAAAGAGGGACCATTTACTCCACTTGTTACCTTGCACGCTCTGTGATGCACACTCATGGATTACTGAAGTAGAGTCCAAATTCTTTCCCCTCCCTGTTGGACAAGCAGGATCTCTGTAATTTAGTCTTTTTTTTTTTTCCCGTTTCATCTTCTGGCCTGAACATGGGGATCTGTCTGGAGCAGTGTGACCCCCCCCCACCTCCATCAGTGTTGGAAGCTGCACTGGAAGAGGCCACACACCGCAGCCAGAGGTGGCTGCAACCTCTTTTTCTTCTCACAGCAGATGAAGCATGGACCTCTATGGGGTCGGCAGGACACCTGAGCCCCTCTTTGTCAGCTCCACCTGGACACCTTGGGGATTCAGAATCCAGCCACGGAGGGAGGAGCCCACCCACCCCCAAATAAAAGCAAAGCACCAGCTACTAATGCTGCATTCACAATACTGTACTCCACAGACAATATGACTTTATTCACAAATATGATTTTTACAGAGGTAGAACAAAATACTTTGTATAATCTTTTTCCTTTTATTTTACTCTTTTTTAACTATATACAGAAAGAATATAATAGAATGACAAGAAGGAAAAGGTTGTAAATGAAACAATATTATGCCATCAAATACAGTACAAACAGCATGCAAGGACAGCTTCAAATGAAATCTTGCTGGTGTAAATTTATTTCTAATGTGGTAAATGAAGAGTAGTAAAGAGTCATGCTCTAATTGGATTGAGTATGCCACAGCTCTGCAATTTTGTTTTAATTATTTTTTTTTTCTTTTACAATAAACCAACAGGATAGCTTTCTTTTCACTGTGGTGGGGAATGCTTTTGTAATGTCCAATGTAATCTTAACAGAAAAATATAATAATCAGATCTACAAAGTGTACTCTCATTTAAAAAGCAAAACCATAGAAACTGTACAGTTTTAAAAAGCGAATTATCTCAACTGCTTCTTAAGAGAATTTTCTAAACAAAGAATAAAATATGCAGAATAAAAATTAGGAGAGCTATTGTTCTGTAACAAAGCTAATCAAATACTTGTTTTCTATTCCAATAAACATTTTTTTTAATTAATGACTATTCTGGAAATTATGGAGTGGGCTGGATTTTATTAATGTTCCACTTGACTAATAAAGCATGAACTCCTTACAGGTACTATAACTGTCATTCCCCTGGGGATGGATGGAGATTGGTTCTGCATGCATGCTAGAGACAGGAACAAGATTTAGGCATTGGTGTAGATTTTAAAAAATATTTTAAAGTGTTTTAAACGTTTAGTAGCATCTATAAAAATAATCTTGCATGTTTTGCTACTGAATTAATATGGATATGGGATTTTCTGGGATTTTCAATTCATTCTTGGCCCTCAGGATTGCCCAGGACTTCCACTGGATGTTACCCAGGCTGCACCAGGTCCCCCCACAGATGATGGTCAAGGGCAATGGTTAGAATTCATGCCTGAAACAAGCGAAGTTGACAGCAAAACCCACGCTGCTTTCCCCCAGCAAGTGCCAAACCCCAAAGATCTGGGCTTTGGGGAACTGCGCTGTCCCTTCCCTCTGTCCCTCCAAATCCTGGTCGTGTTGTGGGAAGGGTGAAGACTGGAGAGGACAGATGTGCTCTTTGTTTCTCCTACAAACTGCCAACAACGGATGACAATCACCTCCCCATCCAACATGTTGACACCTTCTTGGACTACATAAGCATGCATTTATGGTCCAGTCACTGCCACCTTCCTTGGTGCCAACCAGCCATGCTCAATGCCATGCTTGGGGGAAAAGTTATTTTCCCTCTGCTTTGAATAGTGAAGAAGGAATCTGAGCACTGGGGTTAAATCATCCTCCTGCAGCTCCCCCCTTAAATGTCATTAAAAAGTGCAACTGCATAAACAGCACCTGTAGATTCATCTTCATCAAGAACACGAGGACGGTCAATATTAAACACATGCTGTTTATGGCTGCACGTCAGGCACCAGTCCAAGCCTCAATCACAATTCGTTTACTAAAGATCAAGCAGAATATTGAACAGGGAAGAAGTGTGGGTCTCATTTGACCTTGGGCTCTTGTATCATCTTGGCTTCCAAGAAGAAGCTCTTCTGCTCAACTCCACCTGTGAGGGAACATGGGGCAGGTCCCACCTCCAGTGTAATTGGCCTTGGGCAGCCTGAACAACATCCTTTGCCCATTTGCAGTGAGAAGGGTAAAGAAATACCTGCCCTGCATGAGAAATCTACCTCTGGGGCTTCATCAGGTTTGTACTTCCATGGCTTTGGCATCTCCCAGAAAATGGATTGTCAAACCCCTCTGGATCACCCTGGTGCGACGGAAACTACATTTCACTTGTAGGCTCTGCAGCAAAGTCTCACCCCCAGAAGCAGGGCATTTATTGAGAGGTATCAACAATATCCTACCTGCACAGATGAAATAATCTGTGAGGTAATTTACATTCAACAGAATACGCCTGGCACCCTTTTTTTTTTTTTTTTTTTTTTTTTTTTGTGGAAGAACTGTGCAAAACATGGCTGAATTAACAGGATTGTCGATGACATTCAGTGGGAGATATCCCAACCCTCTAAGTAACACTGCATCCTTCTGTTGTGTAAACCAGGCTACCAGTATGAATAAAACAATACATCCCTGCCCCATTAGCCTTGGGGAAGATTAATGCCCTCTAATTTACGCTAGATAAACTCCAAAGCATGAAGACCAATATTTTAGTCCCACACTCAGCTGCTTGTGAATTAATAGGGATCACCCTGAAATTGCTATTATGAAATGCAAATATTTGCAAAAGAACAATTAAAAAATATTCCTGAAGTGCAAACGAACGGCTCGTCAGCCATGTTTGTGGTATGCACAGGGACGGTCAGAAGGCGAACACTAATGAATCCCAGGGCAGAAATTTGTGCTAAAAACCCATTATCCCATTGGCAGTAGGTAATGGTACAGCATCTTGCACTGGGAAATAATTTTATCTGACAATGGGAGGGCTTGGCTTAGGATGCCCTAATTCTGAGTCCTTGGACTGTTTGTATGGATATAACTACCTGTATTTTCAGAAAGATGCAGTACATGGCTCACAGTAAATCTACTTCAAACACTTGCTGATACTGCTCAAACTGATCTCATCTGCCCTGATCTGCAATTTTGTGTTAGCTAAAGTAATAAAAGAATCCTGTTAAACCTAAATTATCAAATGAAAAAGGCAATTTTCTCATTCATACTCCATTAGTTTTTTTAGTTATTGCTAGGAAAGCTCTAAAATGCTTAGGCCATAAAATAAACATGTGGCTTAATGTACAGTATGTGTACTTAAGAGGATGATGGCATCTGCAGTAACTGCTCTGTACTGCCATAGTAATGGGATGCACAAATTAAGCAACAGCACATACCAAGAAAAGCATACAGAAAAGTATGGAGAAAAGTAACAAGTTTTCTGCTTGTTTTTTTTAAATAACTCTTTAATTGCTAAAAAGAAGAAATCACCAATATTCACACCTACAACACAAAATTGCAACGTGGTTGATTCCGATAGATGCCTGTTACCTCTGTGCCATCAAAACTCTCCAATATTGCATTTTTAACATTTCACTGATTAAAAGTTTATAAAGGCTTCCCCCTTCCCAAATTAAATTCAATTCTATATTTTCCAGTGCTGAGGTAAATCAGTTAGCCTAATATAGTTTCAAGCATACTACACTGTTAAGACTTTGGAAAAAAAAGAAATTCTTAAATCACAGAAATGCAGGATAACGTGTGAAAAAGTGTCCAAGTGTTCACTTTTGAAAATGAAATTCAGAGCCTATATCACCTCAGAACATTTGATAATGTTACTCTCAGGCCCTACGTTCAAACAAATCAGAGTACTTGCCATCAGTAGTTTCAATCCCTTTAGCAGAGTGCCACAACTAAAACAGTGAATTCATACAAGCAGAATTGCATAACCAAGCCATTTACAGACATATTTTAGCATTACTTCACAACAGTAGGCATTAGGATTTTGAGAACACAAGAATCTCTGAAATTCAACCTGTGTGCTTCTTTATCCCTTAATGGTTAAAATAGGCATCATTCAGAACAAGGAAAGAGCTGAAAGGTGCAACAAATGTCTGGCTCAGACAAACTTGATGAGAATCATACAATGCAGACCTGTGATTCTTCCTTCAGCCAGGCTTTTACAGAAATATACTTCCCTGGCTGAAAAGGATGGCACAGCACAGCTTTACAGAGGGAAATGCAAAAATATAAAGAGGAGAGTCCCATTTGCTTCCTCAGTAATCCCTTAAAGTCAAGAATCTGTGTCCACACCAGCTCTGGGCATGTACCTGATGGCTGGAGGTGCGTCTAAGCTCGCCTGCTCCGCTCTGTAGGTACCTGTCCAGAGCTGCCATGCTCACTGTCCCCCAGGTTCCCATTAACGTGACCAGCTTGTTCTCCCCAGTTGCAACAACTGTGAAGGCCTATTTACTTATAACTCAGATTTTCCTCCATTCACAGCACAAAGCTGAAAAGTAAACAACAGTTAAGAAAATGTTTGCTTGCCAAAGCCCAGCATGAGAAGGTGCAAGCTCCCTTTGCCAGAGCCTGGACCTGTGTTTACTCACACCCTCAGCACTGCTTCGTGCCCTCGCTCGGCATTGTGTAGGAACAATCACCATCCCCTTCAGGCCCCCCACTCTTGTTCAGCCTTTGAGGAGTTCCAAAATATAACAAAACACTGTTTTCTGAGACTATATTGACTGCACTAATTACCCACAATACTGTATATTTGCTATTAAGAACATGAATGTGTGCTTTCAAAGAGTGACGTTCAGGGCTTCCAGGATGTGAAAGGAATTAGACGGTCTATTCTGTCACTTAATCCGAGGCTTCAATGTACTTTTTAAAATTTATTTTAAAACCCAAAAAACCAGAATACACATTCTAACTGTTGAACTTTTACCAGCTAAAGGAGTTTGTAAGGACCCTATCACTATGTGGTTACAACAGAAGATACACAGTTAAGGTCAGGTCGTGGTGTCCAAGAACATTCACAGGGACCGAGAATGAGGAAACGAGGAATGGATCCTGCGGGAGCCTCCGGGAGAACGAGCCGCTCACTGTGGAAGTGCCTTGAGTATTGCATTCACTTCTTCTGCAACTGCTGTCAAAGCAAACTCAAACTGCTCCTGTGGAGAGAGCAAACGCACATGCTGAATAATAACACAAAAAAAATTCAGACAGCCTGGCGCACTGTTCTGCAGCCAAGCATCCTCAAGACATTGCTGAAAATATGAATATGCAGGATGAACTGTACACTGCAACGGAAAGGAGTAAAATGTTTGGGGATTATTGACGCTATGTAACACGTTTGACAGCATCTTGAAACCAGAGTCATTTTAATGGAGAAAAATGTTGGTAGCACAAACTAAGCTACTGGGACACAATGATGTATTGCGATTGCTTGGTCAGAAGCGTTTGGGAGTAGCTGATCACCAGCCATTTCCTTCTGACACAAAGATGGAAACTTGTTAACGTAGTTGAGGTATGAAATAGGTGAGATGCTGCAAAGGAGAGCCTTTGGCTTCTCTCAGGACTGTTTCTAGCAGAAATCAGCTAAACTATTTCCTCACATTATATCTACCATATAAAACAATATCTGCTTTTTCCTTTACCTGTTATTTTTCTTTTTCTCCTTCCTTTTTTAACTACTCTTCTGCGCCCACAAATTACCTAGCAATGTTTAGTCCACTTTATTCCTGCTTAGGGAAGATTTAGGAACATTTCTGCTGCTAATTCACTGTAAGCATAAAACCAAAATTACTAACAGATTTCTGTGCCGGGTTAGCAGAGGTGTGAAGGACACAGGCAGGGATGGCCACATCTAAGTGTGTCCCTAACGTGCTCCTGAACTCTCTAGTCCTACAGAAGGACAAAGGAGCTTTACTTCCTCAAGGTTAACAGGTGTGATATTTTCTAAGCAAGTAATCCTTCTCAGAAATGTGGCTTACTGAAATATCTGACACGATGATTTTCTGGTTATTTCTTATCAGAAATGTGCACAGTTTATTTGGAGCATAAGCAAATCCAGGATACCACTCATGGACTGTGCAAAAGTATTGTGATTTTCCAGAAGTACTGCAGCAGCTTAAACCAAACGGGGCTAGGAGCTTTCAAAGAACCAACTCTGAGAATCGAGGTATGAGATGCACCCTGCAAAGATCACTGCCGGGATGGCGTCTGTGCCTCCAACTAGGAAATGGATGGTCCGGCAGGTGCCTCCAGCAGGAGCTGCCAGGGCCGTGCGGGAAGGATGCAGGTATGGACACGGCAGTGGCACATGGCTGCAGGACGCAGCCAGCCCCAGAGGTGATTACTGGATTAACAGCAGTCACTTGCAACAGTGGAAATCTGCAGTAAGGATGAGAGAACAAACTACAAGTAAACAACTCATAGTTCATAAATGGCTGCCTTCTAATTCCTGCATTTCATCACCACTCTTCTCTGCCCTGCCTTACCCCACTGCAGAATAATCTCCCGTGTGGAGATGCCTCAGAGAGAAGCGATGTTAAGCACAGTTCCAGAGAGGAAAAAGAAGTTTAAAACAGAATAATTTCTCAGAGAAACCAATGTTCACGGATTTTGCTCTCTGCCTGGTGCTGTCAAAGTGGCATCCTTGCGCATTTGCTGGACTGCATCCAGCAGTTTTTAATCAGACATCAATTCACCCTAAAGAGTAGGACTCACCCTCATTAGGCACAGAAAATGGTGTATACGCTTGCCCGTGCCTGCCTCAAGGTCTCTGCAATTAGAGGAGACGCTGGAAATGCTGGTGGCCACCCAGGAGCCGCAGTTATATTCTGAGCAAGAGCGCACCGAATGTGTGAGAGTAGCTGGAGGGCAGAGGAGGCAGAGGAGGCATTCATCTGGACGTGCCATGCCGGAACCAAACTGGTGCCACGGTAGTGAGGCTACCTAACGTGCTCTTCATCTGAGTATTTTACTGTGAGGAAAAGCTTGTAATATAGGGACTACAATCCTTTAATAATAGTCCCATTGCTGAAAATAACTCTTGAAGTCTTTCACTCAGGAAATCTGCCCTTAAGCCCTGTTGGTCCAACACATGTCCACCTCATTGTGAAGAGCTGCCAGCCTGGAGACCTGGGGCGCCTCTGCCTCTCACTGATGGGTACCCCACAGGGCACCACTGCACCATCCACGGAGAAGCTGCTATCTCACATGAGGACTTGGACTGATTAACAGAAACTTCCAACCTCAGCCGTTGATTTTGGAGACAAGCTCAGTGGAGACCACCACCTTCCATTAGGCGTGACCCTAAATCAGTGAGGCTGATCAGAGCATCTTTACAGCCAGAGCTCAAAACTGACTGTGAAACACTGCCATAAAGGGGACAGCAAAGAAGATGCACGAGGTATGTGAGGACTTGGTCTTCCTGGGATGGTGCAGCTGAGCTCTTCCCCGTCCTTCCTTCTGCATAATACACACAGGCAAAGTGCAGATTGTGCAGCTTCCATTGACGTGTGCCCCCACCATCCAAAGAAAAGCCTTCACACCCCTCCCACACCGTTGCAGGAGAACAACCACAGATAGATAGAAGTAATTTCAGCAATTTTGAAGAGGCTCAGTTTGATATTTTGTACGGCTCAGTCACATGCACTATTTACATATACAAGGTTGACTTAGATATCTAGGCTATCAGAAACAGATAGAAATATCTAGATATTTCTAGGCTTTGCTTAGAAGACAGAGCTGGGCAGGCACATTGTGTTGTCAGTCCAGCTATAACGCAGAGGCAACATGAATATATTTAGAAATAATATATTTAGATAAAAAGAAAAAAAGCTACATTTCATTAAGACTTCAAATAAAAATTCCCTGGAAAACATACTAGGTGCATGCAGCATATATGCCAAAATAAAGAAGCTAAACATTACAGATTGCACATGGAAAGATACAGGAGAGAGAAAAAGAAAACGAAGAATATTTTTCTCATCACAGAGAATACACTTCCTCCTTCATTATTTTTTCCTCTCACATGTGGCATATCAATTCTATTTTACGATTCCCCTGCAAAAAAAATAACAAAACCACAAACCTTCTATTATGCTTCTCAGAAATGCAGAATGTCGTTATGATAATTTCATTACCATTTATTATATACAGTGCTTTTGAATTAAAGATCCCTACCAGAAGACAAAATGTTGCAAACAAATCTTTCACATGCTTATTGAAAATGTGGAGCGCTGCCTGCTGGAAACACAATAACATTGCTAAAGTAAGTTGGTGTTTATTTTGCCTAGGGATATTCTGTAATTGGCATTTCTAACCTGACTTTTAATCCATTGTTTTAAATTACTCCAGGAGTCTAATATTCCTCATTTGTATTCAGCTGGGAAAGCACAGGGGTTTGTTTAAATCCGTCAGAAAAATTCTCTGGGGATAGTGCCTTGCTAGCATGTAACCAGATATTTATAATTTGCAAGACATTAGCTTGAATAAGTGATTTGGGTGGTTTTGAGAAAATGACAATGATGGAAGAAGGAGCAAGAGGAGAGATAAGCAATATCCTGAGAAAATTTTTCATCCTGGTGAAAACACTGGATACATTTGCCTTTCTGGAGCTCTTCCAGATAAATGTTTGGAGGGGAGAAACATGTCTTTAGTGAGCTTTTCATGGGACTCGGGTAACTATTTCTGAGCTAACTAAGAGAAGTTGTTCACATAACCTCATTCTTTGGTTCCAGAGCTATGTTTTTTCTTTTGTTGAAGGCAACAAGCTGTAATTTCTCTGAACTGAGAGACAGATCAGAATCAGAGCTCTGTATTTCTACAGAGCTGCCATATAAATTGGATGCATTTACAGAGTAGCTCAGGACTTGCATCTTCCCTCAGAATAAATATATGTGACATTGGATTCTGTATGCTATATCCATTTTTTTTTCTCAGTCTGAATAATCAAAGCAGAAGAAAAATTTGTGCAATTTTGTGTCTTGCTTGCTGATAAAGCTTAGCTAGCTTTGGCTGGCTCATCTTAATTTTTCATGCACTTACTTAACTGGTAAGTAATAATTAATCCTCCCTTCCCCACCTCTCCCCTGTTCTCCAGCATCACTTCTAATATTAGTGGGAAGATAAAATGATTAAGAAGAGATTCAGAAAAAGATATGAACCAATGATTCCTGCAAAACAGATTTATTTCACCTTTCTCCCTCAGCAATTGCAACCCCCTACATGCTGCAGATGTTCCGATCAGTTCCTGCCTGACCAAGACAGAGTGCTGTCACATCGCTCTGGATACTCAGTTTGGGGTTATAACTTTCATTCAGTATTTTACAGTGTCATATTCAGATTTATTTGGCCTCCATGTCACAAATAGGTTACTTTATTGTCATATTTGAAGCTCTTAACTTGCAGCAAATACCCCCAAATATTCCACACATCACTGAAAATCACAATAGAAAGTTTCATTCCTGATGTAAGGAACTACCATCACAGTATCAGCTATCTTTAAAAGTTACAAATTACATAAAACTTCGAGACTATTACAACTGACAGTCATTATGGAGTAAGATATTCAACTCACCACGGGGTACAAATGCAGTCACCATGCTACATCCATAAAGGACATTGCCTTAGGCATGGCATAAGCTTTTCCTTCAGTGATACTAAAAATGACTTTATTTCCCTAAAAACTGTATTTTCTTTAATTCAAAACTTTCTTTTCAGAAAAAAAAACCATCAGCAGTTACACTTTCTTTAACGAGTTGAAGCCTTTTAAAATATTACATGCACAGTTAGGCAGAGATACACTAAGAAAACAATCCATATTCAGGATTTAAGCAAGAACATTTTTTCACGTACACATTTTCTTTAGTAGACTATAGAGTGCTGTCTTGATTGCCCTTCATATATGGTAATCAAGATAGATGTCGGAGATGTTACAAGAAAGAGCAGTAAACACCAAAGAAAGTAGCCTAGATAAATCTTCAGCATAAATAAACCTCAGTTGGTAGGAAGCCAAACAGAGTAATCAGCAAGCGACCTGTGTTAAATTAGGTCATACCCTCTCTCTTCTGTCATGAAAACAACTACTGTGAAAGACCTTTAATGTATTTAAAATCCCGGTGGATTTATTGACAGTACCTTTGTCTGGACCATGCCTGGTCTCTGGTCCCTCAAGTGCTCCAGGGTAGCAGCAATATCAATCTCTTTAGCACCTGCAACAAACCACAAATTGGGCTGAGTTCAGAGCACAAGATAATCCATGCCGCATCTGTCAATCTCTTGCTATCAGGTTCCCTTTGGGCTAACAGTCCGACTGAAAATTATTACATCCATCTCTCAACAGACTTGGCAGGCAGCTGCAATTTTTGTGTTCATATAGAAAAATAAGACGTCGGGGCAGTTTTTATTAACATTAATTCAAGAAAAGCCAGAGAAAAACAAATTCTTAAGAACGCCCCTGTACCTAGAGCAGAATATATTTAGCAGAACCTCAGGGTCCGCTGGGGCCATGCCACCGAGTGCCCCTTTGCCACTTCTAAGAGTAGGCCCGACCCACACAAATATTCATGCTGTTAAAACAAGGTTTAGGTGAACTTTTGCCACCTGCAGCTGAGATCCAAGAGCCTGCCAATGGCTTTCTAGCCCAGGACCTGGCAGCCTCTTGCTGCATGAGTGCTGTTTGAGATGGCAAACCCACAGCATTTTCTTTAGGTTTTACTTTAAGCGTCTGGACAGTGCTGAACAGCAAGGCCAGCATGCAGGAAACAGGCAGGCAGAGCCTAACTGCTGTGGGGACTGGCTCCCTCCCTCGGTGCAAATGGAGGAACTTTCTTCTAAAACATCATCTGTGGAGAGAAAAGCGAGTCCTCGTCTTCCTTATCATAACCCAGAGAAACAAAGGGGACAGTGCGATGCTGTTTTATTCCTCAATTTCCTCTTCACTTTGAGACGCTTGCTCCTCATTTTCCTTGAGTGCCTAACCAGATACATGTTATTGGAGGGGACTGAGAGGAAATCAGAATTTGGGTTCCTCCTGTCAGTCCCTGTATGAACTGCAAGAGTAGAAGCAGGGCTGCAAACCCTCACTGCTGAGAAGTTCAGCTGGAGTTTGGCTCTCTTGCGTCTGTCCCCTTCTGCACCTTTCAAGGACATTTCGCATTGCCAAAGCATTGGGCAGGTGGGCAGAGGGTCAGCCTGACCAAGGTGTGACTGCCCCATATCCACTCCCCAACCCATACTGCCCCTGTTGTTTGTGCATTCTTCCAGGGCAGCTCTAGAAGGATCACTGATTGCAAGGGCCTCCTTGAAAATATGTTCTTCAGCTGCATCAGAAATTGAATGAATTAATTCATTAAATGTAACAGTGACAACTTAGAAAAGGTACCTGACATAGATATTTTTGCTAACTACCACGGTTTGAGGCATCAGACATTACCCACGCCCCATTCCCCCCATACATTGTACAGGAATTTATGGGAGAGTGTGCTGGACAAAGTAGAAAACTTTTTTTTTTTTTAAAGTAAAAACAAAACAAAACATAAAACCACATCCTTACAATGGACCAGAACAATACATACCAACATATGCTTTGAAGTCTGAAAACAGTGACAGTAGCAATAATTATACCTTAAGTGTGTTGTAGGTTTTACAGTTGCAATTCATCTAGAAACGATCAGTACAGGTACAACCTTTGTAAACCCTAGCACTGGTGTAACACAGTAGCTCATTTCAGTGTTCGGTCTCACACACAAATTAGGTAGGAATTTCCTGTTCCACCACTGCCTTCCATGGGAGCAGAGCTATGTGAGTACTGCACGTGGTTTACAGCCTTACTTGTGGCTTCGTTAAATTCCCAGGAATTAAAATCATCTTGGCTCAACATAAAAGGAATTCTCTTTCTCAGAAATTAAGATATGAGACACTGACATCCATGGACAAGGTTAATCATGGTCCTGTATGAGCCACCTTGGTGTGCTGCAAGGATGAACCTGGAGAAGATCGTCCCAATGGAGCTGGCATGCTGAGTGTCACCTGGGCTTCCCTGTGGCTGCAGACATGTGTGTTCCCCCTCCAGTGAGGGATGCTTTTTATTTGAAACTACTCTAGCCTGAGGACAACACATTAACACATTAGGAACGGGGAAAAGGTTCACGACAAGACCTAATAACACTCTTTATTGGCCAGACAGGCTCCTGAGCCTACCTTTGATAGCGTTAATTCCTCCATCTCTGTGATGCAGATTGCAGGCATTTACTAGTGAACTGATGCTTACTTTTTTATCATCGTTAACAGAATGACACGCCTAATAGTATGAACAATGCCTGATCATAAAACCCTGATTTAGCAAAACACCAAAGCAATACGCTTTTGCACTGGAACGTGAGAATAGTCCTGGTGCTCACTGGGAAGTTTGCTTTGAAGTGTTTTGCCAGTACAAGCCTGTATCAACATTTTTTACTGATCATGGTCCCCAAACCCACGGGTTGCACCCTCAAGACCTTCTGATGTCCCCAGCCACAGGTAATAGAAAAAATAAAAGTGAGCAAAGCAAGGTTTTGCCCAAAAAGGCAAAGCAAAGCAAAGGCCAAGGTCAGTTTTTTTAATTTCTGCATGCCTCTGATACTCTGGTGATGGGAACTACATGAGTCTCTAGAGAAGCTGATCACGAAAACCTAGTGCTGCAAAGATGGGCAGCTGTTTTGGAAGAAAAATGTCTTGGAACAAGAAACTTCACAGGAAAAAGGATGAAATCAACAGCATAGGATGAAGCCAGCCTGACTTGCTTTCCCTCCACATGAGCAAACCTCTTTTCCTCCCCTGCATCCACCACTACATGTTCTCCATCTATTCCCTTATTGCGCCTAAAACAAATGAGTTTAAATAAATGTATTCCAAGTCCACTATTAAACCTCATTTTGTGATGACGGCTTTTTTTTTTTCTATTCAAACTTACTCTAGATTGCTGCTATATTATGTAAATTCAGCTCCCTTCCACTGATGTGTGCAGTAGTCTGTAGAAAGTTCTCTGGTGATAAGAGGCAGACAAAGAAGATATTTTCAAGGCATAAAGAGAGGCCTGAGCCCAACCTGCATTCACAGGTGATGGGAGCTCAGTGTTTGACTGCAGTCGGAGCTTTCAACCCTCTTTTGAATTGTTTTGTTGAAATATGCAACAAATTCAACATCTTTGTCACGCTGAGGCTTTCTTTTTAATTTGGGAGTATAAGAGCACAGTATAACAACGTTTTCATTCTATAGTACCTAATAATACTTGATGCTTTTAAGCCATTTCAGGTGACAGAATGCAGCATGTATTACACGACACTTGGAGAGAGGGAAACTGCATCTAAGGACATCAGGGTCAAATCATGCTCTTACAGAGATGGCCCCAAAATATTCACACGCTACAAAGGTATTTTAAACATTTCTTATCTGGAAACCCTACACACAAACTAAACTTGATATAACGTTTTAGAGTAAGAGCTGGAAGAATTTGTCCCAGGGATTCCAAGGATATCCCACTATTGGAAATGTTTTCCTCAGGCTACTGAACTGTGAAGTCTAGTAACAGACTTTCATTAATAGACATTAATTTATTATCATCCAGCAAATAATCTAGAGGAAGGGTTAAAAATACTAGGCTGGCCAGCACTGAAGGTAATTGTAAAAGAGAACACAAAATGTGACAAAACCAGAAGATTTTTTATCTTTTCACCCCTCCAATATGTATCTGTTTAACGATGCTACTGGTTTCAGAAAATAATAGAGGGATAAAAGAGGGAGCATTTAAAGAATAATAGCTGCCTTTTCACCTCAGACTGTATTTTATGCTATAGGAATAAATTTGAGTTCTGTTTGTGATGGGTTCCTTTTTCACATGGAGTTTCACTTCTTGCTTCTAATGAATGGAGGGATTTAACTTAGAGTGAGGCTGAACTAACATTGTACTGGTAGTAATGTAAAAAATCATCCATGCAATCCTTTTTTTTTTTTTTTAAAATAAAACAAAACAAAAAGCCAGAAACACACAGAACATGCATTTGCAATAATTCACTGTGAGCAAGATACTTGTAGCCTTCCCCCCATCCTCAGCAGCTCAGTGGGCTAGCTGAGCAAATACCTCCGAAAGCACTTCCATACCACTGCAAGGCGGATTTTAACTTCAGCAATTAACTACCATCTTTCTAAGGGCTTTAAGCATTCACAGTGAGTGCACAACGATCTGCATCAGGACCACATGGATACACGGAGAGAAAGCAAGAGAAGATGCAAGCTGAATTATATTTTGCCCCCAAGGAGAGCAGCGGTTTCTGAAGTTTAGGGTCATATCCTTTTCAACCCGTTCTCTCCCCGCAGGCACCAATGCAGGAAGCACACTGGCACTTAACAGCTGGTGCTCCCGATTAGCAGACCTCAAGGGGTTAAAGTGTTTGCCCTTAGACAGTTGCACGAGTGGAGTATCCAGCACGCCGTGAAAGCATGGGTAAAAGCTGAATTCCCAGTTCCTCATGCAATAAATAACAAGCTAGCCAAATACTGCTGCAATAAACTCCATGAGGTGATCAGCAGCAGCTCACAATATTTAAAATTATTACGAATTACCTAATGTTAGCTTTATTACTATTATAATGAAATCTTTCCTCTCGTCTCCTCCCCCTAAACATGGCAGGGGACCAATTTTGAAAGGCAAAAGACACATGAGAAGCACTCGGTGGAGGATAATCCCTTCCACATTGCAGCAGCACTGAGGCCACCGTGATGGTACGGGAATGTGACAAAGTTTGTAGAGAGATGCAAAGTGTTTTAATATAGCAGGTGGGAAGAAACGATGATGGTGTATCATTAAAAAGTGTTATTAAGTTCAACAGACTACAGAGATCATGTACCTGAAAGCACAATGATTTTTTTTTTCCAGTTAAAATAACATTCAATGTTTGTTAAATGTAAGTTTGAAAATTCTGGCTTAATTGAAGCAAGCTTTGAGATTTTAAGTAATAAGCTTGAACATACTTGCACTGAAAGCAAAGTCAAAAATCCTATTTTATTCATTACTGATAAAAAGTGCAGCACAGATTCTGTGAAACTGATAGAATTTTATATTAAAGCACTATATTAAAAGGAATATTTTAGATTCTAGATGCTCTGAATTTTCTGTATATTTATAAAAATAAAATGATCCTTAAATACTTCATCAAAGCAGTTATTTGTGGGGGGTTTCTTTTTAAATTACCCAAACTGAGCAGTTTCCTTTGTGAATGTTTCACAAATATGTATCACTCATAAATATTACATTAAAAAGGATTTTTCTAGCTGGGAAAAACTTTCAGATCTACAGGCACATATCCTCAAAAAGATACAATTATAAGTCTGCAGAATGGCTATAAATCTGCTACTGTGAATCCTACAGGATAGCTTGGTCATTAGGGTGCTATGTTTAGACACATTTGACTTCTCTCCCAGCCTGAGACTCTGACTTCCCGCATCACTTTAGTTAAATCATTAGATTCACCCTATGTTTCACACCATCATTTATAAAATGATCCATTTTTTTTCCTAATTAATTGTTATAAAGGTAAATCCATTTACAAGCTACTCGGATAGTAGAGAGGAGAGGACTGAGATAAATACTCTTTTTGTTGTTGTTTTTCAATACCCTCTGCACCTTTCTCAGCCCTCTTTCTGTTCCCCTTGATCATAACGTGATTCCAAAGCTGAATACATGATGTAGGAGTCATGGCAAGCAGTTGTAAATATGGGTTTATTAGTACTGTTACCATTTCTCCTTACGGTGATGATGATGATCTGTGTGGGAAGAAGCATTTATCCCAACATTAAAGAAAAAAAAGGGTAGTAAGAGGAGTACAGAAATGACCAGTCAAGTGCCTTTATTTATGCAGCAGTAAGTATTTGGTTTCATTCTAGAAAGATATTACCTTCTTAATGCATCTTTTGATATTTATTACATTTCACAGATTTTGAATTGGGCCTAAAAGGGCGAAGAGACTTGTTAGGTTAGATTAAAAAGCAGCTTGTTAAAATCTTGAAGGAAGGGTCCCTAATACCGTTCTTTCCACTGATGTTGCTAGAAGCTGAAAAAGATCCAATTAGTATTTGCAAGAGGCTGCTGATCGGCAGCCTTTTAGCCTCAGAGTCACGCAGTCGGGAATGCTGGGGAAGAATCGCATCTAACATTAAGAAAGAGTGAGAATACAAGTGAGAGAAAAAATAAGGGCAAAAATACGGTGTCAGCAAGGACAAGCAGCGGTCTCATCACTGTGTGTCTGCATTTAGGAAGAATACAAGTGTTTTTTGTGTTTGGGTGATGACTGCAAGACTCACACCTGAAAGCGATGCTTCATGGCCAAACCAAGTTCTGCTTTGTGCTGCCTTTCTTCCCTCCCCACATCATCACTCTGACAAATTGGCTTTCTTGGGTTTAGCACAACACTTTCTGTCCCTTTTCTGCACTCGGCTTTGCCTTAGCAAGGAGGCAGACAGTGAACTGTGGAGAACCAAGGACAGACCCCTCCTGAAGAAGGACAGACGCTACCTAGAGCCAGGTCTGCCACAAGCCTAATGCACAAAAAGAGCCTATCTATACTGCTTGCTGTGGTACAGTATATATGGAGACAGCAGTGGGCTCTCTGGGGAGTTAGCAACGTAAATCAGCGCTCACGGCCTATTACACTGTCACAGCTATGGTGTTTCCAGCGCCCAAGCCAGCTGGACGTAGCATGGCTATGCTGTAGATTTGCAATGCCCCCAAAGCCCTAGATGCCTCCAGCTTCCCACTGACAGCTTGTAAAGGACGGCTTGCATAGCTGCTCCAGCCAGCATTTGCCCCATTGAGTACCTAATGTTGCTGCAAAACATTTAATCACACCATATGAGGGGCAAACTCAATCTGATTAAAGAAGAAAGGGTCATAACTAGGGGGAGTGTAACACCACTTCTTCACTGACCATTAGTTTTAATGGCACACTGGTAGTATTTACTAACTAGCTTAGTCTCAAAGGCCCAGCCTCATCTTATCTACTCCAGCCATCCTTGAAGTTCGAATCGGAGTTAGTCATCTCCTCTCCCAACAGCTAAGAGAGAGAGGGAGAGCCCTGGTGGGCAATTCATTTGCCTGAGAATTATTCTCCAGAGGTGTTTATCATTCTCCATCGGCAACTGAGGAGACCTAGACAACTAGGTTAGGGGAGACGCTTAACATTAAATGGTTTATATGGCTAAAGTCAGGTCTAATGAACCCATGTTGAAAAGAGATGAGTTTTTGCACCGTGGTTTCAGGCTCATGAATGCTGGGATCTGTCAAATCTAATGGTGTTTGAGATCTGTGCTCTGTGGCTACTGCCCTCCCCTTCTTCGCTCACCCCCCAGTTTGGAAACCTTAACAGAAATGGCAAAGGAAAAAGCACCAAGGAGCCACAACCAAAAGATAAACCATCTGCCGTACAGTGTAGGGAGTACCACAGGAGTGAAAAATGTTTTGTAAGAGTAACTGCTGGTTGTAACTCTTGGTTTGTAACTGCTGCAATATAAAACAAAAACCAACCAACCAACCAAAAAAAACCCCAAAAAAACCCACAAGAGTATTTTCTTGCTTCAACTTGCATTGTTTGAGTGCCTTTTAAATAAAAACACCTGTAAATATTAGAGTTGAAAACGGGAGCTGAACAACAGCTACAAACTACAAAAACAAAAACAATTTTCATTTGTACTTATCCAGACATCTACTGCTGTAGCTGCTGAAGTTCTGCTATCGGCCAGGAGGATCTTTTGATGCTTTTCATGGGAAGAGAAAAGCATTAGCAAAAGAACTAGTGAGGGACTCACTTTTAAAGATAACAAAAAAGATAAATGTATTCAGGCTGGAATTTTCATTAAACACTTATTCTCTCTGATATGAACAAAATCTCTGTGCATGTCTGTATGTAGTTAGGGATGGACCCAACCCATACCTGAATCTGTGAACAGTCTTTACTCTCAGTCTAAATACATAAGTGCTATTATACACCCAAAAAAAGACCCAAATTAAAATTTCACTACCATTATTAATACCAAACCAAACAAAACCATAAAACAGACCAAAACAACAAGAAAAAACACCACCCAAAAACCCAATTGGCAAAGGAAGCATACAAATGGAGAAGGGAGTACTTAAAGTAATAAAAGTGAGGAAAAATATTGTGACAGTCATGCACATGCACATAGAGTATACATTGCATAATGTCTTATTGTTTACATATTTTATATTAATATTTTAAAACTGCATTTGCACGTAACCTGGATGTATAAATGTAAGTTATGTGGCTTTATCACTATGCAATCCAAAGGAAGGCGAAAATGAAAAAGGAGCAGCCTGGTATTTTAAAAACTGCTACAGGACACTAATTCTTCTGAGCTTTCACTGATTTACAAGGATAGAAATTCGCTACTGACATGACAGTTTTTAAGCTAATATCCTTTGTCAACGCAGAAAAAACATGCAGAAACCACTCACTGTAACTGCATGCAAATGGGTTCTAATGTGAGACCCAATCCTCACTTCCACTGTGCATGAGACTAAGTCAAATCACAGTTTATACCATATAGGAATTGTTTCTCTGTTACACCTAGATTTTCTCCAAGAGTTAAAAGCAAAAGGAAAATATCTAAATTACTAAATGTGTGAAACAGAAGTTAATGAGCTGTATTCTATATATGGGAAGATATCCTATAATCACCCATGATCACTCTAGAAAATACTATGGCATGCACCTAAATTTAATTTATGCACGCACGCGTGCACCCACACACACAAAGGGGATGATGAGTCAGCAAGGATGGTGGATGTGCTGCTACTGCCTGTGTATAGGTGTTCCCCCGTGTCAGCTCCTATAGAGCTCTAAACAATCTGCTTCCTTCAGCACCTCTTCTACAAAATGTCAGCTAATTACCTCAGAAGCAGTTCATCTCCATGTGCTGAGTCAAACGCGAACTAAGTTAAGATGCTGACTGCAAAAATCACATTTCTGAAAATGCACCTCAGTTTGCCCTAAGAAATCTTGGAGTCCCCTTTGGAAAATGAGAATTTACTTTACAGGGCACTCAGAGGCAGCTCGCCCACGTCAATCTATTAAATTGTAAGGACTACATTTCACATTACTTTCATTTCATGTTGCACGTAGGTGGTAATGCTTTCACGACAGTACATGGATTGAGTATAAAAGATGCAACTACTATGGATTTGTCCTTTAACGGAGTTTATTCTTAAAAGTGACTAAACTGGTCCAGTTTTAGAAGTTGTGGAATAATTACACTTTAGTTTGGTAATATACATTTTACCCTTTAAAGTCAGAAGACTATCATCTTGGTCAATTAAACACTTCTCTTCAAATCATCTACAGACTACTTGCATGAGATTAACTACAAAAAAGTAGTTCTACACTCTGTGTGTAACTCTCCTTTTCCAAACATTTGACAAGCTGGTTCTCGAACTGATAGTACTGTACTTCTATGACCAGCTTTTCCACTTTTCCATATTCTAATCTACACTTTGTGTGAAAAAAATGCTGCCCAAATTCCTTATCTGCTTGTCTCCTCCTTAGTTTCAGTCAATGACCTCTTGTTTTCAAATTAGTCACTATCTCAAGCTGCTTACTGACATCAATACATTCCTTTCAGGGTCTTCTAACGCTCTATGGGGACCCCCCTTCGTGCTCCCTTTCCCAAGGAATAGTCCATGTCTGATCAGTCTTTCTTCACAATTCATTTGCCCCAAACCTTGAATAATTAGGTTTGCTTTCTACCACACTTTTCTGGTCCCACTTCTTTTTCAATAAAATCTTGAAATAAAAGTCAGAAATATGGCTCTTTTAGGGTAATGCCTGGCCACTGAACTATATAAAAGGAAAAAACAAAAACAAAAACAAAGCAACCTACAAAGAAATTACATCAATAATGTCTTTGCTTTTTGTTTGAAATCTCTATATTCCATCTGGGAATCCATCTAAAAACACAGTCCACACAACATACACCAAGAAACATCAACCAACACCACCTTCCTCATTGTCATTTATTCATTTTATAACCAGAGTTTGTAGAATGTGCTACGTTTTATCTTAATTTTATGAACTATTAATCAATGAGTATAGTGTCAATAATGTGGGAAAACCTTAAAAATTTATGCATCAACATGTATTTTGCAGAGGAAACAAATACTATTTTTAACAGGTTTTTTTTTTTTTTCTAAATAGTGAGGTTTCCCTTAGCATCACAGGCTGGACTGTAAAAAGCTGCCCTATACATTCCCTATACACTTTTGCATGTAGCTGGGGGCCCAGCTCTCATTGTGATTAATTATCTGCTGTGAAACGCTGCAAGAATGAGCACTATTTGCCTAATTGTGTTTCCAGGGTAACTCATTACATAAAAGTTACAATACATAAATGCAGCTTATTTGAAAAACAGGCCTTATAACACATGATATGTTTACAAGGACACTAAGAACTTCCTTCAGAAATTGAAATAGCCACGTTTCAGAATTCTATGGTTAAAATCACTGCTAAGAACTGAGGCAGTCCTGTGGGTAGTACAATAGCACACAAATCAAAAGCTAATTTTTTGGCTTTACTGGCCTGCATTTTTTCCTAGAGATAATCATCTAACTCCCACAAACCTCAAAGAGCAGTGATGGAATAGATTCAAACTTAGAACATGAAAATAATTACATTCTAAAGTCCTGAATTTTTCTGCTGTAGATTCTTCTCAAGAATTTCAATTATTTCTAATTCCACTTCTTGCTCTCTTAACATTAAATACCATTTTTTAAAAACTAATTTCTCCTTTACACTACCTATTCTCTCAACCACTGTGTGACACTTGTAGTATATTAAGCTTTAAATTCACAGGAGAAACTGTATCATGGGCTGAAGAAATACTTTCTCATTCACCAAGAGTATGTCAGAAATAGAGTGCTCTTGACTTGTGTCTGTACAACTAAAGACTAGAATATTCTCAGACTTTGCATAAAGACTGAAAAATAAGCAGATTGTATCCATTTTATCATGAATATGGGCAAGTATTTCCTTTCATAAAATCCTTTCAGAGAGGATCCAACCCTACAACTTCATTATGATTGTTAAATCCACACAGCAGATAAGCGAAACCTCAGCAAGGGTTCAGATTAGCCAAAATCATTTGATCATGATGAGTCAGAAGGCGAATTAGGGAATCTTTTGTTTTGCCTTAAAATGTCATGGTAGAAACTGCATCTGCTCAGGAGCTGACTCACAAGACCCTCAGACAATAGTGTAGTGGGGGCAAGGAAAGGACTTGCAGAGATAACCTCCACAGCCAGCCCAGGCCAGAGTGTATGCGCTCATCAATTATAATCCAAGGTTTTGAATGGGAGAGAAGAAACCATTGGTTCAGCTTCATTAAATCAAATCTTTTTGCTGGGTTTTAGAATTCTGAAATCAATACTTTAAAAGGATTTTAAAATTCATATTTACCTTCCCTTTCACTCATCTCATTCCATCTAGTTCAAACACAAGAAAATGGATGGTCAGGAAACCCCAAACAGCTGCTAGCTGGATTAATATCTAAAAATCAAACTTTTATCTATACTATCCAAGCCTTTCAGTTCAGAAGAATGAAAGTAGGAATACCCATAATCTTGCTCTTTTCTTTTTCATGCCAGAAACACTTAATAAAAGTATTTTGAAATATATCAAACTTTTAGTTACTAATATATGCCTGCAGGAAAGACAAGAAATGAGAAAATTCCCACTTTTTCTCTAAATCACATCCAAAAAAATCCCCCAAACTGATCAGCTCAGAGTTACTTTGAGTTTGGGGTGAGGAAGGAATATCAAGTAGACTCAACTAAAACAGTTTGTCCTCCCTAGTAACAGAAGATAAAATTTGTAAGTACATTAAGGAAGTTAAAATTCTCTGCAGAAATCATCCTTAGAAAAGTCCCTGTCAAAAATCCAGCAAGCATTGTTATCTACAAAAACAATCAATCATCATTCTCTGTACTTATTTAAATCATGAAAGTGCACATACAGTTGAAATACATCATTTCTGAACTTTTCACTCAAAAATAAAACTTGCCCTAAGCTGTCTGCCAGGGAAATTGGAGGTAACTTTGATAACTCTTAAAATTTTCATATTCATGTAACAATGGTATGCTACTGGAAGGCCCATCTCTCTACCATACAGTTTTGTTATTACTTTGACGAGGACAGGATTAGGGCCTGGTAACCGCTCTGCTTATGAATCTAGCAATAAAAATAATTATGGTAATAAACTACATGATAAATAGCAGTGCTGGGTTACTGGAACAACTAAACACAAGGACACACTTGCATTTAAAACTTTCCACTGACACGACACAGGAATGACAGGACTGAATAGACATCGTTGTTCTCGAACTGTTCCAGTTACCTAATAAGATTATTTAATGTAGCTATTTGGAGTGAATACACAGATGCAGCCATTATATTTATTGTGGAGAGGACAGAGAAATTCATTAAAACCCCCACCCAACAGGAAACCCTTCGTGCTGCTGTGCAGAGCCCGAGGGAGGCCCAAGGGCTGGCGAGGCAGCTGGGGCTAGGCTGGGCTTGCTGGGCGTGGGGCTCCGTATGGGACTCTGTGCACCCTCCTGCCACAGAAACCCCTGCCCAGGGGACACAAGGACCCTGAGGAGATATTGCCACCCTCCCAACCTTTACCGTGCACTAAAATAGGGTGCTTTGTTTTTTTTTTTTTTTTTAAGTTCCATTGCTGTGTTTTGGGGCTGTCAGACTGGTGTGGCAGATGTCGAGCACAAAAGCCCTCGATTTTTTTCTCCCTACTTTAGGAGCAGGTTGCTTCCCAGTGGTTTTCAGCGTACAAAATAACACGAGACATGGCAACAGGCGAGATAGTAGAAGATACCAATTTATAACATGCTTAATAGACTAAGTATTAGCACTAATTCAATGAGCGGTAGTGGAAAAAATTGTTAATGACAAAAGCATTTACAGTTAACTGTCCAAGAGAATGTAGGGAAGTAAATCATTACATGAAAAAAGGAGCTCCTTTTCTCCATCTACCCCATTAAAAACCCCACTAAAGAGCCAAGGCATTTATTGATTGCTTTCTACTTTCCCACTGCCGAAACTAAGTACTCCTCTATTTACTTTGATTTAAAAATGCATTATTGTCTACTTTCTAATAAACCAGACAGTGGAACAAGAAACTCAAATTATTCTAAGTTTATTCTTAAAAGTCTTTTTTTTTTTTTTTTTTGAAAGACTGAAGGCCTTAATCCTTAAAAGCCTTTTTGAAAGAAATGTTACTAGATGCTGGCCTTGCAGCTGGGCCCAGATTGAAAGTGCACTTACATTTTTATGTTTAGCACTGAAGGACTCTGAAGTTAGCCCTCGCACTCCACATAAAAGCTTTGGAAACGGCATTCTTTGCCACTCGTGCAATTCATTCTCTAAGAAAAGGAAATGGAAAGAAAGATTTCATGTCCAGGGCTTCAGGCCTTTGATCATTTGACGAACATTGGATCCTCAACCTGGGCCTCCAGCTTCTCAGGCCAGACAAAGAGGGCCCCGGCCGCACAGGCTGGGCCGCGATTCCCGCCCGAACAAAACCTTTGGCGGCCGCACAGTGTGACAGCCTGGGAAAGGCCCACCTCAGCAGGGCTGAGATGCCCGCTCTGCCCTTTGATCTTTCATTTAAACCCCAGCCAAAGCACCAGGTCAGGGGATTTCGCGCTGCACACCCCCATCGGCAGAGGGGAGCAGGTCAAGAACAAAATGGGGGTGACCGATCTCCAAAAAGCCCTGTGACGCCTTTCTCTGGCCAGTTTCACATGACTTGTCTCTTATTGTGAAACACTAAGCCCGCACTTAAAATGGAATTTGACATTACATGCTACAATGGAGTCAATAAATGGCATTCTTCAGTGCTTTTACAACAAAGTCAACCCTCCCTTAAGTGGCTGAAAGCCTGAAGCTAGAAAATACTTCTCATTTACTTCTTTATGCAAGTAAATTGCGTATACTTTAAATTTAGTTTTCATTAGAGCTTCTTGTTGCTGACGACTGAAGTGAGCTGAAGAAACACGTAACAAAGGTGTACATTAATTTTACTACATACCATTGCTTCTGTTTTCAAAGACTAGGTCATCACGTGGACAAGTGCTGCAAATATCTCCATATTCCCTCACTGAGTGAAAACCTATTTTCCAGTAAGCATGAAAAACTGATCTCATCCCACTGGAAAATCTCCAGGACAGGGCTGAGGAGAAGGCAGACACAGGAGAAGAGAAGGCCAACTTCTTTTAACATCAGGAGCAAGTTCCCTATGATGCTCGTGGACACAAAACATACCCCTTTACGTGTATGTGTGACCAGACACATTAACATTCAGAATACAGAGGAAAAAATGCTGAATTCTTCTTTCTGAAGGGGCACCAGGTCATTATGTCCCACAGGACTGGGATATGTGGATGCAATATATGACTGCAAAGCGTGGAGTATATTTTTAAAATACATCTAAAAATATGACTACTTTAGAAGGTTTAAAACAACCATAAAGTGATTAGAAATCAAAGGACTATTATTTCATATAAATTAATTTATGTTATTACAGTTAATCCTTTTTCTTTAAACACAAACACATTGCACACAATGGCAGATCAAGGTAGCTTAAGAACTTAGCACAAGAATTAGAAAGGCTAATGACAATTTTTTATTTTCAACCTCAGAAATTACTCTTCCTCTTAAAATGCAGTTCTATGACAGTGTAATATAAACAGTGTGTGGAAGGGGTATGATATATCAAGTTGACAATTATGTCTTTTTAATATACAGTCAGGTTTACTTGCCCACTTTTACCCTCCTTCCTTTTGAAGACAGCATCAGTATTAAAAATTTGGTTTAATTGTATCATACAAAGATTATTTCAAAAATACAAAAAACAAAGATACCCATCGTTGAAAAGATTCAAAAAACAAAGATACCCATCTTAAGCACTTCTCATTGTGAACCATTTAACGATCAATAAAAATAATGATTCCAATCTCTAGAGGATCTATAGACTTTTACTTTTAACACCTACATTAAGACAGATCATTTCCTACTTCATGAAATACATTTCACTGACAAGGAAACCAAGGTACAGAAAAGTTAAATAAGTTGTTCAACATTGAACATAGAGGGGCAGAACTGTGAACAGAGCACTAGATTTTCACTTATTGAACAGAGCACTTATTTTCAGTCCGCTGCATTGTTCACTTATTTTCCTAAGAGACAAATTTGTGCAAATTTGTGCACCTTGTGCATGGGGACCTGTCTGGTACCAGATCTTCTAGGCACTATGGTGCCAATGGCCAGCTACAAGAAAAAGCAATTGTGCTTGACCATTGTGGCTGAGTAGGTGACAATGCTCTGGGCAATAGTCATGAAGCAGCCCAGGACCTAAATCATGAAACCACTAAATAAGGATTGTACAGCCTCAAAGTATCTTCTTCTAAAAGCTGTACTAACTATTTAAATGGTAAAGTTAGAAAATTCAAATAGTTCTCAACAGCACAAGAACATCTGCTCATTCACAAAGCATTTGCATTTGGGTTTGTTGTTTGAAATCACTATGAAAATGAAACTTAAGAACATTCAGGAAAAAGTACAATTTGCCTCTAATTTATTCTCAGGTTTTCTGTGAATATTGCTCCCCACGTTGTCATGGCAACACAAGCACATCTTTCAGTACCAACGAAGTAACAAGCCTTTCGATTCTCACCTTTAGCCATTTTATTGAGAACCATGTCAATTAGAATGTAGGTTCCACTTCTTCCTGCACCATCACTGCCAACAGAAAGGGAAAAAGAAAAAATAAGGCCTATCAATGTGCATCTAGACTCAACATAAAGGTACCTGCCATTATGTTATACTGTTACACAAGGAGGGAGAGGACTGAATGAAGGGAAATGTAGGGTACTGAGAAGGGGAGAGAGAGCTTGCCCTGAATTAACACAAGCTGTTCAAGGAAGATTAGCCTGCATGTATACAAGGGCTTTGTTTTGATTTTTTAAGCCAAGTTGTGTTTATGCAATAAAAACATTTTAAGCAACATTGGAAAAGTCAGTAACATGAAAACCCTAAAAGGATGTAATTTTTGTTCTTAAAGTGTACATATAATGTGCTTATAGTCACTTGCACTTGAGTTCAAGAACTGCAGAATAAGCTAGACCAGCATATTATCCAGCACTGTCCCAAAATGTTGTGGATTGCATTTGAACACAGCGGCCAGAGTGAATACATGCAGACACCAGCCTAAGAACTGAAATATCTGATTACTGATGGACTGCAGTCTTTCTTCACTATATATCACATGTGATTCTTCTTTTTTACCATTTGCTTCAACTCTTCCTTAGTTGCAACAATCAGAAAAAAATATTATGCAGTTCCTGAGAAACAGCTTTAACTTTTGTGTGCCATCAATCTTGCCTCAGAGATGAGAGACCAAGCCTTGGAAGTGGAAAAGCTCCCTAATGGGAGTTCAGCTTGTGTCCCTTTCAGACATCAACATATAATTGCCAGTGTGATGTTCTTTTAGAGCTGCTGTTAGCAAACATAATTAAGACTTAAGTAAAAGCTTTTTTCTTTCCCTTCCCCCAAATTTTTAAAAGGTGCATGTGTGACCAATTAGGCTGTATATAGTTTTATTAATTAAGCCCTTATTTTTATTGATAGCTCAATTTGTGTACAAGAATAAATGAAAGGAAAAATAATAGAACAGTGTGAAGCACATTATTTCATTCTGTTTACAGGCAGGCAGGCTATGAAACTTCGTTTTTATTAAGTCTTTGTAGACAGGCTTTTTTTTTTTTTTCTTTCAGTTACTAGATGACTTCTTAGAGAAGGAGGTAATGGCAATATATTTTTTCCTATGTCTGTGAAAGGAACAAAGGCACAATCTCATTAGTTAAGCTGAATGGTGAAAGACAAAGCAGTGATCAAGCTCAATAAAAAAAAAATAAAAAAAAACAACAACAGAAGACTACTGAGCGAATTGTAGACATTTTCATCCGTCATCATAAAGGAGGAGCAGGAAACTTTAAGGATCTTCATTCTGTGTCAAATGTTTCTTTCCTTAGGATTCCTAAAAGCAAAGTAAAGGAGCCTGCTCCAGGCTGTTCTCATCTGCAGAAGGCCTCCTGGCATCTGGGGGAAGGTGACTACTGAGCCACTGGTGACACAACACGCGCCCTCTCCTCTCTCCCACAAAAAGTGGAATGTCATGTCAAACAACCTGCCTCTTAGCAGGGCTTTTTTGTTTCTATCTTCCTTGTCTACAAGAGTATTTTGAATAATTACGTACAATGTTCTCCTTAAAACTCAGAACGTCCAAAACCAAACATTAACGTTACTATGGCAAAGTTTTCCAGTGACCTACCCAATAGGTTTCGTTTGCCTCTAGCAGAGTATGAGGCCTAAAAATAATCTCTGCTTAAAGGATTACTCAATCTGTGGGTTGGTCTCCACTCCCCAACACTGCCCTCTCCTAACCATGATCACTGAAAGCAAATGAAGAAGAAAAAAACTTAACTGAGTGCTAATAAAGTAAAGACTAAATTGGCAGGGAATGCATGGAACCACTATCATTTTGAAGGAGATGATTGAAGGAATCAAAGTACTTTTTACATTTGAAAGGGTGGCCATGCATTCTTAGTTCAAGACACAACATCTACAAAATCACAGGAAAGGATAATTTTATTAGGAAAACAGACCCTAAACATTATTTAGCATTAAAAAACAGATGATTTATGTTTCCTACCTTCAGCCTACCTTACTCTCTGGTTAGTGATTCATTTAAAGTTTTAATTTACCCATTTTGTTTTTACCTACATGAAATTCTTGCACATAAATCTCTCTGAAGCTATTTTTAGAAATTGTACTTGCCTGCAATGAACAACTACTGGACAAGAGCGACCCCTGTAGCACTTGTTTACTTTTCTGAAATAAAACAGACACAAAAAATTAATTAAGCATATTACACACTGTTTCTTTAGCCAACTGTCAAAAATAAGCAATAAGAAAAAGCAAATATTGCAGTCCTTAAAAAAACAGTCCAGTTGATAATTTCCTGATATAACAAGCAGTTGTTACATACATAACCTTGTTTAAAGTTTGCTTCTGCTTTGCTGCTGTAGAAATCTTTGATAACATCCCATTACCAATGTTGGTTAGGCAAATGAAATGATCTCTTTTCTCAAATGTCTCATGTGTTAGCTCCAAACTAAGATTATCACAAGATGCTTTAATTTTAAAGCCAACTACGAGTTCATGAATTTACTCATGAAGCAACAATAAAAACAAAGCTATAGAACAGGTCTGCCAATACGTAAGTTCAACGAAGGAATTAGCTAGTGCTGAAGCAAACCAAGGTGCTCAGTCTAAGAATAAAGCTTGCAAAATTGTTTTAAAACTATTTAAACTGCCCTACAAAAACCAAAATCCCAAACCATCTCTTCTGCTCTAGAATGTATTTTGCATATGAAGTTTGTTACACACCAAAAAACCACCAAATATACATGCATATGTTAACAAGGCAAACTGAATAAAGGATTAACTGGCAAAGCATTTCCTCAGGAAATCAAAACCTTGCACTTTCCTTGATGAGATGCTTGACTTAACTAGAGCTAGAAGGTCTCCTATATAACCATTTCTTAGGGCAGCTCCATGAGATGGCCAGTCAATCCAATGGTCCCCAGCTTTGCCAAGTGTTGCAGAGGATCCTAACTGCTAAACTGATGAAGTGAACTGCCGGAATTTGGCAACTGTGCTACAATGTTATTATGAATTTGAAAGCATAACTAACCTCCTGAATCATTTAGTTCTTGGCTCTTCATCTATTCACTAACATCTGTGCTGTTAAAGCATGCATATATCTTTAAACATTGCTTACAGTATAGCCTGAAGATTCCTAAACTTCTAAATCTGACAGGGAGTCTGGGTATTTGGAAGTCAACGCAAGGAGGCTATGGAGATGCTGATGATGTCCCATGAAACTGGGTTTTCACATTCTGCCTTTTACTGTTGAAGATTCTAACCAAACTTGATAACAATATTAAGTTCTCTTAATGATTCCCTTTATACATTAGGATTTAGGATTTTTCACAATCCTTACTCTCTTCTGCTCATTTATGTAAATTCATATCCACAGAGACATTCTGTCTCTTTTTATATTCCTTGTATGTAAGTAATGCAATAGAATAACTTTCTCCTTTCTATGAAATAAATGGCAAGCCATTGAGAAGCACCTGACTTCGGAAATTAAATGGGACAATTATTTGTCCATAAACGCATACATACACAGGCACTACCAAGCAAAACTCTTCTATAATTTCAATGACTTAAGCTGCAGTAGAATTTTTGCATGAATGAGTCATTCAATTCTTGATGATCATATCTGAGGATCAACTCCTTATATACAATATAAAGCCTGGTATTTCTTTTTTACCTCATACCGTAAACTGTATTTGAAATGTCTATGACAACATTTGATACAACGGGTCTGTATTCCCCCATGGTCATCTTTTAGCCTCCCACCATGTGCACTAGAAAAGAGCAGTTTCTGCACTTAAGGTATTACATAAAAGCTAATAATTACAGAGGGGTATTTACCATTTCTTTTTCTGCTTATGTGGTTCCTTTGTTCCCTGTATGGCACTACTATACTTGCATGTTGTGACTAGCCACCTACCAAAGTCCTAATGTACTTTCAGTGACAAACTTGAACTCAACCTATCAGAAAATCAGACAGCCAGAGACGCATGTTAGGGAAAGACACCTTATGTTTACCAGTTTTATTAAAAAGTTTCAAACATTTTCATTATCACACATTTCAGAAAACACAGTAAAACAAAGGGTTTCAATCCAGCTGGTTCATAGTTTTGTCTACATATAGTTTATGAAAATATTTAGAACTGCAGCAACGTCTCATGTCATTCTTAGTTCTGGCTAATGAGAGTGAGCTGAAAATTCATCAGTAAGCAAAGTTCTTGAATGTTGAAGAAAATATATATAATATATATATAAACATATACAGGAAGAATTAACTTAGAAAGAATGATTAGTAATACAAACCAACCCTTGGCTCATTGAGTGAAAAAGAAATCATCATGCAAACCATCAGCAAGCAAAGGTCAGAGGTCGTTAGAGGCTCAGAAAAGGGGTTTCCCACATTGTCCCTGCAGCAGAGTCACAGTTTCCAATGATCACTTTTGTGACTATGCAACTGGGCTCATATTACTAGCTGCAACATCACAAAAATGACACTGGCAACCGCTAATTAGCTGGCAAAATAAGAATTTGTCCATTTTTAAAGTGAGCAGTGTTAGTAAATGCCATTGCACACAGCAAGAAGTGATAGCATAATAGATATATATTTTAAGCAAAGCCCTCACATGTGATGCTAATTATCTTTTAGCTTAGCAGTCCCTCTTTAAAGTGTAAATGTGCTCCCTCTGGGCTCAAGAAATATTTAATTACACATATCAGTGCATGACTAACAAGCTAGTCCAGAGCAATAATGATTGGTCTATTGTTCAAAATGAAATTAGGACTCCAGAAGCATTTAAAACTGACCAGTGATTTCTGTAGTAGCCTCACCTCTCAGGGACTGGCTTTGGCACGTATTTTTGAAATAGGTAGATTAATCCCTTTTTGGCAATTTATACCTACATTATGAAAGTATGATAGATTATTCCTCAAGGTTTAATGCATCTGCTAAATACTAAAATCCTGTCTGATACAAAGTAAGAGAAATGTAAGCTTTCAGTTTTCAAAGAGACTTGCAAAATTTACTTGAATAAAAATTATAAGGTCCATATTCCCACAGACTCTGGGCAAGGTAATTTTGGGAATCCAATTTTTCTTGGTGATGAATTATAAAAAATAGAGGGTTGGTTATGTATATGCTTAATTTCATATATGTATGTGAATATATAAATATACACACATATCCATATATATATACAAACACACTGAATGCACATAAAAACATAGATAGATTAAAAGAAATGAGAGCAGCCCCTTCCTAGCACCACCTTACTACAAGTATGGCAGCGCTGTCAGACATTTATTCAGGGGACTTTATGACTCAGCTGTCATAATCCAGCAGAGCTCATACTTTAAATAGGAAGCTTCAGGTGCAAAACATGTATTGTATAAATGAATTCCAAATACATTCCTTTTTTTTTTTTTTGTCCTTAAAAAACCAGCAACATTAGATGACCAAGAAAACTGAGATTCATAGACCAGCCATAGTGCATGCCAAAATTCCTTTTCAGAAGGAATTTTACTATGCATTCAGTATTATGAGTTCATCATACAAAATCTGCACGCAGCAAATGATTACGGTACCCTACGCTGGACTGTGAATACATATTAAATGAACACTCGGAATTCAATTACATCTTAACAGGTTCATTCCCATACTTGCTTTAAATGGAAAGAATGGCAGCTCAGCTACTTTTCTCATCTAGTTATAATTTTGCTTTTTCAAAGTATCGCACAACACTTCTTCAACACAGCTATTTCACCCTCACACAGTGTCACTAAACAGCACTTTCCTTGTGACGTGAACTATGATTTACTCTAGACCTAATCCTGCAGTTCATGCACTGACCACAATTCTTACTGAACCAAATGGGAGCTGCGGTGCTCCAAGTTTCAGATGTCCTAGCTGATTTGTAGTCTAGCTAGAACTGATAGCAAATTTCCCACTAAATTAAAAAAGGGGCAGAATTGGATGCCGGGCTGCACCACTGCTGCAGCCTTGCATGGCTTAGTGGAACCCATTCGGCATTTTCACCACAAAAATTCACTACAGGCAACTCCCACAATGCCAAAAGCACAGGGAAGTCAACATATAAAAACCACATCAAAATCTGTATTTGAACCCAGAGAAGAAAACCTTGTACATTCAGTTTCAGTGTCAACTCCATCCTATGGCCCTGCTTCCTTCCTCCTCTATTGCTTTTGTGGTGTGACCCTGGAGCACGTCCGGATGTTCTTACCTAGCCCCAGTTCACAGCGACTGCTGCACTCCTTCACTTGACCTGTAATGTGTGAGATGACTCTCTGCTCTAAAAAATCCTTGCCATACACACAAGAATACTGATGGATAAAGAGTGGCGTTTAGCCCTCAGTTTTTAAGGGTAACGTTGCCAACAGACAACTGTGCAGCCAGCTCCCGTTGGACATAAGCCAGCTTCTCCCCTCGGGTGTCGATGCGTAACTCCTACCAGCATCAGCCAGAGCTCCAAGCGCTTACTGAAAGAAACAAGTTTGGACCTTTTGAGCACTGAGCCCTGTATAATCACTTCAGGGGGCTGTGGATAATATTGTAGCACGGAGAGGAAAACAGGAGATCCCCGAGGCCGCTTGTGGATTGAGAACCAACTCCCCAAACCTCCTGGAGATTCTTTTCATTAGTCATAAGCGCATCGCTGTGGATTAGCTGGTACATGCTAACACCTACACGCGATGCACTGGGCACGGTTTGCAATCAAGAAAAGATTATTTCACTCCAGTATTTATCATGCATGGCTTTAATTTTCAAATTAAAATTTAGATAGACACAGCAAACATTAGAGAAGGTGACAAGGACTTTCACAGTTTTTGCCTTTGCGTGTTTCTATTTTAGAGCCATGCTGACTTCCTTTAAAATGCCAGAGGGCATGCTTTGTCAACATTTCCCTCTGCTTTCTCAAATCTCCACCTGTCTTCAGCCAAAAAAAGTCTAGAAGCTTCACTGTGTGATCCTCACAATCAAACGCTACCATGGGAATGCCGTTATTGCCATATGACTCCATTGTGACTTTTTTTTGAAGTGTGCTCATGCTACATACTTTATTTGTGAGATTCCTGCGATAAGGATCATAGGGGAGCCACATAAAAGGCTTGGAAGTTGCAGATGGCTAAATACTTGGAAAACAAAGAAATACAGAAGCACTGAAGAGCTGTACAAAGGGAAGAGGGCATCAATCTCTAAATAGGAAGTGAGTACGTCTATTTGTGAGGCAACACCAAAAATCAATCTATTGCAGATTTTTATGTTAGTTTATCATTGCAGCATCACAGGCTGAGGGCACTCTTTCAAAACAGCATTACTTAAAGCACAACTAGAAGTACAGACAGTTCAAGTTTAGTTCCTCAGATTTGGATCGTCTTAAATAAACTGCCATACTTTGTGCTTTACCTGCGGAAATCCAGAAGTGATCTCGTGGAAGCAGGAACTCTCTGATCGTTCCAGCTGAGGAAATGGAACTGTGTCACCGTGCGGGTCTCGTTCGTCTGCAGGTTCTTCAAGTAGAAGCTCCTCACTAGGAAATCCTCGCACCAGATGTGCTCAGAAACAAGGTTTACCTACACCACAAAGAACAAACGGGGATCAGGGATTTTGCTTGCAAACCGCATCTTCAGAATTGCAGGTTTGAGATGCCTTGGATGAAGGAAATGCACCAAATTTTATTAGCAAATTGGCCAATGAGGTGAAAATATTTTTTTTTTTTTTAGCAATTAATGTTGTTGTCAGGAAGGGGTTCGCTGCCACTCCTATTTCATTGAAAACATTAAAAAATTACTGTCAGTTTTAATGTAAAAGAAAAAAAATCCCTAAATTGAAACCTGATGCTGTTATATGAATACAAAAGGCACTCCCTGGAAATACATCAGACTGCTGGGTGCTTTCCACACGAAGATGCCCACAAAGCATTGCTCAGGCCACTCTGAGTGATCTTAAAAATCTCACAGGAATTCACATGAGAAGTTAGAAGTCAAATATTTCACCCACGTAGAAAAATAAGCATAAAAATACAGCCTATTTTCAGAGTTAGTCTTTGTAGAAAGTTTTTTTTTTTTTCACATGTTGGTTTAAATGACAATATTTCTTCTCATTTTCCTACTCATATTTGGCATTATGTTGTTATTTTCTTCCTCTGGTCTGTTGGACAACTGGAAAAACACGACAGCCATTCTCTGGGTTACACTTCCAGAAAACGGGTGATATGGTATTTTGGGGTAGCAATGCAAAGCAGAAAATAAAAATGTGTATTTCTTGTTGTGACTGAGGCAAGAGGTAAAAATAGATAGCATTAATTACTAAAGCTATACAGAGGCTTTTCCACAAACATATGCATATGGCTTTCCTAGGGCAAAATTCACTAGTTCTAAAAATACTAATTTCCTATAAAATACAAATACGTGCTTTTATATTTCAACCACTTGCAAAACCACTTTAAAGACAAAATCATTGTCCTTTTTTTTTTCCCTGCACCACTTGGCTTATTATTTACTAGATTTTACCCAGCGCAAACTACCTGGCAATGAAAACGACGCCCAAATTTCCCACAAATCTAAAACTACTCAAAGACACACCGAGGGGATATAAGAGACCTCAACTCGACGTACAGCTCAGATCAGCTGAAACAGCATTTCGCCCCGTATGAAATCGAGCCATACCCTTCCTGTCACGTTTACAACCCGGCGTTTTGTTTAGGTACCTCGTAGATGTGGTAGAGGTTTGACCCTTCGTCTGGCCAATAGTGGTAGCACTGCTTGACTCCGTTTTCCGCGAGGGGTGTCAGCATGACAATAACGACACAGCCGTTCTCCCAGACCATCTGCAGACAAAGAAAGACACCGTGGCCACATTGTGACTGCCTAATTACTGCGTGACATGTATAATTACTGCACTCAGACACACAATCAAAATTTATTCCATTCACAGGAAATTTATTTCATTTTCATTAGACACTTTTACTCTGCAGCTGCTTTCAAATCCCTGAATAAACTGGCACCATATTTTGCAGGCGTCCATGAAATATTAAAGAATTTCCAGCAATTTCAATTTGTGTCTTCTACAAAATCTCTCCTCTTTCTCGGTACTGTGTTCAGCTGCATTTCTGTCAAACTTTCAGATCCACAAAGGAAATACTGAACAATGCTTGCAAAACACACGGCTATGTGGTGTTTGATAGTAAACACCAAAGTAAACACCACTAAGAGCATATTGACCTGCTAAAGTTGCATTTGCCGAAACCCGTTTGTATCTTCAGTCCTGTTTCTCTTTACAGAGTGCCAAAAAGCAAAAGCTACAAAACTGCTGTGTTGCTGAAAGAATCATAAAAGTTGCACCTGAACAACAAAGACACAATTACAAAAGATTTGTTGCAAATGTGCATTACTTTCTTACTTTCTCTTTATTCTCCTTTCCTTCCTTCTGTCTTTCTTTCTCTTTCCTTCCTTCCTTCCTTCCTTCCTTCCTTCCTTCCTTCCTTCCTTCCTTCCTTCCTTCCTTCCTTCTTTTTTTTTCATTCTCTCTCTCTCCCCCACTCCTCTTCCCTCTTTTTATTTTTCCTTTTATTTTATTTTTTTCTCTTTTCCTGGAGCTAGAAGGGAAGTCCAACCCCTGCTGCAGACCGTGCACTGTCATAGCACAGGTACAGCAGAAACAGAGGGAAACTCTGTATCTTCACTATCAGCACAATCTCCTAACAATTTAGACTAGCCGTGGCACAGGATACAGGAATCCAATGCATCCTCAGCTAAAAGATCTGTGGATGCCTCACACAAACAGCAAAACAAGCAGAGATGCTCTGGTCTGCTGCATCTCCCTTCCAAACACAGCCCATGGCTGAACAAAAAGGCTCCTATGAATTAATACCAAACAGCATAATGACTAAAAACTGTTATTATTATGCTGTACATTGATGTTATATTTGCATACAACTTTCATTGTCTTTTTGCTAGCATATAAAATTACTGAATGAAGAGTAAACTACTCTTTTTGTGAAGGGTTATGTTTATTTCACAGAAATATTTATAAGCAACTGTATTGACATGTAAATTTTGTAAACAAAAAAGGCCTTTGTCTAAACTGTGCAAAGATGAGATGATACATTCAATTCAGGATTATTTTTTTTAATTACATATCAAATAAAAGGTTTCCTATTCATGGATAATGATGTTGTCTTCTCTTTTAAGAATAGCTTGCATATATAGAAACAAATAGCATTTTTCTTTTTCTTTTTCTTTTTTTCTTTTTCCATTTTGTAACATAATTGAAACAACTTTTAAAAACAGCTTAGAATTATTTAGAGAAATTAATCTAGGGTTTGCACAGAATAGGGCTATTTATAATTTATATAGATAGAACTGGGGAAAGAAATTGTAGTTGGATATAAGGAATAGAAAAGCATCTCTTCTTTTCTTTTTTTCTCTTGAAAAGATTTTTCAAATAAAACTATCTGTAATCTGCCCATCCTCCTGTTAAAAACTGACAATACTGCAAAAACACCAAAAAATGCTATAAATTGATAGATAATTTATTTTTTCAGACAGATGTAGATTTATCATTTGTATCTTTTTTTGTCTTTGCATTTGTTTTAGACCGCAGCTGGCAACCTTCTTTGTATGTAAGGAAGATGAATTGGTCTTCATTCATTCTATCATAGTTTCACCTTTTTTAGTTAGCAATCAGACTAAGATCAGAATTCAAAACATGTATCTTACTTTAAAACTAGCCCCACTAAATCAGTACTTTCATCACATAACGATTTAATGTGCCTCTAGAAGGTATAGAAGCTCATTGAAGCCATTACGAAAATGAGGAGAAACACAGTTTTTATGAGTGTAATAAAAATACAATGATCTAGACCATAAACTAATCATCTAGCACTCTGCTTGTGCCACCCAAGTGTAACATTATAAAAGCCCACTCGTTTAGAGAGGAATCCTTACAGTTTGGCAGCCCTGTTCATTGGTTCAGAGATACAGCATTTCATTAGAGAGGGGCTGTCTGCATCTCTGAAGATTTCATTAAGCATAAATCCAAATGAAAGTTAATTTAAACAAACAATTTCAAAGTTACTCCAGGGTATAATATTTCTTTTAGGTCATAGCGCGAAAATGTAGAAGTCAAACCTACTAAATCAAGAAGGCAATACAATGTAGTGGCATCATCCCTGTTACAAGCAATTGTCACCACATCTCCCGTGCTTACCATTGAGATGGGATCTTTACCAAGACTCACAGGCTGCGACTTGAGGACTACCACTTTTTCTTTGTTTCCTTAATAATTTAAGTATTAGACCGTTGGGATGTTATCTTTATTTCTATCCAAATAAAGCAGAAGAGGGATAAGTCAGAGGCAGTTCACAGTTTTATACTGTGGCCAGTTCATCGCCCCATCTTTAACTTGGTGATGGGCTGAGGAACTACAGCTCCTAACACCCAACACTTCTCTGTGCCCAGTATGCAGACAGGGCTGTGTGCTCAGGAGGTGGCCCCAGCCAGTGTGTCTCCGTACTGGAGGAGCAGGTAGCAGAGCCTCAGTCTGCACAGCACCAGTACAGCTTTTGGGAAGTGCCTTTGCTTACCAAAGTGACATTTCAGCTGCGCTCAGAGGAGAAAGGAGGAGTTTCAGACACAAATTCACAATAATTCACATAATTCTGGATTTTGTATGCCTTCACAATTGAAAGTAAGCTACTGTATATGATATAAAAATAAAGAGAAAGTAAGGTCCTCTGGGCAGAGGGTTTTCTTTTTAGGTATTTGTTGTGGAGCCCATCAAAATTAAGCCTTAGGATCTAAGCGTTAACTACTGTTAGGCAAATAACCATATAAAACTAAACTTTTCTAGATCACTTTGCATAGGCAGCTTCATGTTTGTAATTTATGGCAATACTTGGAGGAAAAGAACGTTGAATGGAGTCTTCTGAATGAAAGTGATAAAGTCTGAGTTATGCATACGAGCTAACTACGAGTTATGCATACGAGCTAACTACAGAGCTCTGCAGTGCATGCTTTGTGGAAAAAGGAAGACTGTATAATTGTGTGACATGTCTACCTTCAGCCTATATGCCACGTTAATTATCTTTAATGAGGTTCTGCTGTATGCATCATTCTCAAAACATTCCTTAGAGAAGAATAACACCATCCCTTTCCATTTATTGCAAATTAAAGGCTGAATCCTGCAACCCAAAGATGAGCAGTGCATTTGACATCCGCAGGATTCCCTGTTGATGAAACCCACCACATGGAGAGACCTCATGCTGTGGCTATCGAGCATGCCAGTCCCATACAAAGGACTTCTGCATTGGGAAGAATTAAATTTAGTATGAATTGCTTGTAAAGGAGCACAGAACTGTTTTTTTCAAATAAGGAGAAAAATCAAGTCACAAATAGAATCAGCGCTACAACTGCCACAAATCCTGTAAAACAAATGTTTTTGAAAGCTTGTATTTACAAATTCTGTTGTTTACTAGCTTGTAAATAAAATAGTTGATACGAATCCTCTTATTTTTGTCAGACACTTGATCATTTTGAAGCTTCTTTTTGTAATTATGGATCCACCCCAAAACCCCTTTTCAGCCATTTGCTTCTTTGTTTTAGTGATAGGGAAATGATAAGATATGTGTTCCAATCAGATGCTGTTCTTTTGACAGGGGCTGGTGGAGAAGTTTCTAAAATGCGATGATTTAAAAGTAGAAAATAACAAGGATAATCGGTTAAATCCAGCCTGTTCACTAAAAATAACAGGCTAATCACACCAGCTGCATTCTGAAAGAGATCTCCAGTAAACTGAAGAATCTACCTTCTCTGCCTTTTAAGCTTCCCAAATAGTTGGTAAATGCAACTGTTTGGAAGAGCAGAAAACAAACAAACAAAACCCAAATAATTTCTAATGATGATAAAAAATCAACACGAATAAACACAATTCCTAAAACTACAACAAGTAAGGTATTATCGCTTACAGGATTAGATTATGTACATCCTATTACACACCTCAACTGTATTTTATTTCAAGTTCTCCACTGGAAATAGAAAATGTTGAATTGAGACAGTCAGAAAATGTTATTTTCTAGACTATTTTAACAATAACCCTCAATGTTTTAATTGGTTTTAAAGAAAAGAGGGGAGCTTTTAATTAAAAAAAAATATTTTGGGGGATTTAGAATTTGGATTCCTTGCCATTCCAAAGCAAGCTTTTTGCAAAATATTTTGGCTGACAATAGCTTCGCATTTTGATGTGAAATGGGTCAAATCTGACAAAGTCAGTGTCCGTTTGCAAAGTCACAGGTGTGCCAGAGGACTAAGAAAATCTGTAGTTTTAAAACTTATCTATCAGCAATGTATGTTTAATTAGAAATTACAGTTAAAAGGACATTTTAAAACATGAAGCGAATGGAAATCATTCCATGCACCACATGAAAACAGTACTCCATGTTGAAGTTACACACAGTTGAATTCAGGAGCTATGACTCAGAGCTTTCCTCACCCTGGCCAGGAGCAGCCACACTGCAGCAGTGATGACTTCAGAGAAGATCGTATATAAGCAGGTGGCAGTCAGGCTGGCTTCATGCATTATGCTCCTGCTGTTGCAACAACCCTTGTTTGGAAGTCAATTAGGAAGGCAGACTCAAGATGACTGCATGTGTTGCTGTACCTTCTGCTGTCTCTGAGAGACGTGAACTGCTCTTATTCTTCTCAGTAGACTGATAACTCAAGCCTTATTATTAAATAATTTAAATACTCTGTTTAGTATTGGAGTGCTGACAAAACCACGTTAAAGGGGGGCAGTCTCACCAAAACTTTCATAAATTAGCTTTTCACTTTAGTATTGGAGAGGTGGAACTTAAAAATTAGAGGGACAATATTTTTAAAAGGCCCACTTTTAAGTACCATCTCTGACCTGAGCCGTAATTAGAAGTGAGCATGGTAAACGCACACTCGTACACAGAATGCCTATGGAATTCCTAATGCAATATTTATTTCACATGGCTTGATAAGTTACTAGAGCTCTAGGGGCTACTGTTCTGTGCCTCTCTCTCCCTTGCTGTTTTTCTTTTATTAAATTAAAATATGCATATTTTACACATTGAATTGCTCTGTTTCTCTTCTCATCTGCTTTTCTTTCTGAAGGTGAAAACTGATTAGACATGCAGGAAGTCCTGTTCCAGGCAAGGAAAATAAAACTTGGGAATCAAGACTGCTTGAAAGCGCTGTGTTCTGCACAGATGAACAAAATGCAGAAAAATAATTTAGTCAGTAAATTAATTTCAGCATTCACAAAACATGGTGGACTGGGAGCACAGACACCAGCAATCAGAGCACAGGAGGGTTTGGTACAGTTGCTCTTACTCAACCCATGGGCTTGGAACACCGATTTTGCAAGGAGACTCATTCAGCTACAGGGACATGGTCTCTTGTCCATGGGTATTTGCCCTTGGAGATCACTGATGACTAATCTTTTTTAACACGGGAAACAATCAACTGTCAGTATTTTGTATTTGTTTTTCTGAATTGCAAAATTGGAAAAGAAAAGCAAATGGTGCCAAACAGACATGCAAAGATTTATCAAGTCCTCAAGTCTGAAATTCAAGAATTGAGTTCTTTACATGCTGGTGTGATCTGGGAGTAAAACGACAGACAAATTTTGAACTGACTCTGACAATATATTGAATATATTGAATATGTGTAGAAAAAAATATTATAAAATAGTTTTAGATTTAGAAAAGCAGAATTGGGGGCAATGAAAATTAAATGGCAACTAAATTCCGAGGCTCAGATCAGGGCTTTGGTCTTTACTCCTGGGACTCTTTCTGCAATTTACATTTAATAGTCTTGCAATAAAAATAGAAAATAATCAAAGGAGCAGAGATGAGGTCTCACCATGCCCAGCTGGAGGCCTTAGTCACAACAGCGTAAACCTCTGCTGCAGTTGGCAATAGTGTGTCTTTAACAAGAAGAGCGAAGAGTATTCTCAATTTCAAGAATATTTCATGTATTGGTGAGTAGTGAAGGAAAGATGGGGTAATGAAAATCATGTGTTTGATTCAAAACATGTTGGATGAAGCTCTTTTTTATATCCTGGAAGAGCATCCTACCTTCAAATGGTCAATACCTGCAGTCTGTCCTCCTGGTGCTGTGATGGATTCAGTGCTGTTCACGTGCGGAACCTGCTCCAAGACCCCAGTCAGACTGGGACCCTCCAGGGGGATTAAGGCATTGGGAGAACTATCTAGCCTGAGCTACAGATCTTTTCAGGTAAAAAGGCTGGGAATTTTCAAGTCCAAACTACAATTGTTGACTGTATTTAATCCAATGGCTTACTGTTGTAGGTCCTTTGAACCCCATTGTTTCTCTGCCAAATAAGGAGAATTGTATTTCTCTGTTCCTTCCACAGAAGTCATATGATGTTCACATACTTTGTTAATTATGTTGGTAATGAACACAGGAAATCACAGAAAGATAACAAATACTTATGTAAATATGTATCATATTTGATTTGATTTTCCAGGGAAACTAAGAGGCCACTTGGCAGGAACTGCTTCATCTCTCCCTCTATTTCACCTACTATGGTAAAATAAAAAATAAAATAATAAAAAAAAGAAAGTAGTGAAAGTGCACTTCCCTCCAAGAAGAGGAAGGGCAAATGTTGGTAGATTAATAAAAGCAAAGCATAATGTGGGCACTAGCAGTTCTAAAAGGAGAATAAGACTGTATTTTCCAGAGGGAAAAGCTTATGGACTCCTACAGAAACCTCCATTTTGCGACAATGAACTTTAACAGATACGCAATTTATAAAACCGACATAATTAAGAACATTTCTTTTGTGTAAGGATAGTTGGCTCTAAATATCCTAACTCCAAGGAACAGTTTCTTGTATATTATCATTCCTAGTCTTCTTAGAATGCTTTAAAAGTTAAGGCATGTACTTCATGTCAAATACTTCATGGAATTATAACCCAGCACATATGGAAAATAATAAAATTTTATGCCTCCAGAATTATCCACAACATGGAACTCCTGCTGCGAAAACTTGTTATAGATCAGAAATGTTCTACATCCTCTTTCTTTTGAATTATGTTCAAAGAGATGTTGAATTTTAATAGTGTTATGTGAAAGAGCTCAGTGAAATCTCGCTGAAGCTGCTGGACAAAATCATCACCTTTCATTCAAGATAAATGCAAGAAACAAGCAAGCTCTTTTATGGAGCTTGATAACTGAAATTACAGAAGTTATCATCAAAAACAAGAGAAATGTGAAGCATGTGGACCCATGAGTTTTTCTAGAAACTGATATGCTTAATGCAGAGAGAGAGGCATTAATCAAGGCAAGATAATTAATCAAGCAGAAAAAAAAACATGTAAAAGGAATAAAGAAATCACCAGCACAGATCGACAAACTAGCATTGTGATCCTGGTAGAAAAAAAAGCTGAAAGAGAGGCTGGGGGTAAAACACTGGGTGAATGAGGTTTGTGAAAAAAAAAAGAATTCATCGCCTGTTTGATTCTGTCTCTGTTCAAGGAAATAAAACTCTGTACTTTCTTTGTAAATAAAATGGAACTATATCAAAGCAAAACCCTGTCCTGATGATGAATTCTCTTTCCAGCTGAGAAGAAAACAACACACAGACCTGGCAAATTGTTTAACCACTCAGGTAAAAATGGATTAATACCATGTGAGAAGAGGCATCCAGTTTTCAAGAAAGGGAACTGTGAGGTGGAATTCCCACTGAACCAAAATAGAATCAATGAAGGAAGTATCTCTCACAAATAGTAATTGGTAAAAAGAGATGAAAACAAGACCAGATGAAATTAAAAGAAGACCTAAATCAGCTGGAGGCTTTTCAAAATTAATTAAAGTAGTGGCTGGAAAATTTCCAGAGCAGTCTAAGAGATGATATGCAGTCAGAGATGAAATCTCTGCTTGAGCCGCAAACACCGAGTAACCAGACAGATTAGGAAGCCCTGTGGCAAAACAGATCAATGAGGTGACTGACAACACATCTGCTGCAGGCAAGAAAGTTTTCAAAGAAAAAGGTAAGCCAGAAAAGTTGGAACTAACTTGGGGCTTGCTGGCTGATAAAAGCTATGGCAAAGATATAAGGGGCTGGAGAAGAAAACTGGAACAGAGGGGCAGACAACTGTGCAAGTCTGATGCCTGGAAATGGCCTTAAAGCATTGTAAAAGCCACAGTAAGACCCATGTCTTTTTCTTTAGCACTATTATTTTTAAAACATAAATAAAGTTCATTTGAAAACCATTTGAAAATGATCCATATACAAGAATTTGGACTATCTCCAGCTCAGACTGCATCTTTGAAAGAAAAAATTTCAGCAAGCTAATTCTTCTCAGACTAATATTAAAACCCAAATGAACAGAAATGTACAGAAAATGTTGAATCTAATCACCAGCTCTAGTGGCCTAAGTGAGATGGGACTGAGGAACAATACCTGCTGTTCTTCCTCACATTACCAAAAAGGACATAATCTTCCAAGAAGTGATCACTAGTGAGAAGATTGAAACTGGTCCCTCTCCTGTCCCACAGGGGTACTAGGTACGGATCTGTTCATCAGGAGTAAGAATGCTAAACAGGATGAGCTTGGGTAAAGCATCAGCAATGATTTAGGAAAGATCTTTGCCCGGAAGACAAAGAAAGAGAAGACACTATCTTCATTCAGATCCCAGCAACGTGAAAGTAGTAAATGGGAGTTTGATTACTGAGTGTCTAACAGCACTTGCACAAAGATACTGGGCACTGGATCAACATAACTGGTTGTAGATGGGCCTGCCAATAAAAACAGGAAAAAATACTATCCAAAACTAAATAATCCGTTCGGTCTTAAATAGAGATAATGAATGTGACCACATGATCATGCAGAAAACATAGACAAGAAGAGCAGGCACTGCAGAACAGTGTTGGAGCTCAGGAACTGGGTTGCTTTTGCATGCAAATAAATTGGAAAAATAGATCCAGAAGTATCCACAGCCTTATCCCCCTGCCAACATGCCTTTGGTCCATCAGACCAACAAAAATTTGGTCTAAAGTAAAACCCACAAAATAAGTATAATATAGTATGACTGATGGGTGGAGGAATCCAATGCAAATTTAAGGCAAACTACATTTAGAAACTGTGTGTCTGGAATTTAGCATGAAAAGTAGATAGTCAGGACAGATCAGGAGCAGTTTGGATTTCATGATGGATATCAGCTGTGCTGTAAATGCCAGGAAAGTTGTTTTACACTTTCATGCTAAAGAAATACTTTCTAGACAAGTGTTTTCCAGAAAACAGCTTGAATTGCTTACAGGAGTGGAAACGATTAAACCTGTTTCTTGCTGGGGTAGCCTTATAGACAAGTTAAAATTGAGTGGATGGTGCCCACCATGCAATTAGGATCTAAGGCTCTGTCTACAAAAAGAGGAAGCAATAGATCTAGTAAATATTGGCAAAGAAGGGTACGCCACACTCCAAGAGTCTCTGTTGGAATTGCTAAGCATGACATTGTGCCTTTACACAAGGAGCAGCAGATTAATCCCAACTCTCTGCTCTGGAATCGGTCACTGTTGTTACTATCAGTAGGAAAACTACTTCACTGAGCATACAGAAGGGGAAAAAAGAAGCACAGCTCAGTATCAGCTGGTTCTGAGTGGAGGAGGGAGAGGGAGGAGAACCACTGAGAAGATGTTTCAGGAATGAATAATTGAATTCATACAATCCCTGGTGGCAGCATCACAATGTGTATAAACTACAGAAAACCGTATTCAAGTGAACATCAAAGAATTCTGCCCTGAAAGAAGTTAATACTCTATTCTCCTTAGCAAGTTCAGGTTTCCCTTGCTTTATCTTAAATAGCTACTGTTTGGTGAAAAATGGATACAAACTTTGCTCCTGCATCTGGACAGTAACCACAACGACTGAACCAGCATATTGACATGTGATCTGCAGGAAGTTTAAAAAAAAAACAAAGAAAAGTGGGTCATGGTCGAATCTGACATAGGTAGCTTGTTATGTCGAAGCGACAGACATCATCAAAATAAATGTAAGAAATATGCTTGAATGGAAACCAATAGAACCAGTAAAATAACACATATCAAGTGTATCACATTTAGAGTGGACACATAGCCACACTTGGGAAGCAGCTGATATTGCCAAATAGCGTCCATGAAGCAGAAGACCTGGTGCCGAAGGAGTGATTTTTACTGGGAGGAGAAATAGCTAAGAAGAGCAAAAGGAAAGTAAAAGAAAATGAAGAAATTCAAGTCACAAATGGCATGAAGAACAGAAGTCGAGATAGACTTTTGACAATGGAGTTGGATAGAAGCAGCTTGGATCACAGAACAAAGAAATAACTTTTCAGTTGTAGTCATTCTCTGTGCAAATAGGTTGCCTAACTTCAAATTAGAATGGACGAACAAAATGTTTCCTTCATACTATGGTGGTATGATTAATTCTGATTTCTGTGTTGGCAGCAATGCTTATGAAAGTTCTTAAATGCCTCCTTTAAAAGTGAGAATGTACATTTTTTCAACATATAAAGATGCAGCTACAGGTAAAAATATAGAAATATGAAAAAATATACAATTAAAAATCTGCTATTACAGAATAGCTAACATGGTATTTGATTTTGCACGTTTAACTTAAAAATATATTTTAAGGTAGCATGCCTGATATAAGGAATGCACTCAGCAAGGGAATAAGAAATCAGTCTTCTCAACTGTGTCTAATTGCCAAATTTTTAAGACAAAAATCACAAGTTACTTGAAAATATAGGCTGGAACAACTGTTCAACTTACTTCAGGCAGAATGCATTTGCACTGCACTTCTAAAAACAAGGCCCAAAATATCTCAGATCGAGCATTTAAATACCCAGACACCCAAAATCAAACAAACTTTTTGAAAATTTATCAGAGAAATGGTAGGAAATTGTGCTATGAAGAGCATATAAAATTGTCTTTAACAGGGCTCAGGTGATAGTTTAAAATCACAGACCAAGTGATGCAGATGACAAAATACAACGATTTCAACTGAATGCAAGCTCCTAAAACACAACAGCTTTCCTGAAATTTTTACTTAGATATTCTCTATCTTCAGAACAAAAGTTTCTAAATTCATAATGCAAAACAGAAAATAAAAACATATGCTTGTGTTGTTAATAAGCCCTAGTTAGCTGCAACACTTCCTCCATGAACAGCTTTCATAAGCTTCCAGGCAGACTTTTACACTTTTACACTTACAAAGGAATGCTGAATGCAGATACCCATCACACAAACAGACAGCATGTTATGCAGGCACACACTTAGCCTGGTCCTGTGTGTATGTCCAAGTCTGAGAGCTGTACGAGCACATAAAAAGACTGCGAGCAAAGTAAACCCGTATTTGTGCATTGGTAATAAGTGTCCAAAAATTTGTGGATCTATTTAACTTTATGCAACAGGATCTTAACTCAGCACTTATCTCAACTACCTGTGGTAGGGAAAATGCGTAAGAATTTAAGCATTTTGGGGAACTGGAGCATGTGAGAAGTAAATTTTCATGCAAAAATTCACAGCAAACTGTGCTGGGTCCTTTTTGATCTGGAGAATGACAATGAATTCTGACTATGTCCTTAAGAAGGTCAGGCCCTCTAAAATCATCCAGTCCTTGGCAACAGTTTAATTATGGACTCTGGCCTTAAGTTTGCCACTAAAATATGAATACTTTACCCTGAGTATTTTCTATATAATTTCCAGATGAACTCTTCTTTGACAGGGCTTGTCACATACATAAACTATAGTATCCAAATACTAAATTTTAGGAAAACATTTCCGCAAAGGTTTTTGCAAATATTGAGACTCAAGCACAACAGATTTTACATCCATTTAAGTTTCTAGAAGCACAGAAAAACATTTGGTTTATAACCTTATCTCAGTTTTCAAGGAGATGTTTAACTTACCTGCCAGAAGTCAGCAACAGTAGCAGGGAGAGGGCCCTGGGTGGCAATATATGCTGGGTTTCGGGGGTCATGGTCCATCTGGAATAAGGAAAGAGAATACAGACTGGATTTGTTTGAAGGAAAATCCCTTGCTGTGTTAGAAAGTAAGCCAGGGCACTAACAAGTGACTTCCTGAAGGACTGTTTTGCCCCTCCATCCTTCATTGGCAAGCAAAGAATTTTATTTCTATTTATAAACTCAGAGTAGACCTTTTTCCACAAAAGACTGATGCTACCAGATGAATATCAGCACACACGATGAGCAACAGCCTATGTCTTCAGTGTGCAGCGTAAGATCATTCATGGTGGCTGACAAAGGCATTTATTTGAGATCAGTACTCGTGGTTTCATAGCAACCTAGGAGCCATCTGAAACATTTTTCTACACTGACTGTTAAGAATGCTCCACACAACTAAATATGTCCTCCATTTCCACCGTGCCAGTCAAGGGCACATGTAACTCAAAAAAAGCAAAAATGGGGAACAAATTCAGTTTCTGGCTTTTTCTGGTTAGCTGAGTTGTCTAAATGCATGGATTTGGCCTCAACAGAGGAAGTTCTGCTTAAAGGCCTTAATTATAGCATTTAATTCAAGGAGCAGAAAATTCACTGAGCAGAAAAAATAAAGAATCTAAGAAACAAAGCCATCAAGAGTAAATAGGATTAGTGTGTTACAATGAATGTTTTTGAAGTGATGGGTGGCTTTCTTGGTTCTAAATCATAGGAACCATTCTGCTGAAAAAGAAGATCTGCTGATGGGATTAAAAAACAAACAAACTCATTCTAAACCTGAACTGGGAAATACAAAACTTTGACCATAAAGAAAAAAGACCCGGTTCAGCTCCCAAATGTGCGGGTGTGACTCAGTGACATTGAAAACAGTGAGAGTTAACTTATACCCATGTAGCTGAAGGCAAAATTTGTCTCAATACATGAATTTCTTCTATAAGTAAAGGTCTGAATAAGAATGAATGTGAGTCACATTTGCATTAACAGGAATCTACTGAATTTATTCATAGCCTATCAAAATTTTCAGTGATGGTACATGTCAGTGTAAAAGAAGGCACCTTATAATTATGTGCAACATAAAAGAGGGAAGAACCATAAAGAACAGATGTAAGTTATTCTAACAGAACAACAATATGATGAATGTTGCAAAAAGGAAGAAAACCCTTTTATGATTATAATTTTCTGATGTATAATTAAACCAGACTTAATATTAAAATTCTCCATGACAACACAACACAGGTAACATGAAGTCACTTGAATCCATTTGGAATAAAAGCTTAATTCTAATTCACCATGGTTATCAGAAACCTTGACCAGAGTGTCTATAATACCATTATTTCATTCCGAGCTTCATTAGGATGCTTCTCTGATCAGCAAACAACTCTTCACAACAAGCAATTGCTCAAAACAAATTTCAACCTTGCCTTTTGACAAAAGCAATTTGATAGCAGGACATTTACTACTGTGGGTATTTTGAGACTGGGGAAAAAGTAACTTTCTTCAGAAAGCAGTATTAGCAGAAAAAACTTAGGAACCATTTCAAAATGGGCAATGTTTTTTGTTTTGCTTGTTTTCTGTTAGAACTGAGGCACCAAACTAAACACTGAAAGCAACAATAAATGCAATTAAGCAAAGTCAGGCTTAACATTTATTTTGCTCTATGATGGATGAAATAATTTCTGTTGTTTTGTTTTGAATCCCACAGAGATCCATAGGATTTAATCATCTGCTTAAATGTTTTCCTGCACTGTAACTAGAAATCTTAGCTTAGAAAAAGTGATCTGCACTGAGGAGGACTTACAAACTAACTCCCTGTAGAAACTGTTGTAAGCTGCATGTATGTACTTGAAAATGACATCACCTCTCCACTTGTGAGCTCAAGAGCCTGACTTGGAAACATAACCAACAGTGAAAACACCCAACTTTATAAAAATAATAGTTTACTTTGAATTTCTCCTAAAAATAAATTCTTTTGTATATAGACATGCCAGAAAACAAAGGCAGAAGGAATCATGGATGATGCAAATAGCGCTGTCATGGAGGAAATACTTCTCAACATTCAGCTGATAAATCAGGAATAGGACAATCTTGGCATTTCAGCATTAATCAACCTCTGTCACAAAGGTGCTGTTGGAACGTGGCAAACATTACAATAAGCACAGAGTGGTGAAGTGTTTCAGCAGTTTAACAATAATTCAAAAGACAATTACAATTATTACATTCCAAGCACATTGTGTTGTGCAGAAAACAATTATGAGCAGAAACTCTCCTTGCTCAGAGCAAATAGAAGGCAGCAGAAAGCCCTATCACGCTATTAAATGATCTTTAACTGAACAAAAGTAAGAGCAAAGATTAAACTAATTAAATGAAATTACTGGTTTCATCTATTTTCTGTTATATGTACTGTTTTAAGGCCGCGTATTTTGAGAAAAATGTAAAAAATCACCACTCTGGTCACATTCAAATCAACATGAGCAGGCGACTGCGAAGGACAGTTCTTCAATGTTTTTGTTACGTTCTTTTCTATTCTCTCAAGGTCACCGAGAACACCAAGGGCATCTTAATCTATCAAAGTTAACATAAGTTTGAATAAAGAAATAAAGTCAGTAATGGGTTTTAAACTAACTAATCAAGGATCAAGTAAAAAGCTTTTTTATGTCAGTAGTCATTATCTTCTTTCAAGAATCCCTGAGATTTCTCACTTCATCAAAGTAAAGCAAAAAAATGTATTCTCCAAGACAAATAGAGAACACCAGGCTCCATACCATCAAGTATTATTAAAACAAAAATCAACTGTTTGTCAATATTTTACTTAGGAAAATTCTTCAGAAATCACCCCACTAGCAATTGCTTAAAAATAACAGGATTTTTCCCTTTATGTTTTATTATGTGCTTTTTATCAAAGAATAAAATTCACATGACTAACATTAGAACTGGGTGAAACAGACATTTTTGGAAAGAAAAAAAGGTGCAATTATTACTTCAGTTTTATTATGGTTGAATTCTCATTTTCTGATGTTATACAACAAAAGCAAGTCTGGTGATAATGTTTCAATCTAGGTTTCCATAATATTGTATTAAGGGAAAAAAGGGATCAAGGATTACCATAACTGACCATGCAATTAACTATGGCCATTTTAGCGGTCATTTTTTGGTCATTTTGCCACCATCAAAGACAAATGGAAACAAACAGGATGAACATTCATGTTTATTGTTGGAAAAGAAATACCACAGAAAGCAGTCCCTAACTATTAGATATGTTAGTAGCACGACTTGTGTTTTTCTACAGTAATTTTTTTCCTTGTAATCAAAGCTGATTTACAGTATCTTAAGGTAGGAAAATATGGGAAGAACACTATCATGATTAGTTGCAACTTTGTTAAATTAATACCAGACCACAGACCAAAACTACTCTATTTTTTCTTACAAGAGCTCTAATATCCAGTTGCTCTATTTTTGCATGTTTTCCCTGAAGACTCCTGAATTTTTGTGAGTTTTTATATAGAGATCCTAGCGCTGCATGGTTTCTCTGATAATGCTGATGAAATACAGCAATATCAATACATACTGAGAGAAAATCCTTGTACATATAGATTCTTGTTAAGCAGTTTTGTGTCATTGTAAGCATTGAGTATCAATGACTATTTTGAACTCTCACATAATGAATATATCGATTCATTCCTGCCCTTTACCTTCCTCATCAGCTTGTCTGATCCTTACTTGTCACAGAGAAAAATGCTGGGTGAGATGTGCTCCCAGTCACACCATATTTACCTTGATCTAAATCTTCTGTATCTGGCTGAAATATTCCTAAATCATATGAGAGGAGAATGAGATCCAGTGGAGACTAAACATGATGGAAAGAAAGTTGAACTCTGATTAATTAATGCCTTAAGAATTTGTATGGATTCAAGGTACTGGGTAGTTTCCAGATTCAATGTGTTTATCATGCCAATAAAATCTACTTTCATGCATCTATTTAAGGCACTCTATAGAGTAAGGATAATCGATAAAAGTAAAAAAAAAAAAAAAAGTTTTTGTAAAAGAAAGTGTATCCAGCAAATGCTGGTGAACTTTGTAATCACTTACATTTCAGCATTAAAACTAAAAAGGTAGACCAGTCCTCATTTTCATGTTTGAATTAAAATTTAAAACAATTTTTAAATCCTTCTTTTAAAACCCCTAATGGAATGAAAGAAGTAAATCTGGCTGTGAATGCCATTATGAATTTCGGAGTCTATTCTTGGTGATGAAATTTGTATGCTGTGTTTGAACAAACTGTCACGTTAATGACATTCCTCAGTCTGGTGTCTTCAATAATAAGCAAACTGAGTTTTTAAATGTAGTTGATGGGATTTTTTTTCTCTCTCAGACACCCTATGAGGAAAAACAGAATTCCCATTTACTTTCATGACCTCTGATTTAAAAGCAAAGATTGCACATTATTTACTACTGGATGATTTTCCCGAAATTTAATGAGGACTAAGTACAAATATGACAGATGTAATTATCACAGTTTTATTCTGCACAGTCAGGGTCTCCTTGTGTTGTAATTGCAAGCTTTTCATTCAGCTGCCGATAGCAGAGTTATTATCATAGTACTTTATGTTATTTCAGAGAGGAGGGAAACAGATTTCTACCCCTCTTTTACCCTGCAAATTCTCCCAAGGACTCATTTTGCCTGGCCTGATGCTACATTGAAATTAAATGGCTACAGGAAGAACTTGGACTAAATCTCTGCTGATTCTCCTCACCCACTTCCAGCTGTGGTGAGGCCATCAATCTAACCCCAGTTTTCACAACATATTGGAGGGAAAGGAGGTCTTGAGGGGGTAGCATTTTTTAAAAGGCAGGAACATGTGGGCAGGTGGCCAGCCCATTGTCTAGCAAGGGGATTTTTTTTACTGTGTTCTGCTGCACTCATTTAGACTTAAGTTAAGGTTGAGTGAGCCCCAGCTGGAGGCTGGACCACTGACCCAGAAGCTGGAGATACCCTGCAACTTGTACGTGACTGGAAGCCTTCCTACCCGAAGCTCAAATATAATTACTTTATTTTACACCCTTCCCTTGCCAGACAGCTCACACGTGCAGGGAGGAGAAATCCTCTTCTCGTCAGTTCAGGCTGTGCTCGTCCTCTGCTTTTAATGCCCATCTTGCAGCCCACTACAACGCTCACTCCCAACCCAAAAACAGCAGCAACATCACTGTATTGACACGATAATTACTGAGGTTATTTAAGTTGAAAGGCAGCATTCTTAAAGAAAGAAATGACAGGATTTTTGCAAGAGTGAATAAAGGCAGACTTGCTCACAAAAAAAGTGGATCAAATGTGTGTCTGCTAACAGAAAATGTCTCAAACAAACAGCAATAGTAACAGTAAGTATGTCCAGCTCAGGCTGCAGAAAATACTGCAGAATCAAGTGCCCAATATAATATTTCAGTAGGTATCTGAGGTTGTAAGCAGCTTGTAAAGTCTCTATCACTCCTATATTCTACCTCACTGTACACAAACAATTCCAGATTAACAAATACAATTACACTAACACTAACTTTAAGATATCTCATTTGTCTTGAAATGAAACAGTTTGCATGGAGTCTTTCCAAACTATGGGCTTGCAAAGTAGTGATTTCCTCCTACCAACCTCCCACTGCATCACCTTCAGGAAACACACATTTTATCTATTGCTTTCAAAATAGCGAAATGACTATTGAGTTAGCACAAAACCATCTGGAGCATCTCTTTCCTTGGAATAACAGGTTGTCTACGTAAATGTGGGCTGCGGCACTCCTTCCCACACAGCAGGATCCCTATCCTACCAAGAGGTGGAGGAGATCATAAGTTTCTCTTGGCAGTTTTCTATGGCTATGCCAGATCCTAAGTGTTCATCTTAACCCAGTGAAACATTTGTGCGCCCACTTATCTCTAATCATACAAACACTGCCATAAGAGATAGGGAGACAACCAGAAGAACTTTGCTTCATCACTGTTACTTATTTTATTGTACAAAACTCTTGAGTCTGAGAAAGCTATAAAAAAGAAGTATCTTCTAGTCTTGCAGAAGAAAATACCCTTGAGTGCTGGATGGAGAGGCAAGACTACAGCCCCCTGTTAAAACAGGAGTTAAAGCCATAGAAGCTGAGACCATCTCCCTGCACTACCATGGGGCATCCAGACAAAGCAAATTACTTCTCAGTTATGTCAATGGAATATCTTGGTCCTGCTTCTCCACCCCCAACACTACCTGATCTCAAATTTTCTCATCAGTGTAATTAAGGGAATAACTACACTATAATCTAGACATATAACTGCAACAGGTATATACACACATGCAAGTTTTCACCCCTCACCCATGCTAATCTGTGTACTAAAACCAGGATGCCTCCACAACAACTTCTGGGCAAGCTACAGAAGCCCATCCTGGTGTGTTTGGTAAAAACGCCTGCCATCCGTGCTGCTGCCAGTGCTGAACCCGGCTTAGCCCCATGTCTACAGATGCTGTGAAGCCACTTCCTGTAGTCATGTGAATTACAACCGAGCTCTTAAAAGAATATGGTATCTTACTTACCGTTAACACCTTGCACTCCTGCACTTGCTATGAAACCTCTCAGCTTTTACTGTCAAATTAAGGCTTGAACTCACCCAATATTCCTTGGAGCTCCAAGTTACTTTGATGATCTTCTAATCCTAGGGCCAGATAGAACTTGGTCTAGGCAGAGACATACTTAAAAGTAGTCCAAAAACTGCAATAATCTGTGTGCATCTATCCTTGTTCTCTAAAATGGTAGCTGGCAATCCCTGAAACATGTGGGTGCTGTGGTCTACCCTCTACCATAAGCCAAAGACAAAAGCATCCTGAAGATGCCTGTTGGGTTCTATGTGTTTTTAAACTCTCTGAATAAAACATTTTTACATATTCAAGGAAATTAGGCTTTTGAACTCAACTGAAAGTAAAGACTATGAAGCTCAGAGAACAATTTATATGTTTTTTTTTTTTCCTGTTTTGGAAGAAGCATTGTCAACAACATTAGAAAGAAGGAAGCAGCCTGTAATTTCATGCTGTTGCAAATTGTCAGCTGCCTTGCCCACATGAACTGATTTAACTGGGGGAGTGATGCTCCCCAGGAAAATGAGAAAGTAATGGCATACACAGCCCACTACAGTGGAAGCTAATTCTCCATCCTAAATTCTTTCTCATAGTTTCCCTATAATAACTTAGATACTTAAGTAATGTGAATAAGATCCATGTGCAAAGTGAATCCCGTACTTTTTCCCCCTTAGATGGTATCCTGACATTTCCATTGAGAAGCTCGGACGGGGCGATGCTACTGGCTCCATCATAGCTGTTTTGTTTCTAATAACGGAGACCTCTTCTCCTTGTCACTTTTCACTGACAAGTAAGGATCCATATTCAGTTTGCATAGGGTGAGAAAGGGGAGCTGGGCCAGGCTGGGGTATTCAGAGGCAAAAAGTGGGTAGACCTATTTTGCAGTTTGAATGGACACACGAGTGGTGAGGGAACTTGTTCTTGCTTTCAAAACAGCAAGCTCAGAGAAGAACCAGGAGAGCCACAGAAACCTAGAGCTACACATCGGGAAGGCAACAGATGAAGAAAGCTAAGAGGAAATGTCCAGAAGTTCAGAAGCTCATGGAACTCAGTTGTCTGCACCTACAGAAACCATTCCTCCTCTGACAGCAGTAGGACTAGGTAAAAAATGAGTGAAAAACAAGCAAGCTTTACCTCCTCAGAAAAGGAAAGCCATGCTAAGGGTATATTGCTGAATTTTATGATCAGTAAATTACTAACATCAAGTACAGAAAACCTGACATTATTACAAGGTAGAAGAACGACCATCTACTGACTATTTTCTTAGTACATAATCCTTAAGAGTATTGAATGCACTTGTAGGATATTTCTTTCTCTTCAATTTGAAAGGACAGCCTGAGACTGATATCAGTGTTGTGTGGCAGTGAGGTACCTCAAGTTAGCATATTTTAACAACAGGGAAAGACAGGGACTGATTATTTTGATTCTTTCTCTTAGGTTGCTGTACTTACAATTGGGCTAGCATTAATGTAGTCTGAATTGTCGTGGCTATTTTCAGCTTTCAGACATATCCTGGAATGATCATCTGCAAAGGCAAAAATAAAGAGATGAAAGTTGCTATACAAATATTCTACTCATTTTAAGTTAAACAATGCAAAGTCAGATTAATGTGTTATTTCAAGACAGCTAAACAGTGTAAATCGCAGACAGGATATTTCCTTCTGATTCCTAACCTAGCATAGTCTTGATGGAACCACAGAGTCACAGCCTGACTCAGGAACGAAGCTCTAAGATATTTCGGAGGCTGAGTAAAAGAAAGCATGTCTTCATTAGTGGAGGACTTGTTAGTGTTAGGTCAGAGGTTGGACTAGGTGATCTTGGAGGTCTCTTCCAACCTAGATGATTCTGTGATTCTATGAGATGCACCATAATATGGTGTTGCTCAGGGAGTTTAAGATTTAAACTAGGAAAATTACTAGGAAAAAAACAGTATTACAGAAAACACTCCTGTGTTTGCAGGGTCATGGAAGAAGTAAGCTGATAGATGTGGTCCATCTGGTTTCTCTATAAAATGAACAGCCAGAACATCGAAGTACAATTTAGAGCTGGACAGAAAGTTAATGTGACCTGATCAAACACCATTGCTGTGTGGTGCTACGCGTGATGTGATGAGACAATATGACTTGGCGGTGCTCACAGGAGAGACAAAATCAGATAACAGCTACAAATAAAAGTACGATGGGAGCACACACAGATGTTCCTGTGCTGTTAGTAACGTAGCCAGGTCAGGCACCACTAGTAAAGAAAACAGCAACTCCGGACGTAAAAGATTTACTCATGTTGTTTGTCCATCATCACGATTCTTTTACTGTGTTTTAACTGGTATTTTTACTGGTGCTAGTTCAATTATGCTTAGAGCAGATATCCTTGTCCTTTAAATTCTTTAACCTTCAAACTCTAGCCCTTTTTTAAAATTTCAGGATATATATAATGGATGGGGTTTATTTGTCTGTATGTATACAGTGATAATGCAGATGTCTGCATCTGTTCCAGTCATCTAGATTCACTTTTTGTTAAGAGAAAAAAATATTTCTAGGTGATGAATCATCTCATCTTGATTTAGCTGTCTCAGGCCAGACGAATTACACACCAGAAGTGCCTTTTTCTTTCTGTTGACTACAGAGAGAAGACCAGATCACATGCAGATAAGTTATGCAAGAAATGTCTAAATCTTTAAATATGAATCCCAAACAACTTGTATATGATACATAATCAGCATGGTTCACACATCTCAGCAAACCTACCCTGCACAGTACAGTGTGGAGAGAAGTCGTGGAGCTGCCCTTCCAGTAACCGTCTACTTTGGGCGTTTCCAAGCTGAACATGTAAACTGATGTTTTAAGAGGATCTTTCCACCAGTTACTCAAAAAGCCAAACTGAAGGTACATAAACACACCTTGACCCCTTTATATCTTGTCTAGTGGCCCATGAGACCACTCTTAATAGCAGAATTACAAGTTGGCTTTTGAAATTAAGTACTCACTCTTATGTTAATAATAAGTAACAATAAATGGGGTATCAAACATCGTAAGTAGTACACAGGAAAGTAAAGACAGAGGGTTTGGGTACTGCTTATATTTATTCACCAGTAACCTCATGGCAGTTCAATATGTGAATAAGAAAAAGGTGTGCTTGTATGACTTTTATAAAGTGTTGTTTACAGTCACTCAATCTTGTCACGAAAATTTAAATGACCAATGTGAACAACCTTCTCCTGGAATAAGACTAGAAGTGTGACAAATAAAGCATGACAAATAAATGAAGAACCATTCATTACTATTCACATAAAATTATTTTCTCTGGTGAGGTTTAAACAGAATATGAAGATCAAGAAGATGAGAAGGGGAGCATGGTCATGGATATCGTTCACCTTTACTTTGGCACCACTGCACAAAAAAAAAAGAAACAGAAAAATGAACATCTGAGATCTTGGGACTACCCAAGATTTTTTACAGGATGCTTTACAGTAAGCATTTTCACAGAGTGCTTGAGGAAGATCTACAGATCTGAAACAAGTTTCAAAATGTATAACAAAAAATGGCTATTGGAGATACACAAGTTAAATGCACAAAATCTCACCTCTCACATATCTTAGGCTAAGTAAGCTCTTACGAACAAGCGCATCCATAATATACCAAAAATGTTTGAACTAATCACCAAAGAAACTGTGTGAGGTGTTTTCAAGTAATGGATGTGGGAGACATCAGGGACAATGACTCATTGGTATTTAGCAAACAGATGTCAGCGTGGTTCTCCAATAAAAGTCAAGTGTCAGATCTGTAATTTTGGAAATCTTTTCTTTTCTTAAACATAATATTTTATCTAGATCCTCCCTTTAGTGTACCTTATCATTATCTTGCAGTCTTGTAGGGTTTATCAGAGGGTGACACAAGTTAATGCTTTCATAGTAGTGAGACATTGTACTTGCTTTCAGGAAAAAAAAAAAAAGAAAAAAAAACAGGTGCAAAAAAGGTTGGACATGTGTTTTCTGCATATAGCAAGAGTTTTCACCCATGTGTGGTTCAGTTGCAGCATTAAGTGTTCATATTGACAATGAACAGATTGTGCTTGTCTATGCCTGTTATCACCTCAAAGCTTCTAGGAACTAGCATAATAGCTCTCCAGAAACAGGCAGAAAAGGAAAAAAAAAATACCGCAGACACCAGTTTGCTAAGAATTACATTAACAATTAGTAATGTTAACATTAGCAATAAGCAACTATGGGGAAATGCCAAATGTACAAGGTTTTTTGTTTTTGTTTTGTAAACTACACATTGATTATGTTAAAGGCAAGGAAAAAGGAGCTGGAAAATGAGGAAAATACAAAGAGAAAGGAAGAGGATGAGAGAACAGTAAGAAATATAAGATCAATCTAAAAAGCAAGCAAGAAAGATGAATGAAGAAATAGGAGGGGAGAGAGAAGATAATAAGGAAGTGAGAGAAAAGACAAATGTTGTTACTAGCTATTGCAATCTGGGCAAGCTACAACTAGCCATCATTTCAAATATCTACAATAGCTACAGACAAATGCTGCACTACTTTGCATTTGTTATCACTTGAGCCAAAGCACAGCTGAGAGAAAAATAAAATGTATAGATAGACGTGTGTGGCAGAGAGAGGCTTCCTAAACAAGAAGACTACTACTAACATATAGCTGAGGAGAAATACAACACAATGTTGTATTTTATATACGTATAAACAATAAAGTGTAGAGAATAGAAGATAAATGATAAAATATAAAGCAAACACAAGTTTGCAATATATAAAAACTCAGCTTATAAACTGAGACACCTAAATTTAGTTGTTTACATAGAGGTATCTTTATGTGTACTAGGTCACAGTTAATGGGACTTGATTTAGTTGGCTAAACATCAACTCCATAACATATGAGAAACTGTAGAGTAGATGATTGCACAAGGTTAACAGATATGACACAAAACCTAACGGCTTCTTTCCTATTGGACCAGCATCTGAAACTCACACAGGCTATCTGAAGGTCACCCTAGAGCTATTAATTTCACTGTAAACCAGAAACCTACTTCTGGGCATTGCATAGCTCTTTCAGTACCAGTGCACTGACTGAGAACTTCAACAGTGGTAATGGAAGCTTTGACATTTGGCTCACATGAAGCCAACTACATGGAGCCACTTAAATTTATGCATCTTAATCTATGATTTCACAGAATCATGCTCACAGTGAATCATTAATTAGATGCTTCAGTGCATATGGGAGACTTTAGGTTGTCTGAAATCTGGCATCGCATAGCAGGGTGTCACTCCCAACAACCAAGATGGCACCTTTTGCCTGGACCACTGTTTTCCTCCATACAGATTTAGACTGGTATTTCCCCCTCCACATACACGCATATATAAAACCACTCTACGGAACTACACTGAAGTAAGAAAGTGAACAACTGTTGAGGAGCAAAAGTGGAGCAGTCTGAAGACTGTGAAGAATCATGATGTACTGTAAGCAGCTTGCTCTAATATATACCATGGCCCGCGGACAGAGTGATGATAGACAAGATGTTCACTGCAAAAAATATTTCCCAAATGTTTAAAATATATGTATATATCTATGGTATACACACGTACACTCATATATAACAACATGCAGTATTGATCCTATTGATGTGTTTTGCAGAGATGCAAGACGAGAAAATTAAGTGCGAAAACCATTTTTTTTGACATCAACAAATGGAGCTGTTCATGTGTTCACACAGAAAAGGAGGCACTGCATCACCCTAAATTATGGCAACCTTCCTGTTGGTTGGATAAAAGGATGAAATTTTATTAATTTAGAAGGTCTGAGTTACTTTACTTCAAATATTTTAAACTAGTAATTAATTAAGTGCAGTGTTGAGATGCTTCTGCCACCAAATATTTTAGAATATGTTTGTAAAGAGAGAAGACAGGTAAAACAATAAGATAGGATAGAATTGTGAGCTTGAAGATCTTGTTTATCTAGAAATGACATCAGTTATGTAATCAGTAATATTTTAATATCCTAATATTTTAAGAGCGGTTGAGAAAGGAAAAAGTGAAGTAAACACAACGTGATATTAAAGCTCCTTTGAAGCCTTCCTAAGATGAAATCTTTTGCATGAATTGGCAATCTTGTTTTACCTTGTCAAGGTGATTATGAGTATGAAAAGGGTAAGGAAATGCTAACAAGGCATTACTCTGCAAATACTTTGAATGTATCATAACAACTTCGTAGCATATCAAAAGAATATCAACTTTGCTTCTTAATTTATTTCAAAGCAAATCTTTGACTTTTTGCTATAGTTTGCATGTCAGTCAAAACCTGGGCAAACTGGGTCTCAACTTGGTCTAATCCCAGAGTGTACAATAACCGCCATCTTATCAAAATTTAATCTTGTTTAAGCTATATGCCATGCTTTTCACCCATCATCAAAGTAGTTTGAGGGGTATAACATGACAGCTGTTTACCAGTGCACAGCAACTTTGGGAAGTAAGGGCAGGTAATTTTGTGCACTCAGTCAAAAAGGAAAGTTCCAAGTATGATAATAGCCAGAACAGAAGTTTCCATACTGTAACAAAGCCAAGAAATAGCATTTTCCTCTTGTAGAAGTACTAAGAGACTTTAAATGCACTAAAACACTTCTAATTAAAGCTTTAAATAAACTGCAGACACCCCGTTGGTGTCCAAATACCTTCATGGGTAGTATTGATTCAGTCTGGACTCAGTGCTGAGAAGAACAGGGATACAATGCACCATGCAAGAAGCAAGGGGCAGGGACTTGTAAACTGATGGCTGATCACTGTAGGCTGATTCATCCATGTGGCACAATATGATGAAAAGAGGCTATCAGCTCAGCTCTGAAAATAGCTCAGCTCTCTAGTGTGGTATGACACCCAAACTCAAATTTTCTGCTCTTTAGCCCTGCTACAGCTAATAATGCTTCTGGACTCATGATTAGACTGTTCTAGTCTGAAGGTCCCTATCTCACTGCTCACTGCATCATGCAGACATACTTACTGCATCAGCTGAATAACCAGCATCAATTTCTGGCAACACCTGCAACTCCCATGCTGTCTCCAAGGCAGCAAACAAAAACAATCTGGCTTAACTTTGGAACAGGGTCTTGGAACAGCTTAAGACGGTCCACACTGTAAGTTCACATTGACAAGAACAACTTAAGCAAGAAGATCAATTTGGATCAATACACGTTATCATGGAGCAATTTTCGCTTCATACTATGTCTATTAAATGCTGTTTTTTTTTTTTTCAGGACACAACGAGCACAGAAGTCTTGCACTCCTTTAACTTTCTTGCTTACATTTTTAGAACTTTCCAATTGATCTGATCCTCAAACAAATGAAGTCAGTCAGGTGTTGCTTGCAGACTTTTGACCAGCTCCATATTGCTCAGGAGAATTTATATTGTCCAACTACTGCACTCCTCTCCCAAGCAGCACAGTACAGCAGAAGGAACCTCTACACTAAGAGGAGAGCCAAATCCCGCTGAAACAAATATGCAGGCACTGATGGGCTCAGTGAAATTATGTAGCTCCAAACAATCTTCACTCCAAATCTGGCTCTGACATTTACTTAATGTGTTACCTGTCATTTCCCCATTTCTAAAGCAGGAATAGTACTTTCTCCAGGCTCTCATAGGGAAAATTAATGTTTTCAGGGCACTTTAAAAATTAAAATAGCTATATGTGTTTGCCAAGCTACCCAGCTGGATTGTGGGCACACTGATTGAGAGCATTTTTGTTGCTGTGGACTCTGCATATATTCTCAGTTTCAGTTTTGTTTCATTGGTTGCTTAATAAAATGTGTGGCCATGGATTACCAATGTAATCTACGAGATATATATTTGCATAAGAAAAATATGTTGCTTTTATTTCAAGCTCAAAAAAAGTGGCTGCTTACAGGAAAAAGCAAATTCTAGGAATATAAACACTGTCTGTTTTTTTTTTTCTTCTTTTTTTTTTCTTTTCATCGTAAGCCTACAAGAGAGAGAAGCCAGTTTGCAAGCTTATCCACTGAAACCTAAAGGGGCTCATTCAGTACAGCTGAGTATCTGATAAACAGATCATCTAGCTCTGATTATAGACTGCTGGTATTACTGTTGGATGGACATGATACCAACTTGTCTAAACACAAGCCAAACTTCTTTCTGTTGAATGGCTACAGATGCCACTCTTGCACAGAAAGTATATTCCAGCATTGAAAAGCGCTCTGGCTATTGAATTTCATGAGACAGCACAGCTGCAGCAGCAGTGCTGGGTGACATACTCGTGCATTTTTGTAACATATATGCAACTTGTAAGAAGATAAACAGTATCTGAAATGACAACAGGACGTGCAGCCACCCAATATTTATAGCTATGATTTTCTAGTACACATATACACTACTCTGTATTCTGTTTGCCTGTCATCTGTAGCTCTCAAACCACTGTGCAAAGGGTATTGAGAACCGTACCAAGAACTTAAAACGTAACCATGCAAACTAAAGCATACATACATGGTACTACAGCCCGTGAGCGATTCTTCTGGATATTTTCCTCCTGCAGTGCAGTGGTGGTGGCGTTGGGTTCAGCCTGGTAAGCACAAAGAGCTTCCCACTCTTTCTCCAGACGATTCTTATTTTTCAGATGATCTTCCATGTAGGACTGGAATTAAAAGAATGCTGTATTAAGCATTGGCTTATCCAGTCTCAAAGCTAAGCTAAAAGGATGTATCTCAGGATAGAAAGCAGAATGGGAAGACTTAAGGTACAATTCAGTGCTTCTCCAAGTAAGTACTTGCTCAGAGTTTGTTTCCAGATTTCAAAACTGTTGAAAGTTCAGAAACTTGGACTTTATCCTAAAGGGAGGGAAGAGTGGTCAGGAGTCAAAAATCAGAGCACAGGAGTCCTGAGCTTTGGGGACACAGTACATTCAGCCTTATTACTAATTCATTTACTGAAGAGAGATTATGTCAAGCTCATTTGTGCTATTCAAAATATGAACACTAAAATGCACCAGCACTAACTGAGAAGAAATGCTTGAAACCCCCAGACGTGGAGCTTTGGGAGCAAGCTATTTCTTCTTCAGTACACAGAAAACGTGAGCACAACTGTCTTTTTCATCAGGCAATGGAAAAGAAACAAGAGTCCATGGATAAAAATGACTTAAAACAGCAACAGCTCAAGACAAACCGGAGCCTTTTAAAACTAAAGTTCAAGCACATATGCAAGTTACATGAAACCTGAATCATCAACAATACATCTGCTGAGAAGAATTAAAAAATTGCCAGGCTGAAGTGTCATAGTTCAAGTCCTGGGTCACGAGGAGCTCATACTGCACAGGGACAGGCATGGAGCAGGTCTTGAACTGAAAAGGTGGTGTTAATTAATATATGTTGTCAAAGTCTGTGCCTTGTACCTGGCATTCAGCAAAGGCAACAGTGTTAGGAGAAGCTTCTCCACAGAAAATTTAACTGGCTGTCCTAGGAATGACGGCCCCTCAGAGTGTATCGGTGTAGGTTTCTGCAGATCTCACAAGGCTGGAGGCTTGGTACAGAACCAGATCAGGAATTCAGGTCCGGTGGCTTGCCAGTAGTGAAATAAAAACCTGCTCCTTCATCTCATGGTCCTGAAAATTGTTCCAAACAGGTGAGGGGATGAGAGTAGTAAGAAGGAATGGTGGGGAAGAACATAAATCTTTTCTCCCCTTAACAATCAGATAAAGAAAAGTATCACCTGGTACTTGCAAGTCTATTTATGCAGCCAAATTACCTTTCAGAGCAGCAGAAAAACTACAGATTACACCCAGTTCATATTTGTAAAGTAAACTCCAAACTACTTTTACAAGGTAAGCTGAGTTAACATCCTTAAACAGACTCAAAAAAGGACAGGCTGTTTAGGGGGCAAGCTGAGGGTCTGGAGGGGAGTCAGGAACAGAGCTGTGGGTGCCTCAGGGCCCCATGTTAGTACAAGGGGTTCCTGCTGGAGCATATACTGACGCTGTCTTGAAAATATCCTTGTAAAAAAATCACCAAAAAGTATAAAAAGCCATTTAACTGCTTAGAAAACCATAGAGCACCTCTGCTATGTCGAAGAGTCCTTCCCAGACACACTTTAAAGAAAGAAGGCTATCCTGCCCTCTTGGCATGTTTAACAGAAGGTGCAAAAAGCTCCAAACTCATCTGCCAAACGTGAGCTTTGCTAAAGCTGTCACTCACTGCACTCCCCACCAAAGAGGTGAAGCAGGCAGCTGGAATGATTTTTTTTTGGTTACAAAAGACCTTCTGACACAGCTTGGTCTTGTGCAAGGTTTGTCACAGGTGTGCATCTTTATACGAGATTTGTAAATCGTGCCCATTTCTGAAAAGCAATTAAAGAAGTGATGCTTCCAGAAAGACTACCTGAATGCTTCTTTAAGGACACAGAAACATATTGCGTTGGAAGAAGGGTTTCTGAAGGAGGTAGAAAATAGTGGTGGCCTAGATACAATCAAAACACCTACTGTGTGATTGCTACCTTGCTCAAACAAAGCAAAAAGCATGTCAGGGGACAGAGCCTTGATCTGACTGATGGGGAGCCGAGGGAGCTGCGTGGTCCCATCTCGTGTTAGGGGAGGGAGTCAGAAAATGTGAGCCCAGCCCTAAGCTGCAGGCTGCTGGGAGGATCCCATCCTCTGACAGCTTGCTTGTCCTTGCCAAATGGCTGTTGCTGCTAGGGAAAGGGAGAGATCCTGCTCTTTTCTCCTGGTAAATCTGTGCCTGGACCTGTACACTGAACGAAATCAGAAAAAGATAATCCCTCCTACACAGAGATATAGACATATAAGATTTTTTTATGAGGAAAAGGGGGAAAAATGGTGAAATCTTAGAGTACCACGGGGCCAGGACTCTTGCCTCAGGAAAGCAGTTCTGCATGTGGCAGGCAGAGATCAGGCAGCCAAGGACCAGATACCAGATCTTCCCCATTTTAAACCACAGTTTTGTAATCTGATTCACTTTGACATGCCCATCACCAATGTCTCACAGACTTCAGGGACGTTTTATGAAGATACATGGGTCTGCCAACACCAAACCTTTCCAAAATACTGTGAGGTCCATGAAACTGTAGGAAAAGGTTCAGGAATGTTTGATTCCTATGGCAGGGCTGCACATAGCAAGCAGCTTCCTGGTGGTTCTTAGTTGTCTGTTTCATAAGTTCAAGGATTGTGTTTTAAAAATAAAATAAAATTGCTAAATATGACATAGTTAAGGTATTTTGATTGCTTTTAGTGGATATGATTTTTTAAACAACTCACCTCTTCTTTAAAAGGAAAACTTTTTACTTTTACCTTCCTTTTTAAGGGAATCCTGAGTGTTTTAAACATGAAAGTATAAATGAGAACACACTGAAATCTTTACTTTCACCAGACAGCCACTTTTCATGTAGTCTCGACACCTGCATTGCGTGGATCAGATTCACAGGACACTTCCTGACAGATCTTGAAAAGCATTTGACTATTTGAACGGACCTGTGGAAGGCTCAGCTCAGTATGAACATCTGCTTTATGCACATGTTTAAATAGCTACTGAGAAAGAAGACTGCTCGAAAACATTCAGAAGTCAGACAATTCCCTCAGAGTTAAGTAATCTTTCATTTACAGTCCTTCCGAGCCCCTGCTCTCATCCCCATTTTGCTAAACAGAAGCTTAGTGATTTTGAAATGCTCTCGTGGGAGCTGCTGGATGTACATTAAATTGAGTGGAACTTCTGATATTTTAGAGATTGTGTGTCTACTCAGATCCACTCCTTAATTAGGATGTTTTCACGAGACATTCTGCAGCGTTTGGCTGGTACAAAAGAAATTCATTACCAACATGTCAAACATGTGCATGATTTTCCCTGTCCCACAGCAGCAGGCAAAATAAATAGGAGTTGTCACCACCATTACTGTAATGCTCCGCAAAGCTCCTCAAAGCAAAGGGCGGAGGTCTGGTCTCACCAAGATGCCCACATCAAGACATGTCCTGTAATCCCAAGCACATACTAATATTTAAACACAACTGCCTGCTTGGCTAGATCTCCTGACATATCTTAATTTTCATTGAGTCTTAATTTTCCTTCCACAAGGCCTCACCTGCAAGGACAACTGACAGCCTAGTTTATACTCTCTCTTCTATGCACAGATGAGATACTCTCACTACCAAACATTTCATGGGGTTAAGGAGGATGCAAAGTCACGCCCTCTCCCAGCAATGTACGTGGAGAGGGGACATGCTGTAAAAGCTATATATGTTGTGTAAGACATGCCAGTCATAAGACAACAGATTAGCTTTCAGCCAGAAGATGAAGAAACATCCCAGGGACAATGAATCTCTGGCCAAGAGAACCAGTACCTGTGGCAAATGCTAAGACAGACTCCACATGCCTGATGGGAATCGGTGGGTCAGGATGATGGTTCGACTTGGTGATCTTGAAGGTCTTTTCCAACCTAGATGATTCTATGAGTCTATGGGCACAAAGAGTACAATGGCCTGGCTTGGATTTGGTAAAACTTCCTGAGTTGTCAGTTGATATTGTAATATTGTGTCAAACCACTTTGTTTTCCTTTACTTTTTTCTTTACTCAAGGAGTGGCATCCAATGCTTGCTCTGTGGCTAAATTAAGGTTAACAAATATCACAGTTAAATTCTATCTCCAAACACCTTCTTCAGAGATGCTATGGTTTGTATTTGTCAAGTTATTTGTTTTTAAAATGCCTATTTTATTAGCTGATGTTCAGCTATTTCAAAAAGCAATTGTTTTTGACAACATTCCAGTACGGTACTTGATTAGACACCCTTTTCCTGACTGAGGATGTCTCCTTTAATGAAAAGATAGGGAACTCTTAAATTGACAGACCTTGGCAGGTCTAATTCAATCTCAAATGTCAGCTGAAGAAGTGGATGGGACATTATCCTAATCCTTGTGAACAGTGACCACTCAAATTCACACCCTTCACCTAAGAACATGAGAACCACTGCTCTGAAACTGTTATTGCTTTTTCTGAAGGTAGAGAGAGGAAATCAAAGCAAGAATTGGATGTGACAGCATCTAAGCTGTTGTTGCTCTGTGCCTCGCTACTTCAGCAGGGAACAGGCACATGGGTGAGCACAGCATTGCTGCCAGGTACATAATGTACTATTTCTCCAACTAAGAAAAATAAGTCTACATCATAAATCCCAGTTGGCCTGGGATACTTTTCATGCTGAGCATCTGCTCATCCTGCTATATGCTCCCTGGACAATATTAAAAAAAGTGAACTGCCCAAAATAGGGTGAGAGGAAGAGCAGTTTCACACACCCCTAGCACGTATAATTTCCAGAGGGATCAGTTCCTCCAAAACAGGCATCCTCAGCAAAAGCTGTGAGACCCTCTGCCCTTCCTCTCCTCATTTTTTCACTGGATCCCCAGAACAGCACAGCACATGCTGCAGGTTCTAGAGAAATGAAATCTTTCAACAGCAGTAGCTGGTCCTGCTTTGCCACGTGGAGGTGGTGGGGACAGAGAAGACTACGGGGGCCAGGCAATGCCATGGTGCTTCACCAGCTTCCTCAGAAGGGATGTAGATGGGAGATAACTGGCCTTAGCTATTACATAGCAACTGCAAAAATGCAATAAACACTGAAAGACTATATTTGAAACAATTTTATTATTCTCTCCTACTGACTTACATAAAGGTTTTTTTTTTTGATTTTTTTGGCTTTGTTTCTTGCTAATTTGTAGGCTACATTGCTCTCTGCAGTTTTGTTATTCTGCTTAAACCTTTGCCATCTTCGGTGCGTTTTTCATTCACTATATTTATTCACTGTATGTAAAGTGTATTACACTTTTCTGTGTAAATCCAATTTGCCTTCAACACAGCACATGATTCCTTCCTTTTAATACCTTACCACTAGTGGCTTCACACTTTTTTTCCACTCATAGCATCTCCCTGCCCTACTACAGAAGTTAGAGACTTAAGAGCCCTATCTGATTACCCATATCAAGGCCTTGCTTTCATGTTTTCAGGTGTGTTTTCCAAGCTTCTGGACTATCCCTCTGTCATCACTTCTGTGCACCACCTTGCAGTGCGATACCATTCGTAAAAGTCATTCAGTCACTTCCATCCACTTCCAGATCACTATTTAAAAAGCTAAATACAACTGTATCTAACACCAATTCCTGTACTTTGCCAGACACTACCATATAGCTTTTAATCATTACTCTTTGTGCATCATCCTTTAGCCACATTTCAATCCATATAATTGTCTTCTAAAAAAACCTGACATTAATTTTTCAATTAACTATTCATGAGACAATTTCAAGGCTTTATTAAAATTTAGGTATATTACATCTGTTGTTTTCACTTCATCTACTGGTTTTGTAATTTTAGTTAAATAAAAAGTAATCAAGTTTGTCCAGGCAAGATTTAGTCTTTATAAAATTATGCACATTCTTACTCATTGTGCAGTTATTCAATGGAAAGGATGGAGGAGATTAGCAAACACACAAAGGAAAGACTCCAGTCTTCCCCATCATCTTAAATGAGACCCTCACACTTATCTCTCTTTTGTGCCCTTGAAAAATCTCTCCCTAGATAATCAGCAATTTCTTTTTTAATATGTGTTCCATTATATTCAAGGGCTGGAGTCTGCTCTCATGCAATAGCAATAGAAAGGAACATTTCTCTTCTCTTTCCTTCTCCCCATTCCTCTGTTTTAAAATTATGATTACGTTATTCTTCTATTCTCATGCACCCACACTTGTCCAGTACTGTTCGAATAAAGCTCCCTAAGATGTGTCACTATTAGAATCCTGAAAGAACCATATTCAGACCACACAGACATTTTTTTACACTGTATAAGCATTTCCTCTATCTCCTAACACAGTTTCACAGAACTACTGAAGTTACTTTGGGCTCTTCCTTGTATACAGAAGGTCAAGTCTTCTGAGCTGCTGTGATGCTCCTGCAGAGACTGATGTCTGCAAGCTCACCACGCATGCTTCCATGAAGAATACTCACAGTGGTGGCCCATGAAAGAAAGCATGGAACCAGACCATACAATGCCCATTTCTTACCTACATTTCCTGCTTAACAAAGCAGACCTTATTTAAAGACAAGAAGCACTACCTCAATCAATATAGTTCCTTCAATCAACCAACACAGTAAGAAAATCCCAGTTTTCTCCAATAGTTGCACTTCTGTTAAAACAACATGGATGTTCTTGACGATCTGATCCAACCAACCTGCAATAATGCAGAGCATATACCTGCTCCCAAGAGATGATCCATATCAGATTTCACTCTGTAACTGTTGTTAAAAGCACGAACTTTACTTCTAACATGGCAAATCCAGTTTTCAATTTTAACTGTAGAGAACTGTGACTTTACACAATAAGTATCAATGAAATAAAATCAAAATTCTGTTGTGGGAACTCATTGTCAGTAGCTCACAGAACTCATATCTGGAAGAAATTTCAGTAAATTAACATCTGGCTATACGTTCTCACATACGTTCAATCCTGGGGAACATTTTGCACCCACTTATGTCAATGGCAATAATCCTGTTTTCACTGGAGCCAGGATTTCATCATCTGATTTGTCAACTCTTTTCATAATGGAGGCCCTTTTTTCCCTTCTCACTTGTACCATGTTATTCTGGATCTCCTGATGTTATAATTGAGAACTGTCTAAGGTAACCACAAATAAAAAAAATCTAGGAAACAAAAACCTGAGGCGTGCTTTTTGTCTTTATAAAATATGCTGAGAAAATATTTTAATTCTTCAGTGCTTGGAGACATTACTAAAGTAACACATTTTGATCTAATTTTTCTCATATTTCTCAGTATCTGAATACAACAGTGAAAAGAGTAATTTTGAAGCCTTTTAAATTAAGTATTGAAAGCTACTATGCAGCTTTACTTGTAGCTTGGCATTAACCACTACTAATATCACATATTATAAGGTAGGTGATGAAGGAAAACTAAAAACATAGAGGGAGGCAATTGTCTGACAAGGCAACTACTCAGTCTGGCTAAGAATAATTTCACTATGTTTCAAATCAGGTGTATTATTAGGAAATAAATAACCTTCAATGGTGATGTCAGCCAACAATAAAAAATGACATTACAAAGTTTCAACTTTGTATTTTTAGATGTAAAGATTGTTGCAAACAACTAAGCATGTACACGGAGAGCACAGTCATGCTTCAGGCATGCCATCTAAAATAATTCAAAACAATTGCCCTTGGGTTTCTAGAGAAATAACATCCTTGCATTAGCAGCGTATGACATTATGCACCAAATGACTACTGTGCAACTTTTGTGAGAATAACTGTAATTCACAAGTACATTAAATGGCAACCTATGTTCTGTTTACCTAAATTAATATACCCTTGATGTAGCATATATCACTGCCTCCCCCTCTGTTAATGCTCTGATAATAGAGTTTTGTAACTTGTAAAAGGATTACTTCAATCCAATCAGCAGGTGCTGGGATCACTGTGTGTCAGACAAACACTTGCTAATCCCTTTTCTTACAGCTCCCAGCTGCCAAAGGTGCTCAATGAAATCCCAATGAAATGCATGGATACAACCTGGTGCGGACTGCTGCAGGCGTTCAGCTCTGGAGGAAATCTTGGAAAATACACGTGATGTAAACATTGCTCAGGATGGGAATAACGGAAGCATGTATACTTTTGAAATGAAACATAACTAAGAAATTAAACATTAAAAAAAATAGCTTAATTATGAAATACTCTACCAAGCTTTTCCTAAATATAGCAGAAGGGAAAGAAATTCACTCTACAAAGAAACTCTTCTCAAGGATTATCATCTACTTAATGGTGTCTTTTGGGTCTTAAAATACTACCACCTCCATCTCCTCCTCCTTACCCCCTTTCTTGAAATCTAAATTATGCCTATGAAGTTTCACCCCTGCAATTACTTTGCTTTAAATAAACCTCAACAAAAAGGAGAAGATGATTACCATAAAAGGAATATAATTTGCTCCCTTACAGTCTCCGTATTTCTATAGCTCCTTCTGTCCAGCTGTCTGAAAGTACTCACATTTCTTCTGCAGGGGAGGCAAGTATCATCGCTGCTTCACAGATGCGAAAATGAAAGGGCGGAAACATCGAAGCGAATTTCCCAGGGTCAGAGAATATGCCTCTAACACAGCTACTTTGCAGGGAAATTTAGAGCTCAGTCTTCTTGACCACTGTTTTTTACTTTTCTCGTGATCGTGTTTATAGAAAGAACTAAGGATTATGCAGCCTTCATGAATACATATCTGATAATATTTTGGTAATTAGAACATACCAAATGTTCTAATTCTAATGGAATTATGACTTTTTTTGTTGTTTGTTCTCTTTTTTTTTCTTTTATTTTGTTTTGTTTAGAAGCAGAAGGTTTAAGTGGTCGACAAATTCAGGAATATAATTTATGCACATTAGATTCTATTTGTACAAGATATGCCAAACTAAGTAATAAAAATGTAAAAGATGAATTAGCCAAAATCAGTTGCCAGTCTTTCTGTACTTCTTGGAGTAGATTTCACAATAAAACTCTTAAATAATTAATAGGCTTTAAATAAAAGAATATTATTTTGAAAAATGGGGGGCTAGACCATAGTCAAATACTGCTCTTTCACAGCATGTGATATAACATTTCTTAAAACCAAAAATAAATTCAAAACAAACACCCAAACCTCTCTATTAAAGACAATTCTGCACTGTACGAACTGACACTAAGGACAGTGTTAGCTGAATTCTTCAAATGGGGCGTCTTGGGAAGAGCTTTTGGTAGTTTTGTTAAACAGCAAAAGCACAAGCTATACAGTTGAATAAAAAGTAGTAGAAAAACTGCAACAAACAAACAAACAAACAAAACTACCACCACCACCAACAAAAGTCAAGTCCTTGAACTCTACAGTAAATATTGGATATCCAATTCCAATCTCACAGGAAATTTTAATTTTCTTCTTAGACATTAAACCTACTTTTCAGATTATCTCTTCAGTATATATTTTTACAAATGGTTTGAACATCATATCACAATCCAAGACATATCTGATTTATTTATATGCCTGCTAATGATGTTGTTTTCTGAAAAGAAAATTTTAAAAATATATTACTACATACTAATTACCTAGCTGAAAACACAAAACCAAATTCCCTGCCTTCTTCCTCTACAAGCTCTGCTAACTCAATTAAGCATCTAAATTTGGGTTCCCGGTTGGATACTGTATTTGCAAATTTAGATTTTAATGAATTAAAGTCTGTGTTTCTTTTCAGAGCACTAGTACAGTCATCTTCATTTACTATATATAAAAATTACCAGGAGATAAATATAGAATTCTGAAAACGTCATGTTTAAAAATAATCTTTTCTTCAAGCACGGTCAAGTTCTTCAGAGATAATGAGACTAGGAAAACCCATGCAACCATGACCAAGTACATCAAAGTGATACAGCACATGATGTGATTTATAGATAGTTGGGCAAATTACAGCTCTGCTAGACAGTGGCCATCTTGAGGGTGGAAGGAAAATATTATTTTTGTGGATATAACATCCCCTTTAGAGCAAAGGGATAAGGAGCAATACTCTTACTACCCTTCTTAAATGTGTGAATAAAAGTGAAACAGTATTCCTCCAGGACCAAATCATGACTCACAAAGGAAAACCCCTCTACTTTTTTTTTTTTTTTAAGGTATAAAAATTGATAGTGTGAGTTTGTATATACAAACACACACAGTTTTGTGTGAAAATTGAGAATTTGTAATATGATATCTAAGAAGTCTTGCAACCCAGACTATATCCACAGCCTAGCTGCAGAATACACACAAATGCAAGTGAACATATGGTCACCTGTGAGAAAAAGCATGGGAAGAACAGACTGGATAATCAGTTTTTTTCTTAGAAAACTCGCATAACAGCCAGAGCCAGGAAACTTCGAATTCCACAAATAGTCAAATCTTAGCACTCAAAGACCAGTTTGGAACTACATCCCAGACCTAGGAAGATCTATGTTTGCAAATTGCTGTCATAGAATCATAGAATGGCTTGGGTTGGAAGCGACCTTAAAAATCACCTAGTTCCAATCCCTCTGCCATGGACAGGGATGCCACCCACTAGATGAGGTTGCCCAGGGCCCCATCCATTGTGGCCTTCAACACCTCCAGGGATGGGACATCCACAGTTTCTCTGGCAACCTGTGTCAGCGCCTCACTACCCTTACAGTGAAGAATTTCTTTCTAATGTCTAATCTAAATCTATCTTCTTTTAGTTTAAGACCATTCCTCCTTGTCCTATCATTATCTACCTGAGTAAAAGAGTACCTCTCCATCCTTTTTACAAGACCCCTTTAAACACTGAAAGGCCACAAGAAGGTCTCCCTGGAGCCTTCTCTACTCTAGGTAAATATCCCCAGCTCTCTCAGCCTTTTTTCATAGGAGAAAGCTTTCCCACCCACAGCTTTCTCAGCCCATGTAGCTATCTTGGGAGATGAAGTCTCAGCCATTCACCAGCCAGCAACCCAAACTCTCCTCTTGTGGTGTAGGGAAAGTTTCTACCTGCAGAGAAGCAACCCAACTAGAGTAACTGACAGTGAGGACAATAAGCACCAAAGAAACTCTTTTTTCTTCAGAAGTACTTTCAGTACTTTCAGGGACAACTGTGGGAGAAGACACACCAGGCCCTCCCCTTTCCATGTCACACTCACGGCTATGGCTGAACCACCACACAGTAGGAGGCTAAGCAATGCTGCTCACGAGAAAGATGTAGCTGGTATCTACTCAGCTCTCAAATGTACAGAAAATATCCCATTTTTAGGTTACCTTTAATCTATGCTCCACAAGATTTTCAGGCGAGGTTGGCCTAGCTCAGTGATTCTCAACTATTTTTCTCATGACAGCATTCAAAAGGGATTGTGAAGTAGTGGTAGAAAAGCTTTAGAAGTAAACTGAAGACATCTTACCTATTCCTTGGACTCTTGGGTTTACTTGACAGCATATGAGCCAGTAAAAGATCAAACTGTAAAGAAGTTTGAGGAACACTGGTCTAATCTACAGATGAGAATATTTTAAGTGGCAAAAAGAAAATAATAAAGGTAATGCAATGTGAAAGAGGACAGAAAAAGAAGCCAAGAGATGGCTGTAGAGGCCAACAAAGATGTAAAAAGAAGAAAGAAGGCATTGTACTGATAAGAAAGAAAATCAGAAAAACAAAACAAACATAAACCAAACAAACAATGCTATGGAAAGAAGCTTATTTGGCTTATAACCAGTAACTGTTCACATTTCCCTGTGTTCTGTGCCTTTTCATTGGAACATTTCTCTTTGCTTGCTGAACCAAGGAGAAAACACTGACAGCAGTAGTTTTGAGCAGACAGCACAAGTACTACTTACTGCTAAACAGAAGGAGAAAAATTAAAGAACCAAAAAATTGTGGTATGTGTGTGCATGTGTGCAATGGCTAAGATCTAGCAGATTGAAAATATATTCTTCAAGAAAACTTAGAAAACATAAATTTAGAAGAGACCCAAAAATGAGTACATGGCATCCTTTTACATCACAGGGATAACTAACCGTAGACTGCACATCATTGGTTTGGTTTTCATAACGTTTCCACTGTGTGTTTAATATCTTTCAGCCAGCTCTCCAAACACGGAATAGTTTGCTCTTAGATAATGAGGCCAAAACTAAACTTGCAGAATCAAATATGACAAACCCAGGTGCAGAACTCCCATATTCTTTCATGTCATGCTTTCATGTTCTTAAAAAAGACTAATGAGGGACAAAAAAGGGCAAAAATATTACCCTTCAATATGATCCCTTGTTTATTAGAGCCAATATGATTAGCTGTGAGAACAGAGCATTGGAACACCAGAGAATGGTGGTCTACTCCTGGCTCTGCTTCTGACCTTAAGGTTAGTCGTGGTCAGACAGTTCCTTATCCGTGCCTGAGCTTCCTAGAATAAAGAGACACGATAATGATACTGACCTTTAAAAAGAGCTTTGAACCTACTGATCAAAAGTGCTATGTAAGAGTCAGCTTATTATTATTTTGGTTACTGAAGTTAGTTGAAAGGCTCCCAGTGGCTTTAATCAAAACTTCTCATTTCAGGCTCCCAAATCCTACCTGAAGGACAAAGTTTCCCAAAATTCAGTTAAGATACACATGTACTAAGTCAACGGCCATCAGCCAGCACTGCCCAGCGGTTATATGTTGCTGCTTCTGTGTGGCAGTTGTGGTTAAACAAATCAGTTCTTCTGGGTGCCTTTCTACTAAAGGAAAGCAGTAGATAAATACCTGCACCAGAAACATTTCTGTGTACAGGAAGGTTTTGATTTAGGATTTGTCAATAATTTCATCCTTGACAAATTTTGCCTCTTAACTACAGCCTACCAAGCTGGCCTGGTGACTGCTGTACTGTTGTGGTCTACACGGAGTGTTAGGATTTTTACAGATTAAGAAGAAATCTTTATGTCCTTGACCCAACATGTAATTATAATACATACAAAACATGCTCTTAAAATAAAAGTGTTTATTCCGGTATTGTTACTGCGTGCTGTTTACCAACTGCTATGTTTAAGCTAAAAACCCTTTGATTTTGCCTGATGAATGAAGCATACATACAGTCTATGGTGCTTCCTGCTACCATATCCCTGCAAGAATGTTGCAAAGGAACAGTATAGGACTACAAACACTAGGTTCACTCTGTAACCTTTCATTTTCTGAGTGAGCCCAGAGAAGTCCCCACAAGTCCCCAGAGAGGTACAGCTCAGAGCAGCCTCCTGGTAGAGCAGGTATATGGGGGTTGTTGTGTTGATGGTATCTTTATACAACGTCCATCTACTTGCACATATAGTGTCTTAATCAAAGCATTTAAGTGATCTCTATATATTCTGCTGGTAAGATTTGTCACTGATAAAGGCATGTGACATCTCTTACATTAGTGTTCTTCTTTAATGAGATGCAAGCACATGAATAGTGTTGTTTAACATATATCTCCTTCAGTCCTTATGTGGCTTAGACCACCGCAAATTACACTTTGTAACTTATCACTCCTTTGCTTTTCACCATTTACGTCACTATATATTTGCAATTTCCTCATCCTGAGCAATGACAACAACCTTGTCAGCTTCAATTGTGTGCTTCTGTAAGAGATGAAAACTGGAGACTTCACGGAAAAGTTTTAATTTTTGAAATGTCAAGTAGTTTTCATTAACATTTGAAAGATATATACATTATATATGTCTCAGCTCACAAATATCTATATTTCTATGAGGATATCATTACTGTATATGATATTGGTACACAAGCATATATGTAGGTTGCAAGTGCCCACTACTGATACTGATACTACTACATATCTTCATCATAAGATACATGACAATGGTAAAAATATACGAAAACTGAAAATATACCACAACGTAAAGGAGTAAGAAGGCCTATCTAAACATGAAATAACTATGTTACCAGACATAATTATAGGCTTTGTCACATTAAAATATCACCAAGATCTGGGGCCCAATTCTGACACAGCTCCCACCTGCTAATCAGCACTGTGCAGATGCAGCCTGGGGCACAATTTCAGTTCTCAGATGCTGTGCTGTGGCTTTTTTCCATTGTTATCTCAGTCAACATCTTTACTTTTGTAAGATGGATATTGTACTACCACCCTGTTACACATTCCAGGAATATGCACACAGCAAGCAGCTCGGCATCAGCTCACACATGAACAGCCTTAGCTCCCATAAAATATTCATTCATTTAAAAAATATTTGCACCCTGCTGTCAAACTTAGACAAATTCATACTGAGCTTCAGAAAATAGCTGTTTTAATGGTAAATGATGTTCCAGAAACCTCTTTCAGGCTAAACACTCTCGTCAAAATTATTTTAATAAGAAAGATTAACAATTTCAACATTAGCTGTTAATCCCCTTTCATTTGAAACTGTGCTGATAAAATTCTTTGCTTGTCATTCAAATAGTAAGTAATAATTATAGATTTGGGGCCTCCATCTCTTGCTTCATTAATAGTAAATTGCATGGAAGTCTGAAGCATAAAGTCAGCTTTGATACATCTCAAAATGCAATTTCCATAGCTTTCCTTAGCTATGTACAATTAATTACAGAGTTAATAAGGGGAATATGTTAATGAAAGGAAAATTATTCACTCAGACCACCTGGTCTTATCAAATTTCTTCAATATGTTTTCTTCTTTCTGTGAATTTGGATGACAGCAACAACACAACTCATGGTATGTCTTGTTGCTCCTTAATTTTTTTTTAAAAAAACTAGCTAAGATCCACTGAAATTAAATAAGAAAAGAATGTAAGAACTAGTCAGTACTAATTAACTGACTATTTGTATTCTCACGTTCAGAATCTTTTTAATTTTAAAGCAAAAATGCTTAAATGCCTTTGTAATGATCAGATTCTCTTCAATCTCAGAGTCTAACTATAATGCATCCAGTAAGGAGACACTGTTTATTTTATTTTATTTTATTTTATTTCATTTTATTTTATTTCATTTTATTTTATTTTATTCTTTAAAGGAATGAGTTGCATATGCATGTATTTAATCAAATAAGTACAGGTGCATACTTCAATTCACTGCACTGTGACAGCTATAGGAGCTTAGTTGCTCTGCACATTAGGGTTACTGATATTCATGGGAATGCTTTAGATAGTACAAACAGCCAGGTCAAAAGTAGGAAAACCTTTACATAATTAATCTTTAAAGTAATACGGTTGTGATACATGGTCAGAGAAATGTTTTTTAAAGACATGCCGAATCTAGAAACCAACCATCTTCAACAGACATTAGTGGATTTACTACTAACCAGACTGAGGGCAGAAACATTTTAGGACCCTGGTGCCAGCCCTCGTAGCTATTCCAGTAAGAAAAGGGCAGGGAATAATTCCCAGAGCAGTAACAAGTCACACTTGAAGGAGGTGATGCTTGTGAGAGCTTTGTCACCCCTCCTTTCTATTCTTAGTTCAATGAAATGGTACAGCAAGCAGCCAGAAACAAGGGGCAACTCTTAGTTCTCCCCACCTTTGATTTGTTTTCTTTTGGCCAGCTGGGCAACCTCATGAAGCACCAGCACACAGTTTTAGGACAAGAGGATGAGAGAGATAAAACACCATAGAGGGAGAGCTATCAACTAGAAAAAATGAGGAGATATTAACCCAACTTGAAACAAAAAAAAGACTTACATAAAAGAGAGAAATTCATAGCAAAAGTGTGTGTTTTATAAAGACATGCTAGGGATGATGGAATATTTGAGGGTAATAGCTTTCCACTTTATCTGGTTTTGACCAAAAAAATAACACAGTCCTCTCTTATAAAGCACAAATACTATGTCATCCACAACCATACTTCACAGATTATTTTAATGTTTATCTCCTTATTTAGAAAATTTCCCACAGCTGTGTCGTGGGTGCATATGTAAAATTTGATCATCACAAGAGCAGTTTGCCTGTGTCCTACACATTAAATTTTCAAAATATCACCCAAATTCAGATACCTCACTTACAAAACACTGCCAAATGAAGGCTTTATCCCAGAAAGAATTTCAGAAAGTGAAGTATGTATGTATATATTTTTTAATCTTGCCCTGAAGATGAGCATAAACAGACTCTTGAATCAATGGATTAAGGTGTCTTCAGTGGCATCTTAACCAGAGCATTTCCAATAACTTCTGCTGGTATAGCCCACAAGAAGAGAAGAAGATCTCCAAAATACCACTGGAGACTTCCTGGGTAGCTTAAAGTGCAACTGGTATGTTAGTGCAAAAACACAGTGCCAATACGATATCATAGAATCATAGAACAGTTTGGGTTGGAAGGGACCTTAAAGACCATCTAGTTCCAACCTTCTGCCATGGGCAGGGATGCCACCCACTAGATCAGGTTGCCCAGGGCCTCATCCATCCTGGCCTTGAACACCTCCAGGGATAGGGCATCCACAGCTTTTCCGAGTAAACTGTTCCAGTGCCTCACCACCCTCTGAGTGAAGAATTTCTTCCTAACTTCTAATCTAAATCTCCCCTCCTTCAGTTTAAAACCATTCCCCCAAGTGATATCCCTTCTTTATAAGTACCACTAAGCTAACTGCAGTTTCATCCCAAACTCATGTATTTTCAGAAGCTCTGAAGTTTAGTCCCATTACTACACATTATTTGATCTTAATGGTGCATCATGTATGCAACCTGCACGAGCCCTTTCATTATCCCACAATGAGTCAAAATTCACTCCCTTTCAATGCCTGAACTCTGCTAGCAGCTCAGAAATATATAACTCGTATTATCATCCCAGGACTCCTGCCTGAGAAATCCTTCTGAACCACCTTCTTTTTAGTGCCCTTCTCCTTATAAATAGGCATTTTCACCTGTTAGATCCAAAAATGATCAACTGCTACATCTGCTACACTGTGTTATCAATGACTTGATACAATAGGACAAATACAGAGAAAAATAGTTTGTTACTTAGGATAAGTCTGGAGACAAAAGAAAAGACCAGTAGCCTCCTTGATGAGTGTTCATCTCTGGTTTCTATCACTAGTGAGACTTTAAAAGCAGCTGTGGACCAAGGAACATCCCTTGTTTTCAATCTGAAGAATCAAAAAGCAAATTATTTTCATTAAACAACCTCCTATCACCTCTTTTGCTACTTGCTACAACTGGTACTAGTCTTGTCTTGACACCAATTGGACCTTCACTAGAAATGGAGAGAACCTGAGAGAATCAGAAAAATCAGATAGCCACCAGGTTTTGTGTCAGCTGTGGCAATGATCCCTTCTTTTACTTGTGCATATAGCTGCACAAGCTAGTTCAATAACAAATATTTCTCCCAATGTCACACTTTTAAAATTAGCACTCTAGAATGTTAATAGAGATGCTTTCTTCATCTTTCTACTAAAAGCCTTTTTTTTCTTTTTTTTCTTTTTTTAAGGAACGGGAAGGTACACGATAGCTAAAAGTGTTCAACCAAAGCAGCTTGTACAAAGCTGAAATAAACACCTCACTGTGAAGCACCAGACGAGGATGTAGTCACAGAAATTTGGCAAGTTATTGCTAATCATGAATACATTTGGGAAAAATAACCAACAGGGAAAAATTTAGGGAAAAAAGAGATTTTGAAATTAATTTTGTACAATATTCAAGATGAACATTTTTCTTGACTTAACACTGACTCTGTAATTGTCGTTATTTCCTAAGGACCGTTCAACAGGATTAATATAGAAAAAGGGAGGCAACTGAACATGAAACAGAAATAAAAATGGAAGAATCAAAGGGTAACATGTTCATGAATATGTTTTCTGAGTTTTATTGGAGAAATCTATGTACAACATACATCCATTTATTAGATTTATGGTTCTATTAGTTGAACTGTTTTTCTATGCAAGAAGACTTTTTGTACTTTTCTTTGTAGCTTTTCTTTGCTCCTGTATATCAAGTCCTGGCTTTAAACAAACAGAAGCAAATGTCTCCAAATGATTTAAAAAATGCGGGAGGCAAAAAAATGGAAATGAAAGGATAAATGCCATTTCATCAGCAGAAAATCTTTCAGGAGGCAACCAGCTCTGCTTGTTCCTAAAAACGTGACAACTCAGGGAGAGGGGTAAAGATTTTCCCATCCACAGTATTTATGTCTTTGGGGGATATTGGCTATCTTGTCACTGAGTAATGCTATATGCACAGCAGCTTTTTCCCACATGGCTTCTCTAGTCTGACTGTCCATGATGAAATGGCTTTTAGGTCCAAAGCCTTCTTGGGACTTGCATTTTGTGAGACTACTACAACTATTTATACTGGTGGAATTGAAAAATAAACTGGGATTCAGATCCACTTAGTACATGTGTAAGGAGTTCGTGCTTTTAACTAAACTTTGCCACTGACTTTTCTCTTTTCCCATGTGAGGGAGGATTTTTATTTGTTTGTTTTCTCAGTCAGAAGCTTTTTTAAACAGGGTATTTATAGTCTTTGAATTCATGAAGAATTACAGCGAAAATAATGGTGGTAGAAGGAAAAAAAAACAAAATAGAAAACAATCAAACAAAAACACTAAATAATCAAGTATGCCATAATTGTGACAAAGACCTTGTTTTCCCTACCTGTACTCCTCACCTTTGTCTCTGCTAGCATTAATCACGCCTGCAGCATGTGTCCCCAGGCAGTGCAGTATGCTCACATACTGTTCATCATGCTCCTTCATTCAGGAAATGTTTTGTGTGCATAGGGATTAAATTGAAGGTGGAAAGTACACCTGCATCTAGCACAGCGCTCACATCCTGAAATTTGTCTCTTTATTTAGAGAAGTGCATTTAGATGCCTTTTGCTCGTGCTTTTATTACATCTTTAAGAGTAAAATCTAGGAATTTCAACAAAATGTAGTGGAGGATTTAACATGCACTTCTTTCTTGTTAGAATGCATCTTGTATCACACAACTCCACACTCTTCCACATTCAATTAAAAGAAAATCTATAACCCACAGAGTTCATTTTCAAACAAGGTTTATTTTAAAAAACAAGAGTGAGGGGAAAATTGCTTTTAACCATCTAAAAGTTATCATGCAGAGACTATAAGATACCAATGTCATCAAAAAGCCCCAGGTGCAACCTTGGAAACTATTCCCTCTTTGTCACCCTTCTCAGTCCCACAGCAAGTCTTCCATTGATTAAGCATAACAATGAAACTGGATGCAAAATTCTACATCTTGGCTATGATTGGTTTCCCAGCAGCAGGTCTCTGTCCCATGTCCCCCTGGATGGGGTTGTGTCCCAGGAGGTGCTCAAAGGCCAAAAGATGACTCTCCTTTGACAAGAAGTTCTTATATGAGGCCATCCTTTCCTTCTCTATGGGGAAGGTCCTTTTGGTTTTGTAAGCATATTGCCAAGAGGATCAAGTGGCGTTACACCTCCTCCACACAAGGCCCTTGATTTCAGTCTTTAGTTCATTTGCTCCCACTACCTCGTTCAGCCCCATTACAATACTTTCTTCTCCTTCTGAAAAGTAGAGTATGAAAGAACTATCACAGATAGTTCACCAGCTTTATACCCTCAGAGAGAAGACTCCTCAGACTTCCAGCTTAAACAACTACCAAAAAGGGTCTTTTGGAAATTCACACTTTCTGAAACTCTAGTTTATGTATAATACTTCAAATGTTGCATGTCTTTCTTTACAAGGGAAAAGTAATAAAAGAAAAAACACAGAAAATAAGTTATGCTTCTGCAAATTCCCTCTCATACATGGTATTCAGATAATTAACTCAAAATGTTACCAAATGCATACATTCCCTTTTTGCAGCACAGTTCTTCATTAAAAAATAAATAAAAAATAAAAAATTAAGGTTATAATTATTTTAAGCAAACAATACAAATAGGGATACAACCTCCCTAACTTGTGCTGAACTTGTGCTTGAGCATGAAAAAAGAGACTCCTCGATCTAAGCTGGAGATACTTGGAGACATTGAAAAGCCATCTGGACATGGTCTTGGGCAACTGGCTCTACGTGTCCCTGCTTGAGCAGAGGGGTTGGACAGAGTGACCTCCAGAGTTCCCTTTCAACCTCAAACATTCTGTGATTCTGTGAAGTTGTGTATGTCAATGGGATAGTGCAAGCAGAACAAGAGGCCTCCAAAGAGAAGACCTCTGTCTGCCTAATTCTCTGGAGACTTTCATAGCCACCCACTCTCTTCACCAACTAGAAAGTGAGTTTATGGAATCAAGTCAGAAACAACACTTCATCAAGTGCCTAAACTGTAAGTATCAATTAGGAGCCCAAGTCAAGTAGACTAAATCTCTCCTGGACACCTTCAAAACCCCCTGGTCCTTTTGCTGGACTACAGTGGAAGTGTGGCATGTTATTAGGACTTCTCTTGGCACTTGAAATATAGATGTACATATGGGAATAAAGTGGATGGATGTCCAATTCCGAGTTTCTATTCTTTCCCTTGCTCTGACCTTCTGAAAAATAATTGTTTTCATGCAAAATCAACGGTGACTGAAATGAGGGCACATCTTTGCTGTTGTTGATGCTGAAACCAGCCAGTCAGCGCCACAAACACGACTGCATAAAACATGCTCCTCTAATTACACTTTCCAAAGTGCTTGGATCTTTCAGAAAGATGATGGAATCAGTAAGTGCCATATGGGCCATCCTCCTGCTGCAAGTATGAGGAAAAAGAATGTGAAAAAGGAAAAAAAGCTCCGAATGTTGTTATCACCGTCCTTCTGGGCCTCCCGAGTCCTCCCTACTTTCTACTGCCAATAGTATAAACTACCTCATGCTACTGTCAGCAGTACAGAGATATTGCCTTTGCTGTACAGGAAACTGACAGAAATGCAGATTTTTTCTTTGAAAGACTGACTTGAGTCTAAGTGAGGAGACTGCCCCACCAGCACACGGCTTGGAAGATTCCTGGTTTCTCCAGACCTTGAGTACTATAAATGATTGGCTAACCTAAAGTAGGCAGTCCTCTAAAAAAGGAGTACCTGTGGCCAACCACCAACTCCAACAAACTCAAGTTTCGGGCGTTTTGGACAACATTTCAGGTACAACCTGCTGTTCCTTTCCAGCAAACTAAATCAGCTTTACAGAAGCATTTCTGACCAACAGTACCTGTGAGCAACAAAGGGACTACATGGAGTCATTCAGCAGTTGCAGATAGATTTCTTCCAAGTTATTTCCATTAAAGGCTTATTCTGTTTATATATCAAAATAAAATATTTCCTGCTGCCACTTTATACAGTAATCCATTGTTTCACGTTCTCTGGGGAGGCCTTGGCACCTATGAACAATAAAGACTGAGGAACTCTAACTCCACTAACTGCTGATTCGCTGCACACTGTGGAGCTGAAAAACACATTTACAGAGCTATAAGTGCATTTACCCTGCAAAGCAGATGGCATTTGCCATTCTTACTGGGCCCCTTGCTAATATTTCTTGTTGCTTTTTTAGGTATTGAGATATCTTTCATGAAAAATATCCATAAAAATTCAAAAGGTAAGAGGATTTTGGCACAAGGAAATAGGAAGAACTGGAAAATTTCTTGCACTGAATGATCTAAAAGTTTCAAAGCGGGACTCCTCACTCCCCTTGACTTGTAGATGCAGGACAAAGGGAGGAAAAACTCATCTCTGAGCCTTTTTTATTGCTGAAGTTCAACAAGCTACTGTGTCTCCAGAGGGAGAGAAATTCAGGCAAATAAATATTACAGATACATGCATTTATTTTTGAGGAAAACATAAATTGGGTCAGCTCTCCAGTTTCAGTGTGACCCACAGTGACACAAAACATGAGCAATTCTGATCAAGTCCAATCATCTGCCCTAGTGCTGTAGCTGCATGATGCTGATCTTCCCATGTAAACCTAGCCTAGCTTCGCCTTCATCAAATCTTGATTTTATGGTTTAACTACTTCCCTTAAGTAAACAACCCCACTGCCTGCCTGACCCTCCTATTAGGCTTGCCCTGATATCCAAGCTAAATGCATCCTTTCGACTCTAACCCATATTTTCTTCCTAATTGTATCATCTGTGTCCATTAAGAACAATTTTTCCCCATCCCATATTTCAAAGCACAACACGCAGACTCCCCTGAATCACTGATTTTTGTTTGTTCACTTTAGACTAAACAAATTAACTATTTTTATTCTCTCTGTGTGGTTTGTACTCTCAAGACACTACAGTGTTTCTTTTACCCTTCACTGAACCCCCACCACCTAAGATATAACATATGCTGTTAGATCGCTAACATATGTATGAGTTCATTCAGGGTTAAATAGGATTGACTGAATTATGGACACTGAACACCGTAAGAGTGATCTTGTCCAACCTCATCCTTTTCTAAAGTTTATTCGCAGACATAAGAAAAAATTATTTCTTGCAATTTTGCAGAAATTTACATATCTAGAATACGTGGTTCCCATATGCAAATTTCTCTCCTTTAAACTTGGGATTTTTTTTTTATTTAAAGATTTTTCTTAATAATATAATCAAAAATAAATTTGCTCAATTTAAAGTAGTAGGAATTGTTTGGAAATATCAGATGTGTATTTCCATCTATATAGGAAATTTTGCTTTTATTTCCATAGAAATATACTGCCTTAGAACCTTACCACAGGAATTTGTATTTATTTTCAGGTTGGACAATTAGAGTACTTTTTTTCTCAAGCATTTCAGTTAACTATGAAGTGAAAATCAAGTTAATTTTATACTAGTTAGGCAAAAGTGGGACAGTAGAAACTGTGACATGATTTTCTGCCATTGCTGCTCCCCTTCCAAACCACACTTGCGTATCAGTGTTTAACACAATATTTAATTAAGTCTTTGGGGGGAAAAGACTGGGCAAGGGAAGAAGTATTTACTCAGGATGACACACTGGTATGAAGAGTCTGGTTTTCAAACCTGTCCTGCTTTTGCTCAGTTTTATAGCTGACCTGACCAAGGCTGAAGAAGGTCAGTAATGTGGCTGGAGTCAAATTAGCTCTTTGGGTTTTACCTACCTTCATTTCCATTTTCCATTAGGTGAGGTGGCTTAAAAGACCTCAGAGCATCTGAGAAAACTGTACTCCCAAAAATAAATCCAGAAAAAGAGAAAGAAGTTGAAAAACTATGACCCAAAAGTATGGCATCGCGGAGAGAACCTTCCTTCTCAGAAATAGCACTTGTAAAACTTCAGAATTGCATAAATACAACAGGGAAGTTTCCAAAAGCATGGCAATGCTACCAACTGGAATGGGTGCTTACATGAGGTCAGTACTACTAATAAATAGCAGAAATCAAATATAGGAAGCAAAATAACACCTGACTTATTATCTTCACCATCACCTAGCTTCTTCTCAGCCAATTTCAATGTACTCTACAAAGACACCAAATAATTAAAGGAAGAGGAAAATAAGGCACAAAACCCAGGGGGTTGCTCCCCAGCTCTCCCAGCAGGACGCTACCAGTGACAGAGAGACAGAATCAAACAGCAAGTCCCAACCACTAGACTCTGTCCTGGGCTGCTAACACTGCTGCATACATACAGTCAGATCTTCACGTGTCGATCTTCTACACTGATACCAATTGCAAGTCATGTTTGGAAGTAACCCAAGTTTTCCCATGCAGACCCCATTAACAGAAGATATTTGTATCATTTCAAACATAGAAGAGATACAGCTTAGAAGAAATCCTGATAAGGATAACTAAATTCAGGCTAGTCTCAAAATTCAGGTCCCTCTCCGTTCAAACAGTAATGAAAAAAAATGTTCCGTATTGCTAATATTCTGTTGCATTCTCAGCTCAGATACCTCTACACAATAACAACACACAAGAAAAAGAGGGAAGCTGATCAGAAATTCAGCAGTTTTCTTCAGTTGTCCAAGCTGAGTTAAACATAAATTAATAGCACAAAAGGACAAAGCGTGACTTATCTTTTTTAAAGCAAGCACACAAAAAATTTGTATGTCCGAGATAAAAGAATATTCCCCAGAGAGAAAAATAAACAATACAATGAGAAAGAAATGGAAATAAAAATCCTCTTAGTTTTAATTATACAAGGCTAAGCTTACCAGTGAAGCTCAGGAACACTTTTGATGTGTGAACAGACAGCTTCCGTTCCTTTAAAAGTTAACTCTTGCCAAAAGCTGAGCAGGCATCTCGCATTCTGACAACATTGCACGTGCCGTGAAGAAAAACCACCTTACCAAGATCATGTGGCCGGTGGAGATGTCCATGTTGGACTGGACAGGCTCCTCGCACCAGGACGAGGTGCTGCTGCGGGCCGAGGGGCTGGGAACGGGCCCATCGCTGAATTGTGAAGAAACGCTATTGATTCGAGAGGCGTGCAGCGGCTCCGGGCGATCAGATGTCTTCACTGCCATGCGCTGACGGCATAGCTCCTAGAGAGAGAAAGGAAGAAACAACCTACGGTTAAGAGTAATTACAGGATACACTCTACTGAAGACATATGATTTACAATATGTTTCCAGGGCTAGAAGTGTTTTCCCCCTCACCGCAGTGATTTTTGGGAGGCTGTCTGTTCTGTTCTGTTCTGCACATCTACAAAGATTAAATACTCAATGAAATTACTACATGCTGGCTCTCCTAACCTTTCAAAAGTTTAATTACGACTGTGTGCCTATTGCCTTTCATGATAACAAAAAATAATATTCTGGAGCTTGACTTTCCGAACAGATCTCCCTTTTTTCCCCTACCACCGCCCTGCGATCAGCGCAGCAACTTTTGAACTGTGCAACCTACTGAAGTTAATGGGGTTGCACAGGAGTAATCGAGAGCACTGCTTGGCCCGGAATATGCAAACTCAGCAAGCTCAAGGCAACTGAATTGATGTGCCCTCCACTATAAATTCTAGTTGATAGATGCATCATTTCTCTTCATTAAAATAGCAAACTCACAACGCTTCCTCCCTGATGTGGGGCAGAGAGGATGAAGAATGACATTAATGAAGAATAAAAACAGAAATCTGTCATTGTATTGTTTAAGCAGCTTTGGCAAACAGAGAAAATTCAAGCTATCACACACTCTAATGCAAGCCATGTAAAAACACCAAAATGGATTGCACTGTGAATATATATTTTCACTTGTGCCTGTGCATAGAATTCATGTAAAAATACAGAATTCTGGTTACATAACGCAAAATCCTACTGGTAAAAGCAACTCCCTACAGTACAAAATTCTGACTAATGGGATAAACAGACCCACAGTTATGCTGTGATTGTTATAATGCTCTTAGAATCACTTATGTGTGGTAAAATCTCAGAGACTATAATAAAATTATCATTTTTAACATATGTCTATTGTCCATGAGAGACACTTGGCTGCCTGTGTTGCACAGCAAGAGAGGCTAGTCCATGGGATCTGGACATATTGCACACGCGGTGTGGCTGCACATTTGTCTCGGATTACTCATTCTGCACAGACGAGTCCTAAGAGCGCAGCCTCTTGCCTCAGGCTAACAAAATAATACAGTCTGAAGAATTCATACTGTTGAAATGCTGGGGCCTTTGTTTTCTTATTGACTGATAATACAGTTACAGCCCAAGTGCCATCAGTAGGATGATCTAAAAAACTCCATATATCAACTGCAATAAAATCTTTTTTTCATATGGGAGTTAGAAATGTAACTTGAGGAGTATGTATTTTTTTTTTGACCTTGCAAACTTTAGGACACTGAAGAGGGATCCTAATTCATTCAGTAGCAAGCATTGAGACTTCTCTTGCCTCAATGTGGCAATGATTAAAGACCCATCCAAACATTTTCCATCTGTCTGCCTTTTACCAGAGCTTTTGTTTGATTTGCCATTAGAGGTGCTTATGTAGAAGTTTTCTGTATTTATAAAATGTAGGGTTTTTTCCTCACTTCCACTTGAATGTTTTCTGTCACTTGGTACCTTAGTTTCTTAGTTACGTTATCAACTTTATTTATTTTAGGCCAAATATTAGAAAACAAAAACAGCAACAACAAACCTTGAATATAGGGCCAAAGGAAAAAAACCTCTCCTCCTTTTTTATGAAGGATCACACACGTCATCAGAAAAGACAGCAATAGTACAGAATGGCTGTTGCTAACCTTGGAATGACCTTGCGGTAGTGTAATTTCAAATCCCTACTTTTAGCAGATTTTGGGAAAAGCATAACAGTGCGGAAGCTTTTTAGACAGAAAAATAAATCTGCAGAAAACCAAAAAGCTGTTCAGATGTTTAGATACCAGCCATTCTCAGAGGTAATAGTTTACTGGACTAGACAAAACTACAAAAAGTAAAAGGTATAAAAATATGTAGTCTATCACACAACTGCTGAAAGGATGTGTCTTCTGGCTAGCATGCCATGTGGCGTAAATATGAATTTGTCTTATTCTAATAGACATCCTGCCACTTGACTCACCCCAACTCTCTACTAACAATAGCATTTGTACTCAGACAGGATCTTTGTTTTTAAGTTGATCTGTTCCTGCTGCTCATATCCTGCCCCAAGTCATAATCCTCTGCTTTTACAAGTGGTTGCTGTGGAAAGGATTACAGACCTCTGCTAACAAAAAAGAATCAGGAACAAGTGAACTCTAAGAAATTAATATTAGCAAATGTAAGTTGTAAAAGAAGTAATATTATAACCAACTGGTTCTAGATTAGATTAACCTCCCTAAAAATGCTTTGGACAAATTATTTAATATGCTACTAAGAAAATCTGTTTTCAAGCCACAGTTTAACATTAATGGTCCTCATGAAGGATGGTAAGGTTGAGAAACATGGCAAATATAAGTTTAAAGAAAAAATTAACTTTATCTCAGATACCAAAGGATTTCTTTCCTGACATATATACAACCAGAACAATTATTCCCAGAACTGTTGTAACTGTCAAATACCTTAAACAAAGCAAGCACGTCACTGTACACCGCCAGAAAAATGTTTAATGTAAACAGGAAGGTCAAATCAGAGTTGCAGCAAAAACACCACGGAGTTTCTTGATTGGTGTTTTAAATCACCAAGACAATGGGTTTTTCCCTGCCTGTAAACAGATTTTTTTGTTTAATTAATCTCTAGATTGGTCTAATGGCCCTTGGCAACTCTTCCTTCCCCCAGTCCCAGCCAGCCCAGGCTGAGGAACCTGCCTATCCCCACGTGCTAGGGACACCTACAGCTTTATCAAAGCCACCCCTCCGCTAAGCCTGACCATCTTGCCCCCTCTTGGGGTTTTTCATGTAGCTTCATCTACAACGCCATCTACAAAAGCTTCAACACGTTTTGTTTTGAGGGTCCAAATGGATTCCTTCAGGACACATGGACTAGGGATGTCCAACTCAGGGCAGGTACGTATCTAAATGTGGGATTTGGGTTTGTTTCATCCCTAAGGCAGGCTGCTCTGGCCCTCTCCTGTGAAAGGTGTTGGGAGTAGTGGGGTCTCAACACATGGGATGTTTCTCAACTGGTGCTCTCAGGAAACACTATCCCTGGGCACTTACTGAGGTGGGACCATTTCACAGGCATGCAAAGCCCTGAGTGGTTAAAACCCTCAGTACTACCTGTTATCTATTCACCTCTCTGCACGCTCAGGTATGCTCTTTCTTTTCTCCAAAATCTTTACTCTCATAAGCATTTAGCAAAACAGCCATCCACCAAACCACAGTTAGAGTTCAGACTTGACTAAAATGTCAAAGCTGCAAACTGCATGAATGACACAAACAGACGTATTTCTGTATTGTCTCAGCACATGCACCATTAAAAATATTTTCTAAGAAAGAATTCAGTTTACTGCTGCACTTCTATATTTAGCAGAGTGGCTGAGGCTATTTCTGCCATATAGCAACTCTGTAATGTCTAGCCTTTGTTTGTATATAGTTCGGGTGCCATTCTTCATTTAAAAACATCATTTACACCTAAAAAAGCAATCATAATGCATACAGTGAAATATGAAGAAATGATCCTCCTGACCCTTCAGGCTATGATCTAATGGATGGGTTGGACGTAAACATTTATTTAAAAGGTAATTTGAAGTTTATGACATTATTTCCCATCACATGGGAATTGCTATCATACTGAGGCACTTACTCTGTTTTTTATTTCCCAACATTTATTATCAAACTTATGTGGCGGTCACATGCAATATATAATGGAAAAGTAATATCGCTGTGTGACAAAAACTGCCATAACCAAGATAAATATTCTGTAAATAATGTCCAGTTAAATGAGTTCAAAGTACAGCACAATGATCATCTGTAGAGAGCTTTTTATTTGAAACATAATTGATAACCTTAAACAAACCATAAACAGTATTCTCAGAAAAACCCTGGACCTCTTCCAACGAGGTTTTAAAGTGTTTCTAATACTTGGTTGTCCTCACAGAGATACAGAGAAGCACAAAGCAGCAATTATTTCCTAAGGTACAAGAAATGGATTTTCAGATCCATACAGTCCACTTGTGAATGAACCACATCATGCCATAAATGTAGTTTACCCAAATCGAATGAAGGGCATCAATAGAGTTGTTGTGCTTAATGGACAACAACTCATGGACAGAGAGCCAGTCTTACCATGCTGCTTTGTTAGATGGGGTCTCTGAACCTGAAGAGAAGAGTAAGAAACTCTCCTCTCAGCCAAGGAGGCCTTGTGCCTCTTCAGAAATGAACCCCACAGTCACCTCACTATGGTTTACTGAAATATTTGTTTTGGTAGAGAAAACCCTGTATAAACCCCGGTAGGGAGTAAGAGGATAGGAGTGTCTGACACTAAAACCAGTCTGAATGATGGTCAGTATTGAATCATTTCCCCCGTATTCAGTTTCTACAGGAGCAGAGCTTTGAACCCTGCTAGAGAAGACACCCCAGAAGGCCTGAGGAAAGGAGTCCCCATGCATGAGAGGTGGCTGCTGTCAGGCCAGCACAGACTGGTGAAGGACTCGCTCCTGTTGGCTGGGGACAAAGCCTCCCATGAGTGGCTCTGTTGATGGTGCGCAGGGCAAAAATGTCTCCCACACCGATAAAACCCTACACAACTGCACGACACCATCATTATCTCACCCAGGAAAAATAAAAGCATTATATCCACCATCTCTTGCTACTATTTGCAAAAGTGGAATTTAAGGCAAAAAGCAGCCACCTCAAAGCAGCACATCACAGGCAAAGGACATACACTGGGCATCCCAGTTAAGGGACAGCCAACGTGCACCTCTGTGTTATGTTCATTCCTCATAAAGATGAGCCACTCCATCCCCAAGCTGCCTGGAATTAGGATGCTGCTGTTCATTAAAATACCTATTTCATGCAATAATCTTCAGGTAGCCCTAGTCCAGCCACTAACCGTGACACGTGCACTGTTCACATCCAGCTGGTACCAGGTGTACTATAAATGAAAATTTTCAGTCCAAAGTAAATGAAAGTAGCTTCCTACCTAAAATACAGTTGTCCTTCCCCAGTTACAGTCACCTCAGACTTGCTCAACAAGAACCTGGGATCTGAGGGAAATTTCAACTTTCTAGTTTATTTATATAATATATATATATATACACACAATTTCATTACTCTATATTCATGAGTCTTTTTTTTTTTTAAACCGAGTCCCAGACTTACATAATTCCAAAAATAAAGTTGAAGAAATAGGCCTGACATTTCCAGTCTTTTCAAAATCTTTTGCTTAACAAATTCAAATGGAAATCACCTGACCTAGTCCAGAAACAACAGTGGCACAATTATTTCCTTACATTTTTAAAAAATGTAAGAAAGAATAAACACTTCCATAGTATAGTTATTAAAAAAATGCAGAGACATTAAACCAAGAAAAATGCTGTTTATTAAAACTGGTAGATGAGCGTACACAAAGCCCTTTCAACTTGACCTGCCTAATGTTCTAGCAGAAACAAGTAACAAATGTACAGAAACCCTGTATTTAATTTACACGTGAAACAAAATTGTTTTGCAGAAGTTTTAAATTAAAAATGCTAAGTATTAATTCTAAAAGATCCTAGGCTATACTTTGTAATAAAATAAAGAGAACTAAGAATATACATAACCTTTTATAAGCTAGGAGTGGAAAAAAAAGAGATCTTTAAGAATTCAATTCTTCTCGCTTTTAGTACGTTTAAGTGAATATTAATCTTTCCCTTCCTTTAAATTAAGGATGTATCATTCACTGGATGAGGTGAAGTCTGCACTTACAGCATGGAGTTACACATTTTGCGATAGATGCAGTCATAATGCAGTGAGATTTAAAAAATGAAAAAATAAAGTAAGCTCATTTTTTTTTAAACAAATGAATCTAGGACTACAAACATCATTATTCTCTAACCAAATTTGCTTAGTGTTACTACAGGGTGAAGCTAAAGTCATTTGGCTGCCTTTGTTTTGCTTTTGCATACTTAATATGCTTGCAGGTGTTATAAATTTAACTTTAACTTATTTACTGTGTTTGTAGCTTTGGGGATAATTACAGCTTTATTACCATTTATTTTTGAGTTATTGAAACATACTTTCAAGCTTTAGTTTCATTTTAACATGCTTTTTGTCCAGCAGTAAAGGAGCTATTTATATGTGTGGAATATTTACATGCATTTGCTGTCACTGCCAGAAAAGGCAACTACTGAGATCAGCTCGCCTTCAAGAAAGGAACAGAGGGACATAGTGGAAAAATGTTTCTAAGTCATATTTTGAGAGATCACACCTCTGCCACAGCATCAAACATAGCATTCCATAGCCACACTCCATTCACTTCGTATTTATGCAGACATGTATGTGATAGATCCCGGAGGGTGGGGGCAGAAATAATTAGACCACAGAATGTATATATTTGATTGTCAGTAAAGACTTGCTCTGCACTGTTCAATTTACTACCCATACTCTTGCACCTCACCACTAACCATACATCTTGAGCCCCAGAGTAGGACTTTTGCTTTGTTTTGATTTTAAGAGACCTAAAACGCAGGATGGTGTTTCTCTTTGAAAGCACTGCAGTCAAACACCCATTTTCCTAACAAAACCCCAATTTTGATTATGACTTCTGAAATTAAAAAGTTGCAATTTTTTTTTTTTTTTTTTTAGCATTCCAAGTGTTTCCTGGTGGGAACTCACGTAATTATCATTCTCCTTTCATCACAAAAAAAAGAAAAGAAAAAGAAAGTAAAGGTCATGTGGGAGGGGAAAGGCAAAGAAAACATGGTTATCCTCAGATGGAAAATGACTCTTCCTTCATTTTTGTATATTTATTTCCTCTTTTTAAATTCAAGCATTTGCACCGTCTTATCCCACCGAATCAAAACAAACAGCCGTTATTCCATCCCGGTCTTGAGCACAGCTCTAGAGGTCCAGCAGACGTGAACATTTCAGATTTGCACACAACCAGAGACACTGATTAAGTGATACAGTTTAAGGAAAATATTCTTATTTTAATTCTTTCAGTGACTCTCATCAATGAGGTGGACATCTAAACAGCCAGCTGGTTACTCAGTAAGGAGGACATGGCAGCATAGGTCGGATGATATTGCCCTGAAATAGAGGTAGTGTTTTCTCTGCTGCACACACCAGGAAAGCACAAACTTCTTTGCAGACAATACTGCTTGCCAGGGGATCAGGACAATTTCAAGACCGCGTTTGGGTGGCTGTGCTGGGGATTTTCATCCTATACAACATTAGAAGAGAGCACTCTAAGTGGGCCTGCGTGAGCAAGACAGCTTCCACCTTTGGTTTCTGAAAGAGGGAAGAGTTTCATCAAACATGCCTGGCTTAACGTGAGGTAGTGTAAAGGACTTCACAGACAGAAGATAAAAAGAAAAAAAAAAAAGGAATATATTTTTTGGTGGTTTCAACCAAAGCTGGTGCCTGAATTGCATTTCCCACCTTGCAAGTGGGGTTGCATATAGTGTATCAAAAGTAAATGGTAAGTGTGAAGCGAGGAGAGGAAAGACATGTTAAGGAGTAACTAGGACATTGAGAAATCAGAGTTCAGCCCTCAGTTCTGCTAAGAAACTTGAATGTAGGGTCCAGATAGGAGCATCCCCACTGCAGCAGTCCTGTATCCACAGTAATCTGCAAAACTGGCCCTACAACCAGCACAACCGCCCCTTTATGTGTAAAACACACATCACCTTTGCCATGCTTTGTTCATCTTAACTAACTCCAATGCCTGCTGACGTGGCCCCAGCTGCTGCGTAATATGAATTTGGACAGTAAATTCATTGCTAGCACAGGGAGAGCCATACAGCACAGTATGGTTCACAAATAAACAGTATTAATGACTGAATTAACCTGCAAGGCCATGCACAACCACGTGCAAATTTCTCACATATTTTGACTTTGCCTCACACCCCCGAAGCTGGACCAGCCTCCAGCAGATGCCCCTGCTCTAAAAGAGAACCGCCACGAATGTTTCCTTTTCCACTCCCAGCGTTTATAGCTGCCTGGGGCCCAAAGCAGGCAAAAAACGCAGTCCCCAGCCAGCTGTAGTTTCTCAAGAAAAATATACATTAAGGCTGTGAAGTCCACTATTTTATTGTCTTGCAGGACTGAAAACGGGAGACCATTTCTGGCAGAAGTGAGAATTCCCAGCTCGCCGGCAGAACTCAGCATCCACGTCTAGCTCGGAAAGAAACAAACATACAGCCACAACTTTATGTCTAAAAATGCTGTTTTACCCCATTCCAAGGATTATTATTGCTTCTCCTAAAGTCTGTGTAACTGCATTCCTGGTAACAGAGGCACTAAAACCAAGAAGAGAAATACAAAAAGAAGCCCTAAAAGCTTCTAAAAAGCTCAAATCCTTTTTTTCATGGAAGGAGGCTATACACAGCAGACATGATGCTGGGATGAGGAAGTATTTATCAAAGATGGCCATCAGCGACATTTGTTTTTCATAACATCATCTGTCATGACAGTTGAAGGTGCCAGTCATTACCCTCTCCTGACATGAAAACTAACGTCATTGCTTTCCACCCATTCCCCACTGAAAACAAAAGTGAAATCACGGTTTAGCTCTGCTAGGAATAACAAATGCAAATTTTGTGAACAAGGAAACAGCAGGGAAGAAAGGAATATATAAAGTACAGCATTGCTAGTAAGTTAGAGAGGTTATTAGGAGCTAAAAACTTGGTAGTATGTTGAAACCCTCCTAAATTCTAAAAAAATAAAAATAAAAAAAATAAATGTATGAGCTCTATCATATCTCTGAGCACAGACATTCTTTCTATCACACACAGCAAAAGCCTTCAAGGATTAAAAATGTTGGTCAATATTTCTACACATCCACTTTATTAGCATTACAGGAGATACTGGAAAAAGTGAGAGGGATTTTGTACTCAGATCTTAGTACTGATGTTTAGAGATACAGGGAGACCTCCCATTCAGAGAAAGCAGCAATAGCACCAAGAGGTTTTATGCATTTAGCATCACTAAATCACTAGTCTTTGCCCTAGTGTTATGCAGAACTGAGAGTAAGAGTTTCACTTTTTCTTCAGCTCCTCATCTTATACACATTTTACTTTTCTACTGTGCCACTTTGTTAGTGTTTTATAAGAAATAACCTGTCTTTTCAGTCTCTCTTTGTATGAGTTTTCCCCACCATTAATCATTCTTGTCACCTTTTCCTCTCTCCCTCTATTTCTGCAGCGTTCCTTCTGAGATGGAGTGACCAGCACCTGCAGAAGCCTCAATCATTGATTTTCACTTAATTAACTTCTAAGGTCTTCAAACAAGCAAACAAAATTATTAGTCAACAATGCTTGGAAAGCCACTGGGTTGATCCAAACCTTCAAAAACAAGTTCAAATTTGGAACAGGTTGGTAGGCAACCCTCCTACATATTTTAATTCCACACACAAGAGCTTTCCAGTGAGGTTAATTAGGAATTACAGTTCTTTATTTCACTCTAGTGGGTGACAGTATATGGACTTCACACGCTCCTATTCCCATTTTACTATATATATTATTTCCCCAGAGTACAGGAGAGATGCTATGTGACATAATTTCACTATATCACATGAAATGACATTTGTAGATTGCTCTTGATCCCGAAACTATATTCAGCTTCAACACATCAGTCCTCCTACCCTTTGTGGATGGCCAGCCACTGGCACCTTCTGCTATGTTCCACTGCAATGAAACCTCCCCCAGCAGATCCCCCCTTTTCACTCAGAATCAGGCATTTTCCCTTCACAGTGAGCCAGGATGAAGTCCAGCTGAGAAGCTGGAAAAAGGCAAAATCCAAGTTTTGGTTACCCACGTTGTCAAAAAAGCAGCGGCATACTGATTTTTTCCTTCTCATCTTTCCCTCCCTCTTCTATTCATAGTTAGTAGAAAAGATCAATATTTCTCTGACATGTGAATATTCTCCCTGATACATTTTGGAAGATTAGTAGGATGTTCAAACCAGCCTAGTAGAAAATAGGTAGGGTTGGTAGTTACGGCTCTGCTGCTGCCCACTTCAAACCAAGTATTTCAGCTGTTGTCAGACAGCCTGACCAAGGATGAGCTTTCCTGCCTGCATGAAATGAATAAATCTCCAAGTTAGGTGACATTCGATGTTTAACCAGCCAAGGTAAGCATGCGAACCCAATACTGAAAGTGAGTTTTATCATGGTAATGATGAGCAGTCCATGCTTTGCAGGACAAGAGCAGCCACTTCTGAGATCTACATGCTGCTGCACACAGTTCTGCGAAGCAGCAACACTCCTATGGAGAATGAAAAAGCAGGAATCATCAAGAAGCCTGCAACTGAGTTAGCTAGGTGTGAAGACAGAAAAATAAAAACTGCGCAGAACATGAATAGGATTTTATCCATCTGAAATATTAAAAATTTAACAAACCATTTCCCTTATCAAAATCTCTTCTTGTTCAGAATGCTGGCATCCCAAGCAAACATCAATAAAACATCACTGATGTGTCCTGCAGAAAATCTAGAAACTGGACAGGAAGGCTTAGAGAAAACCTAATGCATTTTCCCCTTTGGTCAAGCCACCTACACTAAATTTGATTTTCTCTGATTCGAAAGCTGTTCCCTCCCATCCTCCCCCAAAATTAATTTTGTTTCTTTGAAAGATTTCACTTCTAGACACACTCTCTTACAGCCTCTCTTCTTTAATCTTGGCTTAGTTATTTTCTAAAAATGCAGGTGATGAACACAGGCTCTACACGCTGCAGGCTGAGAACTTGAACTGGATTATGCACAACTGTAGGAATACCCAAGCAGTGGCATTCACTGCTGCTGTGAGAGTTCAGGACTTGTAATAGCAAAAATCACAGCACAAAGAAGTCAGACGAGTTGTCTCCGTCCCTTAAACTAGGAAGCATTTAGAGCTCAGTTGTGCCTGTAAATGTAGGGAAAGCATCTGGGGTAGGAGGTCCTCATCCCCCGAGCTTTGCCCCTGCTGAGAGGAACGAGATGAGGCTTCCTGTCCAGCCAGCACGGACCACATCCTCCTTCCACCTCCAGCTCCTGGCAGCTCTGCACAACGCCCACCCATGGGGTGCCTCTGCTCCCACACATCCCACGAGGTCACCACCTCACCCGGCCTCTTTGGGAAGACCGGGACAATTGCATGACCCCAGGAGAGCTCCAGCCTACTCTACCCCAACTCCTTCTCTTATGGTTCACATCACAACAAAACCAGCAAAAACGTCACAGCCCACCCAGAATATTTGGCTTGGCAACACTCGCTTCCCTCCAAGAGCTGCACAAGCGGGCTACAGGCCGAGAGGAAAGCTGAGGATGCGACCCCTACTTCTGCCCCTCGGTCCCATCCAGCAGCCAAGTCTGCATTGCTTACCAAGGAAAAAACTCAGGTGGCCATGGTCAGCTTCGAATCCTTCACAAAGGCTGAGTACAAACACATGGAGCAGAGAGGACAAAAGATTCCCCACTTCCCTGTGTGAGATCGATGTGCAGAATGAACAGAAGCAGTAAGGAGAACGCCTTTTTTTGCACCCTCAGGCTTCAGAGAACACATTGCAACCTGCTCCTGCTCCCAGGCAGGGGGATCCTACAAGACCTGACAAACATCACCTGCAACTGTTGCTTATGCAGGCAAAATTAACCTCTGCTCTCTTCCAGGGAACATGACCCCAGTACAAGATTTATTCTGCAAAATAAAAACCTTCCCAGTTAAAAACTTTAAAAAATACCTTTTTTTTTTTTTAAACCTTTTTTTTCCTTCCAGCATAGCACTTGGAGGGAATAATAGGAAAGGCTCAGAAAGCCAGATCACAGTGTTAGCTGCTGAGTGTTGAGAGAGTACACAATAGACAAATGTGTCAAATATGAAACACGTTAACATAGCTGCTCAAAAAAATAAATAAATCTGAAAACAGAAAAAAAGGGCAGGAGTATGTTGGAAAGACAGGCCTGATTATCCTCTGCATAACATCAGAAAAAATGCCACTGAAGACACTACAGTTATTGCGGAAAGAAATCAGGACACTTGAGATGATGTACTGCCTGGGACTGCAGATCAAATACTCTCCAGCCCATTAGGCAAGGCTGTGGTTATCTTTGGCTTCTCTCAAAGGTCCAGGCCCTGGGACATAATCGATTTACGGGAGGGAGACGATCCATTGTGCAAACCCAGCCCCGTGGCGTGGCCAGGAGCAGTGCAGGGGCTCTGCAGCAGGGGCTGGGTGCTCGGGGCTCACGGCTGGTAAAGCAGTAATAAAACTCACCCTCTAAACGGGCTGGCCACAGCCAAACTATTCAGAAGACTGCCCAGCAAATGGATATACGTCTTTTTCTTGGCCTGTGCTAACTGTGTGCAAGAGATTGTTTGGGAGAAAGCTGGGTGGCTTGGCCTGAAGCCATGCCAGGGCAGTTTGAGCAATTTACCGGTTTAATTTACCAGGCGAGATGCAGCCTGCCAGGCCAGAGCACCTCCAGCACATTTTCTAAGAAAGGCCTGCTTGGGTAAGGACTCTGAATTTCCCAGTAATTAAAAATGAGTCACTAACTTCATTTCCCCTCTGACTATTCATTTTTCTTTGCACTTTCCTACATCCAAAATACCCCAAAACTATACCTTGAGATGTATGGAGCCTTTCTTTTCTTGCTCCACGGAACACCAAGCCCTTTTTTCCTTTAGACAGGGAAAAATGAAGCAAGTGTGGCAAGGGGAGAGGCCGACCATCACCTGCTCTCAGCTACTTCATGCTCTCTCTGTGCAAACCAACAGCTGACTGCTTGATAAAGATGGATTGCATCCTTCAGACCTAAACCCACATGGCACCTCCTCACCCATGCCCTTCCAGGAGTTGTGTGTGTACCCATTTTCCTTTCAAAAAAAAAACCCCTCTCTCTCCACCTGCCCAGTCTAAGGAAAAGAGTATTTTAGCAAAAAAAGTGTTGCTGCACTGCCCCTGCTGCAGCACCTGGCTGGGACAAGCCCCCTTCTCTGGCATGCAGTTGCTGACAAAAGTTGTATTCCTCAATATATTCTTTGGTTATATTCTTCTTCTTCTTGGAAGACAGCTATTTGTAATGAGCACAAGAAACATCTTCCACACAGAGGAAGGGATTCCTTGCATCTCCCTGCTGCTGGGAGCTTAATATCCTTAAAAAAGTTAGTAAGGAAGTTAGATCCGCATCCGTACACCTCTCATTTTGCCTCTTTGTGCTTTGGCTGTCCACCATCTGACACCAATAAAATATTTAAACAAAAGGTAAACTCTCTTCTTGCCACCTTTAAACACTTCCCAACTCTTTTTTCTCGCTCATTACTGCTACGTATGGCTTCTGTGCAAAGTATTTGGGAGATTGTAAAAACTGTCTCACCTTAAAGTCCAGTGCTTTATGTAACAACATTACATGTAATACATTTGCAGGTTATTGGGAATTTATTTTAAGACCAAATTCTAATTAAAGAAAATTGTTCACATAATACACAGTAAGCAGCCTTAAATGGACAAGAACAGCTCTTCTGATACATATACCTCCCATGTTTTATTGCAGACAATTAGTGTTAGTCCTGTCACTACACAGTCACGTGAGATGACTTTTTTTTTTCTCTTTTAATAAGGACAGGAAAGGATTAAAAATGTTTTATGCCCCTTGTTTTCCCAGAAGAAAACACAAACAAGCCCTTCGCAGCATTCAGCCTTAGGGCAAAATTTTCATCTAACCAAAATCCTTACTAAATGTATTCCTTACTGACATGTTTACTAAATACTCATGTATTGAATGCTTCAATCCTCAGTGATAGCTTTTTTTTTTGCTGAAGTGTAGTGAGGATCCTTGAAAAGGAAGCAGTTTTACGTAGACATGAGGTTCTGCTTTAGGGCACTGACCATCCCCAGTTTGCCAGCTTACTTTGCTCTCGGTCCTGATGTTAATTTGAATATTACCGAGAACTTGAGAAATAGCAGCTCATTTTTCCTTTTTTTTTTTTTCATTTCACTTAGTTCACAAAATTCAATTTTCCAAGGAGTTGATATATAATATTGCTCTAATGTTAAGATCTAATACGATAATAACATGTTTGCTTATGAAAGTCAGTCTAGAGTCTAAAACCTGAAGCCATATTAGATGCAATGAATTATCTATATTTAAATACACCAAAAAGGCATGATGGCTAAGTAGAGATTCTTTCTGCTGGAGCCTTTAAAAATATTTGTAGCAAAATCCCTATTGTAACTGTTGTGAATACTGTTTTCTTAAAGTCTCTGTCTAACCAAAAATACCAGCAGGATCAAATCTTTAAAAGCACAGAGAAGTTTTTAGTGGCTTTGAATCCAGCAGGATCATGTAATTAATAAGACCGAATTTGACAAAGGAGTATGTAATTTATATATAATGCATACATGTAATAATATAGAATTTAACATATAATTTACAATTATATGCCTGCCAAATCAAGTTATTTGAACAAGTTTTAAAACAGCGGATGATGTAACCCAGCTGCATTGACGGTGCACGGCTCATGTAACCTTGAATACCTCAGGCAGCTGCAGAAGGACTTCATTGTAAACTGTTTGGTCTTTGCCCCCTCGCTTTCTAAAGGAAGTTCTTTTGGCTGAGATCAAGGAAAATTAAAAAGCACATTATTGACATAAAATATTAACAGGGAGGCTCTCTGAAGCCAGCTTCAATGCATTTCAACTTTTGCCTTTAAATTCCATTATGGCCAACATTTTGCAGAGCATTAGCGGTGATGCAGAAGATTATGCTCACAGGAAAGTTCTGCAACTCGACGTATAAAATATGCTGATGATTTAACATCTTGCACAACCCAGCACTCTCCACACAGGGGTCAAAAGCCAGGGTTCAGCTGGACTCACAAATACATCACCCTGAATCCAACCGAGCATCTCTAAATAGCTGCAGCCGCTAATATACACTCATTACGTTAATAAATTGCTCGCTAATGGGAGCGGTGACAAGTAAGATGTGCACTTAGTGGCCCCGCTCGCAGCCTGCCCCCCATGTCTGAATGCCCGTTTTTCTCTGGGTGGTGTTCGAAAGGCTTCAAAGTGCGGGAGGAAAATCTGCTCGGCGCTGTGAAATAAATCAAAGAGGCTCTGCTGAAAATTCTTAAAACGCTTCTGCCCTAATCTCCTGGACCAGAGAGGGGACTAGTAGCATACTAAACTTGCTTTTCAGAGGAGATCAAAGCGACACGAGCAACAATTAAAAACACGAGCGTAGGTGTGCGCATGTGCACAGGCGCAGACAGGGCGGCTCGATCCTCTTTTTAGTCATCCACAAACACTGACGCTGACTTATCTAATTGTTACACATGTGATTTGAAAGGACGGGAGACGTGTTTAAAAGGTACACAAAAAGTGTCCGCCTTTGTGTAAGCTGTGTTTCATGCACACGTAGTGTTTTACGAGATACACCGCTGCCATTCATTCTGAAAAGCTCCTTAGCCACAGTCTAATTAAACCAGGCTATAATTTGCCATTTGCTTAGCGATTCAAAGATAAATGAAGTTGCAGTTGTGTATCTATCCTTCCTAATGTTATTCTTCAAATAGGGTTAGTCTCGCAGACCTTATTTTAATGCTTTCAAAGCCAGCTGCTTGCCTCGGGAAAGCCTCCAAAGAAACCTCCAGACCTCAACTCAACCACTTCCATCAGTCTCGCTCCACCCGCCCGGTTAGCAAAGGCACCCCGGCATTTCATTTGCCCGCTTCAACTTTTAAGTGGTGTTGGCCATTCCGCCTAAGCCTGGTCTGCCTCTACACCAAAAACCCTTGTGCTGGTAGGTAGGTGCTCTCGCACAAGAAACGCTTGGGCAGTGACGTGGGGTGACGCTGGACATCTCCGCGGCGCAGGCGCAGGGTCCCTGGTGCAGGAACTGGCGGGGAACTGGTGCGGAGCAGCAGTTTGGGCTGGCTCCCAGCTCTCACCAGTAGCATCTTAGGAGACTTAGCAGCCAACCTGCTATTTCCCTGACAATACAATTTGTCTGTTTTCCCCTTTTCAATCTGGTCTTTCACTGTGTAAACTGCAAGGAAAAAAAAAAACAAAAACAAACAAACAAAACAACAACAAAAACAACCAAAAAAAAAACAACAACACAGCTAAACAGCTGTGGGAAAAACCTCCTCCAAGTTCACAGGGTGAGGAAGGAATGAGTAAAACCCCGAGTGAACTCTCCTGGCTGAACTGGGTTAGGATGAAAAATGTCTCGGCTAAATCTTGAAAATTTAGGTCAGTCATGTTTATGTGAAGATGTAAACCACTGACATTTTGAGAAGCACGTGAACCAACGTGATGTTTCAGTGCTCTCTCTGAATCACACTGGGCCACTAGGCCCTTTTATACCAACCAATTTCTACCCCCCTCCTCCAAATTAAAAAAAAAATAAATCTGAATTGTCACTTAAGCTGTAACCAGCAATATATTGGAGTATCACGTTTTAAAGTCTAGTGTCAGCAGCTGCTGAAATATTTCATATTTTTAAAATATACCGAGTTCACTGAGTAGATACTTGCAAAGCCTTTAACTGATACAGAAGAGAACCAAGTAGGTGTAATTTCCAAAGCTATCTGTTTTTTTTGTTTCCCCATATGAACACAGGTCACATTATAGCCCTATGAATATCAGAGAAGATGAGGAAAAGGATAATTGATGCTTTTCTGAGACCTAATTGATGTTATCCAAAACATGCACCACACCAGATACCCATTACATTTAAATCACAGCTCAGCATACGGTGATGTTGACTATGTGAACAGGGCTCAGTCCTAATTTCTCTTCAAATCCACGTGAATAGTTTATTATATACAAAATGAGGCCCAGTGATTCATTTTGATAAAACGCTACTTAGCAGCATCGAAACTGCTCAAGTATTTTGTCTGCCCGTACTGGGGCCTCCTACTGCTGCCATTGAAACAAATGGCAAAATTCCCATCTACTTCCACGGGAGGAGAGCCAGGCCCTTAGAAACCTTTGTATTTAAGGAAAAACATTTTTCCTCCTCCTCATGACCACAGTTCTCCTGAAAAGCCAATGGAAATGTTTAAGAAGTCAGGTGGTTAGGACTGGGCCCAAAGGTCAGGAACAAAGAATATTACAGCAGTCCTGCTCTGGGAACACTGAGCATCCTCAAAACATCGCCTGTTTTGGTTTTCAAACAGAAAATTACACTCTTAGATCTAAGGAGGGAGATTTTAAAATATATATAAATCCGGGAAGAAGAAATGAAGCACACATTTCATTTAGTGTCTGGATTACAGATTCTTATTAAACAAACCAGAGCTCATTATAAAATCAATATCAACTTAACCACTATACTCCCCAGAGAAACGGCAAAAAAGGTCACTCCAAGAAATTCAAACAATTTTCCTGCTGGAAGGGCACGATTTTAATTACAGATACTATTAATTAGAGCTGTCACTAGGAAGATTGTCCTGTTAATTATCACAAATTCACTTTCAAGTGTGATTTTGGAACCTGGAGGGCTTTTTTTTTTTTGAAATTAAGAATTCTTGTATTCATGTTTAATGAAAAAAAAAAAAAAGACTACCTATTACTTGTGCAGTTTGAATAAGTCAACAGCAAGTTCCCTATTAAAAACAAAAATATTTATGGCAATGGTCTACTTGGCCAACAAAACTAACCTGACAAACTGCTGGTTTATTCACACTTTGTCCTGTAGGACACTCCTTTTTTCCCCTGGAAACGCCTCTGATCTCACTTTCTTGCTTTGGAATTTATTAAATTGAAAGATTTAAAGGAGATTTGAAGATTAAAGTAGATTTGAAGATTTAAAGTAATTCAAAGATTTTTATTTTTATTTTTTACAGCAAGAATTCCATTTAAACTGAAAAGCAAAACCATCCCTGAGGATGCTAATTGTTATGGAAACATTTGTATTTACCATTCGTTACTAAAACCTCCCCGAACTACGGAGAGGCACTGAACACGCTCAATTTTGACCCAGGAGAGGTCCAGACAGACACAAACTTTGCAAGGAAATACGAGTTTCTTCCCATACGACTCCCTGCTGCCGATTTGAATCCATCTGAGCCCCAGAATACCGAAAGGCCGTAAGGTCTGATGCTGAGCAGGGCAAGAAGGTAGAACAAAACTTGACAGAAAAGTGCCATTAGCGGGACCCTATCGGTGCAGCGCAGACACGGATACTCCAGCAACGAGGTTTACACATTCTCGAATTCTTTTTCTAGCCACGCTCCAAATATTTTGGGAAAGCTGAGCAGGGCTGCGTGGCACAGGACCACAACACATGCACCGCCTCACCACCGCGCATCCCAGACCGGTACCTAAAGCAAACTTCAGGAAGCCGCAGCCTCTCTCTCCACCCCATACTTTTGAAACCGAAAGAGAAACCCTGAGGTCCCTGATTTATTTCAGCAGACCTCAGCGCAGCGCTCCCGCACTACTGGGGACACAGCTGCTACCATTGTTCTCCTGGAAACGGCCCCGCTTTACCTCCCCATCTATCAGCGTTAGGTTTCATTTTATCTGAATAATGGCAGAAGGTGGCAACAGATCGGGTCAAAGGCTCTTTTCATATCAGACCCCGAAGAAGTCGATTACTCAAAAAGAGAGACATCTTCAGATAACCGTGCAATCCATTCCTCATAAACGGTAAAGATTTTTCGTTATTAATAGTGGCAGGGGTGACAGATTATGGATATTAGTGTTATTTTTTCAGAGAATTCCAGTGGCGAGAGCTTTTTCTTTTTTTTTTTTTTCTCCTTTTAATGTTTCTAATTAGCCACAAATTTACAGCAACCACCAGAACAGCCGAGATTAATCCCCGGCAGTAAGAAGCCGGTCCAGTGAATCTGCAGGGATATTCACGGGAGAAAGGGGAGGCTGGGGGGGGGGGGGGGGGGGCGCAGCGTCGAAAACAAAACAAGCCCGACCGAGAGAGGGGTCCGGGGAGGAGGAGGAGGAGGAAGAAGAGGAGGAAGGCTGCTGCTTACCTGATAAGCAGCGGTGGCGTCGGAGCCGGCGTCTGCCCCCAGGGCCGAGAGCTTCTCCTTGAGGCGGTGGTGGGCGCGGTGCCGGAGGCAGTAGACGACCCCCGACGCCGCCAGGACCCCGGCGATGCAGGCGAGGGAGAGGAGGGTGAGGAGGAAGAACTTGCCGGACTCTGCCTCTTCCCCGCGCCGCGGGAGCGGCGGGACGTGGCTCTTCTGCAGGGGAGGAGAGAGAGGCAGCGCCTGAGTGGCGAGGAGGGGAGGGGGGGGGGCCGTCGGGGGAAGCCCCCGGCAGCGCCAACTTTCCGCCGGGGATGGAGCCGAGGGGACGGGCAGGGACAGCATCGCTTGTCCTTCCCCCCCGCCTTGTCCCCTCCCGTCCCCTCCCGCGGTATTTAAGCAGCGACAGGCGGGGGGGGGGGGCGCGTTGGATGCGCGCAATGCCCCCAGCCCCGGGTCCCCCCCCCACCACCAGCCCCGCAGGCTGACAGGGGGCAACGAAGGAAAATCACATATTTTTTTTTTTCCTACAGTGAAAAATAAAACACGAAAACACACAATAAAAGAAGTAGGTGGCGGTCCTTCCTTTTGTCTGGTGTAGAAGGAAAAGGATAATAATAAAAAAAAAAGCCCGATAGTTCCAAAGTCCTCTGGATTACTATTATTTTTTTTGCAGCAATAGGAGAGGATCCTTCTCGTGCATTTCACTTGTCTCCATGCGCTAAAAAGTTGTACGATAATTTCCCCTCATTAGCTTCATTATAAGCTATATTAGCAACAATTAAAAACGCAACATGAAAATGAAAAGACCAGGCGCGCAAATTGCAGCAAGACTCATTTGGCCCGCGTTCCCCCTCTCACAATTACCGGGGAAATGAATTGAAAAGCACGCCCCTGCCTCAGTCCTGGTTGCTACAAGATGAGAACAATTAGCAAACTCCTTTCCACCACCTCATTTCGCGTGGTAACAAAATGGATTTTTCCCCATGAATGCCTAGCCGGCCTATTCATTATCTCTCCTCTATTAGTAATTTTCTGCTCCGCATTCAGCTAGCCAGCTCTTAATTTCCTCCTGTCTTGCAGTGTACACAGTGGCTCTTATGTCAGGCCCGGTCCATTTTTATCTTGTAATCATAAAGGCCACCAAAGCAATTATCGCCGGTCTTGACTGTAAAAGCTTGTCATTAATTAGCCTCCTTGCCTTCAGTGCCGCGGATTAGCCGGGGCTGAGGCTGAGTTAATGGCAACGCGGGGTTCAGGCAGCCCTCCCGGCTTCCCTCGCCGCCCGAGCCCAGCGCAGGAGGGCGGCCGCCTTCGGCAGCCCCCGGGCGGCGGGGGGCGGGAGCGGGGCTCGACGGGGCGAGGCGAGGGTTTGCGCAACCACCCCCCCCCCCCCCTCCCCAATCCCGGATCCGCCGGCTCTCCGCCCCCCTCCCCACCCCGTAACGGCCCCTCCTCCAAATCCCAACAGCCTCCAGGAGGATGGGGTTGTCCCCCCCCCCCCCCCGGCCCTTCCCCATCCACCGTCGTTCCCGTCCCGGGGGGCTCCGGGGTGTGGGGGCACCTCCTTGTGTGTGTGTCCCCCTTCAACCATCACCGGCACCTGCCCCGGCCCCCCGGCCCCGGGTGGGGGGAAAGGGGGCTCGCAAACAGCCGGGAGGGGGCGTGGGGGGGGCACCACCGACGGCAGCAGCCGCCGCTTTCGGCCCCGGGGGCCCGGGGAGGTGAAGGGCCGCCGCGCTTTGCCATTAGCATTTCGGTGAAAGGCCGCCGTCCCCTCGGGGCCAGGGGTCGCGATCTGCATCTCAATAGACAGCCCCCGCAAAAAAAAATAAAAAAAAAAGTGCCGGAGCTCCCCCCCCCCCCCCCCCCCCCCCCCCCCCCCGCCTCGACGGCTGCGCCCCGGGACGTTAATCCGCCTCGGCGCTGTGTTTGGCCTCCCATCAGCGAGGCGGGGGGGTTGCTAAACCCCAGCCCGGGCCCCCCGCGGTGCCGACGACCCCCCCCCCGGACTCCCCCTTTACCCTCCGCTACGCCCCCAGCCCCGGGGGCACCCCCCCCCCCCCCCCGGGCCGCTCCATCCCCGCTCCCCCGGCGCGGGGGGGGGGGGCGAGGAGGAGGCTGGGGGGCACCGCTCCCGGCTCCCCCCTTCCTCTGCTCCCCCCCCTCCCCCCCCGGCGGATTTTAACGCTTCTCCTTCCCCCGTCGCCGTGTGAAAGAGCCTCGCAAACGCCGAGGGGGGAAAGGGCTGCGCGAGGGAAACAATGCGAAGGACGGGAGCGGAGTGCTGTCAAGCGCCCTGGGTAAACACGGCGGAGAGAAAGAGCGTGCTTCGCCTTCTCCTGCCGTAGTTATAGTGATCCGGGATGATAGTGATCCGGGATGCTGCTCGCCAGCTCGGCCACGCACTTTTTCCCCGCAGAGCCGGGCTGCGGGAGGCGGCTGGCCCCGGGACAAAGGCGCTGGTAGGGACCCGCACGGCCCCAGCGCCCCACTGAGAGCCAGAAACTGGGGGAAGAGCTCGAAACCTGCCCGCGGGAGGGGGGGGGGGGGGCTGCAGGGGGGTCTTTAGCCTCGTTCACACAACGTCGGGAGGCATTTTGCACGGGGAGCCCACGTAGCCGTGTCCCTAGTGCCGAGGCAGGCGAGGGCTTGCAAAAATAAAAATTAATAATGATACTATATAAAAAAAACACGTTTGGGGGATTGACCCCCCCGGGAGGGACCCGGAGGAGCAGCGCCCGCATCCCCGCCCCGTCGGGGGCTCGGCCGTGGGGCCGCCCGCCCTGCTCCCCGCTGCCGTCGGGGCGCGGAGGTTCGCCCTCTCCCCTCCCTGCCGCCGGGGGTCGGTGCTTAGGGTCCCCCACACACACGGGGATCGGGGCAGCCCTGCTCCCCGATCCCGCTCCGCCGTCGGGTCCCGCTCCGGAACCGGGCGTGGGGCTGCAGCGACTCCCGCCCCCCCCCCCCGCGACGGGTCCCGACAGTAGAAACGGCCCCCACTGCTCCCAGGTCAGCCCGATAAACCCGTTGCCCCCTCACCCGGTTTGTGTCCGACCAAGCCTCAAACTCGGAAAGGGGTAAAAATGAACCGAGGCGGCTCGATGCAAGCTCCCTCCCTCCGTCCCTCCCTCCCCCTCCCAGGCAGGAGCAGAGATTTCCCCACCTCGCCTGAACCTCGGATTCCTCCCTGCAATAAGGCCCCAGCCTGAAACGGAGCCCAGGGTTAATTAGAGGCGTCCTGTCAGACTTGACTCGAAATTGAAAGAAAAATGTTTAAATATTTATGAATTTGACATTTACAGTCGGATGTCGTTTAAGGCAGAACACCTCTCCCTGCGCTCGTCCAGGCTGCCATGGTGTGTGTGCCTGGGGTGGAAGGGGAACAATAGCTGTTGCATAACAAGAAAAACAAATCACCTTTTTTTCCCCCCCTAAGGCTTAACAAATAAATAGACCACATAAATTACACGTAATTAAATATTAAATCCAGCTCCATGTAGCTATGCGTTTTCTCAACTTTATGTAACAGCATATATTGACATCCCCCTGAAAGATTGCCTTTTTGGAAAAACGGGTAGCACCACAGAGTCCTGGGAAGGGAAAACAGCTAATTCCTAATCGGATGGCTTAGGAAGTGACTCTGAATATTCAGGCTTTGGAGATTCAGCACGGCTTTGCTTCCTTTCAAACAGCCCGGTCCATGCTTAAATGCTCGAAGGCAAAGCTTCACCCTGCCTCAGCCCAACATCACACCTACCACTTCCACCCAACAGTGCTTGCTTGAGCTACACCGCTCCTCTGAGGTTGTTCTGTTGTTGCTGTTGTTCAAGAGGGGAAAAAAATGCATGGGATCTGATCTCACGGAGGCTTTCCCGGTCCCTTGACAGAACGCGCTTGATGCACACCAAAAAGTGCATCAGTAAATAGAAGCAGCCGTGCCGCCGGAGTCACAAATCACTGCTCTAATCAAAGAGCAGCGTCCCGATCCGTGGTGTCATCCCGTGATGCAGCACAACAGCCGACATTTCAAACAAATTCCAGGCAAATGTCAGTAAATATTTAATGCACGCTTTCATGTAAATAAGTTCTCACACCTATGTTGGAAAGTGTGGGGGAAACACACTTTGTAAGAACAGAGAGGAGCTCCCATGCAGTGATGTGGAAGCTCACCTTCCAGATGCCTCAGCAGAATTACACTTCATTATCTCCTCTAGGACACAGGGCCTGATTCTGGTCCTTGCTGAAACAAAACTCTAACTGAAGTTGAGGTTTTATTCCGCTTCGTAAATTTAAAAGGGTATTTCTGAGTCAAAGGCCAGCTTGCCAGTTACTGCGCCCAACCTTTCTTCCAGTTGTAAAGGAAAAATCACCACGATTCATTTAGAAATAACTCGCTGTTATATTTTTAGCAATTTTTGCATAGCTTGATTTTTACATTGATATTAGACAGTTTAGTTTCTGAGCAATAATAAAAAAAACACGGATTTCTTAGTAAACATGGGCAAAAAGGGGAACTTTAGAATATGATTTGTTTCAAAATATTAGAACGTTAAAAAACTCAAGAGGTGCTATTTTTAATTTGGAATTCACTATAGAATCTAATAAATGAGAGAAGTGAGGCGGAAATAATCATGTATTAATTCTGTGCATTACAAAATCTTTTCAGAAGCTATTATCAGAGCAAGAGGCATTGTGGTTTGGATTCAGGGTGGGAGAAATCCTTTGTGCAACTGAAAGCTATTGTTCCTCTGTGCAGATGAAATTGTACTTGCAAATCTGCCATTCAAGGAGGGAAAAAAGTGCCTAGGCAGAAGAAAAGAATTCTACAAGAAAATCGTTTTTCTTGAAAATAAACTTTAGTAAAATAAGTTTTAGTTCACCAGTTTTTTTTTTCTAAAAGGACCCTTTGCCAAGTCTCGGCCACTGGTACTAAAAGGATGTGTGTGTTATTTCCTTAATACAGAAAACATGAAGAAAGGGATGTGTGTGGGTGTGTATGGATGTACATACAACATGTATTCATATATACCCGTTTTGGCTGCTTGCTGAAATAAATCTAAACTTAAATTCACTTCTAGCAAATTCCCGCTACGAGGTTACTGGGGATCAAGGTTGGGATGCACCGTGCTGCCTAAGTTTTGATAGGTTACTGGAAAACCCGAGAAACACTTTACATCAGGACAAACCTGGCTACCCCCATCTGTCCTCAGGAAGCCTACAGGCAGGATTTTCCTTCAGTAAAATAGGAACGCAAAAAGAAGGGAAAGGAAAGCAGCACCTCCCTCGGTCTCGGTCCCTGCTTCTCCTCGCCTGCCTCGCACTCCCCCTCGGGTCAGCGTGGGGCAGCAGGGCCTGGGGGTGCTCACCTCGAGAGCACGCCGGGATTTTTAGGGTCAGCACCGTTAACCCGAGCTGCACGGTCCAGGCTACTTGTTGGTGTTTTAAGGCGTTATCTTTAGAGTTAGTATGGGGTTTCTGGGGCTGCTGTCCTCTGCCTCCCTCTTCACCCCTCCCCGGAAAACTCGCCTGATGCCAGGATCACTTTCAGCAGATGTCAGCTCGTCACCTGAAATGAGGTCAATTTAAGGCTTTTACTCAGGAGGGTGAAATCGGACGGGAAGGTACTTTTTGCGTCTTCCAGGGGTCGGGAAGATTAGACAAATTGACCAACACAAAAGGCAGATGGGTTTCTGGGAACTGCAGCTTATTCAAATCACTGAGAAAGGTCACTGCAAGAGCCACAGATCTATTCATCTGTAGGGGTACAATGATCTTTCCGCAACCTTCAACACCACAAAGCACTCTGGAGCATCTCTATACCTTTTAGTAGGATTAATACCACGAACAATGACTGAATACAATCAAGAATTCAGTGAGTTCAAAGATCCATTGCTCAATGGTAGATATTTTCCCTCTGGCTTCCTAAAGGCAAACAGAAGTGAAGTTTCTGGTTAGAGTTACAAGAAACGATAGTCATTGTCCTGAATCCCACTACAAGGTGATGCTGAAATGCCAAAATATCCGAGAGCCCCAAAGAAGTTTGTGGCGTGGAAGGCATACGGTTGCGAAAGAGGAAAATTAGAGAGCTTCAAGACTTTCCTGAGGATCGAGTCGGGATTTAGGCAAAGCACCGCACGAGAGCCTACGGCATCACTGAGGAACTGGGAATAACGCACGGCTCGGGGAACCGGACGGCCGCATCCATGCCCGCGGAGGAGGTAGGTGAGACGGAGATGCCGGAGCATGGCCCGTCCTGCCCGAAGCCGCTCAGCGCCTCTGGGGTGGCAGCAAGAAGAGAAGACACCACGGTGGAGAAACTTCCATTCCCAGCCCTAGGGGCTCAGCAGCGGTTACGGGAAAGCAAAGGATGGGGAGCACCGGGAAGCAGATTTCCTCCTTGGCCCCGAGTAAAGCATAAATAGAGGGACAGAGCAGGTCCAAGCCACAAAGCGTCAGAGCCCGAGCGCCAAGAGGACGGCCAGCGAGAGCTGAGCGTAACCGAGCGTCTTCAGCAAGAGCAACCTAAGCCGCTGTGCCAGCGCTGACCTCATGCTGATGCTGAAGGCACATCCAGAATTTCGGGATTAGATAAAGCGCCCTCAAAGCCCAGTGCCAGCGGGCGAGCCGGCCCTCGGAACCACGGCGGGAGAGCGAGAGGCCCCCCCGCGGCCGCCCCGTCTCACCAGGACCGGGCTGGGGCTCCGGAGGCGGCCTCCGCGTCAACCCCCCCGGGCCTAGGGAACATCTAGGGGGGAAGGCAGCGTCCCAGCCCCGCCGGGTTCCCCCCCGCCCGCCCCGGGCACCGCTCGGCCGGGGGCGTCCGGGGCTTTGGGGTCCGGGAGGAGGCTACGGGGGGGTCCAGGAGGAGGCTGCGGGGGGGGGGGGGGGGCGGGCGCTGAGCGGGCTCTGCACCGCGGGCCCCCGACCCGATGCGACCCGACCCGACGGGGCGGACGGCCGTTCCCCTTGCGCCCCCCCCATCCTTCCCCCTCCTCCACGTCCCCACCCGCTCCCAAACCTCTCTCCCCCTCACCGCTCCCCCTCTCCGGGCTCACCCCTCCGCCCCCCCCCCCCCTCCCCCCAGCACCACATTTACCTTGCTGCCATGGCGCTGCGACCCACGGCTCCTCCCTCGGAGGGCTCGGCGCACCTCAGCGGGCTCCAGCAATCCTCCACCGGTGCCAAAAGTTCCCCCTTTCCCCCCCCACCCCCCTTTCCCCGTTCCCCTCCTCGGCGGAGACAAAGGCGGCGGCAGGCACAGGCGCTCCCCGGGCGGTGGCGGGGGCCGGCCGGGGGGAACCGGTGGTCCCGGGCGGCCCCGGGGGGCGCGGGCGGAGGATGCCGGCGCGCCCCGGCTCTGCCCTCCTTATATCGGGCGGCTCGCAGCCCCTGCCGGCTGCCGCACATGGCCCATCCACCGGTTGCTATAGCGATGCCTCCCCTCCACATGTTGCTGGCAGCAATTGGCTAAGGAGGTCTGGGCTGTTCAGAAAGCCTTCGCCGGAGTGAGGCGATGAATGGACACGGGCTGTGTCACTCATTTGGGAAAGCTGGTTGGGGTTTCTGTTGTGGATGCGGGATTTTTTTTTTTTTTTTCCCCTACGTGTTGCCCCCCCCCTCCCATCTTTTTTTTTTTTTTTTTTGGGTGTCACTCTTGCAAGATGGAAGCGGGGCTAGAACAATGACGGAGGAGCCAATAAATAAATAAATAAATAAATAAATAAATAAATAAATAAAATCGAAGAATCAAAGCAGGACAGCAAGGAAAACCCAAAGATCATTTGCATGACAATACAGCAAAAAAAAAAAAAATCTCGCAACGTTTCTTCCTGCAAAGACCTTCCTCCATTAAAAAAAAATAATAAATAAAATAATTAAAAAAATCACAGTAGCGAGCAAAGGAGGTGCAAACTTTTCCCCCCTCCCGCCCTGGTTCCCCAAAGAGCCCGCAGAAGGAGCGGGGAGAAATCGCGGCAGGGACCGGCCGAGCGGGGCCGCGCTGTGCCCGGCGCTGCACACGCGGGGCCGCGCTCACGGCGCTTTCCGCGCAGGTGCCAGGGCAGCACCACCCCCAGAAGGAAACCGACCCCCCCACACACACACTCCGGTCCTTCCCGTCCCCCCCAGGTTGTAGCACGACGCCTCCAGACACGCTGCGGGGGCGCCCCCGAAGCATCCCCGGCTGCGGGAGCGGGACGAGGGAGAAGGAGTTGGGGGCTGCTGGGTGCAGGGGACAAGTCCTTGGGAGGGTCCCTCCCCGTCCCGTGAACCCCCTCCTGCTTCCCTCTCCCCATTGTTTCCCCTTGCCACGACAGCTGGAGGTGGCAGGCAGGGCACAGCCGGCCCTCCGCTGTCCGCGGGTGGGGGTTCCCCTTCCCCTTCCCCTTCCCCTTCCCCTTCCCCTTCCCCTTCCCCTTCCCCTTCCCCTTCCCCTTCCCCTTCCCCTTCCCCTTCCCCTTCCCCTTCCCTTTTTGCCCCCAAACACCCGGATCGGGGGGCAGCAGCCCCTGCACTCTTCACCCAGGCAAAACCATCCTGAGCTGAGAGAGCCCCAAATCACTGATGGATTTGGGGGGGGAGCTGCCACCCCCCGCCCCGAGGTCCCCACTTCCCATCGGGGCATGGCCAGGAGGGCTTTGTGCCTTCTCAGCGGCCTTTTTGCAGCTTCCCCAGTGACACTGCAGCAGCCCTGTGCGTAGCTTTTCTCCCTTTTCCATTTTTTTCCCCTTCCCACCAGTGATCCTCCCCCCAGCGCCCCTGTGAGGGCAAGGGGCCTGTCCTGAAAGCCACGGTGAGGCAGCCCCAAAGCATCCCCCCTGCCCCGGAGTGACACTTAAATCTACAGGGCAGCACGGAAAATGGCATCACCATCGGCTTTATGGGGTTGTTCTACCACACTCCAAGAGTGTAGAGTTGTCGTGCCATAGGCTCACCCCTGAGAACCGCGCTCGGACCCTTCCCGTTTCAGATTTAGGCTGATTCTGTTCACATCAGCAAAACACGAGTTTTGACAACAGGGTTTGGGGGAGAACAGGTACTCCTGGCATTCCTACCCAGCTTCTGCTCACAAAAATCCTTCAGCCTTCCCTCAGATTAACGCAAACTTGGCTTCTCCAAACATTTAATCACCTCCATTTTCAGTGCACGGTACCAACTTATTACTTTGTCAGTCTGTCAGCCTGATAGCACTCCTCTTCTTCCAACATCATCCTGCCCCGGGAAGAGATGCAGCATACATAATTTGCTTACTAACCTGTATTACTTAAGTTGAAAGACAAATGAACCTGCCAAGACATTTCATTAAAAGGACACGTGTGTTTGCATATTGATCCTTTTAATGAACTGTCTAAAACTGATAAATACTTCCATTAGCTTTGTAGTTTTTATTTCTTATTTACAAATATTGCAATTATCATTTCCTGGGCAAATATTGCATCTTCCCAGAACTGTCTGGGGACAAACTGCTTGCACAGGAAATAGACTGGCCAAAAGACTCAAGAGACAGCAAAATACTACTTAAAATGCACTATTTTTTTTTTCAAGCAGTGAAATTTTGAGGATTTTCAAATGAAATTTAAAATACTTTTCATTTTCATGTACTTTTCATTACTGTCATCACTTGCTAAATACAACATTTGAAAGGATGGCAAATATATTTGAGAGTTAAATCACAGGGAAGAAATTATTTTAACAGATTAGTTAATGTGCTATTCATTCACTAGGATGTGTTGCCAGTTAGAAATAATTTTGAATATTTTACTAATTTAAAACTTCTAAAATGTTTTTAAAGTCCTCATAGAATTGCTACTCACAGCCCTCATTTGTGAATCATCTTACTGGTACTTGATAACTCATTTTCCATTGAATAACATACATTTAGGCAATCTAAGTACATCTTTTCATATGATTTAATGCATTTGTAAATGGGAAAACAAAAACCTTGATATCATCACTGTTTCAGTAAAAAATTTCTAGAAATTTTCATGCCTTTTTTTTTTTTTTTCCCCTTTGGAAAATACTTGAAATCAAAACTAAAAACGACGTTGAGACACTTTGTCTGTTTTCAGCACATCTAAATTACTGGTATTTTGAAGATTCACAGCAATATTCATCCAAAATAAAGAGCTGCATTTGAACTACGCCTAAACTCATTTTTTTTCTAGCTCTTACTATTTGAATGGGAATGATTTGGCAACATAATTCCACTTCGAACAGAACAAACCCCTTGTCTGAGAACCAGCAATGTCTGTTTGGACTTCCTAAAAATCTGTCCTTCATAATTGGATACTAAAAACCACCCTGACCTTTTTGCCTTGATTTCTCACTAATTTCTCTCAGAAATCTGCCTGCAATTCTTTATTTTCAGTTATTTCTTTCTGCAAATGCATACACAATGTACAGCATGAAACAGATTTTCACTTGTAAAGGATGTATGATAAAGCTAAAATGCTATTTAATCAGATTTGTTTTGTTATTTTCTTGTTGAAAATTTTTATCTAACATCCCTTGCAGCCTTGCTATTTAAATACAAATCCAAGAATGTTGCAGAGGATTTTCCACAGGTTTTTCTGTCCATGAGGATCTTCAAATCGAAGTTGAATTTCCTTCACTGTTATGAAGAAAAATATTTTCCAAATATTCACTTCCTCTATACCACTTTTAAATTACCTTAACTTTGGGAACACATGTATTAAGGAAGAGAGAGAGCTCCTGTGCCAAGGAAACACCACACCTTTCTTATAAACAAAACCACAGTCTAGGACCACAATTTGAAAATGAACTTAGTAGTATTCTAACCTCTAAACTTCACTGAGTTTTCTGTCTTATCTTCTCATGCTCATCTGTGAAGATCAACACCAGACACTTTCTACTTCCAAGCAAATTCTAGAGCTCTTAGCTTTATTAAGAAAATGATTTCATTCTGGCTAAGATTTGAATCTAATTAATGTCTTGCATTTTTAAAATGATCAACTAAATTTAAGCTGCATACTATTCTTCAGAGACAGCTTAAAATATTAATTACATAAAGAGTGCATTTTCCATTTATTTTAATTACATTAATACAGTTTCAATAAATAAAATAGTTCTATGCTTCATCAAATCAAACAAACTTGAATGTAAATTTTTCTATTGATCATTTCTCTATTTACACTGGCCCTTTTGACTTTTATTTTTAAACAGAAAAGAGATGCAGAAATGTTTTGGGGTTTCTGTTAGTGAAATGAGGTCCAACTTTCTAAGAAGGTCAGCTGAGACCTTTAGCTGGTTTATACAACCCTATAAAAGTGTCACTCTAATAAGGTATTGCTTGTAGAGATAATCAGTGATTAAAAAAAACGGATTCCTTTATATACATTTTTAAACAGACTAAGATTCTCTTTTATTACACTTTTCCAAGTTAAGAAAAAAATAGATCCTTGTGATCCATTTGTCTGCTACAGATAGTGATCCACAGACAAAACATCATAAAGCAAGTAGATGAACTGAATTTTGAATTTTAAATTAAATTAAAGTTGGCATGTTTTAGATTTGCAGGTGAACCTCTTTCTCAAGATAAACCACAGGACAAGATGGAGGCGGTCTTGTTAGTAGCTACATCAAAAAAAGAAGTGTCATTCTACATAATTCAGTAATAATTCTATCCTTCAAATATTTGAACAGCAGCAGCAGCTGAAGGAAAACTAAATATTGGAGAAAAAGTTTCAAAATACCTGGGGAGTTGCAGCAGGTGTTTTGAAACATGTCCTTTATCTATTTCAGAACAGTCTGTGTCCCTTTGTAATTCAGGGCCCAATCCTGCCAAACCTAGTCTGAGAGCTTCTTTGTAAAGCAACAGTACTAATCAGAATAGCAACTGGAACATAATAGTAAATGTTTTTTGGGTCAGGCTTTGTGTAAATCGATATTTCACCAAAATGCTTGCAATACTGAAACCCTAATTGCATTACGATTAGGTTTATATTCAGAGAATATAAAAATATTAATTGAAGTTTTAACATGAGAGATTAAATACTGTCATTATGAAAGCCTGATTAAGAAGCTTCTATAAAATTGCCAACTCAAAACCTGTTTAATGGTAAAACATTACGAGAAATGCATGATTTTATACAGGGATCTTGTTGTAACTAAACGTGGCAGTCATTGAAATGCTGAACTTTACTCATCAACACTGTACATGCCAAGAATTTAGAGAACTGTGAGGTATCAGTTTTTTCTGCTGTAACATAAGCAGATTAGTTTTGTTAAAGTGCTATTTTAATATTGTAGTCAAAAGGATATTTATTTTCTCTTTCCTGAGATGAAAACAAACTAGCACCTTTTACATGAGAAAAAGTATTTTCAGAATAGTAGCCAGTGCTGCAAATCCATATGAGAGCTGAAATCAAGACGTGTTTTTTTCTGCCTTTGACACAAATATTGCTCTATCTTATCTTCTAATACTGATGGCCTCAGGACAAACACAGATTATGTTAGAAAATTGTTCTTCATTATATTGATCGAAAATCACCTCCAACCTGCCTGAATCTGATGTTAGAACATTTTTATTAGTTTTAAATTGTTTGCATTATAAATTTAAAATAATTAAATGCTTTTATAAATAGTTTAAAGTTCTTAAGCAGATGTTTTTCGAAGTTTTTATGTGTTTAATATACTCCCACTGAGTTTCTTTTTGCACTGACCTTCCCTTTCTGCATGCAGAAAAAGACCATACTTGTAGAAAACACAGCAATGCCTTTCATGACAATGCATTCAGACAGCATTTTAATTGGTATATGAAGTTGTTTTAATGATTGTCAGATTTAATGAGCATTGTTAGACCAACTCTACTTTATGCACCAGTAGGTACTCCACTGAATTTAAGATTTTTGCTTGGTGTTACCATTGTTTTAGGGTCCTTTAACAGGGTCTTTCTGTCATACTGGTCCTGGGCTTTAACTGGTAATTTGACAAATGTGCCAGAGACCCAGTAAAATCCTTCATATACTTGCACTACTTCTAATGAAGTCATCATGTCGTTCCCCACCCCACACCCCCCGGCTCCATAATTTGGAAGCCAGCTTATTTCCAACTTTTTTTTTTTTTTTCCTTTTTTTTTCTTTCTTTTCTCCTCCTGCTGAAGCAAATGACAAAATGCCCCTTGATTTCAATTGGTGTACTGGCCCTTGGGCAGTACAGCAAGCAGGCACATGCTCTGTGCCATTTTTCATATAAGTAGGCTCCTGAAAGTACAAAAACTTACCAAAAAGAGAAAGATCCTGACACATGTAGGAAGGGAGACAGGCTGGATAACTTTCAGAAAGGCCCTTTTCTTCTCTGAGTCACACAAGCATTGAGGAGCTTTGAAACATTTTCACCCTTTCTGGCTATAGGAATGGAAAAATGACTACATCGGTTTATGCAACTACAAACTATAAACCTAGATAAATAATCACGTGTGGCAGCACGCTAAAATAAATACATCGCACAGTCACTTAAAAAATATGTGCTTTAAATATATGCCTTCAGATTACATATGGAGTCATGAAGATGGTTAAAAAAGTACTTATCCTATGTTTTGCGTTTTGCATTTTGCATGTAATGAGGCATACACATACACATTTATTAGATTTTTTTCTATTATTTTCAAAACAAAGTTCTATAGCTTTAAAATCCTACTTAAACCAGTAAGACTTTAGAGTCACTGCTTTACTGATTCAGGCGTGTCAATGTAAACTAAATGCATCTGTGCTCCCCAGGCTTTCACCTACACTCAGTCACTTGGTGTTTGAAGTGATTAGCACTGAAGGCTTCTTGTATTAAATGGAAGAAGGGCAACAGTGCTGATTTACCAGGAGCTTTTACCCTTAAACAGTGGTTTTAGAAGAGGCACTGAGAGCTACGTCCACATGCCTGTCACTGGATTCCCATAACTTCATCAGGAGTTTCCAAAGGGCAAAGAACACAAGGATCATGCCAGAGCTTGGTAAGACATGCGCTGACAAGCCTCTCATGCAAAGCTAATTACAGAGGGAAAGTCAGAGCTTCTGAAAAGATCTTCTGTTTATCACTTTCCTGCACAATACCTGCCCTAATAGATAAGGCATATACAATAATAATTGAAGAAATTAAAGGCTGAGCACAAACTTTGTTTTTAAACTTAATATTTGAAATAGAATCAGCTGTAGGTCTCCTATTTACTACTATAAGGTTGTATGACAGGAATATAAGAAATTTTCTCATTTACGGTCTTGCTGTAGGCTTATAGCTGGGTGGTTGATGAAACTCCAGCTGACTTCACTGGGAACGACATGCACTGGGTGATGGATTTCTCAGGCTTTTGAAAGAAAAGATCATCTTTCCCTAGTCCTCCTTTTAGTTACCCATTCTATATGTGATAACTTTGTTCAAAAAGCTTTCTAACAGATCTCAAAGATTCCTCTTAAATCAATATAAAATTCTAAATTTTCAGTGATACTAATGTTACAACGCTTTCAAATGCAGAGCTCAGGAAAATGTAGGGGTTCTTGCATGATCTCAAACTACATACAGAATTTAGTTTCCACAATGAATTACGTATTCTCCAACATAGCTGCTCCTAAGCTTTATGTATTACATTTCTGTGAGAATTCAAAGGAATTAATGAAAGAGTACGTATGGAAAACCTTCCTCTGGATGTCCTTCCGGTCTCCTTGATCCACTTCTCTGTGCTCCTGTGGAGATCTCAGGGTGGACTTTAAGCACACCCTGGAAAGAGCTGCAGGTTTGGTGCCTGGATCAAACATTCTGTGAATGAAAACGTAAGTCTCCACCAAGCACCACAGACCCTAGAAACACGGGCCACAACTGAAGCTTAGACCTTCTCATGTTACTTAGCACTGCTTATGGGACAAAAGCACATTAGGGCTTGACTTCACGGTAGAAAGGAAATTGAATCTTAAAGTGTTCCATGGCTTAAAATGTAAATTTACTGAAAGTTTTTAATATTATAACCACATGGTTAATAGAAACATTCTGCAGTTCGGCTCTTTGAGCAAATGGAGAAGATGCTGTAGAGAAAAGGACAGGCAAAGGCATTCTTTAGGGTCTTAATTTTCCTAAGTCATTCTCTTTAATTTACTATGTTTAATAATGTTCCTTTAGCTAAGTTAAGTCATGAGAATGATTAACCTGTCTTTTATTTCACTAAGCCAAATATTTGACCCTGCATTGCTGGGGACTACTTGTATGCCCATGTCCTTGTATATCCATGCCTGCTAACCATGTTCCCCATTGTCTGCCTGTGCCTTTCACCATGTTTTCTTGCTTTCCAACACCCAAGTCAAGTCCAAGAACCACAGAAAGCCCTTTAGACCCGTAGTTAAGGGCTTAAGTGAGGAGCAGCCAGTCCCTTGGCATCCTGGTGGTCCAAAGGGGCTCATAACAAATAAAATTTCTTCTCATTTACATTATGTATAGTAATTACTCTACTGTTGATCGCAATTAAAAATCAAATGAAACAAACATCGTCTTTTTAGAAAAGTTACCATAGAAACAATACCAGAGAATTCCCTTTAAAAATGTCAAGATTTCCCTCACATTTAAATATGAACTCTCAGGCATTACTCATGCACCATTAAAAACTGCAACATATCCAGTGAGTCATTAGTTTAAAAATATATACATAAATACACACTCTTTTATAGATGGAGACATTTTTGTCTCAGTAAATATGTATTACATGACCCAACTTTTGATTTTATCTTGTTCCATTTTGCATCCCTAGAGAAAACTTGAACACTGTCATCCCTCATTCAGACACCTGATTGAGGAAGGAGAGGACAAAAATCAAGAATGACAAAATGCACAGAATATGAGAAACACCAGCAAAAGCTAGTCAGAGAGAAAGAATAATTTCGAATAGATATGTACACAGAAGTCAACAAGATGAACAGAAAGAAAAATGTCTGAAACGAGACAGTGCAGACAATCTCCACAAACAGAGAGAATTTCAATGTGGTGTCTCAAAAGAAATTTTTAAATTGAAAAATTTCCTAATTTAAGCTAATCGTGGCCATGATACTCATTTTCTGTCCTATAGCAGATAATTTCAATTTCTTTGTGCCAATCTGTAGTATAACATTAATCTTACATATTTTCTACTCCATCCTTCGATTGTGGGATCACTATAAACTCTCACAGATTTTGATGAAGTAGAAGAAGGTCCATCTACATAAGACACTGATCATATGGAAGTGGAAGAAAATGTGCCAAAGTGTAAGGTGCTCCACAGGTAATAATAATGCAAATGTAAAGAAAATTCAGAATTGGTCACAAAGAAAGCTGATAAATATTTTATTCATAAACTCTTGCATATTTAGAGAAGATAATAATATAAGGCATTGTATCTTTCCTTTGCATTACTGGCTCTGCTGTAGATAAATAGCATGGCTGAATGGAACCAGATTAATGATAATAAAGATGGTTTTCTCATTTTCTTTGTAGTAGAGCCAACCTGAAAATGAGAAAAAACAACAAAATTGAACTAATTTTTGTTCTGCAGGCTCTTATAGAAATGTTTTATTTCTTTCATTTTCTTAATGCAAGAATTCTTCAGAAGTTTGCTTCTGAATTTTTAGTAGTAGTAGTCTTCCCATTCCTTCTTTGTCCTATTCCTTCCCCCCCCCCTTTTTTTTTTCCTGTTTCCCCCACTTTCCCTCCTATTTATTGTTTGCTCAGAGAGAGAAGTAAACTCTGAAGGCCAGGCACTTTAAAAAATGGCAAGCAAAATTATTTGTTTTTCTTCCAATAATCCAGTCCAAATAGCTATTTGAATTTTCAAAGGTACTTTAACCTTTTCCCACATTAAAGAGAAATCTGAAATGAAGTATTTTATTACAATTTAAGCTAATTTTTAAGTTACATAATCATCATACTATTATAGTTACAATATACCTTTTGTTCTTTGCTCTCAGAATTGTCTTTTTTGTTCCCACCTCAACTGTAGGACATGGACAAAGAAGAATAAACCCAAGGAATGAATCTGACATTGAGTGCAGATAAGGAGAGGTGTGGTATCAGGAAAGGTATATGTAAGGCTGAAGATACCAACAGAAAAAAACATGTTTTGGAAGTGGCAACACATTTTAAATTAAGTTTTAGATTTTGATTATATATTTCTTTGATTATATATTCTGCCAATCAGAAAGATAAGCATTTGTAGCGTTCTTCCTCCTCAAACCAGGAAGGGCCATGCACAGTACAGCTGTAGCTGAGTGATCTTTGATATTGATCTAATTTTTACCATTTCTAAAAGGAAAGACCACATTTGGGCAATATTTAGGTATCATTTTTTCACTAGCACTTCACATCACTGCTGTCATGAAGAGCTGCATTCCCACATTTAGCCCAGATTGTGCCTCAGCCGCACAGATCCAAGGCTTTGCTCCATAGGCGTCTCGCAAGAGGCAGAAGGGTACAGCTCCCAGCGAGGAAAGGTTGAGATATGATACACAGGCATATCTTGGCAAGTTTTCAGTTGGAAGCCAATTTTAAATCTTTAGTAATTATGTTTATATTCAGTGCTATACAAGAAGTTTCACATAGAAATAGATTACTTTGCTTTAAAACACAGGTGTTCAACTTTGTCTGGATCAGCAAAATACAGTTACTGGTTCAGGGACTCAATGCCATAAAATCACGTGGTCCTTGTGAGAGCCAGATCTTGAATTTCGATATCAAAGTTAGGTGATTAACGTGTTGAAATCACCCTGACAGAGAGCTCCCTGCTGACCACATATGGGAGCACGGACTATTTTTAGGTGAAGTGTGAGACCTGCTAAAGGGAGGTGCTGGTTTCTTCAGCAGACCTCCTCACCTTGTTTCTTCAGCAGGAGGTATTAACTTCTCTTTGTCTGGGAGAGTTTCTCCATGTTCACCTCTTTATTCATCTGCCTTTATACAGGAGAAAAAATGCAAATAGGGACCAACACAAAGGCCTGAGGTTCAGCCCCGAAACCCTGAGTTTTCCTGTAGCTTTGCCATGAGTAACACAGCTTGACAAAATTCTCTGTGCCACTTCTCTGGTCTTCTCTCCAAAACACAAGTTGCTGGAGCTGCGACAGTTTACACTAGGGAAGATCTGTCCTCATCTATTTTTATTCACATGGATGAATCACACTTCCATACACCACAGATAGAAATAAAGCAGTAGTCCACCTCAAAGCTTTAAACTGCTTAGAGCTTAATTAAGAGTATGATAGAATAAATATGAAATTTAAGATGCAGTCAATGGGTAAATTACTGTAGACACAAGCTCATGTGACTGCTGTATACCTCAATTTGTTAGTTTCATGCAGAACAAATTTCCCACTCATTTCCCCCCCTAGACATAACATAGAGTAGCGTAATAACTATGATTAACATTATATGAAAATTAAACAATTTTGAAATTGCAGGGTTTGGAAACATGACTATCATATGTATGACAAAGAAAAATGATATCTTTCTACATCAGTTTCTCTTGTGCTTGGATGAGGGCTGGATCTTGGCCCACTCGAATCGCTTTGTGATACTCTGCATTTCTAAAGCAACTGCAGGGCTGGCTTAGGCAGGTCCCTGAGCACCCTCCTGAATGAAAGAGGCAGAAGAGTGGCTGTGTATCGATTCCTTCCAGCCACTACAGAAAGGGCACTCCTTCAGGGTAGGAATACAGCATGGGTGCATTAAGACACGTTAAAAACATCATGCTTCTTTTTTTTTTAGAGAGCCCCCTTTCACTTGTAATTAGGGTGATGCTGGGTGACTGGTCCCTTGAAAGGGGAAGTGTCTCAGAAAGATGACCAAACTCTCCTTCTGTCTGATCCGTGTGGGATGATAAATCCAGCATGCTCTTCACAAGCTCGAGCATTCATGCACATGGAAATAAGAGACAAAGGAAGGCCCCAAATTACTTCTCATCCTTGCCATTGGATTTGGCACTTTTTTCAATGAGACTCCTAGCTGAAATGGAACTCTTTTACAGGAAAGTTCCCCTGTGCAGTAGGTTGCCTGCAATAAATGCATGGTGGGGCTAAAATACAGCAGATTATCCAGGTGCCTTGATAGCACTTTCATTCCTTCAGCTGATGAAGCAATACAGGGGATAAGCTTAGGAACAAGCTATACCTTATCTCCCAATATCTGACCAACTTTGGATTTCTCTCTGCAGTGCCTATTCTATCTCACCATTTATACCATCTATGAAACAATCTCTCCATGCCACTTTGGATAATAAAAGGTGATTCATCTTCCCGAAGGCTAATGATCAGGAAAGAAAGCAAAACAAAACAAAAAGAACAAAAAACAAACCAAACGAAAACAACAACAAAACCTTCAAGATTGTTATTTGCTTCCTTTCTGTGGGGTTCCCACCAAGTTCTAACTTTTGCTCCCTGTTGCTAAAAAACAAAAACAAAAAAAACAGAAACAAACAAACAAACAAAAAACAACAGAAGGAGAAGACCAAGGATCTAAAATTAAGAAGGTTCTGTTGCTTTACATCCCATTACAATACTGCATGAAGAGATCCTAAAGTTTGGCTTTAGTCCTGGCTGTGTAAGCCTTGTTGCTGACATGTGGTAAGGGGGATAAGAGACATTCTTAAGAGTGCAAGTACTAACAAAATATGTTTTTGATTGCAATTTCGTTAACACATTAACATGTTTAACAAAATAGATGTTAAACAAAATAAACTCTACATTTGGCCAGAAAGCTGGACCTCATTGTTATCAAGAGCTAGAGAACAACCATGCCATAAATTGCTTTCCAGTCACTGGGAAAGGAAATAAATTCAAGTCCTTTTTACAGGAGAAGAAATCAGGCAACTGTACTATTTCACAGTTACAGTGTATGGTTTAGGGCTACAATTACAGATCATCATTTTCAAGGGTGAGCTACCTGAATGGAGAAAACAGGCTGAGTGACCATGTTCCTCAGCTGCACACTGAGGAATCGTGCCTGGACTGACAGCATTGACACAGCAGCTGCCGTTGCTCCCCTGCATCAGCAGGTCACTGCTAGCTGCAGGTGTTTAGAGAAATGCAGTGTCTGCTCTCTGGTGTGCTCAGAGCTGGGCACTTGTTCCTTTCCCCTTTCCCTTGCAGCGTTTGGCTGAGGGAAGGCTTCTTATATATTTGAGCCATGCCTTTTTTGCAGAAGAGAGAGAATACTGCTGGAAGTAGATGTGATGGTACTTGGAGGGAGGAGGGTCACAGCTTCCAGGAACTCACACACCTGAGATAAACGTGGCACTGAACATGGGAGACAGCAGGTCAGAAGGCAGGTCCACAGCTCAGGGCCTGCTTCTTCTCCCCAGCACACACGGCACTTGGAGCAGAGAAGCAAAGGATCACCTCCACACCATCCCTCACGCCTCTAAAAGAAACTCTCGGCCCATGCTCAGATCTAGAATTGATTTTATTTTATTTTATTTTTTGTGGCCCTCAGTACATCGACAAGCTCTGACACACAGAAGTGGCCGTGCCTGGGCACCAGAGACCTTCACCACCTCGTCTCAGGAACATCGCATGGCCATCATGGGGAAAGTAGGCCAGCCAGGTTTACTCACAGAGAGATCTGGTGTGGATGATACAAACCAGCATGGACATTGCAGCTAGCTGAATTATAAAAGTTCATACTCTCTTACAAACGCACAGATTCAGAGCGTGTGCCTTGTGTATAATGACAGGCAATAACTGGAGTAAAGTGAAGTGGGGGCAGCTGGACTGCCACTTTGGATGTTGGCACTTCTCACTTCAGGCTCCTAAATCCTGTAGTGAATTTAGCCACAATTTCAGGGACGCTAGCTGCTGGCATTACATATTTTCCCTTAGAGTGTCAGCTCTCAAGCGTCTAAGAGCAGGGAGAACGTATTCATCATCTACAGAACTGCTGGATTATTTATCATTGAGGCAAATCAAGCACTCTTACTGATACATTAATTTAAAATATTAATATGAATCTATTTGTCAGCAAAACTCTAAATGGTAATAAAGTATGTGTGGTGCAGCAGTTTTTACTTACAGGAACACCAAAGCATACTTTAACATCTCTTTTTTTGGAATTCAGCTATAAACTCCGTGACTAAGATGTGCTTTGACTCTAACACCTTTCCAGTGGCTTGCTGCTTTTCTTTATTAAAAAGGATCCCAGTAGAGTACTTTTTCTTGCTACAGATCACTTTTTGCCCCTTCTAGTAGAAAACGTGTTCTCACACTAATTTCTATGTACCAGCTTATTATTATTATTTTTGCAATGATCATATCTGAACAACTTGTCCTGGCAGAATGATTTATGCATCTCATTTCAATAAGAATAGGACTCAATTTGATTTTAAAGGAAAGGCAGGATTTATTATTATTATTATTTTTTTAAACAACTGAAGTAAAAGAGGATTAAAATAAGAGATGAAAACATTTTATTTATTTCCTTACATTTGCCTAATAAGATTGTCAGCACAACAACAACAAATTGGAGGCCTGGAGGATTTTTTTTAACACAGTTGGTATTGTAGGCTTTTAATGGTAGGTAGGCTAGAATGGCTAGGGCAGATTTGGGCAGATGGGAGGGGTACTGCAGATATTATGAGCTGATGGGGCCACTTGGAGGAGAAATTAAGATGCTTGTCTGGGGAGAGGTGAAGATACCTTTATGGAGAGCCCTGTTCAACCTCTCTTGGCCTGCGCAGTCAAGAAAAATCAGCATCAACATAAAACCACCTCACAAGGTGGAACAATAAATCCTCAGTGGGGATTGGTATTAGTGCACCTACTCCAAGTGAGGGGCAGAACTGAAAACTTCCATAACAGCAAATTCCTAATGTTACTTGCAGGGCTTATCAGCTTGCTCTGAATCCTCCAAAGTGCCCATCCCCAAATTAAACAATGCATTTTTGGAAATAATAATCTCCTTTTCAAACTAAAGTAATTCGGGGGGCAGATATTACGGTGATCTCCATCTTCAGACTGATGCCAGATCTCATCAGGGCAGCATACAAAGACCTCCAGAGCTAACAATGACAGGAAAGTATTTTGTTCTACAGATTTCCATACTTTTCTGGAACCTGGGACGGTGAAGTTGTAAGTGGTCATAGAGTTTCTAGTTTGATTCCCATGTCTGTCCATGACACATGGTATAACCTTTTGCAAGTCATTACATTTCTCAGCTCCTGAGTTTTCTTATTTGTAAAATGGACACACAAGAACTTCTGTCCCTCACAAGGCTGTTGTAGAGTTCAATTCATTAAAATTTATAAGATACATTCAAGTTTTTTGCCAAAAGTTGCTGTGTAAATTGCAAAGCCTCACCATCAAATCTTGAAACATCTGTTTCCCTACACAGCAGAATATAAACTAGAAGAAAAAAAATGTGCGCACAGGTTTTCTTGTACTACTACAACCATCTTCTATCTGTTTCTCTGTTGCCCAAGCTGAAAAGTTATAGGTATTCACAAGTGGCACATTCTTCTTGAACAAGATGTGACTCTCCTTTAGAACCACCAAAAGAGACCTGCCTCTAGATTGTGTGGATTTCTAGCAAACAAGAATCATGAACTCAATGTCTATTGGGTCAGATCTCTGAGCTTGCTGCAAAACTTTGACACAATACCGCTAACAAGAAATTGAGTATAAGACTGGGCACTGAAAAAAATACAATTAAACAAGATGTCCAAGTATTTTTATCCTGGCTTAAAAAATAAGCAAGATGGACACCTTGCAGTTAATTTAAATATCACAGCTGATAGACAGATGTTCAGACAGATTCCTGTAACAAGTGCCATAAAGCAGGAATAAACAAAGGTGGCTTTGTGAGAAATGCCAAGAACAGAATGACAAGGGACAAAGAGGAATCCTTTTATTATTTTATTTTATTTTATTTACTTTTACTTTTATTTTATTTTATTTTATTTTTTATTTTAAAAAGTATAACTGAACTTCAGAACGATTCAAAGTTCACTCATATCATTATAGTGCCAACACTGCAATTTCATGATCTTGTTGGTATCTTATAATATGCTGTGGATACGAGAAGTCAGACAACCTATCTCACCTCCACCCATAAAATATAAGATACAACATATCCTCAAGTTAATGAGGTGTTTGCTAAATGATAGATGGTTTCATTCAACAACAACAAGAACAACCTGTTGTTTTAATGTAGTCTTGCAGTAAAAGAGGAAAAAATAAAGAGATAGGAAATAATAAAGAGATATGGCAAAACCTAAATATACGAATATCTGGATAAAGAATTTGTTAATGCGGGCTGGCCGGAGGAATGGACTGCTTGCTGTACCTAGGAAAGCCTGGTATGTAACAAGATTCTCACATTCTAGTAATATGAAAAAATAACAACAATCAACCAACCAACCAACCATGCACCCCAAAACAGAGGAAATGCTGCATACAATCAGTAGCAAATTTATTTTGAGGCCAGAACTCCCAGGCTCTATTGCTAGCTCTTGACATCTCCTGGGCATGCAATTTAACCTCCCTATGAAAGATTTTTCATAAACACCGGAGGGATTCAGAAACATGTCTCATTAATTTTCAATAGATTTGTGCAACTCCACCCTTTGGGTCCTTCAAAAATCTCCCATCCTGTGTTTTATAGTTGACTCCCCTGTTAAGTAAGACTAATAATTACAACCGATCAACCTGTTTAAGTAGTACAGTTATAATATCACTATTATCTTCATAGATTATATTCAGCACTGAAATAAATGCATCATATTAAATAATGCACAAGTTTAACATCTGTTCTGGTTAGTAAATAATTCACAAGTCAATAATTAATTTTCTAGCTGTTCATTTATAATTCATAAATATTTGCCAAATATTCACAATCTGAAAATTTTTATCTGAACTATTATACGAACCGTTTCTTTTAATTATTACATATTCACTATTTGTGTCATTTAGTTTGTCATCTAATTAACATGGCATTATTTCCTTTATCCTGAATCAATGAATGAAATTTTTTGAACGTTAGAAAAAAAAAGTCACTGTCAACAGCAAACCATGAATATTCACTTTGTGACTTTTTGGCGCCCACAAAAACTCACAGTGCTCTGCAGATTCACTAGTATTTTCACAAACAACATGATTTGTGGAGTCAGTGCACATGCACTGGTACAATTTGACTTCACCCACCAACTTGCCTACCTCTCAGTTTTTCCATTATCCAGTTTATTTTTCCATTATCTTCAGTTTACTTCCAGTGCTTTCCCTACTTCTGTTAATTAATACCTGCATGATGATTTGGGATTTGATGATAAAAAAGTTTATTTATTTATTTATTTATTTTATTTAAACAATACCATCATTTACAGAAAAAATATACCTTTATCATATTCATTCCATCATTCCCTAAGACCTTAAATGCCAATCATAAACCTGCCACATTAGGAAATGCAATAAAGCCATCTTTGACACATCAGGTGTTGGCTGTCTTCACACACACAAAAGACCCCCAAAATCAATAACTGCTTTTTGTTCTGTAAAACATGCATTGCTAAACACTGCAGATATCATTGCCATCAGTGTGCATTCATAATGGAGCTTAGCAGCAAAAGACCTTAAAGATTCAGATTATACAACCTGAGGCACCTTCCTTGGCCAGTTAAACTGGGTAATTAGTTTCTGTAGGCTATGGGGGCCACAGAAAGAAGCAAGTCTGCTCTACAAGGCAGTTCTGGCTGTGGGATGAAACATTTTGTAGAGGCACACCTCATTCTTCCTCCAGTGACTTCAGAGGGACAGAGCAGCTATGCTTCGTCACGGGGAAACTGAGCCCTTAACTGCCACTGGACATGTTCTTGTTCTTTCAAAACTAGGACAGATAAATATTCACTTGCTACTTTTCCCCTTAAAAGGGATCACTGCATTCACCAAGTGTTCCCAAAATACTTCTGATATAGTCTAGAATCAAAAAGAATAATTTTAGTCTGATTCTCTAGAGGACTCAAAATATGAAAGTAGATTACATCTGGATTGAAATATTTGTTCAGAACAACATTATGTATGCAGACAGATCCAAGCTCCTGCTTGTGCAGATGCATGGGTAAGGGTACAGGAGTTAAAAATGGCACTGGAGGACAGGCTCAGGGCATAGCCTTCTGTCTGCAGCACTGATGGCTGTACTTCATTCACTAATTAGACCTCGTTCACATTAATCATGCACGCAGTCCTACTCAATGCAGTGGGACTACTGCTGGGGACAAAAATAAAATGCAAGTTTAAGTGCTGCAGGTGGTTAGATCCTTGATAACTAGAGCCAGAACCTTTCATACAGAAACTCAAGTGGGGAGAGGCTCTTTCCTACCCAGTATTTCCATACCTATTACTTCACCAGAACCATTAGGATTGTTATACAGTGAATATCCCTGAAACAGTAAAGTATCATTATAATGGATTTTTTTTTGTTAAGAGTTCATAGCATCCATAAGCCTATTCACACACCAATGTGCAGCCATAAAGCTTTGAAGAGTGGGGTTTAGAGAGTGGAAAAGTAGCACAAAGGTAATTCAATAAGATGTTGGTCTCACAAACAGTATCAAAAGACTAACTTTTACATAGAACGTGACATTTACTTTTAAAGCTAAGAAGATTTTTCTTGCGCATATTACTTTCATTAGGAAGCTACACTTGTTATGGATTTTCTTCCACTCAGGCACAGATGAATGAGACAAAAAGCAAGATATTTAAAACATTAGTATAATGGCCTGACACACTGTAAATAAAGCTTTGTCGATTATCCATTTGCTTTAAATGTCTCTTTTGTTAAAACACCATATTTAGGTCATCTCTGCAGTTTAATCCAAAATAGCTGTAACAGGTACTAGCCCTTGAATATAAGCATCACCTACAGATGTAGAAAGCAGATGGCAGGTGTGTTCATTGTACTCTGCTGTGAGGGTCTTTGCACCTTTTGAAAGGGATTTGGTGCAACCTAGGGTAGGGCCTTCATTGTTATTAATGACAGAATAAATTAAATTGGCTTTGGAACAACCTAAATACTAAGAGCAATCCCACTATTAAAGCTGCCAAAGGCGCTACTGCCAGTTACCTTACAGTGGTCTAGGCATTTGTATGCCTGTTTACCAATGGACACATACAGGTTTGATTCTCTTGGTCTGAGAAGAGAATAAAAGAAGTAAAGAAGAAGAAGAAAAGCTCTACAGTGGTTGCCTACAGCTCTGGTGGCATGTGTCCCCTTGAAGATCAGAGATCTAAGTTCTGCGTAACTTATTCTCTAGTCATTTAGAGTATACATATGGTTTTCAAAGATTTCTTTTTATCTGCTGCCTGTCTCTAGAGGTCTCAAAGAACCATAAGCTGTCAGGTTATCAGAGAAGAGAACCACTCTTTTCATAACCATGTAAAGGGCTGCTATTGGGTCTGGTCTAATCCTAGCGGTGCTGGGAAGGGGGATGATGAAATCTACTGGAATCTGCAAACCAGCAATCCCTCTGCCTGTTTGGTAGGTCCCTGCTCTCACAAATACTTAAAATGAAATGGACATTCATAGGCAGAAGGTCTCCATGCTTCACTGAAGAGAGCATCCTAACTATGATGATGTCTTTCTAGCCCAACAAATATTTAATTATTCCATGTACAATGCAACTTGAATAGGACAGCTTCAAAGAATAGGTCTGAGAATGCTCTGGTAAGTTAAAACATCTCCAGGAGATAGGGCATGTCAGTATAATTCTCAAAGCATGAAAATTGAGAATGAGTGGAAACTGGTGACCTACAGGACAGAAGATAAAGCATTGGCTGTTGACTCCAACTGCTGCTGTTATCTTTTTCCTTGAAAATAGTCTGACGGGTAAAAATCTACTAGTAGAAGAAAGTTCAGGTTTTTAATTCCCATCCAGATTTCCTGATTTTCTCTGTTTCCTGAGAGATATGTGGCTTAATCCTTTTTTGCCCCCCTTAAGCAGCTCCCTGATCAGCAAGCCAAATTTATGGAGGGTCTGTTGTACAGTAAGCCCTCTTACTCACTGAATGGGTAACCTGGACTCTGAATTCTTCTGAGGCATTGGACACTAAGAAGCGCAGGTGCTAAAACTGTCAGAATGGGAGGCTTATGCCCTTCTGTGGGATTAGCTTTAACTGACTTCCCTGAGTCAGAGCAACACTTTGAATCAACCTTGTGAGTACCGTGCTACTGCCATAAGCAAAGGACTATTATCCCTTGTCCTTTAGAAGCTTCCTACCAACACATTCAGGCTTGTTAAATAAACTAGTTGGCATAATCATGAGATTTTTAACCACTAAATAGAGAAAGTTATTTTCAAAGAGTGCTTGTGTATCACATCCCCATTATTGTAACCACACTGATGAGGTAAGGCTAAAACAGGATACACCTAATTAAATCCACATTGCATATAAAGGAGTAATCTAAGTCACAATTGGTAACCTACTCCAAGGACCAAAGTATGATAACTTCACACTTGAAAAGAATTGATAAATTCTGAAAGTGTGCAAAAGTTGATAAAGATGCCTATTTCAGGTGAAAGCAAGATAGAACAGATCTAGACAGGCTTATGTCAGGAGGAGCAAAGGAATTCACTAGAGTTTGACCAACATCTTCCTCTAATTTCAGAAATAACATATGATTACAAATGAGAGCAAGCCAACATCTCATCACCTGATGTACCTTTCTCTCAGAAGTTACATCAGCATGTAGATTCCCAAAGTACCGATTCACAAAGATGCAGCAAACCTTTTGTCCAAGCCTTTTTAAGTATCAAGAAACATTTTATACAACATGCTATTGGAAATGATTTCACACACAACATCAAGTTCACCCTAAGCATATTTGGTGGCATGAGTTCCTAACACATTGTAAGGCTAGAGAAGTATAAGGAAAAGGAAGCTTAGTAAGTCCTTTGCTGCAAAGGGACTAGCATTTTCTTTTTCTGAAGCTATGACATTTTGCCTTTGGATGATTTTCTTGGCAAATACTATAGATGAGTGTCAGACGGGGAGGAGAAAAAGAGCAACTGTACAATACTTTCTATTATATGCATCACATGGTATCTTCTGGTTCAGTAGACATAAACAGCTTTAAAGTTCAAGGCTAATTCAAAGTGGATTTTGGAAACACAGTCTTAAAACACTTGCACCAAACTAAGGGATTACACTCTTATCTTATCCTTAGAAAAGCTTTTGAAAAAAATATGTTAGCTCAGATTTTAAATTGGGTCTTCAAAACCCTCTTGTCTGTAGCTGTGTCATCTGCTTGGTTGCCTATTGTCAAAAGGTAAAATGTCTTATAGAGAGAAGGATTTGCATAAATTGCTATCACCTGCTGGACATCCCAGGTTAATGAAAGTGGGGGAAAAAAATAAGTGCACAAAGCCTTTGAGCCTCATCTTTCTTGACTGTTTCTGAACCAACACAGATGAGCAAAATCTTACTGTGGTTATCTTCCTAACTTGCAGATCATTTACAACCTGGTCCTACTTTTTGCTCCTTGCTACCACTGAAATCTTTATCTCCACCTGCTGAAATCAGTCATCAGAAGACAGAGGAACCTTTTCATAATACAGATGCTTTTAGATTTATCCTACCCTAGTGGACTTGAAAAGATGTAGTACAGGATACTGTGGGAACAAGATGTATTAAAAGAAAATTCACCCTTAGTGTTTTGGGTAAAGCATACACAGCAACAGGACAGGCTAGAAATAACACACAAACAGAAAGCACATTAGGCAAACGCACATATTCTAAGTTAGTTGTGCAGGGGGAGAAGGGGAGTTGAAAGGGTTAGTTACAAAGATGGACGAGCCAAACTCTTTGTGGCAGTGCTAGACCACATACTGAGGACAATGAACAGCAGCTGAGGTGATGAAGGTGGTGACTAGATGAAGACAGAAGCCCACAGAGGCTGTGGAATCTCCACTCTTTGTGGTTTTGAAGACTCAGGAGGACCATACCATGACTGACTTGAAAGCATGCTGGCGATATCTGCAGTTTGAGCTGGAAGTTGGCCTAGACCTGCTCATGTCCTTTCCAATCACCATTTCTGTGATTTTATATAATGCTAAGTAGAAAAGTTAACTTGGGAAATATAGCTATTTACACAAAAGATAATAAAAAGAATAGCAATTGTGAAGGCATTAACTTAGTTCAGAGGTATAAAGAATAGTGCTGACAATTTACTATGGTATAAGGCTTTTTAACCAGTCATGTCAAATGAATTGGTTTTAATACTGTCTGTTCTTTCCTGTTTAGACAATTCACAGGAATCTACTATTAATATTCCTAAGGATTTTCTATTTACATCAGAAGAACAGATCACAAAATAGTAGACAACACTCACCTACAGATGAGTGTCATTTCAAAAGCAGTCTCCACACTGCACTCTACTGTCTAACAAAGTTTCCCAAGTATTTTGACTTTCCAAAGTTTACTGTCTTTTGTGCAGAAGAAAGGGTAATTTGTCTTATTGTTGACAACTTTTAAACAGCTGTGATATTGACCAAAGCTTTGCCTGGAAATCTTACAGAAAACGTCACTGAATGTGTGGCAGTCTATTCTGTTTTATATACTGTATTAGATAGTATTATCACGTACATTAAAACACATCGAGCTACAAATTATTATAATAGTGAAACCCTGGATTATGCACTGTAGAGTTGATCTATCCACAAGAAAGGTGTTTGAGGCCCATTTGCATTATTGCACATGGACAGATCAATAATACAGTGCTGATACTGCTGTTTGGTGTATTCCAAATGCACCCAGCTCACAGCACATGCAATGCAACACATATTTCTTTCAGGGAACTCTGATAGATCTGTATGACACATACCTGACTATTTGAATGAGCATAAGAAGCAGCCTCGTTGTACATGCAGTGCAAGGGATGCGCACAGAAGGTTAATCCATTCTCAAAATTTGCTAAGAAACAGCACCCTGAGCTCAGGATCACTAATCGCTGGACAACTCATCTCCAAATGGCTTGTGTTTTATTGGCTGAACATCACTATTTCCTCATAGTCTGTTTGGGCAGTAGGGGTTGAGGGAGAGGGAGAAAGCACCAGCTTAATTTACATCAGCAGAGAATACGACTTTCTCTCACAATTTTGAAGTTTGAATTAACATCTCAGTAAAAACTCCCTAGTTATAAGAAAACTCATTGACTTATAGACTGGTATATACTAGTATGCCAAACATTATTCACTCCAGCTACAATAGCACTATCTCTTTAGAATGTTCAAAATTCATTAGAAGGCAGCTGAAGTAAATCTGATTTTGTCAAGCTATCATGTGAGTGCAGTATTACACAGAGAATGAAGTGCACTTATGTTTTGCATATCCTAGGTACATCATTTCTGTTTGCTGGAGGCTATTTTCTAGCTGCCAGGGATTTTTTTTCCCCTTTTTTAAGACAGAATCAATCAAGTTCCCTCTTCTCCCAGCACACAGGTAAATACCTTTGTACCAGCAATAGGATTAAGGTCAAAAACATAACCAACATTCTCCTGTAAATACACAAGATTAAAATAAACGTATTTCTATTAATGCTGTTTGAAATCTCTTCAACATTTGAATGCTGTGACATTTGAACAATAATAATCTTTCTACCTCTCAGTGAGACGTGCATTTTTGTCAGCAAATACTGTAATATATGGCTTTACTATTCAAAAGAAAAAACAAAACAAAACAAAACAAAAAACACCTTAAAACCAAACCTAAATAAAAAAACCTTGTAGCATACCTTTACATAAATTAAGGACAAGACCAAAGCCAAGGGACCTACATTTGGTTCACAGATGACATTCTAATATTAGGGAGTTAAGATATACAAAAAAAAGAATATTAACCAAAGTTTATTTGGTGTAAACATAATGTCTATTTCAAAAATATTTAAAAAAATATAAAAGATACCGGTTCATATAAAACATAATGAACATGCCATTCCTTGTGGTGAAAGCCATATTTTACTGGAGTTTAGCAGCGAGTGTTTCTGTAACCAAAATAAAAATCAATATAATTTGTTGCATAACTTAGACATTGCTTTATCTTCTGCTATTGAAATTAATATATAGGTTAGCAATTTATATGCCAAGTCTCAGCTCTCAGGGATTAGAAACAGCTGAGATATACTACAGCATTGAGGTTTATGATGTGAAAACGCTGACAAAATCAAATAAAATGGCACTGCTGCTACATCAGGTGGGTAACTTGATCCATGAACTGTTATTGGTTGGGTGTAAATGTCTAAATAACTATCCATAGTTTCAATCCAAAGGGTTCAGGTTTGCACAGGGGGCATTAATTTTCAAATACTCTTCAAAGTAATATTGTACCTTAGGTGAGCTTCAAATCAGCTACTTCTAGAAAAAGTATGCTGTAGTGGATCATCAGCACAAGGCTTGCATGACAGCTGAGCCTGCTTAACACCTTAAAGAAGGGATTAACAGATGTATTTTCTCAAGTACTGTGTGTGAGCCTGCTCCTTCCTTCTTTCTCCTCCACCTCTGTCTCAGGACTGACAGCAATGTGCCCTCTGCCCTGCTCTGACACTCCACATGCCTGCTTACAGCAATGAGGTCTCCAGTTCAAAGGCATCCCGATGGAAAAGGACATCCTTCCTAAATGCAGTTTTTGCTCTGTGGCCTTTCCCCAAAGCTGGAATGCCAGGATTACGCGGAAGCTCACGGCTAGACTTCAGGCTAATCCCTCTGGATGAGGGTGTTGTGGCTCTCACTCACTAAAGCTCATTGTCAACGTCATTTTGCAGTGCAGCATGTTCGTTTTATCTAGGAGCTCTTCTCAGTGCATCCTGGCCATCCTGGGCAGTTGCAAAAAAAATAAAAAATAAAAAAAAAAATCAACCACAGCCACTGTATTTGATCCCCACATTGATCATTAGATTTTACTGTTTCCTCAGGCCACAGTTAAATATGGCTTGTGGTGCCTTGGGACTATAAAGATACTTTTTTATTTCACAGTGCATCTATGCTTCCTACAATACTTCCCCCGAAGTAAAAAAAAAAAGTAGCAAAATAAAAACAAAATGTAAGGAAGGAGACTTCGAATGCTGCACTAAGCATAAAATTCCCCAAGGTGTGAGGTAATTGCAGCACCTAGCTGTCATGGTAACAGGCGCTACAGCAATTAATAAAATTTAAAGTGTGCTATCTTTGGAGATGTGGAAGAGGTTCAGAAGAAATCTCCATCAGCCTGTTTGTTTAAAGCCACTCCCACCTTTCCCTATGTGAAAACTCGCCTGATGCATCTCAGCTGGGCATCAGATTTTCTCAGGACATTTCAAACCTTTGTGCAAACCCAATGCCAGATTGCATAAACAGAATAATGTTAAATTTCTTAGCCCTAAGGAATAATACCAACACTTATAATTTGGAGAACGGAGCCTTCTGTTTTCTGTAACGTGTGCTCCTGAATACCAGGAACTAATTTAACATCATGCAAACCTCCTTTCTCTGCTCAGCTTTACAGGTATCATCACATCAGCATGGTTTTCTAGCCAATGTCATGCTGCCCTGAAACGGAGAAAATCAATGAAGGTTAAAATCACACACGTGAAGGCGTTTTGTTGATCTGCACTGCCATTAATTTAAACCATTTGGGGAGACTAAAAAGCAACCCAATTGTTTTCTATTTGCAATGCTAGTGTAGGGCTAATACACAGAGCAATACCTACTATACAAGGAAATGTAAATCTGTCAGTTTATTGCTAAGTGACCCAGCTTATACAGATGTAATTAGAAAGTTATTAAACCTGAGTCCCTTTAGCCTTGGCTTCAACTGAACAGCTCTGCTGTTAATACTGTCCATTAAATTGCATCCATTTATAGCTTGAGCACTATCACTTTTTAATAGTGTTACTTCTAACAATCAACCAGAATATGCTGTTTTGAGCATTAATCTTTGCCTTCCATTGACTATTTATAGACAAAATATAAATTAAAATAACTGTAGTAGTGTTCTTGCAGGTTGTGATTATGAGGGCAAAGTTTAGCAGAAACCAGTCAAGGGTTTTCACTTGATGAAAACCCTTTCATCAAGTTGTAGCTCATTTTCTGTCCTGGGAGAATTTGGGCCCATACTTGGCCTTTCTGCAAACAGCCGAAAGGATCACAGAGGAACCTGACCCAAAATGCAGCGGGGCATAGGGATTTATGCCACACAATTAGACACAGTCTCTCTCCTCTGCCTAGTCCTCCAGAAAAGTTGAATTCTGTCCCCAGGAAAGATGTTCTCGTTATTCCACAGTTCCTTCACTGACACCTTTGGGTACATTGCTAAAATTCAAACTTGTACACAGGTCCATACACGAGTTCATTAGATCCACAAAAAAATCTTCAAAATAGGTTCAATGGGATGCAAATGAAGGCCTTTGGCAAGAAGATGAATTCCCTCTTTTTTCGAGTTGACCTTTTACATTTTCATCCATACTGACTGATCTGCATTAGCATGAGAAACAGCATAATTTCAGGTGCAGTTCTTATTAAAATCAAGTGTTTTCCTAACTTCCTGCCCTATCTGTAGGAAGGACATTTTACTAGAGATTGAATCTAGAAGCATCCAGGCTTCTGAGGTAGTACTGCATGGAATAGTTTAATTAGGTAATGGTACATCAGTATTTTTAGGAGAACTTTCATTTATTACATGGAAGTGATCATAAAAGTTGAATGAGCCCTGGAAATAACTTGTTCTTTTCTGAGACTACTCAAGACCTCATCTTTATTTTTAGATTTAAAATACATCTTAGCTTTAAACTGTATAGATACAGCGTACTTAGAACATACATAATTAGAAATGAGAAGTCTAGATTGCTCTAGATCAGGAGCTGATTTTTTTTTCCCAGGACTGACAGTTGCACTGAGTGCAGCTTAAGACCAGAGAGGAAGTATTTCTTTGTAATAAAATGGTTTGCTTCTCTCTCTCTTTTTTTTTTTTTTTTTTTTTTTCTTCAGGCACAATCATCCATCAGCTGGGTCTGCCAGATCTAACCTCAATTCCAAAGGTATCAAGGCAAATAGAAATAGAGGAATTCTCTTCCTATCACATCCTCTATTCTCTTCTCTCAACATTTCCCATTGCATGGGCTCTGGTATTAAACTCTAAGCACAAAGACTACATCAGCCTCTCATGAATTTACCCACTGGTACAATGCACTGGAAGTCCTGCTCTTCCCATGCACCTGTGGAATTTCCTTTCCATTCTGTAGAAACTGTATGTGTCTGATCATATAGGTTTCTACACTGATTTGGTATGAAAGCATGCTGACGTAGACCAAGGATTTTTTAAAATGGAAGTATTCATCTCCTATACCCCCAAAGCATGAAATACTAATATACAAAGAGAATCTGTGCTTGAGAAAACATTTCTAAGAAAAGGCCGCAAGCTCCAGTGGGTAAGGCTCCCTGGCATTATGCAGTGGAAGATCTTAGAAGTAACAAATCAAAGAAGTGATGCAGTGCTAAAATACTAATAATGGCACCAGAACCATAGGTCTTGAAGCACTAAGAAATATATGTGCATTGTCTCATCAGAAATATTCAAGTGAACACTGAAAATATTAATGTGGAAGGAATTGATACAGAAAAAAAACAACTCGGAGTATGGCGGGCTTTACTGGAGTATGCTGTCTTTAACAATGGAGTGGAGTAGTCTTTTGACAGAGAGGTGAGCAATCTTAATTGCCCTGTCCCTCACAGTACTGGAAAATCTATAGTGTAGACAACAATATGGCATGATTTTAACTAAGCTGTATAAAATTCTTGCATTGTTGGCTCACCTTTACTTACTCTAGATGAGACATGTATCAGAAAAGAAAAAAAAATGTTAAAAGAAAGTCTCTTTAAGTCTCTTTTCTAATTTCTGTTTGTTAAATAGTGATTGCATGGACACTGAAGATGATAAATGCCTTGCTGGATTAGATGTTTTATGCTTCCTTGTTACAGCAGTAGACTATATATATCTAAATGTTTTATAAGAGAAGGACACAAAGGTCCTGTCAGGAGAGAACTCCCGAGTCTGCATATTACCCCATGATATTATATAACCAGGTCTGTCCTGGTGTGGCAGCTTGCTGATATATCGCTGTAAGTAATAACTACGTATATGCATTGTAATACAGTTAAGGCCATTACGAATAAAAGTCAGTTATCTGGCCTCTGACATTTATACAAGTCTTAAATATCAAGAAGTAAGAAAGCTAGATCTTGCTTTCCTCGTTCTTCTCTTCCTAATGATGCAGTTTTTTTTCAAACTTGTTAACAATCCTGTGTCAAAGAGCTGTTCTACTCTATGCAGTCATTGTGTATGTTTCCATTTGCCTAAAATAAATGCAAGCATTTCACTGAAGCTTTATAAGAGCAATTTTTTTCTCTGTGATTTTGACACCTAAGTTATACTTTCTCTGTGCTGTAAAATGAAAATTCTTAGATATTTTGGCACTAAATAATCCAGTTTTGATGTCTGTATGGGACTCGCTTCTTTCCCAGGAGCCTCTTTTCATGTCATAAAGCCAAAGCTTGTACAGCAGACCAAAATGATTAAATATTGCAAAATAAAAAAATAAATGTACAATAAAAATAGATTTTTTTTTAAGTTAATGAAGTAGAATTGCAAAGTGTTTCTTTTCAAAATCATGTACCCTATATTGGGTACAGTTTGACAAACTCTGTTTCACTGTTACACTGAAACCGTGTTCGTAAGTCTCCCCAGGCATTCACAAAATTTAAAAATACTTCTGTTGAACCTTGACACAGCAACTATTAAAAGATGCATTGGATAGTTTAATACATTTACTAAACATCGTAAGTCACTTGGTTCAGATAAAATCTATGTAAACACAAACAAGTCTCATGTACCATACATAAAATATTAATTCTGAACAGTTTTAGCTCAGCAACAAAATACACAAACATTTCTGAATATCCTGATTTATTCTGAATATCCTGCTGACACTTACAAGTCATTCTAATTTGAGGCTTGAGGTAATGAGCACTTTGAGAATTACACCTATTTTAATGTCTAAAACGAGGCTTGCTGCCTAACTTGACTGCCACAGTTACAAATGCTGGAATCTCTATTGCCCAGGCCTGGTGAAGCCAGAGCCCTAAAGATAACACTGCACTCCGATCATAGAATCATAGGATGGTTGGGTTGGAAGGGACCTGAAAGATCATTTAATTCCAGCCCCCCTACTATGGATGGCGTGCAACAAGCTATTGCCCAGCTGCGGCCAACAGCTCTTTCCAAGCAGCCAGTTGCTTTCTACCAAATTTTGTAGAGAGGCCTCATCCTAGCTTGCTGGTATCTGAAATCCTCACTTCAAAAAAGGCTCCTTCCTTTCCCCGTGGTTTGACTCTTTCATGACCTCTCAAATTCTTGGTTTTGTTTGTCAAGATTTATCCCGACTTCTTCTTTCACTCTGATTCAACTGAGGTCAACCAACAGGTAGAAACACAAATAGTAGTTTGTCACTTGTAGTTGTGACAAACTGAATCAAAGAGTACTTCTTGCTACACATGCTTCTACCAAGTTTGAGAGCCCTGACTACCATAAATATATAATAAAAACAACTTGTGGGGATTGGGAGACTCTACACTCTGCTCAGTGTAATATTTTCTGTTGAATGTAACATGATAAATTTAGGGAACGGCACATCTGCTCTCCTCCACCATTTCAAGGGGAAAGTTCGAGGCAAGTTGAAGAAAGAAAAATGTATCAAAGGCTATTAAACACAAAGATACCATCTGTGGTTCAGGAAGTCCCTTGACTGCAAATCACCTACAGCTGAGAAATATATCAACGAAGCATCACTACACACTGTCCCTACTCTATCCTGAGGTTGCCTGCAGTTGGACACAGACTTAGACAGCCCAAGATGCTCTTCTGTTCTCAGGTAACCAGGGGAAAATTATCACCAATATTTATAATCAATTGTGTTTACCGGGGGGAACCCAGAAAATTGAAGGTGTGGCTCCTACCATCCGCTTAGTACAGTCACTGCCTCAGGTACCTCTGCAATTGCCTGAATGCCAAAGAACTGACTGATGGTACCAACGGACATCTTCCAAAACAACAGTATCCCTAAACGAACATCTCCCCATAAAGTTTAAGGCAGTGACTTTCCAAGTGACCTGCCTCCTAGTCAGAAAAAGATGATGGTGGTCGGCAGAGGGACTTATGCCCAAGCAGTCTGTGAGAGGGAAGGCAACAGAGGACCTGCAAAGCTCAGCAAGGGTACTGAAAGGGGAAGAAAAGGGGACAGCCAGATTGCAACAATTCCCTCACCTTAGCCAGTCTTTTACATGGGTTAGAGGAAATACAGAGCAAGCAGTGCCCCAGGCATAGGGAGGAAGCTGGTTTTATGGCCTCCATAAGCAAAGGAGACCTGAAAGTACAATCCCTGAGCTGGGCAATAAGCTTGGATGACAGAATCCCCAACACAAGCAACCCTCCTGTTATATGGTGTATCTTGAAGCCTCCCTAACAGGGGGATGCAGAATTAAATAACACATTTTGGAGCCTTGCTAGAAGAGTAACAAAGATCAAAGAAGGGAGCATGACAGCAGACCAAGACCTACAGGTGGAGAGCACTGGCTGCTGGAGAGGCACACGGCAGTTGGGCTGCACCACCGCACGGACTGACATGTGCCCCAGCCCGGGGCTGCCTGGGGATAGCCCCAACAGCTGGCAAGTCTATTTGCAGCTTTGTTCTACACCATTTGTCCAAGATATTCTCATTTCTCCCTTCTCAGAACTCTGTGCAGCGACCTAGTGGACCCCTAGGAAGAGCCCAGATCCAATGCAATTAACACAAACATCGGAAAATATATCCCTGTCACACAACTCCTTACAGCCAGGGCACAGCTTAGATGTGTTTATTCTGTGTGAAGCTTACGAAGAATTTGCATTAGAAAACAGAGACAAGTGGAAATTTTGGCTTTCGCTGCTGTTTTAAAAGCAAATGTCACCTAAAGAGCTATTTACCTATTATCTAGATTCTGTTGTTGATAATGTTAGCTTCGCAATATGAATTTTAAAAAAATATTTTTAAGCAATATTAGGAAATGCATTTTGCACTATGTAATTATATTAATAAAGAAATTTGTTTGATGTTAAATATTTATTCTTCTCTCACTGTAGTCATACTTTTGATGCTGCATACATTTACAATGAAAAAATGCATTTTCAAATATCAGCAACCTGGTTTTATGATTATTTGTTAATCACAATTCATTAAAAACCTTCAGGTTTTGAGTGGAGGTTTTGGATTTTTTTTTTTTTTTAATTTTTAATTTTGAATGGTCTGTTTTGCTTTGGTTGGCACTGTGAAAAGAAAAAACTAATTTGGGTTTAGCATGTAGAATTTAACTAAGCTTTATTTATTTTATTGTCAGAAGTAATAATAGGGAGTAATTTAAGTACTTTGAAGATGTGCATTTAGTGGTCTTTGAAGCATAATCCCATTAAGATTAATAATGAATTACATCTGAGAAAGACTATGTCCCTTAATGCTAATGTCTTTTGCAAGGTGGATAAATCGCTCAATTTAACAGCAAAGACGAATGTACAGAGGAGCTGTAGTTACACTGGCTTATTTGACATTGGGGGGTTGTAACTTTGTGTTCTGGGGGGGAGGGGGGTGATTGTTTGTATCTAGAAGACCCTGAGACTCTTGATCATTGAAAAGGTTTGAGGATAGCCATATGTAGGGATGGCCAGCTCCTTAGAAAGTCACCACCCACTTCCCATGACTACAAACCTTGTAAATAGTTCATCCACTGCCAAATACTTCTGTTTCCCAGCAGGTCTTGGTTGTGATGTGCATGGAGAGCCAGAAGCAGTCAAGATGGGCTGAAGAGCCAAACAATGAGGAGAATGTACATGGCCTATTTCTAATCTGTCTCAATAAACTACTTTTATTTTGAAATAATAGAAATAATTGAAATAATAGACCTTCCAGGTCTAGCGTTGCAGTAGGGACTTGGTGGGATGGATCTCTGTTCTCACTCAGGTAGGGTAAGTATCACGGACAGGATACCAAGCAGAACCTCCTCCTGTGCCTTGCTATTACACGTGTCCATCAGCTATGTCTTTATCCTGCTTAGTTTGTAGGAGCTAAAGGGATCACACGGGTGCAACTGCAAAATCAGCAATAATAAACTGCAAAATACCCAATAAATAGTGGTCTATGTCGCTTCTGATTACAATCGGTTCAAGGAGGCAACACACCTCACAGTATGTGCAGCCTTCAAAGTGCCTATTAAAAATACATTTTTATGTTGTAATTTCTTACTAAGATAGATGCATTGATTTCTTTCCCCCACATCTGAGAAGTAATTGCACAGACTTATATTCAGAAGAATGCACATAATATACTTGAAAAACTAAGCATGAAGAATCAGTTTAAATTTCACTGAGTGTGAATTTGGGGAGAAAAATTATGCTTCCACCTTCTCACTACTAATGCAGTAGGGTTTATTTTTGAATGAAGGCAATATGAGCTTAAATTAAATGTCAAATATAATTTAACATTAAAGCATGAAGTGGCTGAGTGTGTGCGTGGCAAAACTAGCAGCTCTTCTGAGTGGTTAATTGCTATCTACAAAATAATAACCTATAAAAAGATCTCTCATTTTCAGTTGTGAGGCTTAAATTTACTGTGCTGGAATAATTCTAACAAAATAGAGCTCAGAAGCCTTTTTAGTTACCCATACCACATGAAGACACACAATGCCAAATAAAAACATCTGCAATCTGGCTGACTACTTTTCTGGGAGATGTCTAGACTCCTTTTATAATCAGCTATGAGAAATAGACACTTCTAGGCTGCAGTTCATCTTGTCCTAAACTAGATATCTAAAATAGACCAGAAGAATCACATCTGAAAAATGCCTATTTTCCTCCACTGACTGTAAAGGAAGCCAGAAGTGACTAATTCAGAGGCAGAAAGCTACAATGCAATGTGTAGTTTTGATCTTTTTCTGCCAATAACATCAACTAAGCAATGATACAATTTTATATATATATATACATTTATCCACTTACACCTGATAGTTAGTTACTATTAGTACTAGAAAGTGGCTTCTATATGCAACATGCTGGCCACCTCAGAAATCAATGAAATCCTTGCCAAAAGAAACTCCAACTCCTCTTGGAAGGCATTACAACAATCAGAACAGCTAAAACTGAGTAAAACTGTTCTGAAGGACCTAACCTTACATACATTTGTACTTCTGCTTAATTCTTGCATAAAATTGCCCATAGGGCAGATCCAGACACCTTTTTAAAGAAGTTGTTGGTTACCTGTGGGCAAAGGTCTGCATGCTGTAGTACAAGGGACTGGCTGGAAACCTCTGCCAAAATAGTTCAGTTCTACCAGAAGGACAGGGCAGTTTCGATAGTGGTAAAAAAAACAGAGAGGGCATCACAAGCTTTTTGTGTTGGTACCAATATTGATATACCTCCTTTTTGGTGCTCCGCAGTAGGTGAGCTGCTGATATCGACATGAGTCACTTTAGAGAAACCTTGAAATGTTTTTTTTTTTTTTTTTTTTTTTTCTCTGGGAATTCAGATACTTGAGGCAAACTTGAATGGAACATCTGATACATGTTCAAATGACATAAGGACCAGTTATTACTTGCCTTTATGTACAAATTATCTTCTTTTGTGGTATTCCTAAATATATAACAGCATAAATAATACAGAAGATCCAGGCCCAAATGAATTGGAACAGATAGGCAAAGTCCTGATATGCATGAAGTTAACAGCTAAGCTATTGCTGACTTAAATTGATTCATTACTCCAATCCTTCAGCATTTATAACAACTGAAAATCTATGGGGGGTTCCAGAATATGAAATAACAACACGTCATTGTAATGGCTCTGAACAACTGCTTCTGATAGAAAAAGGGAGAGATTTGAGATAGGAGAAAAACGGAAATCAGTTCTGTAAATATATTATTATTGGGGTCAATGAATATAAAAATGATAGCCTATAATTTTAATTGTGATTTGCTGTACATCTTCAAGGTTACTGTTCAGATGTGTAACACAATTGAGCAATTTCTATGTGGTGACAAGGACTTGCAAGGTTCGTTTGGGCATATCCACTGTTACAGAAGTTTTGACATGTAAGTCCATAAGGATCATGTAAGACATGCGATGGAGAAACCACGAGTGAGGGAAAGTTAAATCAATAAAATCACTTCAAAATGAAATATATCTTAAATTAAGAATGACTATACAATCAGAAAATCATTTTTCAAATACTAGGTATAAAATGGAGTGAGTGATAGAAATGAAAGAAATGGAGGGTAAACAGCCTGGATCACAAGGGAAGGTGTAAGCAATTGCTGTCCAAACTTTCCTACTAAAACAGATGCATCCAAGCCCTAAAGAGCTGCCTTTTTTACTTTAAGATGAAGAATTTTGAAATGTAAGCAAGGATTAAGTCTCACTGAAAGGTACTGTTTTGTTTGGTCCCCTAAGTCCAAAGACAGAGCTGACAGCAGGCAAGCAGCCTGATGCAGGATGAGGCCAGAGACAGCTCGTGGCTCTGCTAGCACAATCACACTCTGAATGGCCACTGCCAAATGTGTAGATCTGCTTGAAAGTTTTACACAGTGCCATGAGCCTCGGGCATGGTGCTGACATCTGTGCCTGCTTGCCAGCTTGGCCACCACTCGCCTTCCCTGCGGATCACCTGGTGCCAGCCGTGAGCAGTTTTGAGTAGATCCCAGCAATTTCTGCCTGCTGTGTCTGAAACGAGGTGCTGCCACGTTGGCAACGGCATCGAAGCACCATGAGAACAGCCCTGAACTGCCTCGTTTGCAGCAGCGGGAGCACAGGGCTTCGTCTGCCAAAGCAAAGGTCACTCTAGATAGTTGGGGAGGTTACAGTGGTTCCTCACCGCTGCGATCTCTGACTGATAATGAAAAGCTGTGTTTTTTACAAGCCATAGAAGAGCACCCACAGGACACACAGCCTCCTCTGCTGCCACCTCTCCCCCTTGACATACCACAGACATGCAGAGAAGGTATTAGGGCTACATTGTGCTCCCTACTGAGGCCTAAGGTAGAGGATGTTGGTGTACTTCAGATTTCCAGTTTGGCTACTGATGTGGCACCTCCTCCACGTGCAGCTTGTATGAAGCCTCTCAAGGCAATTCCTGCTCCATGACTTTTGCCTACCCTTCACTGTCCTGGCTCATGATGGGACACTGGGACAACCTACCCTATTACCAGCTGCGAGTCCACACCACTCAAAGTAGAAGCACAAGAAGTAAAATGCCTTGATAATCATATCTTCCTTGTTTCAGAGGTATCCCATGCATTGATTTGCAACTACTCTTGACAGCCCAACACAGAGAAAGCCAAAGGAAGATTGGTATTTTGTTTCACAAGGTAGAGAAAACACTTTGGCGAAAAAGCTAACCAGGGGATGCTACAGCACCACATGGAATGCCACACATTGAACATGCATTGAAAGAGGGACATGAAAATCTTTGTGCAGGGACTCTAGTGATTAAGTTGTGAGAGTGGAAAAGAAAAGGCCTGTATGGAAACTGCAGGAGATGAAGTAAATGGGCACAGGCAAATGTTACTTAATCTGGCATAAGGTCTGCTGGCATCAGCTCAGCCAGCAACATGATCTGTTTCCATGTTAGCAATTCTGAACTGGTGCATTGTGGTTAAGAGTAATTACTGATTTGTATCATGTTTATTTTATTTTATTTTAATTATTATTATTATTTTTTTTCCTGCAGCAGAACACCAAAAGCCCTTTTGCCTACTGTCCAGCTACAGCCGTCAGTTCTCAAGCTACTTTAGTGATCTTGAAAAATTTCAGCTAAAGTTTGGTAACCCGATCCTATCAGTGGCATGATGTTTCATTAGCATAATTCATTCATCAGCAGTTCTGCCTTCTATATATTTGAAGTCACAACCAAAGTTCTGAAATGAGAAATAATAACTTTGCCCACCAAGAAGGCACCTGACCACCTTAGAATATTAGTCTTCATATTAAAAAACTATCTGCAGTATTTGAACGTATGGTCTCCTATTCTTCTGCAAGCTAAACTGCATCACAAATAATTAAGAACTTTCTCTGAAACGTCAAGATATGCTGATTTATCAGAAGAGATGTGCTGTAACAGATGAACTCCAGCAAATTTTGCTGAAGTGGTTTAGGTATTACTGCTCTCAGTTATTTTTTCCAGCCTTCTGCCAACGTTACCATCCCTGGACAGAAGAGCAAACCAAAATGTGGGCTTGTATTGCACAGACCCTTCAAACCGCTGGGATATCATTCTGCAAAGTGATGCCCTTGAAGTACAAGAGTCCAGTCCTTTTTGTTCACCCTTCTACAGGGCAGAGTTAAAAGAAATACCTTCAGTAAAAGCCTTAAAAACAGAAGCTGGTAAAACAGAAATGTCTCAGAACTACCTCTGTTTTCTGTCCCACTTGTTCTCCCAACGAATTCAAGTTATAGCCCTACTCTCTACAGCTGTCCTGTCTCTGCCAGCTGCTAATTTTATCCAGGGTCCTCCATTACAGAGCATGATGAAAAGGAAGCTTTGTAAGTATGGGATCCATAACTTTCCTAAACCTTTCATATTTTTTAAGTCCCAGTCAGCTTCCAAATGTATTTTCTGGTTCTATCAAAATTCCAGCACACAGAATGGAAATACAAAGTGCCAAACAGATTCAGCTATTTGTAAGAAAAAGCCAAAACCTTCTGTCCTCTCTCAATGATCTCTGACTTTCAGAATCTTGCCTGAACATTCATCAAATATTCCCTTTGTCTGTTGTCATCCCTCTTAAATACATAAAGAACTCATTCATGAATGTATAAACTTTTGTCAGTCTCCAAAGTAAACGGAGTTTTCTTTTAAAAGGCTTTCTTTAAATCAAAATCACTCAGTGCATGGTGCTCTGTACTGTTATCCTCCTTTCTTCAGAGAGTGTGTCTGCTTTTGATCCTTTATTCCAGACTTCTTCCCAGCACTGATTTTCTCTGTCAGTTTGGGAGCTGTGCTCTGTGTTAATGTTTAGATAGCATATTTTGATGTTTTTCCTTTCTATATTTTTTTTAAATTCTCTTTTAATATTAGTGCTGATAAAGGTTAAAGAAGCTCAAGGATTATGTAATTGAGGTTTTTGTTCAGCCTCCCCATCCCCACTGTTGCTCGAAGGACCAGCCAAGCTACTGCAAATGGACCAGAAACTGCATTTGAGCTTATCAATCTCTGCACCTACATAGATAGGAACCAGGCTTTGGTCCATTCTACTATAGAATAAGGGCCCAAACTCATCAAGGTCTGAAGAATGTAGTCAAGAAATATGGATGTCGTTCCTCCTCAAGAAGCATAAATCATTCTCTTAGTTTCCCACTTGGAAATCCCCTGTCCGTCATATTACAAGGCAAGGGAATTACGATCTCACCATAAGCCATTTGTGTCACGTTCTGCAAAGAGACCGCCACTCAGGATTCAGGAGTCTTCTCAGCTGTTTGTAAACAACATTCTTCATGTAATACCTTCCTCTAATGGCTAAATTGTCTTTATTCATTTAGTTAGAAGAGTGACAACAAGGTTGAAGAGACTGAGCCAACTCTAAAACGGAACAGAGCCAAAAGAGTAAGTAAATCTTTCTCGGGCTGAATTGCAACTTCTGTTTATATATATATAAACTTCTGTTATATATCTAAGAAAATATATTTTAAATAAACTTTTGCATTGCACTCACTTTCAGAGATAGAGAAATCTCTGTTAAGAAGCGATGGAGAACTCCGAGATAGAGTAATTGGAAATGTGTCCTTCTGCAGCTCCTATTCACTGCTGGTGTTCAGCAATAAAAAGGGAATTGCAACCATGAATCACAAACACTACCGTGCTGTCTTAATACTGCCTTTCAAGAACTGAAGAGACAAATACCACTTAGACAAGGAGAAACCCTCATATATCTGATACACCTCCAAATGCTCTGTGATTAATCTTTTTTCTTAAAAACAAACAAAACAAAACAAACACTGGCTGAACAAAAAAAACACCACATCCAACAAGCTAGGTTTCTAAAGCTTTGATGGAATGAGGCCATTGGTAAGCAACAGTACAACATTACACAGAAAAAAATCCAAACACTTTACGAAGGCTATCAAAAGAGCTATTATTTTAGTTAGTTTTGGAGTAAATAAAACAACACTTACTCCTTTAAGTGATTTGTTTGCATTAAATGATTCATTTGCATTTATTTGTCTAATCCCAGAGAGGTTATTGTGCTGCAGCATACTCACACATTCAATCAGGCTATTCTTTAAAGCCAAGTGCTGTGGCTTCTTAAGTGGGAGCATGGATGCTGGATTTCAGCAGAGTTGGAATCCACTACATAAATTAAAGAGTTTGCTGTTCTGTATTGTCCGTATCATGCTTGCTTGTTGAAACAACAACAACCTTTCAGCAGTGGGAATCGGGTGGCCCTGGGGAGCAGGAGGGATTCCTGACATGCCGCGTGACTCCTTGGGAATCACTGAGAGATGTGTTTGCAAAAGCACTGGTGGCCGCCACTGTTCTTGCTGTGAGCACTTTTTGAACAGCCTCCATAAGCCTCTTCGGGATTACGGTCCTGTAGTGCTTAACTGGAAGGCAGTTTGAGTTTCAAGTGCAGATCCCTTCCCAAAGTCAAGCACACCCTTCATGCCTCAAGGTGGGGCTTGAGTTTTTGGTCAGACTAACTTTCACTGCCGTTTCTACCTACGTGCTTCTGTTACTTCTGACCCAGCACTGGATCAGGGAGCTGAGCTGGTAAAAGACTATAAAAATATGAAATTAACAAATTTTCACCCATTTAGCAATCCAAGCTGGCTCACCATGGGTGACCACCGGCTTAGTGCAAGGAAGGAAGTGGTAGCACGTGTCTGGAGTAGGACAGAAGAGAGTTTTCACACCAGTTTAATTATATTGTTAAACCACACCCTCAGTTTATCCATCAGTAAATAGGAGTAAAGGTCCTTTCCCGTGCACAATGCTTTAGGAGCTGTGGTAGTAAAAGACACTTACGTAAGTGCTAATGCAATCTGAATAAATGGTGGCATTTAGGCAGGGGCATTGGGGAGGGGAGACAGCCATTACATAATATAATTGGAGATTTATCCACCGAAGATTTACATCTTGAGTGGGACAAACTGGATGTCCTAGAAACCAGCAGTTAAACAAACACCAAATTTGTAAAACCCATTCAGAATTTGTAAAAAGTATTGTTGTTTTATTACAGTTATTTATCTTGATCGCGTTTGTTCTGCTTAGAAGAAATAAAACACAGGCACTCTTTGCTTTAATTGCTGGCCCTATTCTTTAGTAAACAATGAAAAGTGATTAGAGATGTTTTTTGGCATGCACAGTCCAAAACCACCTAGTGAGAGTTCAAAGAACAAAGCAAATGCTTATTGGAAGAAATTACTCAGCTAACTAAACTTGTATATCTTTGAGTCAGACATTTTTTCAGCATCTTTACCCCATTTATCAATGCACAATTACTGTCACTATTGTGTTGTGTCATTAGGCGTAAGGTTACAAGTGCCAGTTGGAATAAAAAAATTGCAGTAATGTTGGCATAATTTTTCATTATCATCTTCATTAACCACAGCTAGTGGGAGTAAGAGTTTATCCTTGCTGTTGTCATCGTCATGACAACGCTTCCAAAGCTTGTCTGCCGAGAGTCCAGCAGATACAAAAAACTGAATGTCCTCATTATTCCGCTTCTCACACTCTCACCCATGCCAAGGGTGATCCGAGATGCACAGGGCCCTTGATTTATCCCCTGTGATTTCTCTTGACAGCCTGGTATGGTGTCTCAGCTTAAGGCAATCGGTCTGATTTCACAGTTTAATTACTGCTAATCTGAAGGAGCGTGGCCAATGCTAATGAGCCAGCAGCAATCAAAGCAATAATGGCTAAACTCACCCTGTTTCATTCTTCTCTTTTTATTAAACCACCCCTGCCCTGAAATAAGCAAGTAATTTCTCCCTCTCCGCACAACTGCACTGAGAGAACAGACAAGTCTGATGTACGATTTGGTGTTACTCCAAAAGGAGACCATAAGATTACTTTATATTTTGCACTTAAAACCCTGTTTAATGTTAGTTTCTAAGCAGCTTTGATTCAATAAGTGAATCAATAGCTGGAAGAATCACTAGGACGACTCATTAGGGGATCACTAGCTTGACTGCAGAGCATCCACGGTGACGTCACCATGGGCCAAATTTGGGACGGAGACCTCCTTGATTTTTGCAACTGGTCATCACTGAATTACGCAGAACATGAAAGTATCTGTGACAGCCCAGTGAAGAAAACCTAGTATATTCAGAAAGGGTTTTACTGCAAAAGGAGCTGGTTGTAAAACTGGGTAACAATCTACCCTGTGAAATGAGCGGTGCCCTCCGTCACTATCACCTAACAGCAGTAACTTGAACATTCTCTGTTTCCCTGAGCTTTTCTCCTATTGTTGAAATAGATGAAGAAAAGTCTAGAAAAAATCTTCAGGACTGATTCTTCTCATTCATACCAGCACAAAAATCATGAGTAACCAGGAAAATAAAAAGAACCAGGCCCCATATCCATCTTTCTGCACATCCATAGGCTGTGTTATGAGTTCCTTCAAATATATTTTCATTGTCTATTTTCTTCCTCAGAGCAGAACCTCTGTTTAAAATATTTACCTAACTACCCTGAAATGACTTGATCAATGTATAAAACCTTTTACTTGTTAATGTTTAACCAAACAGATAGTCACATATTACAAACAAGGGCCCCAACATCTCTGTAAATCCTAAGTATTTCAGGCAACCCTCATAGAACTATTTCATATTTACTCTGGTGAGCCATAAGCAGACTCTAGCCAATTTTGAATTAAGCAGAAAAACTGTGTTTTAGTGCCACTATGTGTAATTTATGATATATAAATAGGAGGTTAGGCGGTATTTTGCTTGTTAAATGACACAGAAGGAAGAATGATAGATAAATCAGCCATAAATGAAAGGCTTTTGAGCAAATTTTGAAGAATGTGAACTGCTTGTCTGGTTCTTGTCTCCAGCTTTGTCTGTCATTAACTAACATTTGGTTAGTTGTTGTTCAGTTAACCTGAGGGAAACAGCTTTTTAAGAATTTTGTGTGCACCTGGGAATACTGGACCAGAGTGGAAAAATCATTTCATCTTTGCAGATAAAGGTGTTTAATAAAACAATAAATATTAGAATGTACCATTTGCTTTTTACAGCAGTGTCAATTTAAATGTGCAATATAGCAAGACAATGTCACTTTATAGGATTAAGTCTATTATAAATCATTTTATCTCATCCATTCATTCAAGAACTGTTCTTTCAATGATCATTTTCACATTCACAATATTGTATTTAAAAATAGAAAAGACCAGACTGCAATGCTTCAGAGATGTTATTTCACAGTGTTTCTAAACCTGTCTTACCTGTTTTTTATCACAAGAGAAATAATGTTATGGGTACTCACAAAACATGGCTATTTCCATAAGATATATGAGAAAGAGAGTGTCACAAGAGGGAAACATCATTCTAATAATATTTTGTACTTCATCATAGCACTGTCAGGAGATGCCAATGGAGAATCCAAGTCATTTTAAAGAACCACTTCATTTACAGGGAAGGAGTTCTCTCCTAATTAAGTTGGAAGGCCTCTGGGGCTTTCTTCAGCCTTTGCAATTCTGATTTCCTTGGAGAACTCCTGGTAAATCTAAGAGACCCAGAGATTTCAGTGTGATTAAGGCCCTGTTGACACAGACATTAAAACGCCGCTAGTCAAACTATGCCATAAACCTTACAGAAAAACTCCCTGTCCACAACAGCTCAGGGAACCTGAACTAGAAGTCTTCTGGCAATGACAGTAAGATCGTATAACTATGAGGCACAAGTGGTAACAAGGAAAAGGAGAAGAAACCCCCTGGCTTAAGATCTTGCTTGTCTCTGTTGGCACACCTGCTTGATATTAATCTGTCTTAGCTAGCTGAGGAACTGGGAAGTGTTGGTGTAAAGTGACAAAAAAAAAGTAATGCACAGAATTGGAAATTTCAAACTGCATACTAAAGAGTTATAATTCCCTCATATTCTAACCTACAATGGTTCTATATGGCAAGAATGTATTCTGGAGCCACCAGACTAAGGTGGTGTAGCTACACAGAAGATCTCAAGCCCTTTAATTGTTAAAATATTCAAATCTCAAGATTTTCAAATAGAATGGCTGTTTCTACATAAGGCTGAATTCCCATATTGGGTTCACTAGAAAACTTCACAAACTATATCAGTACACCAGGTGGAAGTGAAGGAAGGAAGATGAAAAAAAAAAAAAGCATACAACTATAAATGGGAATTGAACAACTTGAATTCCACTTAAGCCCCTGTATTATTTGAGTGGGTTGTCCATAAATATGCATCCCAACAGAGAAGGCAAGCAAATATCCACTCTCAGTTGTAATATTTGAATTGAAATATTCTCTCTCATTGGTGTTCCCCTTTTATTGAATATCCATCAGGAGGTCTAGGCTGATAAGAAGTTGTCAGTCAGGAGTAGGTAGCAGACAAGGACTTTGGCAAAATTGAGGCTTTGTAAATTTGGGTCAAAGAGAGCAAGTTACATTGAAAAGCTGCAGTATAGCAAAGGACTAATCTAATGTTTTTCTGAAAAATGGAGAATATCACTGCCATTGAGTCATCCTTCTTTTCCTATAAATGGGAATTGATGGCACAAATGCAAAGCTTTTGCTTTTTTTTTTTTTTTTCTTTTGTCACTAAAGTGATCAAATAAGAGATGTCATTAACAAATGTAAGATATTTTAGTGAAATGTGGTGTGATGGACCCCGTGACAAAAGAAACACAATAATGAGCAAAGATTTCTAAAATACAATGCAGGGGACACATTAATTACATGGAAGCAATGCAAACAAAAGAACAGACTGGAAAGAAATCTGAGCTGATTTCATTCCGGGTGTCGTGAATTTGTAGAGGTCGTCGTCTATGGCTAGGTGTGGTTGTGGCATCCTGGCACTCTCCCTCAAAAAGGAATTTCTCAGAGATCTACCAAGTGGCCAGACCCAGAGCTATTGAGACCTCACTTCTTGCATAGATTGAACTGGTTCATTTTTTAAGCTGTACTAAAGCAACTGCTTTATATTATTCTAAAAGAATGTTTCGTCTGAGTGTTTTTTTTTTTTCCTCCAAAACAAGAGTGAGATAGCAGTGGCAGGTCACTGCCATGGAATGAAGGAATCTGAGGAATCATACGAAAGAAACAGAAGAGATGGTGTTTGAAGCAAACACAAAGAGAGAAAAACAAAATGAATAAAATTGGAGAGACTTTCAAAAGGAAAGAAACGTCAGAGGCAAAGGAAAATAAAAGAAAGCAAACTTGGTTTGTTTAGCAACCAAGACTAATTCCCTTTCCTGTTAGAAAAGACCTTCATAGATCAAAGTATTAGAGCGCTCTGAATTCCACTTGGGCAACCAGCGATATCCTGATTAGATTTGTATTTAAACAGAATTCTCATACATTTCAATTATTAGAATCATTGGAGCCAAGTGCTCTTTCAAGTTAGACCTAAATTATCCACTCCTTAACAGAAAGTGAAAAGGCATACAATATTGATACCAAACATTGTTCTGTAGAGCCATATATACTTTAGCAGTCATGAGCATAAATGGAAGCACTCAGTATTCATACAGTTTCACTGGCTAGCTGAAAACTTGCTATAGCAAACAAAAGCGAACATATTCTTGGGTTTTAATTGCTAAAACATTCAAAGTACAATCTTTTAGGCTAGTCTTCAAAATTATTCTGAAGAATAATTACTTCTGTATGCTCAAAGACAAAAAAAGAAAAAGAAATGATACTACAAAAGGGACTGATTTTCATATATTGGGGCTAAGCACATTCCAAAAGTAAGTGCCCTTGATGGCATGCCATTTGAGAATGCAAAGACAGATGTACCCCAAAACCAGGAGCCTCTTTAAGTGATGATGTCTGACATTGTTTTTCATTTTTAGCTATCCTTAGTCATGAACAGGAGTCTAAAGATGTACTGAAACAGTGCTGGAACAGCTTATTCACAGTTATTAAAAAATAGCTTAACAGGTAATACCACCCAAACAAAACATAAGAGGTCAGGAAGGTATCTCTATAAGAGTTCTGGGAGTCAGTGAAAACTATAGACTTTCTTTTAATGCAAAAGAATATAGGGAGGGGACAAAACACACATCGTTCACTTAAAACTTAAACCATAAATTCTGTAAATAACTGCTTCTTAGACTCAACATCTACATTTTGAATCTAAGATATAAAAATGACAAAGACCCTTATATTTTTTTTGTAACTTGCTTCCATTTTTAGGATATCACTACTGCTATTTATAAGTTATGATTTTATAATCTTCTACTTTGGTTTCCTTAAAGTACTGTATGAGGTTTAATATCTCAACTTTTATTTCTTGCTATTCAGTAGACCCCAGGGGTCATGCTGTTACTACATTTTATGCTGTCTGTAAATTATGAAATGTGTGCAGGATAATGGTGAGAATTCAAAAACACAGGATATTTTCAGTGAATAATCTTCCTAGATTCAGGGAACTACCTCCCTCCTCCTACCTCCCAGACTTTTACCACTGAGAAAGATGACTGTGAATCATGATACAGCAAAATGAGTTTAATCAGTGCTTGTTCCTGTCTTGAACCTGTAACTGCTCTGTAGCTACTCCCATACTTTTTACTCTACAGCTAAAAGCAGCCTCTTTTCCTCACTGTGCTTTCTCACAGGTTCTCTCCAGAGCATCTGCACATCCTACCTACTTGTATTCCCAGACACTTTTCTTATTGTAGCAATTTTCTCAAAAAGATGACACTATCTCATCTGCAAAAGCAAAAGAAAACAAAAATGTTTAAAATTGTCACGGTCATTTGGATATATCCTTCTTAGGAATCTCCCCTTCAATGTCTTCCTGTGAGTCTTAGTTTCTCTGTTGTAACTAATGCAGTTACCTGGACAAGAGACTAGCTTTTTTTCCTATCTTATAAGAAACATTACATATCTTTGAAACCCTAAAAATAAGAATACAAAAATAATAATAATAAAGAACAAAGAATGCTTGTAACTTTTTCCTTAACCTGATGAAATTCCAAATGAAGCAAAGCTAAACACATCAGTATATCTGAATTATATTTTTCTCTCATGTGATAGTTTAAATAATTTAGAAAAGTTTTAGGTATACACCTGCTGTTTTCACCAAGTAATTCCTCCAGAAGGTAGGATAACCCTACTTACATTTGCAATTCTCTTACACAGAAAAATAAACAAGAACTGTAGTATGAATTAACCAGTCAGGTTCAGGTCTTATTTCAAGTAAGTAAAATGTCTGGGTTGGAAAATTTTGATGTAATTCAAATGTACTGTGGATAAAAAAAATTGGTCTGAAAAGAAAACCCCAAAACTTAAGAGTAGAATAAAAATGGCAGATCTTGCTAATCTTTCCCATTTTCTGTATGTGTAAATTACTATTTTATTTCTTTGAAGGGCTAAGCTCATTTTATTAGCTCATATGCCTAACTGATACTGGTTTTAACTATCAGTATAGATATTTATACCACACTGGATCCTGTGTCCTCTTTGGATCTGGTCTCATCATGTGTTAAGTGTCTGTTACTATGTTCTACCTCACCAGGCAAAAGTCCAGAGTCCCACTTTGCTTTTAGACAATGAGAAGGCGAAACACCCAAGTACTTTCCATTGCTAGATAGAAATAGGGTCATCATCATCATTAATGGCAATAACAGCTTAAGGTGGATGCCCAGAACCTCTGCAGAGTTGGAAATGAAGCACTGACAAGCCCAGATGTAAATTGTTTTGGATTATCCAAAGCCTTTCTGCACAGCATTTTTCCCTTTTAAAACCTTTTCATACCAAACAGCAGCATCTCTCTCTAGAAAGGGTGTCTGCAGTCTTCATCCCACCCCTGTGGCAATACTCAGTATTCACTCTGAGGGACTTTTTGGGGTGTCACTAGCTGCAGGTGCCATATTTGTGTGGTCCACAACTGAGGTTTGCATGAGATTTCCAGCCTTATAAACCCTAGTGAGCTCACCAGCCTGCAGCCTCGAATTTAGAAGACTGCCACATTTAGCCAAGGAGCTACAGAAATGACAAAAAGCAGGAAAGGTCTCTCCTAAAACTGTTAAGGAAACACCTATCCCCATGAAGCACTATTATGTTAGGCACAGGACACTAAAAGATTACAAATAAATCCTTCCAAAAGGATATATATTCATTTATATATAAAAATAAAGCGAAGGCGAGAAAAATTCCTTAATTCTGAGCAACCCACTTCAGTTGAAATAACGGATGAAGTCAAGACATTTTACCTGCCCCTAGTATTTAATTCTCTCTCTCACATTATATGTACTGTGCCATCCTCTACAATAATCTCTGTAGGACAGGAAGAAAAACAAACACCCACCTTCCATTTCAAATTATTTTTAGTAGGACATATGAATCATCTTTGTCAACATAACCCAGAGGATATTGAAAGCCTTTAGAAAAACTAACACAGGTTACTGTTTCTATCACATCATTAAGCATGTCAAGAGTTCTTTAAATCATGCTCTGTCAAATATTTTTGGGGAAAATGATATTAAGCTTCTTAACCATGTTCTTCAAATAAGAAGAGATCTGATTTTTCTGAAGTACATTATTTATAGACAGGTAAAAAGGAGAAATATGTGCACGTACAAGCAATCTTTAGGCTCCCCGTTTCATATCTCACATGATTCAATAAATAACTAGAGATGCAACAGATATACGTGTTTAAAGCAGCTTTCGTGATGCTAGGGAATGATTATTGTGAAGCACCAAAATGAATGTATTAGTCAGCCTTTATTTTAAAGGCTTGAACTGCAAAAAGGTCAGGGAAAAAAAAAAAAAAGCAAAAAAAAAAAATAAAAGCTTATCCAGACCAGACATTAAGTCCTGCCAGGGGTTTGGACAGCCTGCTGGGCTCTTGGTCAGAGCCCCAAAGGGATTTAGACAAATAGCTCTTTTGGAGGTGCCCAGCTCATAATCCCAAGGGGACTTCAGTGATTAAAAGTCACGGAGGATACGAATCTTTGTGCTTTGCTCTTTCCCAGCTCTGTGAAAACAGAAACAGGATGGTAGCAAGCACTTGCACTGAACACAAGTGTATTATTTTATTAATATATAACATTTTTAAATACATATTATCTACCTTTCTCCTTGAAAGTTCTCCTTAGCAGTGAAAGAGACAATATAATCCTAACTGGACGTCAGGTAATTCATCACTGGGATGAAGGCAGCCTGCTTCTCTCTTGTTTTAGACCATCTTCTGACTCAGTCTTGTCTGTTTACACTTAATTTGCCTCTTCATTATCTTTTCAACCATAAAAACATGATGACTTCTTTGTTACTTAAATAGAAACTCAGGACATAACCAAACATTCCCTGCAGACAAAAAACTCTCTGGTTTAAGACATGTTAATTCTCTCTGCTTAAAAAAAAAAATATGAAAAATTTCTCTGTCAAATGGGCAGACCACAACATATGGACATTTCTCATCCATCCTAAGGCAAAGGTACCTGGGTTACTGCAAAAAATAAGTCTTCCTTCAAAGAAACTTTGGAGTCTGCACCCTTACTATTTGCTACTCAAGCTGTTCAACTGATTTTTAGCTCTTGCCTAAGGATCTGCCTATCCCTGCCTCAAGTTGTCTTCCAAAAAGTCTCAGGCTAACAGAAAGAGTCTAAGGAATCACGGTAGAAAGAAAACCCAAGGCTGCATCTGTGGGAAGCTGGAAGCATGGGGAGAGGGAAAATGAGTTTGTGTTTCCTGAGGTTAACCAGCAGCACACACCGAAGCGGGGCGTGGGTGCAGGGTAGTTTACCACAAGGGAACCTCTTCCCTTCGGAGACATGGAAAATGTATACAAATACAGTTTTCCAAGCTTGGTTCTCAGCGGTCCATTCTCAGGAAAGAAAGCTTGTAAGATATCCAGAGGAACTGAAGAAATCTGAAAATTCATCTGTTTAGTAATCCATCTTCATTTAGCTGGAAGTAGTAAGATGGTATTTCCCTAATGTAATCTTCTAGCTTCTGTCAATCAAAGACTTTGAGTTTTCCCTGAACTAGAGTTGTATCCAGAACACTGCATTTAATAACCTTTGATGCATCTTTCTGTCTTGAATTTGTCTAATAATTTCTTAACCCCCTTTAAACATGCAGTATTGAAAACATCTTATAGGAACGAAATCCTCAATTTATTTTGCGTTATGAAGAAAAAGTGCTTTTCTGCTGCCTGGCAATTTCAGGGTGTCCTTACTTCTTGTTCTGTGGTAATGGAGGACATTCTTCTCCTCTCTGCACCCTCTGGATCATCGATACTTTTGTACACCTTTAAACATCATTGTGGTCCACTGCATCGTGCATTTCATGAGATGACTTCTTCCCCAGAATGAAGAGATTTTGCGCAGCCTTGCCTTGCAGAGAAGCTTAATTCTTCTGCTCAGGCTTTCACCTTCCAGTTCCATCACATCCTGCTGGAGACAGGCTAACAGGAGCCACACACAGCACACAAACCAGACACACGTCACACGTTAGAGCTGCGAAGGCATTTTCTGTACTATTCTTTTTCCGGTAGCCCCTTTTCATTTGATGAGGTTGCATTTCTACATGCTTCTGGGCTGTATGCCAGCATGATGTGAGATGACTTGACATTTTTCAGTGTAATTTTTCTAAGCCTTGGCCTCTCTACAGTTGGCCATCCTGCGGGATGGCTTCCTGGGAAAGAAACAAATTGGCCACGACGGAAGAGCCACAGCTACCGGTGCATAAGGCACCCCTGCTATTGATTTTGCCTGAAAGCAAGTGTTGCTGGTCTGGAAAGGTCCCTCTGGGAGAAGGCGGATTGCACCACGGCTGAGCGGCTGCATTAGATGCCGCAGTATTCTAATGTAATTAGAAAACAGCTGCAAAGGAACAGCCAATTGTTTTTTGGCAGTCACGGCCAATTTTGCACCAATAGAAATGATGAATCAAATCCTGCAAGTTTACAATATCTGCTGAGAGCGTAATGGCAGAAGCCATGCTAATGATTTTAAATCTCATTTATACCATTTTTGGCTGATGGAGTAGTCCCTCGTCTCCCAGACGCCTCTGGTGTGAAGGAATTCCCATACACTTCACCATAACACCTCTTTGGATGGGGAGAGGAGAACCAGTGGGTTGAGTATGGAAACTATGTGGCTACTTTTCACCCACAGATTAAATATAGGACATCCTTCTTCCTTTCCAGAGCAGGAGCTATGCCATTGAGCCACTCACCCTCACCAAAAAAAAGATAAAATTGGCAAGAGCGAATAACACAATATACACAGTTACTACTGGGCTCCACCTGACTACTAAACCCTGTCCACCCACTACGTATTAATGCATCAGAAATACTCATCCAGGAGAAGAGTGTTGTTCATTTAAACATGTTCCTCATGCCAGTTCCCTTAACAAATAAACACCCAGCTCCATTAAGGCTATCAAATATCAGCCTGTGAACTATCATCTCCTCCTAAAATGTATGCAACTTTACTGTCTGAACAATGAAAATAATCTCTAGGGCCACATTTTCTTGCTGAGGCCCCCACAAGATCTTCCAAAATTACTGCTTGTGTCAGCTGGGATTGGAAACACTTCTTAGCAGGATAACTGCTAAAAGCATATTTTTGCATTTGTCTCAGCGCCCATTAACATGAACAAATGCAATCCAGTTGGCAATATGCTCACATAAAGTGCAAACTTTGTGATAAAGATGTTAGAAACAACATTTGAAAGCGGCCCTTTGCCCTTCTTGTTCTGGCCTGAAAATAGCTACATGTCAGTCTTTAGAAAGCAGTATTTTTGGCCAGATAGCCAATAATTTTAATAGAATTAGCATGGGACAGAAATACCATCCAAAAATGGATTCATGTTTAATCTGGTAATCTGATCCCATATGGCACTTTAAAGAGTGGGAGGAATTAGTGTTTGCTGCTTAAAGAAATTACCCAGAAAATGACTGCCGAAGACAGACCCAATAACATCTCATCAGCATTCAGTGTGAAGAAGACAAACAGCACGGGAACAAGAGAAGTTAAAAGGTGAGCCAGCACAGAAAGCCAAAATTTGTTCCTGCATGACTGGGAAAGGGATAACAATTGGATGATAAAGGCAACCTCACAGAGCACTGGATATAGCTAAGGAGGCATTAGAATATGTTCCACCGAAGGACAGAAGGCGGTTGGAAAGCCAAATCTATCAATACGCCAAGCTCCATCCTTAAATACACATTCACCTTCTCTGTTAAGAATGCATCAAAAAGCACCGTTTGTTTCCATATTTATTTCTAATCATTCTGATAAGGGATGTGGAGGTCTCAGACACCAGGCTCACAATGACTGTCCTGGTTCTGACCCTCGGCTGTGCTTCAGGTCATAGTCTCAAGGACTTTTTTCTAGGAGGCAAAACAGGGCAGCATGGTTCTTCCTCCCTGCCCACATCCCTCCGTACTGCTGATCCATTTGTCTGTAGGGTCTTGTGGTGAACTAGATCAGAAACTCACCTCACCACTAAGCCTGTTAAAGAATTAAAAAAAAAAAAAAAAGGACTGAGAATCTTTTTAATTCAGCTGAGGTCACCCAGTTCAGCTGCAGCCCTGCAAAAAGTGGCCACGGCACAACTGGAGTGCCTCCCTTGGAGGGAACAGTTGGGGATGAATGGAATAAACAGATGGGGATGAAAAGGAGGAGAGTGGGAACAGCTCATACTGCCTTTGATGCCAAGAGTGATGCCTGCAGAAATGCAGTCTCAGAACTCCCGGTGGGTGCTGTCTCTGGAAGCATGTTAATATCTGTGAAAACATAGCAAATATGGCCTCTGTGCTAAAAATAAATGATAATAATAACAATGACCAGAAAGGATAAAAATAGCTGAGAGATGAGATGTGATGAACATTCAAACACTTCAGATTCCGGGAAGGCATGTCAATGATTTCATGATGCTTTTTCCTATGTTCTTCTCCTTCTATCAGGATGTGCAGATTCCCTGACCTGCCCCACACTGGAAAGCCTCCTTTCATGACACTCAGCCCAGCCCCAAAAATCGTACAAGGCCTTAAGAGCCTTCTCCTTCACTGAAATTTTGGAAGCCGAAGGGCACCAAAATGGTGGCTGGTGAAGCTGCAGCTAAACCAAAGCAGGATTTTATCTGCTTGCAGGTTGCAAATCTATTTAGTGATCCTGTAATGAGACATAGATGCATAGCACAGGTTAAAAAAACAAAGAAAAGCTATGTCTCCCCTCTCACCTCCCAGGAAAAGGAAGCATTTAGCAGAACAAAAAGTGCCTGTTGTAAAATGAAATAAGATGTGAGTGTTGCCATATGGAGATTACACAAACTATACCTCTAAAAAATTATTCTGTTGCTTACTTCTAGGGTAAGAGTACAGGATTTATCTGTAAAAGCAGCTCAGACCAGGGCAGTGCAGTGGCTAATGAAACCCACGCCAGTATGTGTCCAAATCCTTTCCTTTGTGTCACCAGTTCAAGCACACCAATTTGTGACAGAGCTACGAAATGAAAAATCACAGCCCAGTGCACAGAGATAATATAGACAATAACCAAGCTTTTGCTGCGTGCTTATGCACACATGCAACACCCAGCATTCAGCTCGGCTGGCTCACCAAAGCCAACAGCCCTGAGATAAGAAGTTCAAATTAGAGGAAAAAATAAATAAAATAAAATCTGAATAAAATCTGTCAGGTTCAGCCTGCAAACACGATGAAACACAATACTTTTTTACTCTTACCCTGTGGTTCTGATCAGCCACAGTCCTTGGGTCCTGCGCAAATACCTAATGTCAGGATTAGTGCTACGGTATTATGTACTTAATGGATATACACTTTCCTCTTAATTCTCCCTTTCCTGCCACCTGCCTCCTTTCCTTCCTTTTAAACTACTTAAAGATGTCCAAAAACTTTGAAAAATATACTTTAAGACACAAAATTAATGGCAAATTAAGGTTATTTCATAGCTTTGCTGAGTAAAACATCCTTTTTTTTTTTTTTAAGGTGGCAACTGAAGCAGAGGCAGAACAATAGTCATTTTTCCTTGCCATAAATAAATAAATAAAATTATTGTGAGATTCCTTAAATTAAATGTACCTCAAGCGTCCATAGGAACATGCTTAGAAAAAAAGCTCCCTAAATTGTGGTGATATCATAGTTAGCCCACACTAGCCTTTTGCCTGTCCCCATTTACAAGCCTGGTTTCCACAGCCAGTGGCTGGCCTGGGTGTCAGAACAGCCAGCACTGGCTCTCCATGTTACGTTAGCATGGATCACCATTATTTGCCACTTCTAAAACCTCTTTAATGAGTAAAAAACCCAACAAAGCAAAACCCAAACATCTATGTAAACATAGTAATATTTACTCATTGATGGTGCACATCATGTCAAGGGGGTAAAAAAAAAACAAACAATAAAGGTGTATAAGCAGGTTTCTCCTCACGTAGCCCTCCCTACAGTTTTCTAATCTGCAAGACACAGCACTGCAACCTGCTCTCAGGATCCCTTTCGCTAAGGACTGGCCACTTCTGCAACTCCATAAGCCACTAAGACATAAGTCTCCTGCCACTACCAGACAATTACATGGGTCAGTATTTTATATGATTAGAGGTTTGGCCTGGTAAAATTACAATTTGCCAGGCTAGCTGGAGCCAGGCTAGAGAGTTTCCCCAATTAACAGCAACCCCGGTGTTATAAAGCGACCCTTCCTAGGCTGTGCTCCATTCCCCTTGTCCCACTCCCCCTTTCCCTCCTCCAAAGGCCTTGTTTAACTCTTTGCAGAAAAATACCGAACAGGTCAACCAAGATGACATAAAAGCAATTTCCCTACACCCATCTTTTTTGTGCTCTGGTCAGCCAGGATTTCCTTATTTCACATAAGAGAAAAGAGAGCAATGCGTCTCTAAACCCACATTTTGTTTGCCCAGCATGCTAACAGGTTGTGTCACTATCAGCACGTCTGGCTCAATAACAGCGCAGTGGTTGCTGCCCATCAGCTTTTGTAAAAGAGAATTTATTGACAGGTCAGAGAGCAAAAATGGCAGATTCAGTGTACCTACAGCAACTGTAACTCTAATCCTTTACTAAACCTGTCCTAGAAGTGTCCTTCAGTTTCTACAGTGTGATTAAGATGAGGGTGTCAGTATATGTGTTTTTTTTTTTTTTTTTTTTTTTCAGTATCAGGATTTGTCTAAAATAAGGAAGATACCTTGTCTTTTTGACTGCTGTATTGTTTTATTTAAGGTTTTTGCTTTGCACCCCTTTTTTACGTTGTTTCCAGATTAAGGAGTAACCAGATCTTCTTTATGGGCATGCACTGCGGTGTGTCCCGCAGTGGGTACGATAGAAGAAGGACCCTTGCTGCAGCTCAATAACCTTATCCAATTACTGAGACTTCAGGACAGATGTTTGAGACAAGTTCAGAAGAATAACAATGCTGAATTCAATACTTTTATCTAGGTTCAAAACAAGACGGGAGCCAAGTCACAGATTACTGGAGACTTTGGCAAGGCAATGAGGACACTGAGCCCACCCCTTCAAAGGGGTTAGCCACTGCTTTAAGTTTAGCATGAGTTCCCATGACTTTCACCAAATAAAATAGAAATATCATCATTTTGCATCCCTGAAAGGAATCACATTAAAAAAAAAATAAGTCAAGCAATTAAGCTATGTTATCTAGAAAGACCTAATTCTCCTTGTATCTCTGCAAGTCCTTTTCTTTTACAAAAGTTAGACTGTTACTTAACATGAAAAGCACATGCTGGAGGATGGGAAAGGAGATGGGTTAGATGTGTCATGAAAAAAAGCTAGAATTAAAGGATGAGTCTCATCAATCTCAGCTTGTATTTGTGATGAAGACAGTGCAAAGTGAATATACACCTTAAATAAGAAAGGGAATGTCAAAAACATGACAGTTATAAATCCAAGGTCAACAGTTGCCTTGAAAGAGCTTTCTTAAGCAGTTGTGACAGATTCACAATTTGCTGAAAGTTTTACATAAGACAGCTTGACACTTTGTTGCCACAAGTTCCACAGCATGAAAATTTCAAGGCTTTCAGCTAAGAGCAGATACATCTGAAGGAGATTATAGCCCCTCGACCTCACGTTTGGTACCTGTGTTAGTTAGTTCATGAAGAAGTTCCCAAAACATACAGGAGTGCTAAATTTTGCTAAGCAATGACACTCATTTCCTCGCTTTGACTGCTTATAAAAACCAGTTTATTCTAAGCCAAAGCCCACAAAAGTCTTGGCAAATATTACCATTGACTTTCAGATAAAACCCAGTGTCCTTTTCATCTTGAAGGACACGTACACATTCCGCACATTCACACACTCCCGAAGTTCTGCAGCTTTCATATTGATACAGAGCAAGCAACCATTTCACAATGTAGAGCAAACCCACACTACCTGGAAGAAAATGTTTCTTTTTTTTTTTTTTTTTTTTTTCCTTAGGTAGGTACTATGTAGCCACTGACATATTTTAGGAGCACACGTTTTGCTTTGAATCTCTAGATAGTCCCTCTGAGAATGTAACCTCATTTGACCTAGTGTTTTTTTTTTTTTGTTGTTGTTGTTATTTTAAAGCCGATCCCTATAGCTTTACCCTGTTCTCCCATGGCTCTTTCAGTCTACCCCAAAGTCCCTAACCTCCAGGTAAGGTCTCTAGCCTTCAGAGAATGGCACAGCAGGTCAGGACAGGCTTCCCAGGAAAGCCAGCACCCGCAGTCTGCTGGAGTGCAGCTGCCTTGTCTGCTTCAGTCCCCGCGGTCCTTCCAGTTTCATCTTCCCACCCCTGATCTGCCATCAGTATTCCTGCGTTGTTAACACTGCAGCTGATTCGTTGCAGTAGTGGGCAACCTAGCTCTGTATTTTCCTCCTTCCATCAGTTTTCCATTGTTCAAATATGTATTTTTTTCCTGTCTTCAGTGATGTCTATACCTTTGCAATTCTACTGCAATTTACTCATACCAGCTCAGAGGAGAGATGTTAGATATATGGGAAGATAGACGGACACACAGATGTACTTATAATTGGGATTCCTTCCCATTTCCTTCACGTCTAGGTCAAAATAAGAAATTATTTTTTTTCCACAGTATGTACTGGGAATTAAACTTGGAAAGCAGAAATAAAAACAGATAGTAATTCTACAGAATTACCAAAACAGAGAACATACATTCATACTGTGGCTCATATTGGCACCAGTTACAGAACAGCATATCCAAGCACTGAAATGTGTCATGGTCTCATTTCTAGCTATGGATGCTAAATTTGCATCTAGTCTGAAAGATAATTTTCATGAGCAACCAACCTCCCGCTACCAATATTGACTTCAACTGAAGGAACCCCACTTTTGGTGTGCCTGTTTTCCTGCACACCTCCCAAGGGACCTGATCCTTCGCTGCCTTGCCTAGATATCTACACTTCTGCACAAAATCCATTACTTGCTGCAGTTCTTCTGGCAGCACTCACTCCCACATTCCTCTCCTGCTGAGCAGGTGAAAATGAGCACACAAGCTACAAGGCCGCAGAGTATAAATTCTTACACCTGCCCTTTCGTCTCCAAATCTTTGCTATTGGAATCATAGCATTTAAAACCTAGCAGAGAAGAGAATATTTTTAAAGAAAGCAAAATTATTTTTTTCTGCTCAAGTTGCAGAAATGCAATCTAATTTGTTGCCCAAAGGCCCTATTTGTTTTAATCTGTCCTGAAATCTTGAAAATAATAGTTACGACTTGGAAAGTAAGCAGTGTTATTATCTTTATCAAAGTTTGCAAAACGCTTATTTTCTTAGAAAGCACATCTTAGAGGTATTTTTTGGGGGGAGAACGGGCGTTGGGGAAGAGTATCCCTTCCTAGTTTGGCATCTCTCACAGCTTCTTTGCTTCTCCTTGAACCTCATACATGAGCTCAGTGCTGCTGTTGGTAATAGCAGTCACAGGCAGCAGGGGGGGCTCACACACAGGGTTACTTCTTTGGCCATGTATATTTTCATGTTCATTTTCACTCTTTGCTGCTGGTAATGGCAGAACAGAGACTTTCCATCTCAGTACTAAACTCCGCAACCTAAATTTTCTGATAATTTTCCTTGGAATTTCTGTACATGAACACTTTTGATGATAATTTATATCTATTTCTTGCATCTAGACATTCATCAGTAAATCTCAAAGCACTTTAGAAAGGAGATCAATGTCATTATCATCATTTTGAAATTAGCTTAGCAAGAGATTATTATTTCTGCTATAATGTGATTGCTAATATAAAAGCAGTACGAATGCAATGGCATTTGCCTTTGTGCCATAAGATTAAGGCCTCTATCTAAAGATTTCTTGAACCAAATCAGAATAAAACAGCCTTAGCCTTTTCTACTATCCTAAAATAAATAAATAAATACATAAAAATTGAAGGAAAGAAGACAGGAGGAGATACCACTATTTTTGACTAATTTAAAAAATTGTAGTATTACTATATATTTTACTTAATTTCAAATATATAGTTCCAGAGAGACTGAAAACACTTGCTCGCCAAGTCCTCCACAAAAAGGGCTTCACTGACACCTATTGGGAATGGTGGCCTGACCTAGGGTAATGCTGGGCTTGCTCTCTCACCACAGGGAACAGCATCCTTCAGAGAATTTCATGCTAAAATGCCATATTGAAAATTGTGGTGTACCGTTAGCCATTGTTCTGGCTTGCATCCCTGACAGGGCTTAGAAGTTGCCCTTACAACGCAATGCAGCGCTCCTGCAAGCCGTGATAACTCCTTGCAAGTGAGGGAAGATGGAAGGAAAACATTACAAATAAGAAACAGCCACCAACGTCTTCCTGAGGAGTATGATCTCTTACTAACACCTTTAGCACAACACCTTCCTAAATTGGATTTTTGAATATTTTTGCAGTAAGAACATGAGGAAACAAACAAACAAAAAAATTAGTTACATGGGAATTGTACCAGTAATTGTTAACCACAAACAGTCATTTTTGTACTGCCAAAAGAAAATAAAAAAGCAGACAAGCATGTGTTTTGAAACAAACAGAAAATGAAGAGATTTGTATTTTAAATAGAAGTGAAAAATGCGGGTTTTAAGAACTCGGCTGTTTCTACTATTCAAGACGAAAAGCACAAAAAGCAAGAGAAAGTTCTGTAACCTTTTCAATATTCTTCATTAGACACCACCAGTCCCAGCCCCTAGAGCGAACTGCATCATCAAATCAATTGCACCAAAGCTTCCTCTGACTTATGAAAGGCCTCACCACGGAGTTTTCATATACCAGCTATTTAAGTACTGAAAAGTCTTACCTATAGATCCTCAAGTAATTACATACTGAGAAAGCTCACGCAGAGCAGATTTCCAGCAAAGGGAGGCCACGGTAGGAACAAAAGCCTTTTACAGCTGAAATCAGGCATGTATTACAGGTTTGTGTTTTTATAGGACTGCATTAAGATCTGAGCCCTGAGACTAGCACAAAATGAGCACAAGGGGACTTTCCCCAGCCATAAATCTGAGGAGTTATAAAGGCATTTCCAGGACCACCACCACGATGAAAGCCAGGTTCAGGGTTTTCCCTTTTCAACTGTCCGATCAAGTAATCTTTTTGGTGACCACTGGCAGCACACATACATAGACACGTATATGGTAATTCTTACAAATAATATCACCTTTCCACACTTTTTCCTGTTTGGAAAAAAAAAAGAAAAAAATGGAATGATCTCATCATTGTTATCCTCTCATCCCCAGCCAGCACAGACAAGAAGAGAACATCCAAGTTGCTGTTTGCATGAACAGCGTCTGCTGCGCTCCTGCTTCTGGGATTTGTATGGGAGGCTCCTAGTCTCCACAGTGGTGGAGCATTTCCTCTGAAACGTGTCCTTCAAACACAGCAGAAATAGTTTTTTTTTTTTTTTTTTTTTTTTTAAATGCTTTTCTGGGGAGGAATATCAATTTGGTGTCTTAGTTCTTTCCAGCTAAGTAAGGATTTCCCACTCTGCAATACAGTAGAAGCAACAAAAGAAACTTCAACATCTTCTTCTTTACCAGTGTGGACTATTTGTCACCCTTTCCCTCCCCCTGTCCAAAGTCTTTTTGAGATTGAGGACTTTGCAGAACCTTTGCTACAAAGTCAAACCAACTTTACCCCTCTGCTTAAATTTAATCACTTCAGTTGGTAGGTTGTAAATTCATTGATATTTTGGGAAGGTCTCTGCATATTGTGCCTCCCCCAGAAATATCCAGCTTTCCCCAATAGCAACAGCCAAACTGATCTATGCTTCTTCAGTTAGCTGCCTCTGCTTGTTACTGACGAATAGTTACACATAATCAAGTTATATAGAAACGTATTTTATAAATCTCTACCAATGTGCAGCTACACTTTAAGTACAGAAGACTAAGCCATTGTAACTCTGATGTAACTCATGTGAGCAAGGTTTTTAAGATATTAAAAAGTCATTGGTTTAGTTTTTACCTGTTATGTTTATATACAAATACATATTAACTGGGTTATAATTTCATTGATATCCCAGGAACTACAGACACTTTTGCCAGGTGTCCTATAGACTTTTTTCCAAGTAATTGAATATCACAGACTGCATTTTGATGGTATTTAAAACACCTGTTTGACAAAGTCACTCACCTGCTGCATCCCAATTGTTACCAAATAAAATCCACACCTGGGCCATGTTAGCTTAGCTAAAAATAACCCAGCATCTTCCTACATAATAGAGGGATCAGGAGGAACAGGAGGTCCCAACACAAGTGAGCTAAAAGGTCTCAAAGTACCTGCAGGTGGATGAAAAAGGCATCCTTGAACTATGGCCTGACCTAAGGCCAAGAAGAAATAGCATGCAACTAATTCAAGTGTAGTTAGCAGAATACCTTTTATTTAAAATACTTTGGGAATCTGATAATTAGTTTTAATTGTAATTTGTTCAGTCAAGAGTTGGAGAAGGTCAGAATAAGTATACTGTCCTGACTACAAACCCTTCCTACAAACGGAAAGGGGCAGGTATTTTGAAATGATAAAGTGTATGAATTTGTTCTGTACTTATGCTTACACACACCACTGTCTTCACCTTAGCATCTTTCATATAAGGCCTATATAAGGCCTTCACTATAAGGCCTTATATAGGCCTTATGTCTGCTTTATGTAGACTTAGAAGAGGATTTTCAAAGGATTGAAGCCCTAACTCCATTTAGCATCTTTTCCTTAAACCCTAATCCCAATTGCTCAATGGGATCTTTCACTGACTGCTGTATCTTTACTATTTTTAAAATGCAAAGGCAGAGGTCCTGAGGTTTGGGTCTATCCATAACAACCCAGAATAAAAATACAGCATCTGGTCACAGAGATTTTGCTCTCAAAAGTGACTGATGTTTCTGATTTGTCATTGATTGAAGTGCAATTTATCTTCCTAAGGGAAATAAAAATGACAGTGTTTTTCAACAGGTGTGACTAACCATTTTCCTTGAACAAACTTTTAGAGGCGAAATTATCATCAGATTTGGCAATGGATGCACTGGTTTTCCTACAACTGCTATTATAGCAGCACTAATGACTTCCACTTGTGCTGGATCACACTGAACGACTGTACCACGAGGCTCCCTGTATCCCGAGGGATGCTCTAGCTCCTCGGCAGCACATACATAACCTGATGTCAGACAGCACCGTCTCCAACGGCAGCAGCATCCATCAGCTGCCAGGAGCCAGGAAAGAAAGCAGCTGTTTCCAAATCTTTTTGAAATGATGTGTAATACACTCAGCTGAATCTCCCTTGCTCTCCCCTGGGATGTATTCTAAATATTATGAATTTGTATTATTAATACTGTATGAGTGTTAGAATATTTATTGTAAGTGTGGGGCCTTAACATTTGTACAACTCAAGTGTGCCTAGGGATTCTCTCACTAAGTGCTGATATGCAACTGCTCCCAGATCAGTGTAAATATCACAGAACAAGACTGCAGAAGAGTTTAAGGTAGAAAGTAAAAAATGTCATATTATCCAGCAGAGCTGATGCTGGAAAGTATGCAGATGCATGACAGGCAGCCAAGAGTGAATTTTGACAGGGCGTTAGGCAGCCAGTCTGGCAAAAGTGCAGTGAGATTGTTAATGAACAAGAGATCAATAGTCTTTTAATTTCTCCACCTGAAGTGCTGCAAAATGCTCCCTGTAACACAAGGTTTTCCACAAAAGGATGTCAACCGCTTGCTAATCAAAACTACTTTCTGCAGCAGTGGTGTGCCTCACACATCGCCCTTCAAGAAACTGTTCCTGATTTACTTGCGAATCAAATTGCGCTCGCGGTCCAGTGTGGGTTTGCTGTAACAGGAGAGAGCAACAAGGGAGGACACCTACTGATATATTACTTTTCTATTTTATTAGCAGAAACCGTGTTAAAGCCAATTAAATTTCATCGAACAGAAAACAGTTGTGCTGTTCTGGAGATTCCTGTGAAGGTTTAAAGCTAAAATTGAGTGTCGCCAACAGAAGCTGTTAATTATAATTGTTCTTAATAAAGAGGGAGCAAAAATGAAGCCAGAATTTGAAACTATTGCTGCTGATTTAGCAGATCTTTTAATAAGGCTTCGTGTATGAAAACTGTTCTCAAAACTCAAGCTAATATTCTAGCAACACCAAAACTGCTCATCACAGGCAAGCTAATTTTTTGATTTTCAGTCTGCAAGAATGCATTACATTTTAATTTAATTTCAACATTTCTGTCATAACTTTCTGTTTCATATCTGCAGCTAAGATATGCATTAAGGGGCTAGAAATGTCTGTTAAAATGTATTTTCCCCATTTGGATGCAAAGAACATTCTGCTGGATATTTCAGAATTCATTCTGAAGCAGGTACACTTTCTACTGCCCACAGTTTTAAGTGTTCAAGAAACTAAGCTAACAAAGTTTAACTTAAACTGCTAAATACATAGCTCACTGCTTTAAAAACTAAAAAGTTGTTATTTCTATTTTTAATTATATATAAAAAAAACAACTACAACAACAAAACACCTTATTCTGTGTTAAGAAATTCCTCTGACGAAACATAAAATATTTGCATTTCCATTTTTTTCAGAGGCATTTTTTTACTTAAGAAAATGAGATCAGGTGTTACTTCAGCAAAGGACATTTGTACAGCCATCCCCATAAAACGGCAACTGTTTCACTGCAGAATTAAAAAAGGCACACAAGGCCAAGTCAGACTACTCCTGCTATATAATCACCAAGCTGCTTGCAGTCTCAGCAGCTGCAAAATTCTTCTTCTGACCTGAGCAAGCCCTGGCTTTTCAGATTTTGGCAGCTGCCACCCACCTTCTCACATGTACCACATCACCACATCAAACAATCTTTCCTTTAGTCTCATGACTCGGTCCAAAAAATTCTATCGTTCTAAAAATTCTGCAGGAATTTGCATCCATCACCATCACAGGCTTCCTCACCACTGGTATTGGTATTTATTTCCCAGTTTGTTCTGATCATTTTGGATCACCAGGCATCATTTTTCCATCTGACATAATGTCTTATGATCTTCCACTAGGGTCTATCAGCCCAGACTGAACAGACACATTTGTGTCCTCCTTGGACTTCTGCCACTTGGACCTACCCCTCACTACTGTGACTTGGCTCCAATCTCTTCCCTTTGCAAAGACCTTCTGTTTCTTTCCTACATACATACGAATATACATACAAGCACACATATATATATATTAAAATTATATAGAAAAAATGGAATATATAGAAAATTCTATTTTTCTTCTCTTTGTTGTTAGTTTATTTATTCTTGTAACGAACTGTGTAAATTCTTCCTGTAAATCAGAAAACAGCTTTATGAAGTTTTTTGGAACATGAAAGGTTAAGACTATCTACAAAATTCTACCTGACTTCATCTTTTTTTTTTTTTTTTCCTGTGGGGGGAAAAAAGAGATTAATTCCATTAAAAGCATTCAGGATAACATTCTGACTCCCTGTGAAGCCTAATGATGTGAATGGTGTTGTGTAGAATAGTGTTTACTTCCCCCTTTCTACTCTGTCATAACCTTATTTCCCCTATACAAAGTGTTCACACTGTAGTAAGATGTATGCTATGTAGTAGTATGGGCTTTCCAGCTGCCACCTTCTGGGAGAATAACATGTAACAATCTGTAAAAATGGGTCATTGTTATTCATGCATTTGGCACTTTAAAGCCATGATATATAATTTAACACAAAAATACAAAATCAATAATGATTTAGTTCTAACTATAAAGCAAGTCGAGCATAGATCAATTTTCATAACATGCTTGTAATCATTTAAACACCAACTGATGCCTGATTAAAAAAAAACACAAAGTAAAACAAAACTTCCAAGAAACATTTTGATGGTTCTGAATTTAGGAAACACGAATTCTGAGAGAGGATTCTGCATTCAGTAAAAGAGCCTTCACTCTATAGCCCCTTTCCCCCTCCATTATTCCTCAGTTAGGATCACCATCCAAGAAGCACTGGATTAGGACTTCACAAAGAACTATGATATTCTAGCATGTCATGCAAGATTAACAATTTTCAGTCTCAGAAGCTTTCATAGAGCTGTGGTTCTGACGTTAAGTAATCTCAAAAATGCAGGATTAGGTATGCCGTATAAACCTTGCCAATTAGGATAGCTAATGTTATGGAAATGACAATAAGGGTCAGCCTTTCCAAGCGCTGCCAAGACTCCATAAACATGGACCTTGCATTGCTGAGTATGAGTCAATAAAATGGAGATGTTTGGGCTACTTCCAGGGCAAACAGGACCAGTTGTCTTGGGATTCTCATTCTGTTCTTGTAAAAGAAATAAACCCAGTACTAAATATATAAACATCTAATCACACTTTAGGAAGCCTAGTGTACACTTGTTCAATTCATAGTAAGCTCCAATATGGAACACCTGTATCTCCAAGACAAGGCATCAACCTCAAACTTGCTGTAACTGCTGTTCCTAAGCAAGATTCCAGGACTTCTGAGCCCTGAGACATCCTTGTGTGTTTCTAGCCTTGGAACCTGCTACCTAAAACCACAGGGACGATAACACAGTATGTGAATGAGGTTGCCCCAAACTAGCTTGGTGCAGGCAACTTTTTAGGGGCCCCTGAGCCTTGCATGCAAAACCCCAAAGTCCAGAAGGCATTTTGAAGCTTGTTGTGCTCCTTCTTGCCCAGGGAAAGGGAAGTCATCTTCCTTTTCTGGAGAAATCAAAGCCGAGAGGAAGTCCTCCAGCTTCCAATCCAACTAACTCTTTTCTGTAAAGCATACAACATGTATAGTCTACAAACTTGCTAATTATACCTTCGCCACACTAAGACTAATTTCAGATTCTTCCTTTAGCACGGCATTTTGTTTTGAGCTAACATAATAAAGGATCACTTAAATGAAAATTTTCTACTCAGTTTTGGTTTAACTTGGATAAGTAACAGCTAACTAAAGTCAATGGATAAATCAGACATTATGGTATATATCAGATGTTACAATAAAGAGTCTTCCATTTCAGATCAAGCTTACAAGGAAAGTCAAGCCTTTGCAAAAGTGAAGTCTTCACTAGAAACCAGAATTCCCCCATGGAGGAGCATAAGCTCATAAAATGGAGCAGCCTGCACTCACTTTCTCCCACTGTTTCTAGAAGCCTTACACGTGTTTTCTCATACTTTAATTAAAAAATTGGCAAAGCTCCCAATACCCTCAAATCCATGATATTCATCTTTCCCTAGTAAACTGCATCTCGATTTACTTTGGGGACTGTAACATGATCAACTCTAGTAGTCATTTCTCTATCGAGTTCTTTAGTTTGATCTTATTTAAGATTAAAAACTGGAACACCTTTTTAAACTGAGAATTTCAATAGAGAAATGTCACTTTTGCAGAGATATCTAGTGACAGAGATGTTTCTTTACATAGTATTTATAGAGCAAAAGCAAGTATCTCAGAAATACATAACTGTTCTAAAGAGGCAGCTCAGCAAATTATTGTTAGTGCTGACAATTTCCAAGTTCCTCATATTAACACATGAAATTCTGTGGGATCGTGTGGAAGCATTTTTAGGATCGGTTCTGCTCATCTGCGTAATAAAACTTACTTTTATGTATTTCCTGTCATCTAAAAGATCTTAAAGTCCTTCACAAACCTGAATATAAAAAACAGACAGACAAACATTAATTCCTCCCAGAAAGTCAGCTTCTGTTTAACAACACCAAATATGAAATCATCTTGTTTCCTCATACCTACTTCTACAAGAGGTAATGAGACATTAATGAACAGAAAAAGATGAGCTTGGTAGAGTACAAGGCAAGCATCTATGAAATTCTGTTGAAAAATAAGAAATAAATTAAGACATCAATACGAGCGAAAAGAAAATAATCCAATCATGGATGTTTTACCCGTTTGGACCTGAGAGAATTTACGTCCCCTTGCAAGAGTCACATTCTTTTGATCTAGATGGAAAATAGAAGAAACTTCACACTGCTGTGGGATGAATATGGAGGCTGTGTCCTCCCACTGAGTCTGGCATATGCTTACACTTGCCTGTAACGAGCAGCACTTGGAAGAAGAGCGGCAGCCCTGCGGACCTTTCTGAAATGAGGACGGCTTTCACCCTGACAGTGTGAAAGAAAGCAAGGCCCTTCAAAGTTTGTGCCTGTGGAAGGATATGGCTCATTTTTCTCTTTCAAAAATCAAAATGAGGGCTACGATCCAATTGAGGGCTACGAAGATGGTGAAGGGCCCAGAGGGGAAGACATATGAGGAGTGTCTGAGGTCACTTGGCCTGTTCAGCCTGGAAAAGAGGAGGCTGAGGGGAGACCTCATCGCAGCCTACAGCTTCCTCATGAGAGGGAGTGGAGAGGCAGGCGCCAATCTATTCTCCTTAATCACCAGTGATAGGACCCGCAGGAATGGTGTCAACCTGAGGCAGGGGAGGTTCAGGCTGGATATCAGGAAGAGGTTCTTCACTGAGAGGGTGGTTGCACACTGGAACAGGCTCCCCAGGGACATAGTCACTGCACCAAGCCTGTCGGAGTTTAAGAAGCGTTTGGACTGCGCTCTTAGTCATGTGGTCTGAATTTTTGGGTAGACCTGTGTGGTGCCAAGAGTTGGAGTCGATGATCCTTGCGGGTCCCTTCCAACTCGGGATATTCCATGATTCTATGAAAATGGGGATTGGCCTTTCCTGGGGTCCTGGATGTAGATTTGGATCTGAAACCTTGTTCCTTGCAGTCTGTAGGTTGCAGGTTCCCAGAACCAGTGTTTCAGTCTGTATTTTGCTTATGCCATCCTTTTGAAGTTATTTCTGAACTTCATTCTTTTCTCCAAATTTAAACAGATTTGCAGTCTTTATTATGAGCGCTTTTTTATTTTAATTTTTTGAGTACAAGCATCAGTTTTACAGAGGTTGAGTATTCTCTACAGCAAGCTAGGTAATCAGTGAATTAGTGGTAACACTTTTGTATTGCAACCATTTCTATTCTGAAATAGTTATTTAGAAATGTATGTTTTCATTCCTTATCATCTTTATCATTGTCACCTACCTTCAAGAATATCGAAATCTGAGGTTTTCATTGTTTCTTGCACTTTTGTAAAATTGAAATTTTGGAAAAGTGGGAAAAAAAAAAGAAACTCGTAAAACTGTGCTTTAAATGTATTAAATCCACACCAATCACACTGATGGTGTTTGACTAGATGCCATAATTATTTTCAGAATGCCTACTTTTCACCTTAAGAATGCCACACAGTATTTAAAGATTTAAATTCAGAGCCAATATTGTTGTATAATTTCACTTCCTGAGCATCAATGTGTTTTTTTTTTTCACTTCTAAATAATAAAAATTAATTCAAGAGCAATCTGCTTATAAATAAGTGCAAATAACTGGAAGCACTAAAAGGTGAGCTACTGCTACAGACAGTGGAAATGCTTTCATCCCCAGCACTGGAAGCCTGACCCAGACTCCTGATGTGATTCCCTGTGTAAGCAAAGCAAAACTGAGGAAGGAGACTTAGTGATGGGAACCAAGCTCTGTGTCAGAAGCCATCGTGGCCAATATATTCCAGTTCCTTGTTCTCTTTCTGGGTGTTCAAGCCACACCTCTCTTTTCCCATTCCTTTTAACCCCCTCCTGAACTGTATTTCAGGATCAGAAATATTTTATTTGGTCTATTCAAAAATGAGTTGTCTATTTCTCTCCCACAGCTACAAAATCCACAGCTGACCTTCACACTGCATTTCAGGATGGCATTGCTTCATTTTTCATGCATAATCCGATTTCATTATACAGGTCAGAATTACTCATAATGAAAAGTTGAACTAATAACAAGGGGCACCATTGATGCTTCTTGTCTCCTCATTAAAGGACTAGACTTCAGTTTATTATAAATGGAACCACAACAAAATATACATGCATAGGAATCACCACAGATTTAAGCATTTAGCTCTTTCTTTCCCTCTCTCTCTCACTTAAATAAAAATTTTTTATTTTCTGAATACAGAATAACCATCTTGGTTTACTTCGTTTCATTTAGAGTGGAAAGACTGTCATTAATCCGGTTTGGTAAGATGTTCCACTCACAATACAACAGCAGCAGAACAGTTTTTAATGCACAGCTCTGCATGAAAACAGAACACAAATCCCCAGCTCTCCACCCACTGTGCGGTGGAATCCGTGAGTGACAAAGTGCAGTCAGAAAAGCACATTTGCAGCCTGTAACAAAACAAATGCTATGATGGAGAAGAGAGGAAAAAAGGAAGCAATTTTTAGAAAGGGCCTAAACCATCATTTACCCTAGCAGGAGGATGTGACTGACTTGCCACTTTATGACTTTATTGATTAATAAGATTTGAGGATACAGCATTGCGAGATTTTTTTTTTTTTTAATATAAAATAACTTCAAAAGGTGGTTCACAGCTATTCAAAGTTGCTCGCATTTACTTTGGGATTGAAATGAAACCTTTGAGCATCAGGAATCCATTCCAGAGGGAATGAATGATGTATTTTGATTTTTAGACTTGCTATTGTACTTTTAACAGATCTTTTTGCAACAATTCAAGTTTTTATTTAGTTTAAAATTGGAATGACTTGCTTATCTGTGGTTGAACACACCAAAGCAGAGGAGCCAGTGTTCCTATATGCTACTGTGGGAAATGGGATGTTTACTGTTTGGTAAACACAAAACAAAACTCCAGGTCTGCAACTGACTCCAAGTCTGCAGCCAGCATACATTGCAAAGTCGATTGCATGATCAGAGCTTCCATGTTATTTAAAATATATGTTTTTTATTACCCTGAAAATAGGATGTAATTGTAAATTACCCTAAATTATAAATTATTTTCACATGAAGACCCTGGCCATTATTGGATCCAGTCAATGTATGTCTGTGTCTGACCTCAACCTCTGACAATTAGGTCTCGAAGAAAACAAATGAATAGGTCTGGAAGAAAATAGTGCAGTTTAATTCTATACTAGTTGTAGCAATGAGTATTTTTCCTAATGCATTTAAAAAAAAAAACACTAATTCTGATGTGACTGCCACTGCCCATGCCAGACTAGAGAGTCACACTGATATAAAGCTGAAGCAAGAGAAAGCAAGGACTAAAAGAGTTTTTATTTCTTCCAGCTATTTTCAGTTTTACTTATTATTTCTTTTATGTCACATACAAGAAAGGATTCTCTTTTTATTCCCCACAAGACTTTCATTAAAAGAGAAATAATAAATAAATAAATAAACTAGTAATTCAAAGCTCAGAAAAAAATAAAGGATACCAGATTTCAAGAGTGAAAGATTTCCCACCCCCCCCCCCCCCCATCTTTCCTTCTTAAAATGTCCTGGGTAAGAGTTCAAAGTATTTTTTTTTTTCTTCCTTACAAGCTAGGCTGGAATGAAATACCACGCCCAAGATTTGAAGAAGCACAATTTTTAAACCACATTTGGAATTGAATTTGGTAACAGTAGGAGAAACTGGATATGTAAGAAAAATATCAGTTTCTTCAGTGTCCCTGGCATTTTTGCAACTTTTAAAGAGCTTTTAAGATCTTCAGGCAGTAAACCACAATAACCAAGTTACATTTCCCATCCATTTGATTTAAAGACACCTGTTTTTACCAAGGACACAGTCACCAAGCAGAGCAGCTCACCTCTGGTCATCAGCAGGCCAGTAGCAGAACTGGGGTGGGAACCTAAATCCTTGTGCCCCAACAGAGCATTGTATTCATTAAGCATCACAGCACGCCAATTTGTAAGCCCCATTTTAATGCTTCTAGTTTTGCATAAGAAATGGAGGCAACCAGAATATCCAAAAAGTTTGAAGATTCTCAGTATTGAAATTAAAATGGAAGCTTTGAAGAAAGACAAGGAAATAACAAAAAAGTGTCAAAGGATGGCGGCTGATGTGCAGAATTTTCTTTCTGAGTTGACAGAAAACCATCAACGATGGCTGTGTCTCTATTCTCTGTCATATCACTTGAAAAAAATGATCATTTTTTAAAGAAGCTGTTATTTTCTCTGCAGAGTTTAAAACTTCTGCTTTGTAGCACCTTATTAAAGGTCTACACTAATTTTTGAACAATCATATTTACAAGTGCCACAGGAAAGGGGCTTCTAGAGGCAGGAATCTCTAAAGCAGTAAATCTCTAGCAGCAAGGCTGTTCATTGTGCTGTGGACATTACAAGAGCCATTATTTGTAAGAGCCTCCTGTGGCCAACATTAAAAGTTCAGCTATTGGTCAGTGTTGAGTCCTCAGGGAAACATCATGAACAGCAGAGTTAGAGTTTTTTAAAAGCCCGGGATGCCTTAATTATGAAGTTTGTATTTGTCTCTGTGTCTAACTGCAAAAACAAAGCCCCATGCAGGCTGTACTGTTATGATTCCCACTAGCTGTAGAATGAGCAATCTGCACATTTGCTCTGGTTCTGCAAGTGCTGTGTCACTTTATAAAGATCCCTGCCATTTCTCAAGAGATACAAGGCTATCCTACAAGAAACTGACACTGCCCTAATTCAGATTTTTTTCTCCTCTGGAATTCTTCAGAGCTTTATGTGGTCTTATACAGATACATCCTTTAGGTAACCAGATCCGTTCAAGACTGGCTACTGATTTCACCCCACATTGCCATTTCCATAAACAGCTGACCTGCAACATATTCATGCCCACAGAGATGCAACCTGATGTATTAAAAAGCTCAAATCCAAATTATGTCTTCAATTCTCCCTTTAAGCAGTTGTTTCCTATCAAATCAGGCGAAAGCTTTTGTTTCAACTGTTCTGAGTGGTGCCTGGAAAGATGTTTTTTAAAACTGTCTTGGAAAACAAACACACACAAATCCATAAATAACCTTGCACATCCTCTTGCTCTTTCTAAATAATGTCATAACCTGTCTCATTTGTGGGGTTCATATTACCACTTTGGAAATCTTGGCTGTTGTTCTATTAGACTCCTGTTAATATATTAAGTAAATTGCTGTTGTGCATGAAAGCAACCAAATTTGACTATTTGAATGCTAAAATAACTAGCAGTTTCTGTTTATTTCATAGCTGATTAGAAATCTGCCTTTTGCACTGAAGCAGTATTTACAGGGTATTCATGTAGCAGACAGACAGTGTAATCTTCTTTCTCTGCAGCTGACAGCACACAGAGATGTTCAATGTAAAACTCAATGATGTACAAAGAATTTGACTGCTATGAGATAACTGGTCCTTTTCTTAACCCTCTCCTGATGGATTGTGGGAGGCAGACAAAATAAGGATCTGCTACCAAGCTGATAAGTCATTTCTGTTCTCTAAAATAGGAAAGCAGGGCCATATTAAAGGTGAAACCATTTATAAATATAGCCTTGTGGAGAAGGAGATGGACAAAAGGTTATATGTGATGTTTGAGTACCTATTAAAAGGAGCAGGAACACAAAAACTGAGCAGATCAAGATTTGTGTTTGCATATGCCTATTAATTTTGAGACAATCTTTTAAAGTATGCTAGCCAATATATTCAAGCCTGAGTAACAGAAATTGGGCTAAGTTCACAGCTAAGCACTTAGTAAGTCACTTGATTTTCAGAGGATATTTGAAACTCAAATACAAATTGTAATTGCCTACCTTTAGGCATCAAATAATGAAACAGCTGAGAAAATTACTAATCTTAGCAGCCATGAGTTCAAGGAAGCTCAAAGACAGATCCATACACAGTCAAGATTTCTTTTTTTGTATGTTTCTCTACAATGTTATCCACGTTCCAAAGTTTTACAGATGATAGAATCAATGCATAATATGCTAAAGCGACAGCCAGAGTGGACATGTAGTGAATCTGATGGGAAATGTTCACCTTTACTTCCAGGGCTACTGCTCTGGTCTGCAATCCTTTCTTTGCAGAGCTCCTTATTGTAAAGTCGGTTCTCTCCTTTTGGATTAAAATTTTGTGTAAAAGCAGCATGTGCTCATCTCTCTAGGGTTTAAGAGCATTAATGAAATGCTCTCTCCCCAGAAAACTTTTTCTATGTATGTATATATACACATACACTCATAAATGCATGTGTGTGTGTGGGGGATAGTTCCAATATATATTATGATATATTACCTTGAAGTAGTCCTTGCTCCAAAACATGTAATCCACTGGTGGAAAAAAAATAATAATAATAATAAAGACATCCCATGTATGTTTTTCAACATAACAAGCCAATGATAAAACAGGAACTTGATGGCAGGTACTCTGATCAGAGCCCTGCCTCTAGGATTTTTTGAAAATATTTCCTCTTCTCTACACTCTTGTAGAGGGATGAAGATATCTAAAGCATGCTAGTACATAATCACAAGAACTAGGGCAGGAATTGTTCCTAATGTAATTAAACTTTTTAATAACAAAATATTTTATAAGAATACTTCTTCAGTAATTATTGTGGTACATATTGGGTTTCTCTATTTCTTTTATCATTAGTTAAAAAGCTAATCTATCATATTTTTTACTTAATAAATTATACTTTACTTAATAAATTATCTTGGTTTCCTGGTTCCTTGACTGTTCTGCCTAGCATGGCAGGACTGAGATAGAGTTCTATAAAAACTTATTTTCAAATCTAAATCTTATTAAAAAGGCACAGCAACTTTCTATGGCTTGGATTTTTATAGAAGCCTGTTCTGACAAAACCTATATATTTTAGATCTAACACTTTTTCTTAGATGCATTGATGAAAAAGGACAGACATACTCAGACATATTTTCTTCTCCACAGGAGCCAGGTTTTGTTTCAGTTTCAAACCACACTGGCAGCATCAGACAACAAACCTTTGCCATAGAAATTACAGGCTGCACAGGCAGCTTCTGAAGGACATGCAAGAGTTTTATTTGCATGTTTTCTGTCTCTGTCTTTACTCCAACTGAGCTAACCACTGTGGAGAGAATATGTAAGCATGGATAAAGATGGTTTGGGTGATTAAGACCTGAGAACACCTTTATTGGGTATTTAAGCCATACAGCTTGATAGTTAAAGCAAATATGCTGACAGACATCCCCATTTGTTTTCAAAATGCTCTAAATATTCCTTGTGATTTCCCTCCGGTTTCCTCACCTCACCTATATTTGACAGATAACTTGCATGCAAGTGGAAAGAGACTCAAAACTTCCTTGGAAAGGGAAAAATTGGATCATGGAAAGAAACTCTCTTCTCCTTGCCTTTCACCAGGAGGGTCAGCCCCCATGGACTGACTTCCCCTTTGGAGAGACAACAAGGTGCTTTGGGCTCCTATCCAGTGCCCAGAAGGCAGGGAAGCCTTTTGGTCTCAGCAGGTTCAGAAGAGGACTCAGCTGTGCTTTCTGATGCCCACCCTGACTATTGTACTGCACACTCAGAAGAAACATATTAAATCTTAAGATCACAGAGACAAGCACTCAAAAATTAGGAAATACCAGAATTTGTCTAGCTCATGAATATGTATCTTGATGCTGTCATTAATTACACAATCACAAGCCACTTTTTCACAAAGTCCTCAGCTGGTACTCCCTGAATAAGCAACTTCTGAATATTTTATCTTCACTATTTACTTTTTGTCCTGAGCCTTGGGGAAGAAGTGAGAGAAGGAAACCTTCATTATCCATGAAGTCCAAGTATTCAAGGGAACAACTGCCAAAACAGAACCGAACATGCTTTTGGGTTGCCCAGTTGTGGTAACTTTGCTGTAGCCAAACCAGTTAATTGCATCCTTAGAAAGTATCACACAAATGTATACACTGCTTATTGAGGAAATTCAGCCTGGAAAATCATTTCTAAGGAAAAGTTCAGGTTTAACAAAGTAAGGATTGCTTCATTTATAAAAAATGCAAGGATGATCTTATTCTGGAGAGTTTTAGGCAATCATAATGGTAGGTGGTGACACCAGTTCTCCCTATGCATTAAATGTCTTGAAGCTTTTGTTTTTATTTATTCTGTACAATTAAAACCAATTGGTACAATACTGGCCAAGCCCTATGTAGAGGCAGTCAGATGAAATTAATTTAGGAAAAAAACAGTAATTAATGGATCTATTTTCATCTGGAATGTTAAGACTTTTCAAATGGAAACTTTGCTCTTCAGTGTTCAGTGAACACAGAGAATTTTCATGGGGAAAGATAATTACATAAAAATAATTCAAAATTGAAATATAAAATGGAAATCGCTACAAACTAGTAAATACAGATTGCCTGATTTTGAAAGCTTAGAGCTGTCTTTATGAACGCAAAAGAATTATCCATGTATTATTGAAATCATTACTGCTGAAGTAAGCATAAGCCACTGATTATGCCAATGATTCATTGGATCTGTTAGTCAGAGTAAAGTACTGCTCCCATCAAAGTGGTTAGAAAGGTACAGATTTCACTTCAGCATTACTGAATATCTAAAAATATTTAGGACTAGGGGACTCCATTGGAGCTCAGACGGTTGGCTTGATTTGCAGTTAAGATGCTACTAGTAAGAAAGAAAATAGTGCCCTAAATTGCTTCAAGTCTTCTCAAAACTCGCTCCTTTTCTATCACACACAAAGCAGCCAAGCTGAGCTGGAAACAGTCTTTCTTGCCTCACAGAAAATTAAGGGATTTCAAAAACTGAATTGTACTAATTGGATCAATTTTGACACATAACAAATTTTACTAAATTAGTTGGATCATCATAAACACTTTAAATAATATACAATGTTTTGTTGTTTTGGTCATTTTAAAGTTCTAAAATAGCTTCTAAAATTTCAGAAAAAAATGGTTGCAGTTATGAAAACATTCCCAATCTGTACCTCAACATTTCAAAACTGATTTTTAAAAACAATTTTTGAGGTCATATAATTCCTTGAAACTGTCTATGAAAATTTTAAAAACTGTAGTTTCTCCTATTAACATTTAAGAGGAAAATTCCAGACTAGTCCCATAAAGTGAACCACATGTGGTGCTTAAAACTGGGTGTTAATTCTATTTTTTTTATCGAGCTTGGAAAGAACATTTCTGAGTGTTTTAGAACATTTTATTTTATTAGCATTATTTATTTTGGGCAAAACATTCAGAAGTGCCTGGCTGGGACCTTGTCTCATCTCCCAGTGTGACCAAATACTGTGCAACAGTTCTGCAGTATCTATGTCCATGTCCTGCCTCGTAGCAAAAGGGAAGACGTCTGAAGGAGCCCCTCTTATCTGTGCATCACCTTTACAAGAATCTTAAGTATCAAAAAAAGTGCTCCTTGCCATAAGGATATTGCTCCTGACAGTCATTTTTTCACCACTAAATTAAATGATCCGAAAGGCGCGGGAAATTTGGTTCAAGGGGCAAAAATGCAACTATTTCCAGGGGTCTCTTCTGGCCTCCTACCAGCTTCCCTGGCTGTGACAGAAGTGGCAGAAAGAATGTGCCTGCACCTCGGTGCTAAATTCAAAGGTTTAATGGCCAGGAGCAAGGGTTCATATTAACCCTCCAAATTTGCACTAAGAGATGGGAGAGGACCTCCTCCTCCCAGGTCCTCTGTGCAGGTTGTAGCCTTCAGCAGAAGGAGGTAACTGGGACCTGGTGGTTTCCCAAGCTGCCTAGAGCTTGGCTTCCCAGTGCTCAGGACTTGTTGCCAAATTAAACCAGGTTGATTTTAAAGAATAACTACTGTTGGTCATATCATTCATAGAATGATAAAATGGTTTGGGTTGGGAGGGACTTTTAAAGATCATTGAGGTGGTAAGACCTTTATTCTCCATGTAGCTCTGTTGTAGACAAACTGAAGTACAAAGAAATATATCCAATGAAAGAAAATTTTTGAAATCCAGAGAAACTGTTCTCTCAGCATGAGTAAACATTAGTAGATTTTGATTAATCTGAGTTTTCCCTGACAAGGGTTAGCAGATTCAGATGCATTTTATCTCAGTACTTTAAGCATTGCACTATTTATTGCTATTCTCTTTCTTATTATTATTTTTAATTGCAATGCTGGAGTTAATGTAATGAACAAGAGCATTAGCATACCAAAGACGACGATGAGGAAACTTCCCTCGTAGCTGTGCCCCCGCAGCCTCAGGCTAATCTCCTGCATGCACCCCCTGTCCTGATAATGCCAGCTCTCTCCCACACAAACACTTCACAACTTGTTGATATTCAGAATAGGAATTAGGGCAGACCGTTTTCATTTGTGGCTGCATATTGAAGCTAGTGAAGCAATTAGGAATGCCCTACAAGTCAGATTTAGTTAAGACTGCAGGAATACCCAAGAGCCAAAAAACCTCATCTTGTTGAACACAGATCTGTTCTAACAGCCCTCCAGCAAGTGTATATTCATCAGCGCCTCCAGGAAGAAGACTCACAAAACAGTGTGGACTGCCATATAAAGATGATTCTTTTTGTACGTGAATAGCTGTATGTGTAAGATCCAAACTGTGCTAGCCCAGCAAACATACCCTCCCCCCCCAAAAAAAAAAACAAAAAAACCCTTGCACTGTAGCATCGAAGATTTAATTAATAATCATCCCTTACACCTTTGTGGGCCACTTCTCAGCACTATCACACATTTCCTTCAGCACGCTTGCTTGCTTTTGGAGAAACAGCCACAAGATTGACAAGTGCATGAAACAAAATTACCCCGCTCAAACCAGAGTAGGGTGTCCTCTCAAGGTCATGTTCAGACAAATGGCATGAGCTGTGTGCTAAATCTCCAGCAATTTACCTGAGCCCTTCAGTATCCTCTGAACCTCTAATGCCAACCCCTCCTCCTTTTCCTCCTCCATCTCCAGTATCAAATTCATTGTGAAGTTTCAAGGGGTAAAAATATTCACAAAGGTTATTGTGAAGCTCAAATCTAAATGCATTTTTAAGCACTGCTGAACTCACTGCAGATGCCATACACGAGACAAAGAGAGGCAGAAGGCCCACAATAATATGCTAATTCCATTGCTAGAAGAAAGGGAGAAGACTTCAATCAATCTTGAAATTAATTTTGCATTTAAAAATGTAACAGCCTCTGCACTGCGTAGTGTCAATTCTTTTATCATGATTACTTGTTATGTGTCAAACCATTTAGTCTCACCTCCTATTGTGCCATGATTGAGTTCATGGCAGCAAACATACTGGTCATAAAAACAATGAAAGCTTGAATGCTGCCCTAAATATTTGTTCCACTGAAGCTGAATAATCAAATGCACATTATGATTTTTTGTCAACAACTTTAATTTAGTTCTGTTTAACTGATTGCCTATGCCTTACTCATTTTTTGCTATATAAAGGAGCCCTGTAGGACAAACAAGAAGTAAAGACAATAGATCAGGCTCATCTTCCTGTAAATAAAATCATGGCTGAGAGCTTTTTGCTTATGTGCTTCTTCCACAAACACTTCTCTTTTCTTACAGTATGCCTTTTGCCTGTTTCAAGTTTATGGATCCAATTGCTGGTTTCAAACTAGTCAACCTGGATCCTTAAAATGTTTTCACTGACCTACAAACCCATTGAAGTTTTGAAGTCTTGTATTGCTCATAGCACGTGTGATGGTGTGTTGCCCCCCTGCCCTCACTCCTTGCCTTCAGTCTGGCCATTGTATTGCTCAAACAGGGGCTGTTGCATTCAAGGCCTTGCTCAGGAAGATAGCGACCACAGTATCAGCTGAAAATGGTGTGCTGGAGGAACTGACAGACAGATGTCTTGCTCAGCAGCTGAGGGCCAATGGAACATGCACCAAAAAAGAAAAAATGCAACAGTACTACTATTAGTCCATCACCTACCTCATAAACAGTGAGCAGGTCAAGGGCCCTTTGAGCTCCTCTGCATGGACCCTGGCTACATGAGAGGATCTCCCCCTGAGCATGGACGCCTCTCAAGGTCACGCCTGCTGCAGAGATCCTTTACTCCTCCTGAGCGATTCCTCGCCACAACAGATCCTTGGTTAGTAATTAATAGCTTGCTAAACTTTGTAAACTTCGCTACGATTATATCTTGGACTGATTGTGCACATACAATCCTCAAACCTTTGGACTAGGAGTGGATTCAGCTGCCCCTAGGCTCCTTACCTCTTCAACTCAAGGAGTTTGGAAAGCAAGGGGGTCCATTCTGAACCTTGCAACTCAACAGGAGGGTCTACCTGACATGTCTGATTAACCCTGTCCTCTATGCAGTAAATAATCAAGTGTACCTTGCCATCTTGAATCTTGATAAGAGGCAGTTTTATTTAAAATTAAGCTGTTAGATCACTGCATTATATCAATAAACGTATTGCTTCTTCTCTCTTGTGAGTAAAGTATATAATATCACCTTTGACAGCATGTATGAACTTGTTTCTTTTAGACATGTCTTGGTGGTTCAAAGTCAGGGAACATCTGGATTACCTGGAACTTACTGTCCAGTGAGTGTTCCAGTAGGAGCAGCAGGAGTAAATGTGCTCCCTCAAATGGACTGCAGTAAAACAGAGGCAAAGTTCCAACTCACCTGCCATACTCAGTAGCATTGGTGGGAGTTCATGCTTTCTGCTGGCAGAGGACTTCAGAGCCCACAGGGAGAGCCACTGTGGTGCATGGACACAGAGGGGCTGTAAGCATCAAACCTCAAGTGCTTCTGAGATCTGCTGCAGACACATCCCTGGCCCCTTCCGCATCTTGGGGCATGAAGGTTTAAATCATATTACATACAAAGAGGAAAGTTGACTGAAGTGGCCAAGGAAAGAAAACTAACATCTTCCAACACTCCAGACCATGCTCCTAATCTTCTGAGAACTGGCATGTCCACAACAGCAGTAGGCATTTGATCCTATGAGCTAAAATTATCTTGGATTTATTTGTTTGTTCTACTCTCAAGATGTTTCTTTCTGAAGATGCAGAAAGCTCTGAAATTTCTGTTACAACCTTTATGCGACATCACTTTATTTGAAGACTTTGAAAAACTGTGAAATTTGTTAAAATTTCTCTGTTTCTCTGTCCACCAACAGCCTCCCCAACAATTAAACAAATGCTCTGTTCTAGAAATGTAGTAAACTTTTTTGAAATTCCAGTTTGATAAGAAATATTTTACTCTTTCTATGAAGCTAGGTGCAAATTTCAACTTCCCTTGTTTATTGCAAAGATATTTTCACCTAGAAAATGAAAATGACATTTTAGCCTTGCAGTGCCAGTGCGGACTTTTGAATACAGTTTCATAAATAAATGAAGAAACATGCCAAGGTGAATATATAAAGAGATCAAAAAAAAAAAAAAAAAGAGAGAGAGAGAGAATGAGCTGTTTTGGCTGTGGTTTAGAGCAGAAAACAGGAAAGCAACAGAGTGTCCAAGGCTCCAAGGCCAGCATTGTTATTCACCGTGAATTTATGCAGATCATTTCCTCTGTTCACAACCTTTAAGTACTGGTCCACTTTTTAACCTGCTCCACAGACCTGAGTGCACCACAGATCTGCCCACAATGCTACTTTATTAACTGCACATAATGAGGTATGCAACACTTCAAATAACAATGCATCAGTCAGCAGAACAGTAAGCCAAACTCACAGCTTGGCTTGGCTTGCAGCTCACCATCACTCAAACAATTCTAATGGCTTAAAGCTGAGCCTGGAAAAATAAGAGAGATGGTATCATTCCTCCTTCTCTCTCTCTCTTTTTTTTTTTTTTCCTCAAAAAAAACTTTGTAACAAAGAAAAGTGATGTGATTTTTTAAAGCTGAATTTATGTTTCTTATTAATTCTTTACTGGATTATACATTTTTATTTTATACATAGGCAAAGTCAGTGCTAGAGGCAATGTAAGTCCTTTGGTTTCTCTGGCCACTTTCTCTGTGCCAGAGCACTTTAAATTTAAATTGCAACCACGGTCTAGCAATGACATAAGGAATGGTTTATGGAAGCAAGGCTGGAGGCTAGGAAGAGTTAGTCTCCTATCTCCTGGCTGCATTGATATGGAAAAAATCCTCATTATAATGATATGGAAATATCCTCTTGAGCACCTAAACGCAGGTAGGGAATGAACAGTAAGTATAGATTGCAAACCCAAGGATCAACAGCAAATGAAAGGTAAAGTAAAAGGGGATAGCTACGTTGTCCTTTAAAAATCCATTGAGCTTGGCCTAATTTCCACTGGAATGGCTACTGTGTTGTGAAGTCAGACTGCTGGATCACAACTGTCCTTGTGGGCTTTCCCCCCTTCCCTCTTTCAGTTCCACAGCCCTAGCTCAAGCAAACCTAATGAATGACCTTCTGGCTCATTGGGCTGATTCACAGTAAGCAAGGAGATAACCAGATATCTCCCACCAGCAGATGACACTAACAACCACTTTCTAGCAATTAACAAGCAAAATAATCTCTTTTTCTCAAAGGGTTTTGAACCAGGAAGGTTTTGAACTATAAAGATGTTATTGAAATTAAATATGAGATCTATGATACCAGTACAGGAATTAATCTTCCATAGAGCTTTGGCTCAGGTAACTTCTAGATTATGAGACCTATAGGCAAGGTATTTCTATATGAGTGTTTAAATTAGAGTATTTAAATGCTGATATTTTAACTTCAGACAGGTGAATTTGAAAAGACTTGTATAAACAATTCATAAAATTCAGACTCACAAATTTATGCCCCCAGAAAGGGGCATTCATTGTGAGTCGATAAGGTTACAAGGAAGAGGAAGAGCTAAGACCTTTCTTCTTCCTTAAACTATTGTGCTGTGTTGCCTAACTCAGGTGCTGGTGACATTTTCAATAAGCTGCCACAAAACTCAAACTAATTATGGGGACAGAAAATAGTGAGTGGGGGAAAAAAATATGATAAGAAAGAAAGCACTGAGGTAAACTCACAAAAACAGTATTTTGCATCATCAAGGCCTTTCTTGACAAGCTCTATCTCTGCTCTTTATATACATAGAAAATTAGCATATCATTTGATAATGACCTATCAAAACCTATGCTTTGATTACAAGCAGCTGCTTTTGATTACAATCAATGAATCACTAATTTGTGCTCAACCACAGAACAGTTGGACTCCATCTATTATTCATTCTTGAAGTGGAGATCCTATTTAGAACTGGATTCCGAATTTCACTAAAGCTTTTACCCTCTTGGCTATTAATAATTTTGTTTTGAAGTTAGGTCTCTAAGGTTTCATTGTGGCCTCTTTTGTTACGCCTATATTCTGAAATAATACGCTCAGCTGTTGCCCAGATCTGTGCATCTTTCTCCCTGACCGTATGTCTAGAATGGGCTCATTCAAGTCTTCTAACAACCACATGATATGGTTTTGCTTTTCAAAGGCCATCGTCTTTATGTATGGTATAACTGAGCTGCACTTACATGGGACTGATATAATATGTTCTGTGATTGTGTGACACAGGATTTGCAGGTCTATGTAGTTCTTTACAGAGTATATATACATGATATGATAAAAAAAAATACAAATATTAGATGACCTCTCAATTCAAGGTATTTAGCTTTGAGTCATGGGATATAATGCAACCTTGTGTACATGTGCATAAACACACACATTCTTCACATGAATCCAAACCTTTTGAGCTCCAAGATCTCATGTTCAACAAGCTTTGATCACATTATTTCTAGTTCAAGATAAGGAACCATATGGTATTTCTTAGATTATCAGCGGGACTATCATGAGAATGTATGAATGACATCTAGTGTGGAAATAGCCCTCTCTCTTGTGTAAGCTGTTTCTAGTGTAAGTCTGTCTGGCTCACAAATCTGCATGGGTCTGTCAACCATTGACCCATCAAGTAGCACCTCATTTGATAAATGGATGATGACTAGACTCAAAATGAAACTAATGATTATGCGTGCTGGTTTCCTATAAAAACAAACAAACAAACAACACAACACAATAAATGTTCACCATCCACTAGGCAAACTAATTTACAAGCCAAAAATGTTAAAAAGATCCTGCTACTCGATTTGGGTGGTAGGTCTGATAGATGCATGTTTCTAACTTAAAAGATCTACTCTAAACAACTGTTAAACTCATAAATATATATGGAAACGTTTTCAAAATGCAGCTCATACCACAGACCCTGAATATTGTTCTTAGGTTAAATCTGAAGCAGACTGCTCAGGCTTGGGTCTCATTTTCCAAATGCATTGCCAGCACTTGGTGCATGGAATCACAAACCCATTTTCCTATTAGGAAAAATGTTTTTACTGTGAGGGTGGTCAGACACTGGAAAAGGATTTCTAGTGAACTGGTTGATGCCCCAAGCTTGTTCAAGAGGCATTTGGATAAAGCCCTTAATAATGTGCTTTAACTTCTGGTTAGCCTGGAAGTGGTCAGGCAGTTGGACTTGATGGTCTTTGTAGGTCCCTTCCAACTGAACTATTCTATTCTATGCTACACTACACTATTTTTTTCCAGCCATGAACACTCTCCTCAGAGTCCCTCCTGAAATGTGGCAGAAACCATGTCACCAAAAAAACAGCTAGAAACCAATACCAAGCATTCCCTCAAGCTGTACACCTGGGGAAGGAAAATGTATATAGCTGTCTATGAGCAGTGAAGCCCAAAAAGAAAGTTGGTTTTGACAATAGAACAAAACACTCTGCCAATATCCTCTCTTAAACTAATTTAAAAAATAGATTCTAATTCTGCAAGTGAGATTTACTGCCCATGATAAAAAGCTGAGAGAAAGTGAGATACCTTGTTAGTTCAAAACTGCGGGCACAATTCATTGCAAGTGTGAAGTGGTACGCACAAAACCAAAGATACAATTTAAAAATCACACCTCAAACTTGACCAACACAGGCTCCCAGAGACCCTGGTGCAGTCTGCCTCTCTAATGAATGCTTCCTGCTCCTCCTATCTCTGCCCATTGACTTTAATATGAATTGTGTCTCGTGATTTTTTAAACAGTCAACAGAATGCTGTAATCTGTAACTCTTACTCATGTTAATAAGTACTTAATCATCTCAATAGGATCGAGATACACATTGGGACTGCTCCTGAGAATAAATTACTTCCCATTGAACATGAGGACTCAGGCCCATTTTTATTTACACATTGTATGTGAGATTCGCAAAAAGACTGTGAAAATTCAGCCAGAAGCCTCATTACAAGAGTTGCTGGGAGCTAAGTGCCTTTGAATATCTGGCACATAGAAGCAAACATCTGACAATCAATCCATAAGAGACAAAATTTGCCCTCAGATGTACGTTGCTCCCACTGAATTCAGCAAGAGTTACACATACGTCACCAGGGAATTTGACCATAATACAGCTGTTAAGGCAGGCTGGCATTTTATTGTTCATTTTTAAGTAAGGCAGTTCATTAGAAAAATAGCCATGTAACTAAATGTTTAACCACCAACAGATAGATTTGAAATGTCAGGGAGGAATAAATGTTATGTTTGAAAGTCTTTATTTCCTAGGGAAAGCTACATAACTCACTAGGCTTTTTACAAACAAACAAACAAAAAGAGGAAAAGAAATGGCTTCACGCTCTTGAAACACCTCTGGGAAGCAGACTAACTGAGCAGGGCAGCACAGCAATTCAGCTATAATGGCCAGTAGCTTCAGACAACACAAAGCCTGCATAAATGTCAGATTCCCATTGCTGGCAGACTGAAGTCTATGCAGTAGGGTTGTTTCTATTAAGATTCAACATAATCATACGCTTTAATTACTGTTAAAATACTGTCTATCATGTCAGAAATCTTGCAATTTATAAATATATCTGCAGCTAGGGGCTCAGATAGATATACAGACAGTATACACCAAACCTGCTACTGATGGTTATCATCACAGTAAATGAAGGAAGCAAAAATGACTCACCAAAGTAATAGACATGGGTTTGGTGCTTACTGCTCTCTGTACCAGACTTTTTGGGACTGTGGGATCGGATCCCAGCAGCTACAGATCCTGCTTTATAAGATATGGTCTGCAAACTAAAGCTGAGCATCTGTGGCCAATAGTTGAGAGAATTAAGCTAATGAAATCTGTGTGTTATTTTGTGTGTTATTCTGTGCATTATTTCATATGCTTCTTGGTTCAACTGAATTTGCCCATATGCAAGTTAAAACAAATATGAGACCCTATAAAATTGATCTAAAGGATCCTGAAATGGCTCACGCTGTTTTAAACATATGGATATAAAATATCTATGTGGTTATAAACTTACTTTCCTATGGAGACAAAGCAGAAGGCAGGATGAGTTTGTATTGACAGGAGAGAAGTATTATGAATTATCATTTTTTGCTATACCACAGAAATACAAATTTGTTGCTAGAAAACGCACAATCATGTAAAACAGCGAAGATCAATTCAATTCAAAAACAGGTTCCTTTTTGCTTTCCAATGATAGTTTGTGTAAGTTCTACTGCCAGAATGTACTACCAAATCATGCAATACACAATACACAGTTGTGGGAAGTAACCCTCCTCAATATTAGGATTTTGGGTTGTGGCAGACCATGTCATTAAATTTCTGGGAGCCTGCTGTTGGCTGGATGTGTCTGTCTCTTCATACTTTCTTTTTGTTCATGCAGCATTCAATTTGTTCAATGAAACAGGCAAATACCTACACACAAGCTGCATGTGCTCTTTCATTCAATGTTTATTTATTTATTTTTTAAATCTCTTAGCTTTCTGGGCATAACCAAGAAACTTAGAGAAAGTGAAGAAATAACAAAATCATGTAATTAAAAATTCAGTAATTGCTAAGTTTTGAGTGCTGCTTCAGAACATGAGTGGGGTGATATTTTAATGCAATTATTAATGAAAAAAAGTCTTATTGGTAGGATGAACATGATATGCAGCACTAAAAGACTGATATTTTCCAGAGGTAGCAATTATCTGATGTGAGATTTAAAAAACACCAGTGAAATGTATGTGACTTACTTTTCACGTGATAGATGATTGCATATTCCCTAAATTTCCTTTTGAATTTCTGGTGTTTTTTGAAAATCGAGTTCATCAAAGTAACAATATGAAAGACAGAGTCTTTTATAAATAGCTTTCTATTAACTTTCATTTTTGTCATCTTACTATAATCTTTTGTGACATATCTGCCCGTTTTGCCATAGGAATAAGGAATCATGAATAAGGAGGCTACTGAGAGGAGTAAGTAATTTCCAAGGCCTGTAGGTACCCCCATATGATCTTCCTCAGTCTGTTGTGTGCCTAGTAACTTCATATTTTTATTACCCTTATATCTTTACCTCTAGTTAGAGGTTCTTTGTAACTCTGCTGGAGATCTAGGGATAAAACAAGTTGTATTTATCATCAGATTTTTGATAAGCATGAAAAAGCAGACAGGAGCAATACTGTGTAAAACAATCTGCATAAAAGCAGAAAGCAAAACAACAGCTATCTTCAGAAAACAGAATTGTTCCTAGAAAAGCACTTCACTGTACCTTAATCCACACAAATCTTTCTGCCATCCCTCAGTCTAGTGCTGGTCAGATTTCCAGGTCTTGTATTTCTGTTTTCTGGAGGCTTTCAGAAGGAGAGGCAGGGCCATAGCAAAAAGAGAATATCATTCTGATTTTAAAAGAAGAAAGCTATAGTTCCCTGGTATCCACCTGGATTAGTTTATTGTGAGTAAAGAGGATGTTAATTAATGGTGAATTTTAAAACAATAAGCTTGCAAAAATCGGAAAACAGTGGGTACAATAAAAATGGACAGATATAAATACCCACTGCCTACTGCCTGGGGAGCAAAGTGGGTGTAGCTGCAAGAGCAAGAAACTGGTTGTGTCCTTTTTTCTCCAAAGTTCAGCCCCACAGAAAAAGATGCTCACAGCTTGGCTTTATTTTCCACAAAGAGTAGATCAGAGACATCGTTTCAAACCTGGCTAAGGCAAAAGTTTAATTAAAAGAATGTCAGCATTCCTGATTGCCTTTCCTTTAGAAAGAAGGTACATAAACTAGGAACCTTGAATAAACCAATACATTTTAAAATTCAGCTTGTAGACTGATGCTTGAACTGGTTTCAGAACCATCTTCCTTCCATTTGAATTTTCTTTCACTAAGGCAAATGAAAAGCAGAAGACATAATTTTTGAGAGAAAAAACAAACAGCAGAGATTAAAGCTAGGTTTGTGTGTTCCACCTGCAATGCTAAAACAACTTTTCAGATTACTGATACAAAATTTCAGATTACTGTTTAAAGGGAACTAAAAGCATGACCTATACATTTGTTTTTGCTCACGCTTTTCACTGTGCTGTTGGTTTTTATTGCAAGGCTTAATTAAAATTAATAGAGAATCAGGCTAGCTACAGATTGTTTGGAAATGCTACACAACAATTGTATTGTATCTCCACCTACTGTTAGCACTCTGTTATCTTGAGAAGGGTACATCTGCAGCATCTTAAAGTACCAACACGTGTTATGCTCCAGGATACAAGCTGGACAGGTCATGAAAAAAAGAAGAAAAACATACAAACAAACAAACAAAACAAACAAAAAAAACCCCACAAAAACCCCACAAAAACCAGCAGACTGAATTGATGGGAAAATTCTAGTTTAGGCTAAAATCCATGTGTTATTACTCCTATAAAAGGGCTGCAACTGAGAGCTTTGAGCTTCTGTCTACTGTTTTCTTTCTTGTGTCAAAGTCAGGTGCATTCATGCAAGAGGAGCAAACAGCCTTTCCTCTGATTTCCATATATTACTTTGGAGATTTTCTCCTCCTTTGTATATATGGGAAAGTTTCTTGTGAAGCAAGGGCTCTCAGAAGCATCAGCGTGCTTTGAAGTGCATAGTTTAAACACACTTCAGAAAAGGTTTCTCAGGAGCAACCTTGTATCTTACATTAATGAAAAGCTTTCCTCTGAGATTATGCAGATTTCCCAGCAGATGCTACCTAACAACATGCAGACTACATCTTGCTCATCCCTAAATATCCCACCCACCCCCCTTTTTTTTTTTTTTTAATATATCCTTGAGCTAGAGTAACCCAAGAAAGTTAGGCAGTTTCACTGCACCAACTACCTCTCAGATACCCTGTTGCTGAGAGCATTTCCCAACTCTGAATTAGATATTTGGGGGTACAAGAAAGGCCAGACTGAAAGGTTCACAGCTACCACCTCACTGGATCACCTCACTACCCAGCCTACTGAGTAGATGTCAGATATTTAGGTATGGCTTCAGCCCTGCCTCACCCAGGGAGTCACTATCATGGGGGCATTTATTTGCACTTAGGGTTCACATATAAACATTATTCTGAAATGAGATAGCTACACCCCTTGTTTAGAGAAGCAAAGGAGGTCTGGTCTTTTCAAAGGCCAAGGACAAGATGATAGTGCCCCTTTTCATCTAGCAGCTCAGTAATTAGAGCAGCTGTCTACCCGGTGTGGGCCCCTACCTTGATCAAACAGCTCCTCTACCTATGGGATCAGGACTTGTTCCTCCTGCTGGGCAGCTGAAGCCACCAGAGCTGGGGTTTCCAACTGAGGCCCCTCTCAGCTCATTCTGCTGAAACTCTTCCTCTTTGCTTGGCCCAATTAAATATTCATTGGGCCAGAGAGTGAGCATTGCACTGTAGCTTAGTAGCTGTGACGTTCCCCAGGGAGAGATTCCCATCTCTGCTCTGACGAATGTTGAAGTATTTTCTATGAAGTATTTACTGGAACAAAGAGACGACAGCATTCAGTTCAGTGCACAGCCCAGAGGAAAATGCGTGGGTGAAGTACTGCAGTGAGGTGGAGGGATTTGACTTTTCATCCTGCATCTGGGGTGCAGGAAAAGTCAGCTGGTACTTCCCAAAACAAGAGTTTTGTTAGTGTCCTGTGGGACTTACCTGTGTCTCTCTGCCGGAACAAACTGTTCCTGAGAAACCTTTTAATTACTGGGCTAAGGCTGGAAAAACAAGCACTCAGATGGCAGGAAAAGCCAGGATTGAGGTTACCTATTCATCTCAGTCTTGTGCCTGTATTTTGAATTTGTGTTTTTTCTCGAAGACTTGTCTGCATTCAGGGGCCCTTAGTAGTTCACCACTACTGAAGAGTTGTGCAGTGCTTTTTATGTCTATATTTGTGTTTATCCTTTGGCCTTATTTACCTTACATTACACAAAGCCTTCTCTGATGACAGATGCCAGCTGTAATGATAGATTAATAATTTTCAATATTTTCATTTCCTTCTTTGGTACTCATTATTCCAGTATACAACCACTCCAGAATTTTAATATCCTGCCTATGACATGAGCGGGCAACATTCCCTCTTTAAAAGGGGGATCTGAGGCACAGAGAAATTTATGTCAAAAAGTACTTATTAGTTTTGGGTACTCAGTTTGAGATGGCTCTGTATTCTGTAGTACTTCATACATTCACACGCACTCCCCAGTTCATACTTTTTTGGTTAAGTGCTCACCAACCTGATGAGTCAGACCCTATGCAGAGTGTGTTCTATATCTAGAATATGAGAAAGAAATATTTCTTTCCAACAAAACTGGGCTAAGGGAATTACCTAAGTACATATAAAGACTCTTGTAAAAACAGAATAATTTTGCTGTTTTAACCAAGAGACTATCCTATCTCATTCACTCTGCGCTTTCCAACTTACTTAACAAATGAGGTAGTGGCCTCTTAATCGTTTGCTTTACCGCCAAGTCCTAGTTCATTGCCAGACCTGGTGCTTTCTGCATACAAATGAAGCTGGAGTCTGTAATTAAAGATTCCATCTTAATATACATGGAAAAGTGGGACAAATTAAGAGTGCACAAACAATATAATTCAGGTGATTTCTAATTTTGAGGGCTTAACTTCACAATGATGTTCTTTAAGAATAATAAAAAACAAAGGCATCCACCAAATTTTGATTACAACAAACAAACAATAAACAAAAACAGATACAAATACCCTCTCTCTAATTTGAATAAATGTACGAGATCATCACAGAACTTAATATCCATCACCCAGACCTCCACCGTTTGAGTTACTGGAATACACTAAGAGCAGTGAAAGAGGTGAAGCGTTACCAGTGTCCCCATGTGTGCATGTGCTGATGTAGGACTCTGAGGCAAAACCTGTGACTTCAGACCAGAATGTGGAGGAAGGTACTCCAGGCAAAGCTTTTGTGACTACTGCCTGCTAAATCTGTACCCTTCTTTTTACTCGCCCCTTGTTCCTTGCCTATCCAGTCCCAGATCCTTCTGCTAGGGGGTCTCTGTAGTAGCCTTGGTTGTAGCTTCCATGGTCGCTTCCTCTGCAGCCTCAACTGATTGTGTGGTCTGAAACAAACTCCCGAGTTCATGACTCACAACCAACTTTTTATTCATCCCCATCTGTCCACCCATGGGGATGGATTCCCTGGTGAATTCAGACACTAAAATACCACAAGTTTCTTTAGGACATGTGCAAACCACACATATGCACAGATTTAAAACTAATTTGGAAAAGATTATCTGGGTTTCCATAAAGAAAGAGCAAAAGGCAAATTCTCGTCACATGGATCCCATGGCCAATCAGCTCTGAGATAAGGTAACAGGGATGGACCACTGGAATATTTGAAAGAAAAATATACCATAACTTTTTCACAGTTGGCTAAGGCTAATTTTCCCTAGTGCAATTTCTGAAATGACTGGGTTGTTTGTGTGGAAATTTTCCTAAGAAAATTCAGCCATAGACAGAGAGTAGATTCTGGAAATTTCCAAATGATGAAAGTTTGCAGCAGAAAGCACCAAGAAACTGTAATGGTTGGTAATCCTGTCCAACCTGCCGCTAGGTATAAGCTATAAACAAAATACCTAAAGTAAATTTCATTTTGTCTAGATGGGGCATCTTTTCACCATACTTTGTATGTTACCATGAATGAAGACAGTCTCTACTTCCATCAAAAGTGTTTTATCTTCCAAAGAGAAAACACACAGCATACAAATGTATCCTCTGTACTGCTTCCAAAGCAGAAAAACAAGAACAACTTCAAAAAATGAGCAAATACTCAGTATAAGTGCACAAGCTACAGTGCTCCGCTCTTGTGCTGCATTGTTTCACATTCAAGTGAATTAATTTAGGAACTGCAGTTGTCATAATTATCTGTTAAGCTCTCAAGGATGGCAGAGACAGCTAGTTTACAGGGAGATTAGAATAAGCATCAGCCAGTACTTCTGACAGTCCCCAAAACAAATAAAAAAAGGAATGGTCAAGAATTTTGTGGGGCTCTGGTAGCAGCCTGGTCTTTATTATGTACACCATAATGGATTTATGATTTAGGGTTCAAAATGGGTGAAACCCTTCCTTTCTATTTATTGGTTATGCTTTCTGGGTTACCTCATTTAAATTAAGTCTATGATTAACTTTGATGTGTCTATCACCACTAGATCATAGGCTTACATATCCAGTACTGCTGGGCTGGGGAGCTGAAATATTTTAATGACAGTCTAGAAATGAGAAAAACATTAAAGGAAAAAAAAGAAAGAAAGAAAGAAAGAAAAAAGGTACGGTCCCAGTAAGATAACATTACATGAAAGCCTTCTTCTAGGATAACCATGTACACCTCAAACACCCATTGAAAGACAGAGATGAACCTTAAACATCACTGTTGCTAAGTAGTCTGTCAACTATTGACTACCATTTGCATCATGAATACCATGTGAATTGAATGACAGTCCAAAATTCTCTATCATCACTCAAAAATTACCAAATTACTGGATTATGAAAATACAACCTAATTATCACAACTTTAAACTTCTTCAGATCTTATCCAAGCAGCAATCCATAACTTTAAATAATCTTTGTGAGAAATTCCAAAGAATGGCACGGATCTATCAAAGCCTCCTGGAACATGAATTCCTGATTGACTGCATCAAAAAACAAGCTACATTCACAAGGAGTTATTTTAATAGTCCCAGGAGTCAGTTTTATTTGTAAAAGCTAATGCCAGTAGGAAAAGGTATTTTGTGTCTAAGTGATTCAAAGATAATGATATAATTACTGTTTCTTATCTATTTTTTTTTCTAATACTTTGTAGTATAGCTTGTTATTTTAAGCAGCCTCATGATATCTCCCTATGTGTGAGGCAGGGCTTCCTCCTCCTGGAGCCACCTACTCCAATGTTGATTTAGAGGTATGTGCTGGAGCCAGGTGTCTGTGGGAATCACAGGTCCTTAAGAAAATCAGCCTTGTGCTCAGGAAAAATAATCTTTCTTAAAAGATCTCCTCCCCCAACATTGCAATGGTAATTTCAGATGGGGGTGGGATTTCTCCCTTTATGTTTTCCAGTGATTGTGCTGATGCTAGCAGAAGATGCAGAAGAATGTTGTGTTATTGCAAACAACTTTAATTTTGATGTATGTAATTCATTTTTAATCAGGACAACTACATATTTTTCCTTAGAAATGTTTTTTAAAAGAGTCTGTAATAAGCCGCATTCTACAAAGCAAGGCTATTTATAGGCAAAAACAAAAATCCAAGTATGCTGTTTTCAAAGAAATTGCTTAAGCAGGTGCATACTAAAAAGCTGATTTTGTTTGTGCACAAAAGCCTATAGACTTTTATTGGTAATTCAGAAACTTGGTTTGTGTGTAGGTGGGTTTAAAAGCAGCAAGTATACAATATTTCCATATCAAACAAATTTTAATATGAAAGATTACTGCAAAATATAAAAAAGCAACAACTCTCCCTATAAATAAGGATTCTGTCTTCAGAAACAAGTTTTCAAGATTACGTTATTGAAAATGGAGGTAGGTGACAAAGGATCTCAAATGAAATGCCCAACTAGAGCAGCTTAGTGCAGCACTTCAGCCCCACCACTTTGAAGGCTGCCCCTGTATTCCCCAGAACTCAACCACTTTGCTTTCAGCTCCTGAGTACATGGTGGGAACTATAATCCTACAATGGTTTATGCCCTATAATCCTACAGTGGTTTATGCCCTACAATTATTCTGACTGATACCAAAACCATCTTTATTTATGCTTGAACCCCTAGTCATGGCCTAGGGGTTTTAAGTTTGGGTGCTAATGCAAGTAGAAAATGCACAGGCTAGGTTGGCTTCCTTAGTGGTCTGTCCCTTGGAACAAAACTAAGAATTCTGCAGCAAAAAAAGTAAAGGAGTATGTCGGAAGAGTAAGCAGGCTCACCAGTTTGCCCATTGTGATGACCAAAGTGATCAGGGATTTCATACCAGTATTCTAATTTTAACATACGCCATTGCCAGAATTGAATAACACACTCCAGGATCTTCTATAGTCTTTAGTTCCTGTCATTTGTCACCTGGACTTTGCCTTCTACATGCCATGTTTGCATGCGATTCATTGATGTGAGGACACTATCTGGTACATGAGGCCAGCGAAAATGCATGAAGTTCCTCGGGTGCTTCAAGAGAGAGAAGTGGATGAGAGGCTCATGATGGTCTTCAGTGCCCATTTAAATCGGGCTGGTATGAAAGACAGCAGAATAACAAAAAATAAATAGTGAACAACGACACTTATTGATCATGTACATTTAAAAAAATATGTACTGGACATATCTGGCCTGTAGCCTTATGTGCATTTTTATGTTGTGTTTTCAGAAATAAGAGGATTTGGGGGGTTGATCAGAGGGAGCTGTACTTTTCAAAATGGCTTATACTGTAACTGCACTTTACACTGCACTAATGGACTTTCCTGATGTAGCAGTTCTAATCCATTTGGGTTGCTATGGATGGCTACATTTCTGTAAACTGAAGATAGTTTTGTCCCCAATTCAAACATGGATTTGAATGAACATTGGTGATGGGGAAACTGAAATTCTGGAGGTGTGGTTTGGTTTGAAAAAAAACACAAACAAAAACCCACAACCAACAAACGTTTACTTATCCAAACATCCTGGGCTTATAGAAAGTGCAACTGCAAGTGGTCTTAGTAAAAGAAAAGCCTCTCATGACACTTTCAGTATTTCATGTATCCAATGTAAACTAAGCCCACAGATACAGGAAATGCAAGAGAATAAAAATGTATTGCTCAAATAATTACTTGAATATTGTTAAACTTCTGTTAAAAGTTTGGGTTACATCAGTCTGGAAGATGAAGAAATATCTGGTTCATTTATTCATACTTCTATTAAAATAAGGCTGGAGGGTATCAGGGAGTGTGTTGACAGTATTTCCATGCTGCTTGTTTCGACTTTCTAGTTTCCAGGATGTGTTATATTGCTCTGGAAGCATCTTCTCTGAAATACCAATGAAATGTCTAAAACCCCTAGCATTCTCTCAGGCCAGTAACTCATTTTCTCAGCAACAAACACATTCAGCTGTTATTACTGCCAAGCCAATATCATCCTGCTGATACTGTCCACACATACAGTCAGTTTACTGAAGAAGAGGTATGCAACCTGTCCAAGGGCACATATCAGGTCAGTGGTAAAGACCCAGGAGTTTGCCCAGGAACCACTTAGGCACATGTAAGCTGGGCAATGGAATGAGTGAGGAAGAAAGCAAGGGCTGAGGGGGCTGTGGTGGCTCTGAACTGTGGCAGCACAACACAAACCCCTGTATTGTCAAGCATCCCAGACTTGCCACGGGGCGGCACTTCCATGTCGAAACCAAGCTGCAAAAACTTCATTGCACTCAGGATAAGAATAGGAAATACGTGGATGCAGATAGAAATGCTTCACAGATTTCAAATCTTTGGGCATTTCTTGATGCCTGTCAAGTGCCATGCAGAATCATCTCCCTTAAAAAAATATATATTCTTTCTGAAGTACGTTGATTTCGAAATTTCTTTCTTCAGACTGTTGATTTCTAAACCATTTGGGATAATGGCTGTAACAATAATGGATGTATATCTTTTTCTCTACATTAACTAAACTGGTTATTAATCTATATTATAACATTTATAAATTTATTCCTATACAGAGAGAGAGATTTTATTTGCAGTTGATCTTTTATGCCTAGGAACACATTTGCCAACAGTGCTGTAAAGGTGCAGGAGGGATCATGATTTGATCCTATAGTATTATTTAATTCATACCATGAGTTGCTGTAATGAAAGTAGGTCTATTGACTTTTGAATGCCTTAATTTAGGAATAATGGCATAAAGAGTGTCCAAAGGGAAGGGCAAAAGCAGGTATTTGTCATGGCCTCAGCCTTATGAAAGACAAATGATGATCTGGATGCTTCTGGAAAGAAGAAACAGAATTAGAAAAATATATCAAAAACATCTTTTGGGAAAAATGTTGACCGTGTCTTTAAAGGAATGCTGTTTGCCTTTCTGCTGATAAAAGCCTCATACAAAAGCAAGCCACAGTTATGGCTTTTTTCCCTTTTCCTTTCCTCCAGATTTCTTACAAATCTTTCTTTAAAAACAGCATCCAAGTAATTTTTGCCAGAGAAAGAAATGGGAAAATCTATGCTACTTCTTTTCTTCTTCTTCTTTTCCTTTTCAAGTTAGCTACATTTGGTCTTACCTCATTACTTCATGTAAGTACAACTTGTTATGAATGGCTGAAAGCAGAGGAGTGTAATTACCAAAAAAAAAATAAAAATAAAAAAAAATAAAAATGCAGGTATTAGAAGGAAATATTTTTGCTTTGATCAGAGTATACAGTTTGACATAGCTTAAAAAAGCAGACAGAAGTAGTATAAATACACATTAATTTGGGGGGAGGGCTGGAAAAATATTTCAAATAATTCATAGTTTTTTCAATATAAAAGTTGAGCCAAATATGCAGATTTTGTCTAAAAAATACTTCCAAAGTAATTCCAAAGTAATCACAGATAAATGCACTTGGCTAGTCAATTTTTAAGCTTTGTAACTAAAGGTGATGGCAAGCTCTGGGCACTCCAAATGCATTCCTGACCTTGTCAGGCCAGTGACAACCAGCACCCCTACTCGTATTTTCTGGACTGACAGACTTTGATGCTGCCTCATGTATTATTCAATACCAAGCAGGACAATGAATGAAATAGACTTAAAAGATCTCTTAAAAAAGAAAACCACGATAGAAAAATAAAGGTTAATCAGAGAACCTGATATTTTTTTTCCTACAATTTATAAAAAAATTGCAGCTTTTATAGAGTTGGAAGTGTCCTTACTGGTTATTACAGGAACACCTTCAATTTTGCACATTTCTCCATGCTGACTTGCAGTCCGCAGGGTGCTTGTAGAACAGCATATGGTACACTGTGGACATTTTTTTTTCTTACTAGAGAACCGTAGTACAGCTCTAGCAAGCAAGTATTTTAAGGATCAACAGAAAACTTGGGAGTTCATTTTCTGTGCTGGTCCAATTAGAGTTACCCTGAAACTCCCAGAGTCTTTCCATTCTCTGACCTGACATAGCTGTCAGGAAATTGGAAGCATGTACTCATTTAAATCAATACCAGATAGTCGTAAACACACACACAGATACAGTATGCTTTAGACTGTTATTCTCTATGAGTCAGTATGAGAAGGTCTGTAAGACAGTTCCATGTTTCCTTTATGTAAGGTCTTTTTTTTTTTTTTTTTCAATTGATTTCTATTTAGACCTCTTATCTGGTGATAATTATTACATGTAATGCTTTCACTCTACAAAGATGATGTAGAATATGTATATGAATCCCACACAAATATTTGCTGTACCCAGCACACCAATATATTTAAAAAAAAAGAAACACAAACTGACATACATAGCCTTTGTCCAAGTATAGAAAGTAAAAAACATTTATTTGCACCTAGTTTTGTATTTCTGTGTTTTGTGCAATGTTTTCATCTATAAGTTTCTAAAAACAATACCATGTGCTCACCTAATGTGTATAGGCATTAGCATATTGCTACTGCAGTTAATAGGGTTCTCATTTGCTGAAAGTCAAATGTGCTTGAAAAAAGTTGAGATTTCTCCACATCTGAAGGACTCAGGCTAAAAGATAATTGGAATGCAGGGTTATACTGGGGATTTGGAAATTAAGTTCTATTCAAACTTGTAGTCCCATTGATCTTTTTTTTTTCTTTTTTTTTCTTTTTTTTTTTACTTTTTTTTTCCCCCCTGCGTCTTTGAGAGCATTGTGCATGAGCATCTGATGCATGATATATGGGATGCTACTTTTATATGTATGCACAGGCCCTGAGAACTCTATATAAGAAATTACACTAATAGAATTGAAGACCAGCTGGCAATACATGTCGGGTAAAAAAGGAAGATGTGACAACTTCAGCTAAGCCAACAGTCAGAATTACTTGATTTGGTCTCTGCACATCCTTAAAATCATGCTCTGTGAACATTGTTATGACAGGGAAAAACAAGATTTTTTTCCCTGTAAAATTAAATGTCACTCTTGATAGCATAATATCTGAAACATCATCCTTCCAAGTCCACACCAATACTTTACACAGAAAATTAAACTCTCTCTCTGTTTATTGAGTGGATAATGCAGTCTTCGAATGTGTGAGAACCCCTGCTAGGTGAGAAATTAAAAAAGAAGCACTATAAAGTCTAATGGTATGTATGAAATACAAAAAAGAGAGAAAAAGGTAACTTAATTGGTAATCAGAAGAAATCATAAAACTAATCATGCAATTAATGTCTTAAAAAGCCAGCATATGAGGTGTGTATAATTACCAGAAAACAATGCAGTGATGGTTTCAAGGATTAATGAATTAATGATTGTTGGGGGAGGAGGATTTGATCTGCAATTTTATATGTTAGCGTTAAATCCATCCACTATTACTTTGCTTTGTTTACAGGAAATGCCCTCACCTTACATGTAGAATTTATCTTTGAAATTAGTGTTTTTCTTAATATTAGATTTACAAATTTGCATTGAGAGAGACGCAGATGTGTTTCCTTCTCCTTCATATAGCTCCCCATCCTCCCCTCCTGTTCATGAAAATAGGAGACACTTTGAAAGGGGAAGAGTTTGGACAGCACATACATCAAAATGACAAAAAGCCCAGAGAAATTCACCAATTGCAGGTGCTGGAATAAATTAACAAATATATTAACATACATAAATATTTCTATTTTCCCTTTAAAAATGTAAAGTGCTACACCACACATTAACAATTGCCCTTTGTTTTGTACACACATTAAAATATAAATTTGCGTTTTGGTACTGATTGCCAATTTACTGATGATCTTATATATCAAGATGCTAATTTGTTGATAAAAGGAGGTGATAGAAAATTACAAATGATTTAAGACTGCTGTACATCAAAACATAAGTATTCCTTTGATTTAGTTGCCAACTACAAAGATTTCAAACCATCCTATGGTAAACATTGGTCTTTGTTCCTTTTTATTTTTGATGTGGTTCAAATGCGTGCATCTGCTTCTCGATGTGATAGCAATGCATGACGGATGGATGGATGGATGGATGGATGAAAGGATGATTTTTTTTTTTTATTGAGAGTAGAGTCCCATAATTCCATAATTCAACAATCTTCAATGAAGGACAGAGAGAGGATGGCCCAGTGATGAGGGAGCTGGTCTAGGACTGGGAAGACCTGGATTAGCAAATGCATCCTCTGGGACTAGGGCTAGCACAGCCTCTTTATCATTCCTTTCTCCATTTGTAAGTAAAGGATACGCAATACTTCCCTACCTTGATGGACAGTCAAAAAAGCAAATACTTCAACACTGCTAGGTAGCTGGATGCTATAGTAACAGCACACAGATGAGTAGCTTGGGTAGAAGCTGATAAAATAGCTTGGCTAGCAAATTAGAGATTTTTTAAATTCAAAAATGGATGAGTCCTTGTGAAATGTGCCATTGGTAGAAAATGTCCTCTGTCAAACTTCTCATAGAAAGCCATTTCTATGATAAGTTTGACAGAGGATGGTTCCCACAAGACCTGTGAACCACGGTGCTCTTGGCCTTGAGATGCTCATGTAGTTCCGCTCTCAGAGCAACTCCTTCCTAAGCTCCCAGATATTGCTCTCAGTCAGGGGAGGGAGCACAGTATGGAAAAAGAACAAGAAAGAACAGAAAAGAAGGTACAGAAATGAGACTGAGAAGAAATGAAGCTAATTCTCAGGTCTGGTGCTGACTTTCCATGTGGGCTTAGTCACTCACAGTGCATTTCTACGCTCCAGCTCCCAGCTGTAAGAGTGATTATAATACTTGACTGCACCTCAGAGGGGTTCCCAGCATCCCTTCATTAATGTCTGGGAGCACTCACACCGTGGCAGTAATAGGGGCTTTAAGGCAGGCAGAATTAGTATCACACGTGAAAATGGTGTTTGCAGACATCTGTATGCTAAGAACTGGTGCGAGGCTGGATAACAATAGCCACTTCATATCAAATAGCCACTTATATCTGATAAGCCCTAAGTCCCCAAATCAAACCTGATTCAGCCACTGGTTGCTGCAGCCTCATTGTTTTCCATGTAGAACGAGGGAGGCACCAGAAAGAACAGGACCATCACACCCAGGGGTTGAGGTCCCAAAGGCCACCACTTGACCCAGAGAGAATCCAAAAGAAAGATGAAGAGCTGTGATTTTTGGCAGGACATTTTCTTCCTTCAGTGAGTTTGGGACTGGTTTTTGTGGACGTTAAAGAGTCTTACAGATATTTGAATATTTCTAGATAGCTTATCTTCTGTTTTGCTGTTGCTGGGGTATCTGTGATCCATCATGTGAGACAGTGACTGCCTGATCATCCCAGTGAAGTCAGAGGCACAAGGCTGCTGGGAGAACTGGGTACGGTCATATTTTGATTTGGCATGCTAACAACTTCACTAAACTTCACCACTGAGAGTAAAGGACCTTGTTTGATTTTGCATAGAGCTGGGCTTTTGCAGTCCTTTGAAATCACAATTTTGGTCACATAAATAAGATTTAGTGTTAGAACCATAGAACCATTTAGGTTGGAAAGGACCCTTAATATCAAGTCCAAGCATCAAACTGACCTACCAAGTCCCATCACTAAACCATGCCCCTTAGAGCCACATCCACATGTCTCAAATACCTCAGGGATTGGGTCTCCACCACTTCCCTAGGCAGCCTGTTCCAATGCTTCACCACCCTCTACATGAAGAGATTATTCCTCATGTCCAATCTAATATCCAGTAATATAACTCTGGATATCAATCTGCTGGACATGGACAGAGGTAACAGTTGCAGACAAGAAAGACATAATTTTTCAGGATGGAAGTACTGCCATGATACCCACAGGCTGCAGGGGGACAGCCTGCTCCACCAGGGGCCTCTCCACAGGCCTCAGGGGAACTGCTGCTGCGTGCCTGGAGCACCTCCTGCCCTCCTGCTGCACTCACCTTGGGGGCTGTAGGGCTGGTTCTCACTCCTCGCTCTCCCAGCTGCTGTAGCACAGCAGTTTTTTCCCTTTCTTAACGCTGCTCTCCCAGAGGCCCAACCGATGTCACACATGGCTCAGCTCTGGCCAGTGGCAGGTCCCTTTTGGAGCCGTCTGGAGCTGGCTCTGATCTGACATGGGGCAGTTGCTGGGCTCTGCTCACAGAGGCCACCCCTGCAGCATCCCTGCTACCAAAACTTTGCCATTTAAACCCAATATAGCATCTGATTGGCACAGACTATAAATAGAATTTCCATAATCCGTTGTTTCAATACGGAAATTGTTGTTCATTATTTGAAGTGGAGAATGTCTGTATGCTGTATTAACAAGTGGGATAAGCAAAGTTGGCACGCCAATTTCTATCAAAACCAGCTGCACCGTTGCAGAAAGGAATGAAGTTCAACAAAAGGTACGAAACTACTTGACTATGCAGGTCCAAATCAGCTGTCTTAAAAATGAAAAACTGACGCGGTGGAGCATGCACAGAGGTATGATTTCTTGCACCATTTACTATCGCTTGTAGCTATAAAAAGTGAATGTTCAACATCACTATCCACATTTGGGAGCACTCTATTTCCACTTTGCATAAGTGTAAGTAACTACCTATAACTATATAGCTCTGGAAGGATTAGCCATTAGAAGAGAGCATGTCTGAGTTTTATCCCCCCCCCCCTCAAACAAAACAAAACAAAACAAAACAAAAAAAAACAAAAACAAAACAACAAACAAACAAAAAACAAACTGAATGAGAGCAGCAGTTCAAAAGCGAGGCACTGTTCTGTAAATGCTGGGGATTTCTTCATTCCGGAGGAGAAGGTTGGCTGGAAAGGGGGGAATTCAGAAAGACCACCCTTGTATCTCTCATAGATTATCATTAGGAAGAAATTTTAGAATTTTTAGATCTGCTCGTAACCTTAAGAAATCCAGGAATAGAGCACTACTGGGTAATGCACCAAGATTATCAAAACCACAGTTACTCCTGCTGTGATATCCCTATCACTGGCTATGATAAACAGCTTGGTAAGGATCATGTGTAAGTTGGTTTTCATGGAGACATCTCTGGAAATCCTATTACTGGGATTTGTGCAAAAATGAAATTCTGAAATTCTGTGTTACAGTGGGAAAGACAGTTCACTGGTTTCTGCCTCTCTCTCCAGCAGTTTTCTATTTTGCATGCTGCAGGACGAGGGTTATCTTTTCCTACATTTGCACGGATGATATATAAGCATCTATCTACAAAAGCAGGATCTGATCTTTTCTTAATTACTAAATGAAACTTGAGACGTGGATTTCTCAGTCTTTAAAAACATAGAAGTGGCCATACTAAGGTAGAGCAAAAATGCGTATAGTTCAAAACACCACCTGTGGCAGCAGTGTTAGGGGGTACCTGAATAGAAGTATAAGAACAGATAGAGAGGAAAGTCACAATGCTTTCTCACATTGTCCGTGATCTCTCCCACTATCCATCCTATAACATGGTGGGATTTAGGCTGGAGGCTGAAGGATTTTGAGCTCTTATATGGACACCACCTGATTATGAAACATGCTCTGGCATCCCATGATCTGCTCACATCTGTTCATGCCTCTAAGCAGATGAGGGATGTGTATTACTGCACCTCACAATGCAGGAGCACCCCATTTATATGGCCTTCATATACTGAAGCTCACGAATCTCTCACCTAGTTAGAACAACTTCAGATTTTTTAATGACAGTATGGGTGGAGATTTGATTGCTATGCTTTATCAAGTGGAGCTTGAATTCAATATTTAATCCCCGAACATAGCAGTTTCTCATTCCCTTGAGATGAGAAAGTTCTGTAAGGAAAGTCTGAACCAACAAAGCAACTGATCCTACAGTTCCGTAGTGGTTGTCTCCTTAACCATATCCTGCAAAATGATGCAATGTTATCCAAGAAATTTGACAGAGTTATGCTTTGCTCTGACCACCCATAAATCCAACAAAAAATTAACTCCTTCATCTTAATGAATCTGCCTTGTCAAATATGCAACACCAAGAAAATTCTATTTCTGGAGCCAACAGGAAATTTTTCAGCATGCCTTTTCTAGGCACCAGAGCCGCTGACAACATGTTCACTCAAAAATAGCTAGGTCGGTCAGTTTTCCTTTCCAAGTACTGAATGCTCAAAATTTCCACTTTAATATCATATAATCTGAAAAGTTACCATTTCAAGTTGATGTAACTTTTAAAAACAAAATTCAAATTAGTTTTAGTGAATTCACTCTTAAATACTAAATGTGGAAATAAATGTTTGAAAGGGTTGTTAGGCATTGGAATAGGCTGCCCAGGGAAGTGGTTGAGTCACCATCCCTGGAGGTCTTTAAAAGACGTTTAGATTTAGAGCTTAGTGATATGGTTTAGTGGAGGACTTGTTAGTGTTAGGTCAGAGGTTGGACTCAGTGATCTTGGAGGTCTCTTCCAACCTAGATGATTCTGTGATTCTGTTTTAATTATTAGGACTTGGTAATGCATGAGATGGAAAGCTAGAAATTACAGAAATTTCTACTCTAAAACCACATTTACTGTATAAGGAAATTCTAAAAATAGGAGTGTTGTGGTTTAACCCAGCCGGCATCTAAGCACCACATAGCCATTCATTCACTCCTCCCTAGTCTCAGCAGAGGGATGGGAGAGAGAATCGGGAAAAAAAGGTAAAAAAATCATGGGTTGAGATAAAGACAGTTTGATAGGACAGAAAAGGAAGAGATGATAATAATGATAATAATAATAATGATAAAAGAAAATAAAAAGCAAGTGATGTACAATGCAATTGTTCACCACCACCCTCTGAACACTGTCCAGCCAGACTCTCTGCAGCACCCCTGGAGAACTCCCCCCCAGTTTTATTGCTCACCATGATGCCATGTGATATGGGACATCCCTTTGGCCAGTTTGGGTCAGCTGTCCTGTGTCCCCTCCCAGCTCCTTTTGTACCTACAGCTTGCTCACTGTCATTGCAGCTAAAGAAGCTGAAAAGTCCTTGACTTAGTGTAAGCATTGCTCTGCAACAACTGAAACATCAGTTTGTTATCAGCATTATTCTCATCCTAAATCCAAAACACAGCACCATAACTCTATCCCAGCTGAAATCAGGACAATATCCACCCCTTATTCTATACCATCTACATCATACTCAAGTCCCACACTTCCTGATGCATCCCAATTAATCACCACCACCTTTCCTGTCTTTTGATATCATTCCCTTAGTCTGTGGACCAGGACGAGGAGCCAGTAATTTATGCTGTAAAGTTCCAAAAACAAAGTTTCATTTTCAAAAATGCCCCGTATTCCAGGCCTCACTTGATTCAAATTGTAGCTTTGAGTACTCACTAGTTTTGAAAATCAAATCACAGTGACAAGTGCTTGAGCCCCAAATCTAAATAGTTCAAAATCAAAAAGTATTTTTGAAACTCCATCTGTAAGAGCCTCAGCAAGAACGAAAAATGAAGTTTTTAGCAGTGTAAAAGAATTTCTGAGTCTCCCAGCTACAAATGCTCAGCCATGGCCACAGGACTGTTCTTGCCACCTCTAAGTCATGATCTGCTTTGGAGAATGCTAATGTCTTCTGTTGTTGAGTTGTTCCTTAGACCAATCTTTCCTGATTGTTTGTGTTTTTCAAAGCAATTCAGCATGACTTAATCTCAAATGACACTCAGACAGTGACTTAATAATTAATATGCCAAGCAAAGCAGGTAAACTAAATCACCACTTAAATTAAGAAACCAGATCCTTTCTATTAGAGCATAAACATAATTTAAAACATTGGTCTTAATAACTCATGCTCTATTAAGGAAAGAGCAGGTGGCTTAGCGTTGCTAATGCTGAACTGATATTACAGAAAAATATGAGAATGGTAGGTTGGTGTATAATGTACTTCAGTTGCTTTCTAGCTGTACCATCAGCATTTAAATCATGAAATTACATTCCTATTCATGAGCCACACTCTTCTGAATTTTAAGATGCATATTATAATTATTTTTAGAAATTAAGGGATAATGTTTATTCCCATTGGATACTCTTTATACCCTTTATTTTACTATTTTATTTATTTTATTTAATTTTAATTTTATTTAATTTAATTTTATTTTATTTTATCTTTTTATTTTATTTTATTTTATTTTATTTTATTATTTTATTTTATTTTATTTTATTTTTTATTTTTGGTTTTATTAAAATAGCGTGTTTTTAAACATTAGCTACCTAACTGCAGGAAGCAGCGCAAATATCCACTGCCTGAGTCAATAATGAAACATGCTCTTTCCATTAGCAGGTTGGGTGAAAACAGAAGCTAAGCTGAATTCAGTGTACACTGAAGTGCCCCCATCATTAAAAGGTCAGGAAGTCTCACTGGTGAGACTGCAGACAGCTTTATTTCACTCTTATTTCCTCAATTATAATTTAAAGTTTTTATTTTGATCTTTTGTGTTCACAGACCTGCACCATAAAGTTCCTGTGCATAGTTTGGCTGCTGCTTAGCATGCCTTCCAGGCAGAAACACTGAGAAATTTGTCTCCTGCTTGCTCCATAAGCCAAAATTCAATCTTAGGTTCTGCAGCATAGCTTTGTTGTAAGTCAGTAGCTTACACTGGTTACATCGTATTACTGAGAGTAGTGAGACCTTGTTTTTTGCTGGGTTGTGCATCAGTTTTGCACTGTTTTTTGCACTTTGGCAGTGAAAATGTAGTATTGAAATTACGTACTGTAAAGCAAGGATGAAAACAGATGCCTAAAAGCTGGTACATAGAATCTACTGTCATGTCTTCATAAATTATGAACATAAATTTATCACAACAACCATTTACTCATAGAAGCTTCCTGATTTCCTGGTGTATATTTTTGAACCTTCAGGCATTCGTTCACTTTCCATCTAGTGAAACAAAACCTCCGTTAAAATACTGTCAGTTTTTACAGATAAGTCTCTTTGGATTGATGTAAATGGATACATTGGATGGATGTAAATGACATATTTAGTAACACGACAACAGAACGAAACTATCATAGAGAAGAAATGCCACAAGAGGAAAAATATTTGTACTGTGAAGTGCAAAATAAGATTATCTATTTACTTAAGCCTAGTATGAAATGCCTTATCATACGACCTGTAACAACCCTGTGAGAAATGAACTGCCAACCTGGATGTAAAATCACTCGTTTTTATTTCAACAGGAATACCACTTCAGACCAATACCTAAGTTTACTCTTTTAGGTTAAATATAAAGAGAAAGCAAGAAGCAAAAACAAACAAACAAAAAAACACCAACACCACCAATAAATAAATAAATAAATAACACCTACAGTAACGGATGTCTCCTGTTGGAGTTCTTTACTTGATAAGTTAATGGCATGGTCTAGGGCTTTCTTCTGACTCATCATCACCCATGCCAAGCCTATGTAGTTTAGATACTATAAGATATTCATTAAACAGGATACCAAGGGTTGAAAGAAATTGTTAGGAATTTAACACCTGGATGGAGACAGGGTTAGTGGTCTCACAGATAATTTAACTTGAGACAAGTCCTTTCACAGGGAACTCAATTTTTGAAAGAGAGACCACTAAGAGCTCACCAGTGAATGTGAGAGGTGGATGTCAGGGGCAGATGCTGCTCACACCTGCCAAGCTAGCATTTGTGTCAGAGTGCGTGATACAGACTTCAGATAAACCACTTATTATTTATCTGTCATTTGTATCTAGGATGACTTGGTTTTTCAAGTATTTTGGATGTGAAGGCTCTGCTTTCAATATTAATCACTTATATGCACAAGCTGGTAAAACAGGTGTCTAAAAAAAGGGAATGAAAACTTTTGTTACCCAAAGCCAGTGGATGCAGAAGCTCCCACATTCAATGCTTTTGTTGACTGTGAAATATGGCATTAAAACAGAAATAAACACATAGCAGAATACTAACCTGGGAGATAAAAAACCTTAATGCAGTCATTGTTAAACAATATACTCACGTCAAATTGAAAAATAAATATGACCAGTGCCAAAAAAGCCTGGCATGTGAAGCTGTCACTTAAATAACAAGGCAGTGCTTCTCCAGTGCATGGCACAGGGTTGTGTACACTCCCCTGAGGATGACAGGAAAGCTCCATTCAAAATGTCATTAGTAACTCCAAACCTGTCTGCTAGGATCTGAAAACCATTTATTATGAAAGAATAAAAAAGGATATTTGAACGTGGGGATGAGGGACAGGAGTCTTTGGTCCCAATTTTGATCTCATTTTTATCAGCTTAATTTAACAAATAACTTCCCATGACTTCATGCTGCTGCTTGAAAACTGCTTTTGATGAGAGCAGAAGCAAACCACCTCCCTGTACTTTCAGGCAGGGCTTGCATCCAATGCAGTCAGTTAAAAAGCTAATGAGGCAGGGCTGTAGCAACAGCTCCTTTCACCAGGCAGATCGACCACTTTACAAATGAACATGGTAGTTTTTTTTAAAAAAAGCCAAGCATGCTAAAATGGTAGTTAAGTAAATCTCCAGCTACATTTCCCCCTCAAAACACAAAGAAAGAAATGAATGATTTAAAGTTGCTGTGCAGCTGACTGAGAGAAAGTCAGCAACGTGAAAAATACTGTTCTGTGGAGAACAGCACCTGCCGTGGTGTAGCACCACGTAGTGGTCTGGGGTTGCTGTTTAATAAGTGAGAGCACAAATCCTGCTGCAATCTCATAGAAAAACTTCTGCAAGACAAAAACATCTCGTGCATGTGCAGTGATAACCAATCATTACAGAATGAAACATAAATGGTTAGAATGGCAATATCCATGTTGTACCTGCAGTTTATATTTAATGCTGTACAGTATCTCAGAAGTCACATAAATCATTATGACAATCGAACCTAACCTCTGTGATCTCTGTTCAGAAATCTCAGGAGCTGTCTTTAAGTGTCCTTTCCAACAGTAACAAAATCTGACCCTATTAATGAGAGCAAAACTTAAAATGACTAGATAGTAGTCAAACATAATATTTGTTTTAATTGCCAAAATGCAACCCTTGCATTCATAAAGCACTTCACATTTTGCTAAACTATATATATATTCTTCTTTAACTAACTTAAAAGTATCAGTAGGAACAGGTCCTACATGATGCATAGGTGGGGGTCATGGTCTAGGAATTAAAGTAGGAGCATAAAGTTTATAAAAATGGGTCATATATCTTTATCCTGAGTTCACAGTACAAACATAATTATTTTATATTCATTTTTTTATCAATTTATATTGTCCTCATCACCATTAGTATTAGAGCAAGTCCCAGTAAAAAATACAAGCAGAGCAAATCTCTGTCTTGTCTTCCTTGTGTCTGTAAGAACAGCTTGCAAAGATACGTAAGATACAAATTAGTTTGTTCTAGTTTTCAAAAGTTTTTAATGTGAAATACGTTATACAAAACATAATCCATACTTTGAAGGCTTGCAAAGGTTATGTGGTGGGTACTTAAAAGTCAGACTAAAGTTGTATGGAGTGAGTCCACACCAGAAACCCCAGGAGGATCCCTGAAGAAACCATGACAATGCAACAGGCAGCTACACCACCACCTTCCAATAGGGCCAGCTCTGCTGAGTACTATAGTACTATATATATATATATATTTTAACAAATTTGTCCAGTGGTGTTTTTGGCTGGGAATTAGGCCAGAAAAGTGAACCCAAGGGCGTGGGGTTATATGGGAAAGCTTCTCATTCTCCTTGTCTTTCCCTTGTACACAGACACAGTTAGATATAGTAGACTTTCTACTATCTGTGCTTTATCTTGTATCCTAATGACCCTGATGCATTTGTGTGGCACCTAATTCAAAGCAATTCTTCCATTGATTTCACTGCATTTCAAATCAGATCTATTGTAGGCTCACGGTACTGAGCTTCTTCAGAGCTGGCAGCAGGCACAGGGGAATGAGCTCTGATAGCGGCAGTGTCCAGAACAATTCCAGTCAATTCTAAAAGTTTCACTAGGGCAAAATAAGACTGCTGCACACTCATCCAAAGCCCCTGGTAATTGATAGAGCGAAAATAGCTGCAGGGAACTTTAGATTTGTTTGTCAAGGCTAGCTTGCACCAGCCAGTCCACAAGGTAGCAAGAGAGTCATGAGTGCATTCCTCCTGCTGTGTGGGAGTACTGGGCCTCCACCACCCTGGCCAGGTAGGAATGGAAAGGATACTCTGTGTGCTCACTGGAGATCATCACCCCAAAGACATCTGTGACATGCAGAGCCTTCGACATATAGCTTTGAGTATGGATTTTGAGCAGGTTAAGAAAGACAAAGATAACTCAGTATTATTTATCGTGTGTCAGATGACAGCAATGCTAAGATCAAGGTCATTGTCCTAGGGACACACCAAGGTCACCAGAAGTCAGCAAAAAACAAAGAGCCTAGAAAACAAGTTTTCAGAAAAGGCATAAGGCCAGTTTGCACAAGGAAGTTAGTACTAGGAGCACCCAAAGGATGACATTTTCTTACAGGCAAGGTAGTAGTTCATCCTTTTCCTTCTGCCTTCATGATTAGTCCTTATTTTCTAACAACTGAGCCTAAAACTGCCTGTACAAGAACAAAATCTGCTTGATACAGTGTTGGCAACTGCCCTGTTTTGAGCAGGAGATGGGACTAGGTGATTCCAGGTCCCGTCAGCCAATGTTTTCATAATTTTGTGTTCAATTATCTAGATGCTTTCTGGAGTGAAAAAACTGTGAAATATGACAATATGAAAAATTTGACCATACTTCTCTGAAACATCCTCACAGGTGGCCAAGGAAGGGACTTACAGTCATGGTTATTTGGGCTACAGCAATAATAAGGCAGAGCTGACAGTACACTGGGAACTAGAGATGCTCCTGTCCCTCTTGTGGGCTACAGGCTTCATACAGAACCAGATGTTGCACATCTGATGAATGTCTGATTCAGCTAGGCAGTACAGAAGTCTGCTTTTCCTGCCAGGCTAGGGAATGCATCCCTCCAAACTTCAGAAAGCCATCACACAGAAGAGGGAGGATTTGTTAGGTATTAGATGAAAACCTTATGCTCAAAGCTAAAGGATCTTTTGCAAACAAAAGCAGTTACAGACAAAAAAAAGTACATGTTTTTACTTGAGCTAAGCAAGTGGCAGTCACCTCCCATTTATACCATGTTGTAAAACCTGCAAAGGGTGGGTCATGACTGCTAAATCTGAAAGGTCTCTCCTCTTGCCCAGACCTAGTATGATATGGGAGATGCAGACAGTCAGTTCTTTAAACACTTCCCAGGTAAAATTTAAAATATGGGCAAAGTTCCAGATAATTACACTGATATCTTTTTGAGACTTCATAATTTTCTTTCGGTAATGTGCTTAAGTTGTAGCAATCACTTGGAAGACATAAAATATGATAGGAAAGGTGGGTGAAGGAAAGGAAGCACTTATTGCTAACGACATACTGGAGAGATAAACAACAGTCATGATCTGACCTGTTATTCATTTCTGTATGAGGAGGGGTTTTCAGAAGAAACCAAATGCTAAAGACTTGGGTATAACTATACAATCTGTAACCTGTGAAGTCATGGGCTATTAACTAATCACTATACTTCAACTAATGACAGCAAACTGTTGCTAGGTGACTCTCGACCAGACGTGCATTGCTGCCTGAGAAGTACTAGAGAGTAGCGATTCCCTCCACCACTGTCAAAACCATCTCTGAGTAAAACTGATTACACAGGATTTTCTGTTTTGACTGATTTTATAGGAGATAAATGCTGACTGCATTGTGTTGAGACAGACAAAATCTACATACTGGTTGATAAAACCTAAACAAATGCAGTCACTGAAGTACATTTGTTGCTTTTTCAAGGGGTTCATTTACCCCTGACATTGTCATGTTGCATACTGGAATCCTGAGATCTCTGACTGATTTATTTTTATATACTGTGTTATATTTCATAAGATGTGAAGCATCAGATGGCTGGAAGCTGACTCTGAAAATCAATGAGGAACTGGCATATATGAGTAAAATTGCCCTTTCACAATTTTAAAATGCTTTTTACTCTCTGTTTCACACTACTGCAATTATGTGTTTGATAGAAACCTGAAATTTAATTCTATTTGAGCAACCTTTTTCTTGATTTTGGCTTACCAAGGTAACATTAAATGAAAATTAATGCTAAGCCAATTCAGTAAACAGTTTTTGAGGGAATATTATACTGTCTCATCTGTTCTGAATAAACAAACAAACAAACAAACAAAAAATAAAACAGACAGGGAAAAGATGTCCCCAATATGAAGAACTGCATGGAAATGGCTTGTAGAATATAATATGGTTGATTTTTTTTACCCATCTAGTATTCAGCATAGTACATATGCTCGACAAACTTTTAGCAAATAGACTTGTTCTGTCAGTAATAATGAATCTTAATACTATTCCTTGCCCTGGAAAATCAGGCCTTCTCCAGCAAAATATTTAAAAGGCATTCAGGCAACTTCAAATGTGTTTCACTGTTCTGAATTCATGACTTTTACAACATGTGTGAGCTGTCTCCCTCTTCTGGCTGATCCAGACACCCTAAGGGACCTACAAGTCTTCCCCTTCAGATGTGCAAGGCTACAGATTTGGTGTGAGCAGAGCCCAGGCCCAGCTTCTCCATTTCTGTGAGTTTTTATGCAGACTGCAGTATCTACCTACAGGTACGGATTTGCAACTGCACATTTTCTTCATGGCGTTATAGCACTCTGTCCTCTACCATGAGACTACCCATCATCCCCGAGGAAGGGGTGAGCAGCAATGAAAGGAAGAACAAAGTAAAAGATGACAACATTATATTTTTCTTGTGACTTAGCTTTAAGGTTAGGGAACACACTAGGGGCTTCTACACTACCTGAAGAGAAACACAGTTGTTTGCATACACTACAAGTGGCACGACTATTTTTGTATCCCAATCACACATCTCCTCTGTTGGCATCTGCCAGGGCTCTTCCCATGTCATACATTGCTCACAGCTTGATGCAACAAACTGCCCAACAACGATATTGAGAAACAGCTTGTTTTGTTTTTCTAATTTGGAAAACAAAGGCGTGCTGCAAGCTGTGCTGACTGGGAAGTCATACATCTTTAACACAAAGGAAAAAGGAAAAGAAAAGAAGGAAGTATCCCCTGGTTACAGCAGACGCCTTCCTCTTTCCTCGCAAAGCGCCCTGTCAGCATGGCCACCCTCAAGCCACTTTTCAACACCAACTGAAAATAAATGAAATCTTTATTGTCTTTGTGTTTCAGAAGTTACTATTTGGCAATTCGTTGCCTGTAAGGAGAGGGCTTCAGGTTACTAGAAGAGACTCTTTCTCCAGTGGGATCAGCTATGAAATTGATGTAGATTATCGAATAGTGGCTGCAAAGGCCAGTGTGTCATAGGGCTGACATGGAAGGTAAGTTAACCACTGGGGTATCAAGGTGCAGCCTGATCCAAAATAGCATGGTGCAGCCTGACGTCAGTCTTCATCTTCCCTCACATTCAGAGCCTCACCTCCTCCCCCCAGGGAAATCCTTCCCACAACAGGGGTCATTTCAGCCCCATTCCAAGAAATCACCTCAACCGAATCTTAGGGATAGGGAGCTTAGGACAGGCCTGAAAATGGCCTCTTAAGGCCTTTCAGAGGTGTACAGGATCTGGGAGACCCAATGGGCTTTGATTATCTGACAGTTGCAGCTCAGTGTGCTCACACACTCCAGTAAAAACACAGCCTCAGTGCTCAAATGATCAAGGATGCCCACAAATGGTTGAAGATCACACCTGGAATTCCTCAGGACAAGCTAAGCAGACCAATATGGAATGAGACAAACATGATTTCTACCGTTCACATCTTCAACCAACTGACTGCAGGCAGATTCTGATATCTCAGATTTACCTAGTTATTTGTATGACAGGTTCATCTTGGCATCTCAGATCTAGTGGAGATCCAACCTATTAAATCTTAGCTTTGAAACTAAATCCCATTTAACTATGCAACGAAACCTTTGGTTTTCCCTGTAATCAGTGGTGGGAAATGGAAGGCAATTCCAATCATAGCTGGACTCTGCAGATTATGAAGCTCAGTTGACTCCAATCATAGATGATTCAGTTAAATGTCTGTACAACTAAGCTGGGGGGAACAAGGGTAGCTACTAATAGACCTTTCTAATCAGTGGTCTCACAGCTTACTGGAGCAGGTAAGGATGGAGGGAAGGCTTGGAAACTGTGAACCAGTCTTGGTTCATATTTACATTATTTTCAATGCTCTGGAAACTGGGAGCCTGGAAACTGGGTGCCTGCAACTGCCTGCTCCTCCAGTGTCCTGTGAAACTGAGTTGGAGTGGAATTTCTGCAAATGAACAGAATTGCACCAAAGAAATAACTTGCATTTATCATTCATCTTCTCAGGAAAATGACCCAGCAAACCCGAGTACTTACTCATCTGTCAGGTATTTAGTATGAGGGAATCCAGTCTGGCAGTTTCCTGTAGGTACTACATAATAGTAATTAATAAGAAAGATAGTGGCCATTGGCCATGCATCATGAATGAGCTGGGTAGGAGAAAAAAGTTCCTACACCACAAATTAGTACTTTCACAACAGAGGAATTCTGTTGCACCACATCTCCTGAGCCAGAAAAGCCATAGCTAATACAATTTTTCTAAGTCTGCTCTCCTGATGTGTGTGATGGCAGGTTTCTAAGATCATGTTTTAAATCAAGGCCAGGTGCCAATACAATATATCATTGTGCCACTGTATACATAGAGGTGGCTGCCTTCCTCTGCTTCCTCTGCTGGAGGTTATTCACATTCTGAATCAGTGAGAAAATTTGGCTGAGCAAATCTGGGAGTCCCCAAGATAAAGCAGAAATTTCAGTGGAAATTTAATTGCTTGAAATGTATCAAGTTGCCATATTTTGTTTATTTCCTGAGATTCAATTACGAAAATTGCCAGTCTGCAACTCCAAATTGCATGACAACTGTTGAACTTACAGTCTTGCAAGAATAATCACCCCAGAGCACAACAACACACACATCACTCCACTACCATAAATTAATATAAGCTGCCAGTAATTGAAAAAGGCAGAATAAACTCCACACCTCCTTCATTCACTGACTGGTATAATGAGGATATCAGCCTATTGTCTCCTGGGTGGGATCTTTTGCCACCTCTGTTGTTACAGGTTTTTTCTAGACACATTGGGTACAAATACGGTTTCTCTTCACAAAATGTCTCTGTGCCCTCACCAGTCTGTTCATCCTTGTCAAATCAGGATTTCACACATTGTTTTCTGCACATTCCCTAATCTTAGCAAAAGTTTCATTTCCCCAGCCCATTGCCATAGGCTATTAGTCTGGCACAAAACTCAAGCTCAAAATGAAAAAGATAAAACAGAAAAGACAGCAGCCACAGCTACTGTTGCTCGGCTTTCTCTTGTCTCAGCTGACAAAATATGCTTAGCAGCTCCATTGTGTTATTGGAGAGCCAAAGAGACAGGTGTATCTTGTCATGCCCTAAAAATATTACTGATTCCTGAAATATTCTGTATCAGCCCATTAATGTTTCCAAAGTTCATGACAACAATAGACAAATGAAAATTTTGTTGTCTATTGGATACAAAACAGCAATAGCAACATGTCATTAACCACTGTGGATGCTACTGACTAGTGAGGGCAAAAACCACACCTGGATCTGGTCCAAGCCTTGACAACTGAAACCAAAATACCTACATATGTATTATACATGTGTAATGACAGTTCAAAATTTCACACATTAACAATTCATCTTTTTTATTATTATTATTAATATTTTGTCACCTTCATAAGATTTAATTTATCCGACAGAATTTTATCATTTTTGTCTACTTCACAGAATCATGGAATCACAGAATGGTTAAAGGTTGGAAGGAACCTCTGGAAGTCATCTAGACCAACCCTTATGCTCAAACAGGAACACTTGGTATCAGCAAAGAAACTGAATTTGTTTAGGAAAGAGCTGAAATTATTTTGCATTAAAAGACAAATATGTTTCAAAATGTAATGAAATCCTGACAATTTGTTTTAAAAAACTTGCTGGCAGATTCTGGCTTTTATAGGTGAAAAACACTCTTCTCTGATTTAAAAAAGAATGATTTTCCTTTTAGCATTCAAATTTGCATGGCAATACACTTTGCATATAATTTACATACCATACCATATCGCAGCCACTTTGTCTCTTATTGTAAAATCCAAGATCAGCTCCTAGCATTTCACAGCTAGGATTATTAAAACATTTTGTTAAGTCAAGTCTGAAGATAAGCTTTCTTCCTGATGTTCCTGGAATTGCATACTAATGGACAGGAAAGGTGAGCATCTGGTTCAGGCACTGGATAGGGCTTTGGTATTTCTCACAGACTTGTTTTCAAGTTCAGGCAATTTCACTTAATATAACTCAGAACCTTATTTCTAAAACAAGAAAAGTGACAATTTTTATCCCCTTTCTTTTCTAGTATTGACTTTTTGAGTGATTATCTGTGATCACTCAAAGGCAGCGTTTTTCTACCACTCTGTGTGTGGGAATGTACCAAGTGAGATCCCAATCCTGTCTAGAAAGCATTACTGTAATGCCCCTGTGACTCAAATCTACTCAGCCTATTTTTTAATTAAATGACTTATGAAAGGAAATATCAGTTTGGTACAGAATGAAATTTTTCTTGGATCCACACAGGTTGAAGGCAACTTCGAACAGGGAATTTCTTTCATGACAAAGATGTGACTTTTTGTTAAAAGTTGGGTGACATAAAGCTTTACTACAGCTTTACTACATCTACAGCTTAGTGTCAGAGCATTCCTGTGGGAAATCAAAGTTCAAGCCTTCACCTGCTTGACTCAGAATAAGCATCTTGGTATGAACAAGGAGCTATATTGAACACCCATTTGTCCCAGGTTCTCATAAAATGTCCAGAATATTAAAACATCTGCATAAAGTGAAACAATCACAGGAGGCTACTACCCAGTGCAGTTAATGAGCGCTGTTCCATTGAATTGAGACATGGAGGAAGAAGAGTGCAGAAAATCAGGGTCTTCTTCCTTCTGCACGAGGACCTAGAAGTCCACTCTAGTCTGGCTTTCTTCTATTGTGCTTTCACCAAACAAACATAAAAAACAAACAAACAAACAAACAAAAAAAATACACCACAAAAAGAACAACCACTAGGTAAAGGCTTGATTTCATCCTAACTGGAAACCAGGAATGCTCCAGAATATCAAAAAACTCTGCAGCACACAGAACTGTATCCTGTTGAGCATGCATATGTATGGTACTTTTATGGGGAAAATCATAGCACCCATCTATAAGCTGCCTGTGTTACTTCAATAGTCAGTGTGAGTAGCAGCTCTCTACCAAGAAGGCGACTGGAAAAGGGACCTGGGACACCAGCTGAGGGCTGTGGAGCACCTGATGTCTCTCCCTTGCCTGTGGTGAACCCAAAGACATTACTTACTACAAAGTATCTTAAGCAGTTAAAATAGGTTATGGATGTTAGTAGTGTGAGTAGTCAGTATTGTATATATTAATTATAGGAAGAACTGTATTGCTTTTCCTCTTCCTTGAGATGTATTGCGGCTTAATGATTCTCTAAACAATGTATCGTCATCATCTCTCTACTTGAGCTAAATTTAAATCAGCATTTCGGTAGAAGCTACGATAACTGATTAGATCTTTCACCTTAAATATTGATCTATTGTAGTTAAAGTTACTTAGTTACATATGAGGCATTCCCTATTCTCTCGGTGATGAAACAGGTATTATTTACACTAAAATTAGTAGCAAAACCTGTAAGAAGGTGAAGTGAAAGAAGAATCAAGTTGTACAGCCACATCTGCTGCTCTTCTGCTGCAGAAAACGATGACCTTAAGAGAACCAATTTAGTGTCTTGTGGAAACCTAAAAAGGTAGCTCTGGTCTAAGCACCACTCTGGTCAAATGGGTAATAGAAGAGAACATTAATACTATCAGGCACATGTCTTTCTAGTGCCAGTAGAATAGGTGCAGGAAGAATAGGTGACTTTATTTTAAGAACAAATAATTGGATTTCCCATAAAATATCTAACGGCCTTACAGTATCTGACACCTGTGTGCCAGACAGCTGTATGCTGCTGAATACCCATCTGCTGTATATGCCACATGCATTTCTTTTCTTTCTTTTTTTTTTTTTTTTTTTTAAGCTTGGTAAAGCAGTTGATTAGGAAGATAAAGTCTCTGAAAAACATTTTGGACAAAGATGTCAATATAGATTATACATTAAAAGATATCAGGTCTGCCAATACAAGCACACCACACTCTGCAGGCTGCTTATACTTGCCTATCAATGATTTATTGCACAATTACTGGAATACTGAAATAGTACAAGCCATATCTCTGTATTTCTATTTGGTATAGGTTTGATAATGAAAGGATGCAACTTCCTCAACAAGCGATATTTATATTCTAGCTATTCTCTTCCCCTGGTCAGCAAGAATACCCTTTCTTTCAGAGCAGTCTCTGCTTATCTTTCCTTTCTGCTCTTTCCTGCTACAGGCAATACAACTGAATGCTGCTGATATGACTGTTGTCCAGTCCCAAATCTAAAAAACATACCTTATTCAGGACAATGTCTCCAGGAATTAAATAAACTTACTGATGTTGTTTAGAATTTTAAAAGGACTGGGTCATCCATAACTTTTGTGTGCACGGTGATGTATTTTTTAACGGAACATTTTAACAGTATTAATTGAATATATTAACTGATACAGAAAGCATACTACTCTCACTTTTTGGACAAACGACAATACATTTTATTCATGTGATACATTTTTTACTGTAAAGAACCTGTTTTGTTCGCCAGCTGCTAATTGCCCGACTCTTCCATTCAGTGCACAACACTCAAAATACTCAGAAAGGTTAGCTCTTCAGGTTGTGCATATGAACACACAGCTACATAGATACACACACAAAACCCTAAAGCAGCATACTGCACTTATCTTCTTCCCATTTTTAGATCATACATATTTCATTAAGCTTCATGCAGAGTGTCTTCTGATTTATGGTAATTGTCAACAAAAGCAAAAAATGCCGACAATTTTAATCCTGCAGTACTGAGGATTTAACTGGGATAAAATTAAAATGTCTGGGGGCGGGGTAGGGGGAACAACCCTACACCCTAAGCCACTGGGAGGTTGACCCTTGAGATGTTGTCAATTTTTTATTTTATTTTATTGTGTTTGTTGTCTGTAGAAGCAGATGCCAGCAGCAACATCTGATGTACTGGACACCTCCAGTGTTATCCCAGCATGCTCATGGCCTGGAGGACTTGGAGTGAGACTAATTTCCATATCAAACCCAATTTAGATGAAACATCTTGGTAAAAAAAAAAAAAAAAAAAAAAAAAGCCAGCGCATCAATAGCCCCTTGATTAGATTTTCATCTCCTGAGCAGACAAATATGAATATTTATTACCATGAATGCAGATTTCCCTCTTTCCATTGCTCTGATCTTGAATATTACCCACTGCTAATTTTTATGAAAATTTGGGCAACATAATGTTTTCACATAAACTGACAGTTCTTGAGATAATCCCGTTATTGTTTGGTGGGAAATGACAGTTTCCGCTTATTCATGTGTTAACAAGGGATTAAATATTGTTTTTCATCACCATAATCTAAGATGGACTGGAAATTAAAATTCAAACATTGTGCATTATCAGAGCTTTGAGGACCAGGATTTGTTTGCATTCACTTAGTAAAGATCTGTAAATTAACAGTTTAACAACCAAGTGAAACCAGTATCATAAAAACAGCACTGACATTTGTGAAATGAAGTCATTACTCCACCTGCTAAAGGTAAAGAGCCAGAGGGAGAAATTGTTCACAAAATGACATCCTCTTGCAAGAGCAAAGTGCACACTGAACTGTTGTCAGCCACAATGATCCTCAGGCATAAATGGACCAGGTCATTTTTCCATGGCACAGAATCACCTCCCTTTTCCTTGTCACAAGTTCTGATACTCAAACACTTGATATCCTCAGCTCACATTGAAAAATCGCTTTATGATAGGATCCATTCATTGCGCTAAAAGCAGTCATACTGACCCAGGAGCTGTTTTCCTGCATGCCAAAATGCTGTGCTCACACCCCACCTGTACAGATCTCGGTGTGCAGTACGTAGGCACATACAATTCTTCGCTGATATGGGTATTTTGCTGAAGCAGCAGTGTACAGCTATAAAGTAAGTTCTTTTCTCGGTGCCTCTACCTAATGTCCAGCAATGCCAATCAGAGACACCTACACGTGCCAAAGTGAAAATAAAGAGCCCTACCTGATATTCTGAAGTTCATGAGCCATTACTTTGCTTAATGTTTCTACAAAAGCTTTGAGTTACAATTTCAGTTAAATCACAGTCCTATTTAAAAAGCAGCATTCCCCTTTGATATCAGTTAAAATGCAAACAAAACTAAAACTATGTTTAGTGAAAGCAACACAAACATCTGCCTAACTAAATCTTTATACTATTTCATCAGTAAAAACCTTGCTGATACAAGAAAAAACAAACAAACAAACAAACAAACAAAAAACAAACAGAAACAAAACCTAGCCTCTACAAAACTAAATTAATGGAAGCCTCATACTTAAATTCAGAACGTCATTAAAAATATTCTGATTAAAATCTGATTTTTTATGCCCAAAACATAAAGCCTTGTATTTTGAAGGATGCTGACGTGATGCATATACAGCAGCACCACAGCAATGTTTCCTGTAAGGATGGAAACTTAGCAATGCACAAGTGCAAAAGGGAGGATGGGAAGGATGAATGAGAATGTGCTACCAAGCCTTTGGTCTTCACAGAGAACAGATCAGATATTTAGCTTTACAGCCTGGTACTAAAAGAAAAGACAAAAAGTGGCACGACAATTCTTGTAGCTAGATTGAAAAAAAAAAAAAAAGTCTGACTCACTACCTGCAACTCAGATTTGAATTCTAAGGAAAACAGATGCCTCAATGCTTATGGCTCAAAACAAATCACAGTGAAGCTGCCTGTCACGGATGGTCCCTGGCCTGGATTTTGCTTAGGCTTAGACTTGCAAGGGAACATTTGGTGCCTGGAGATTGCTACAGGTATGGGGAGTGAATGGGAACCGCCACCTCTTCCTCTCCCTAGATTACCAAATCTGTATTTGAGATTGCTTGAAATCTACGTGTTCCTGCCAGGATCGAGCACTACCCTCTGGAGGCGGCAGAATCTCCCTTCCCAAAATTTCCAACCAGCTCTGTCACCCAAACAATCAAACAGAATTTAATCTCCATGTGCAGCTTCCCCAGCCATCCCATCACAATGAAGATTTTGTTTCCCTTTGAGTCACAATGAGCTGGCTGCTGGTAGAGGGAGGATGCTGAATTTCATGAATCAGTAAGATATCTAGTACAAACAATCACATCTTCCTACGTAAAGATCTTACATATCTTCTCTATGAATATATCAAATGCAGGCTGCTAAATCATAGGGTAGATAATAACATTGATTTTTAAGCAGAATTACCCTGCAGTTTGCTTATGTAGTCAATGCTAGTATCTAAATCCCTTTTCTCTGCAAATCTATAATGGTTTTTAAGCAATGCTCTGCTTTAAAAACAGCGGTGTGACATGGCCTAAAAAAAAAAAAAAAAGGAAAAAAAAAAGAGAAATCCTTAAAACAAACATATGCTATTTTTTAAAGGAACAATGTTAAAAAAGACAAAAAGAAACAACATGGGTAGGATGCATAAGTTCCTGAAGCCACAAGGAAAACAGTATCTTGTTTCATTTTACATGATACTGAATAAAAATTGAATTGCTGTAGTTGCCATAGCAACTGCCACATCACTTGGCACTTCTGCTCCTTTAAATCACACAGTGCTACTGTAAAGGAATTCATGAACCAACATGACACGTGAATACTTGTGCTTTTTACAATATTTCATGAGGAAAACATAAATCAATATACAGTGAGTGTTGTCTCTGAAAATCGGGTTTGCTATACTTTTCTTAACATTATAATCTCCTCATTTTCTTGTCGTGTTCCTTACAAATTTGTAAAGAAGGTGGAGGGCGTTGTCACAATCAGAGCACAAGAAAAGAAATTACTACTGACACCTGATTTTCAAACTGAAGCTGTGACCTGTCACTCAGATGTCAAAATACCTCTGCTATGCAATATTCAAATCAAATACAGGGGATAAACATTGGAATTTTGCCCCTCCACAGCCAGAGATGGTGTGATATGTGACAGAAGACAGTCTCAGTAGCATCCAGGCATCTCTTTAAACTTATCAGTAGCTTAAAAGGGAAGTCTAACTATACACCTAGAGCTAAGCATATTCGAAATATTTGCTGAGTTTTGGCCATGATTTGTATTGTTTTAGAATGTCCTGCATACAACATGCAATCACATAAGGTATATGACAAAATAATGGGGTAAAACAATATATATATATATTATGCTGCATATTTTTTGTTTTTATTTTGCCATTTATTAACACTCTGGATGCAATTTATTAGAAAAGCAGCCCTCTAGTGGGCTGTGTACCATAATGAATAGTTAATAAATAGCATTAACATTATCTCTAAATATTAGCTAAAATGCATTTTGCAAAAACATACAAGTTCTTAAATAAATGAGCCATAGAGCTCCATCATTCTCTTTGGAGAAATTTAATGTTCTGTTTAGCTTTATTTCTTAAAGCCCTTGAAGCATTACTTTTAAATGCTGTTTTATGACCAACTTCTGATTAGTATCAGTCTACAATACATGTATATTCACAAAACTGTAAGACTGAGATATTATTCACTGTCAGTAAGACTCCATAAAAGATGTATATTACCAGTAGCATTCTACTTAATATATAATCTATGAGTTTTTAAGGGTTACACAGCTTTAGAATCTATAATTTGTGGTGGGGGTGGAGGGAATAAAGTAAATCATCCTCATTTTGTCTTTGCCAAGAATATTTTGAAGATTGTACTCCTTAAAGTTTTTCATTTAATTATTTTTCCTATCTGTCTCCATAGCCCTACAGTTCCATGCCATAAGGCAAAGAATCCATCTGTGACCTGAAGCATGCCTTGCCCATAGCAATGTTTATTGGTCCAAAACACCATCCTCCTGGAAAACCTCGTTCGACTCTTAAACAACACAGCCACACCACTTAGCAACAGCCAACAGTAAGAGCCGGCTGCAGGGTCTGTGATCACACATTGCAAGTAACAAGGAAAAAAATAATGTGATTTTATGATCTCTTAGCTAAGAGATCAGTTGAAAAACGTACTGTGGTTTGGGTTAAAAGTTGAGTACTGATGCATGCACAGCTGCTGTGGCTACACTGCTGTCCATATCAGAGCTAAATGACTTTGGGTCCAGCGTCCCTTTTTATGTCAGTGCACCTCTGGGTAACATACCTGCTGCAGAGCAGGAGCATTGCAAAGATGGCACTATAAGAAAGTCAGCTAGAATATGTCCCTGGATAATTTGGGCTTTGCAAGCCAAAAGCCAACCCTTGGCAATGTTACTTAGCAGTCAGAGAAGATCAGAAAAAAAATGATACCTTACTCTTTGGCAATAGCAAATGATTTGTCAAGTTCTGCACTCATTCCAATTTTTTAAAGGAACTCAACTCCAATATCATTCTTGATCACACAGACATTAATGACAAAATCTGGAAACAATGGAAGATGATAATTTAGAAATCTGACCTCTTCCCCAAAGATTGCACATTATTATTGCACATCCTCTAGCTTTACTAGAATTTTTCAATGCAGATTTCTTTTATTTATTGTAGTAACATCACTTAACGCAATATCAATATAATTCTAGGCCTATCAAAATTTCTATAATTGGGAATATCTCAAAACACCAAAATATCACTGATCTATTTTAGAACATCTATAGATACAGTGAAGTGTTCATTTCACATATATTTTGGGTTATTTCCACTTTGTTTAAAAAACTATTGTAATTTGTATATCGGTCATAATGTTAGAAAAATGTTTCATATTCTACAAACATATTTACAGTTCCAGTGATAAGTGTATTTTGTGTTAATTTAAAATAATGTATTCCAGGGTGGGTGTTGTTTTACCAGGTCAGAGACAGTGCCATTCCCTTGGTTTGTTCTGGGCCTTAATTCAGATACATTATTATTCAAATCACACTCTTAGCTCCCCGAAACTGATTTGAAACATTACACTTTCTTGAGCCATTGGAGACCCTGACTTGAAATTGTGGAAATTTCAGCCAAACGCTGGCGTAAGCAGTTATTTTTCCATGTATTTGAACCACCATTTGAAAATTTCTTGAATTGGAACTGGGCTTGAACCAGAGAAACGCTAATCACAGCCAAGCTCAGAGTGGCACTGAACTGAGAAATACCGTGCTTTTGTAATAATTTCAAAGTGCTTAAAGGCTGAGAAAAAAAAAAAATGTGGTTAAATTCCTAAGGGTTTTGGAAGGAATTCCAGGTTGCCCAGTGGACTCTGTGTGGGGTTGTGGATCTTGGTGCCTGCCGAGCTCCCTAGGGCTGCTGAAGCTCCTGGGTACAGGTAGCAGGATGACCTCTCCATGCGATGGGGCTGCCAGCCCTGCCGAACCCTGAACTCAGCTGGATCCAGGTGGAGCCATGCTGTGCCAAGGAGGATCTCCCTCCACGTGGGACGCAACACTCCCCATCAATTTGGGAGACAGGAGAATGGAGTCCTGCAGTTTGGCTCTTCAGGCTTCTTACCAGTGCCATGTCTCTTATAGCATTCTGTAAATATGCACCACAATATTTACACTCACACTTTCATATACACTCAACTATAGGAGGTTCTTGAACTACTAAAGGTGACCTTAGGACTGCAGAGATTTGCTTCATGAGGGGGAGATCAAAAGAAAATACCTCAAAGGCAGCTTCATCCTATCTGAATAACCAGGAAAGTGTGAAAAGCTCATGATGAATTTGTGAGGCACAAACATCATACATGACAATCATAGAATCATTAAGGTTAGAAGAGACCTTCAAGATCATCTAGTCCAACTATCCCCCTACCACCAATGTCATCCACTAAACCATGTCCCTAAGCACCATGTCCAGCCTTTCCTTGAACACCCCCAGGGACAGTGACTCCACCACCTCCCTGGGCAACCTGTTCCAATGTCTGACAATGACTCAAACAAACCTTGGATGGCTACCATTTAGGAGTTTCAGAGTTCTTGTAGGTGCTAGAAAACTCAGAGTATAAGATAAATGTCTTTGCAAATACAATGTCATAGGTAACCGGTAATATAGCAATGCACACATCTTCAGGATTTTTACATCGGCACTGGTTTTCTCTACAACAGTTATTACTGTTTTTCTGGTATAATAGCCATCTTACAAAAGAGATAGGTGCCAAAACAATTAGCTCTTTAGGAGTGATACACAGTGCCTCAAATCCCAGTCCAACTCTCTGGCTTCCCAGAACCCTAAATATTCTGACAGCAAATGTTAGATGTTGAAGTAAATTTGCTGTGAAAGCAGCAGTAAGGGTCTGTTGTTCTGCAATGACCTAAAAGCTCTGCTTACCTGCACTAGTTACCAGACAATGCTCTGCACTACATCACAGAATGGCTGATGTTGGAAGAGACTTCTGGAGGTCACCTGGTCCAAATCCCTTCCTCCAGCAGGGCCACCTAGAACAGGGTGCCCAGGTTCATGTCCAGGTGGCTTTTGAAGATCCCCAAGGAGGGAGAAATATATATATCACCCAAACCTTAACATGAAATGTATAGAGTTTTTAAGCTAATGTCCTGACACATGAGCTGCTTTTCTTGCAGATAAGGAACTCAATTTTAATCCTCCTGAAGTAGAGCCAGAACCTACTCTAAACTTACACAATGCAGCTAAATTCAGCTGCATCCAAAAGACTCACTGAGGCTGTGGAAATCTTTTGTATGACATAGGGATGATGAAGTGTGTTGTAACTGTGGTAAACTTCAGACCCATATTGTTAATGACTGTACGGCACATGTTTATGCAGTGGCATAAAAGGAATTCATCAGCCTTTCCCAGAGTTGCCTGAATGGCTCAGTAAACTTGGCGTGAATTGTATTGTTGCTTTTGAAATGCTTTTCTTGAGAGAGAGACTGAGGAGCTCTGAGAAGCATTTCACCTCTCCATACGAGAGAGTTTCCTTCTACCAAAGCATTTCTCCTCGCTATAAGAGCGAGAATTTCCTTCACCCAAAGCCTGGCATCTAAACGTTTCTTGTTGAGGCACAAATCCTGTTAAAAACAGACCAAGCCCTAAACCAGATTCCATTGTCCAGAGCAACACATGAATTATTGCTGAGCTTAGAATGGTTCCTGTATTTGTTTATATAGCTGTTCCATTTGCCACCAGTATCTCAGGTATTTTTCTTCTGAGCTATTTCAGATATGAAACTTGCCATACAAAATAATCCCTTTCATTTTACAGTCCCACAAGTGAAGATTTTATATCCATTAATTTTGTCATGAATCTGACCTACTGTCCAAACAAAGAGGCCATTTCTCATTCTGAAACTGAAGTTTATTCTAAGTACTTCTGATCTGAGCATCTTGATTTAGATTTACAGCTAGCATTACATATAAGTTTATTCTTACAGTGTGAAGCTAAAAATCTCCTTATTAAATAAAAGTTTTTTTCATTGTGTTAAAATATGTACTTTGCTATTTTGATGTTGTTAAATACCAGGTTGAATCAAAAACAAACTGCAGAAATGGATTAACGTAGTTTGATTTAACCTGAAGTAAACTGAATCTGATACTCTATCAACAAAGAAACAACTTGGTTACAGCACTCCACTATTTTTCATGTAGGTGAGACTGCAGAAATGTATTCATTATGTACGCAATCATAACTGATAAGACTTAGAAACAGGAATATACACAGCTGGAAGAATTCACATCTAACAAAAAAAAATATAAACAGTTGAATAAATGCTCTTCCATCACATTAATTTTTCCAAATGTAACCTGTAATATATTAGGCTTCAAATGTCTTCTTCCCTTTGGTTAATTCATTTTCAATTTTTGCCTTCTAAAAATACGTATTTGGCAGAGTGTAAAACACAAGCTTCTGTCAAATCAAGTAGTATCACCATACAAAAATAAAAAAATAAAAAATGATAACCTAAATATATGAGAGGTGAGTTCTGCAGTGACAAGTGATTACTCTTACTAGCCCAAGCACAAGAACCAGAGTAAGGAGATCTCTAGCCTAAAAGCTTTCAATTTTTCCCAGTCCTACTAGCTGGTCTTAAAAGAACAAGGAACTCCTCAAGGCTATGTTGCCAGTACATGCTTAGACTACCATGGTTACAACAACCGTATTATTTGAACGGATTAATGATGCATTTAACAGGTGACAATTTCTTGCATTTCAAATGTGTGAAAGTGCTCTCTTTCTCCATTGACTTATCTTATATGTATAAGATAACAGTTCATTTAATGGTAAGCCAGCTGGAATCCATTCAGTGACAGGAATTAGATGAAATACGTGGAGGTATTTCATCAGCATGCAGAATTCCATTGAATTCTGGGTAACAAAATGTGGCTTCCATAGTTATGAGCAACAGTCTTGGTTCTCCTGTTATTTACCAGAAAAGAAGGCTTGGGGACAGCACAAACACAAGCTTCACTCCGGCCTGAAGTCAAGGCATCCTGAGGTGTGCATCCAGGATATACCTCCCAGCTCTTGAGTTCAGGCACCCTTGAATCCCTCAACTAGTTAAATCAGCTTCAGTTAAGGAGAGATACTGGCTTTCATTTTCTAATGATTTTACCTACATTGCTTTCAAAGATCAAATTCCTACAGTTTTGACACCAAGAATCTCAGCATGTCTTACTGATGGTACCTCTTCAGGACAAAGTCTTTTCAAAATGTCAGTAAAGTTATACAAAGAATCTCAGAAATACTGGCAAGGTAAGTTCTTAAGCATGAACTGATAAAAACCATAAATAGTGAAAATGAAAATCAGTAGGAAAAAAAAAGTAGTTGAATTCCTTCAGCACGTTACAAGTTAGTTATTCATTATTCTCAATACTTAGAATAATGTAATCACAAGAAAAAGGCATTTGTCTAGCCCTGCGAACATTCACCACTAGAAAAATTACTTAAATGAAAAGGAAAAAAAAAAGATAACTGTGTACACAAAATTAGCACGAGAATTAGCAATCAACTGAAGTTCATGCAAGGTTCTTAGCAGATAGCATCATCTTTATTAATAAATGATGAACTGCTTGGTGGAGTTTTTGCTTAGTGATATCATCATAATAACAGACACGTTTTATTTATGTTTCAAGTTGCATCCAAAATAACCAAATCATTCACTGACAGATTCTCTCTAACAGCTGAAGAGCCTTTACCCCAAATTTAAACTTTTGTTGATCTAGATGAGCTACCACTCCAACTAAACCAAGGGGAATAATACAACGACTTCAGTTGCTGTGCTCATCTTTGGGGATTTTGTTCCTGTGATACGACAAAGCAAAAAAATGCATTTCTTAAAGCCGGCTGCACTTTCCTTGTAAGGATGGTATTTTTTTCTCTGTGGGATACAGTGCTATTTGTGCAGCAGATTGTATTTTGACAGATGCAACTGTATCATAAAAAGGCCCTTAGCACTATCAGACTGGTAGTTCACAAACGTTCATGAGCTCCAGGATTTCATACAAAAAACACAACAATTAAAATGTTTTTGAGAGTGTAAAATGCCCCCAAGCCACTTACCTCCCCCACGCCAGTCTGCAAAATTCTCAGCCCAGTTGTTTTCTCAAGCTTCTCTTTGTTCAGGGCTGCAAGGAAAATTAAGATTGAAAGAGTTATGGGAAAGATGAAATATGCACAATTTTGCAGCACTTATAATATAACCAACCTTCCTTCCTATCCTCCATCATCAAATTCACGACAGTCCCTACCTACACCATCTATGGAATATTTTTCCCTGATAGCAACTCCATCTATTCAGTGTTTTGAATACATAAGTGTGCCATTAATTGTTCACTGTTATATAAAAAAGCAAGCCAAATTAATTCTTGCTCCCTTGTATACAGAGCATCACATATTTAACACATGCACAATATATATGGGAAGTTCTCTTTTGTAGAATCTTCCCACTGTCTTTCTCGCAGCGAGGAGCAGGGCAGCATCTTACCACTGCAATGGAACTGTCACTGTGTAAGACATTTCAGAATAAATGACAGTCTCACCTAGCAGGGAAGATAAATAGTTTATCTGACAACACTGGGATGCGATGCACAATATTTTTCTTTCTAAAATTGAGATTTTTTCCTATTTATCAGCTTCCATATCAGTAAAAGCATCCAAAAATAATCAAGCATAAAACAGCAAAAAAATATAAAATAGAGATAGTAATAACTAAAACTACATCTATACTTGTAACCTAAAAATGTCCTGGGCATGGACTTGAGCACTGTTGCCCATACTAAACACGTATGAGATTATTTCCAGCTGAGAGTATGGGTGAGGTCACCCTGTTTTGGATAGGACGATGTTAACCATCTAGATGCACACTGTGTCAGTTGGACACCTGGCCAAAAAACAGACACCTGGCCTGTTTTACTTACTAATAAAAATGAAACCTTACAGCCTTATTAAACTCTCCTCACTTTAGCCATCTAGTCATTGACTATCTAATCCAAGTGAGTCATCTAGGTTCTCTCTGCAGTCAATGGAAAGAGATGGACATTTAATATGGTGAGTCATCCCACATATCTTACACACATCAGGAGGTACCCTTCTCTTTCCATTGATTACTGGGACAATTGGGATAGACTTAGCTTCTCAATTTATGTTGGCTGAGGGAAATATTCCTACCAGAAAGCACAAGAAGTGTGTCAGAATATATTATAAACAGTTAAATTACTGCAGAAAAGAAATATATATTTTGTTGCTTTCATTTTGGAAAAATATACTTTAATTGCTGCTGCTTGAAACATTCAGAACAATTCACATTGCAGCAGACAGTTCTTAGAAACAATATTGTGAGATGATGTTTTATTTAGTTTGTCCAAAGTGCAACCCAAAAGACTCAAATTTATATCAGAGGCAAGTCGTTTCATCAGGGCTCATTTTCACCTCATATATCCAAAATGTGGAATGATTTATGTAGGGCTTTGTATGTGCAAAGACTCAAAAAGTAAAAATTCAAGCAACTATAATATCAAGAAACTTTTCTGACTTCCTCCATCAAGGGATGAATTTTGCACATGATTTAAATGGAGAGGAAAGCTCTGTCCAGCTTTTTGACCCAGCTGTTGAGCTGATAGGAGCATGGAGTCCCTAGATCAAACACATGGCTTGCTGGATTTGAGCCTAAAAAATAGGCACAATACTCACATAATAGTCATACCATGCTTTACACATTCACAAACGTATTTATTCTACCCAGAGTCACTGGGACTACACTACAAGCAGAGCTGCCTGGATCAAATGATTTGAAGCTATATTTCCTTTGTTATATATGTTGTGCAGTAGGAATTTCCAAAGAGTAAGTAAATCTTTGCAAACAAGCTTGATTTTCATCTTTGAGACGGACTCTGGACTGTGTTGCTTCATGGATGGCTGATGACGTGCTATGCTGACATTCACCTGTTTGGATGTGCCATGTCATCGAAAGATGTGCCAAGCTAGCACACCAACAGCCTCACACCCAACATATACTTTAATGGCAGATTTCGAACAAATGCAAAAATTTAGAAGATTTATAAAAACAGGAAGCTCTATGTCCTCCTTCAAAGAAACTGGAGTTTAAAAATCATTCTTTGGTAATTTGGGATAAATAAAACTGTGGAGCAGAGTGGCTGCAAAATAAATGATGTACAAGTAAACAAAACGGCTTAAATCCCAGTCTATAATTTTCTACCGCACGAATAGGTAACAGAAAATACCAGGTCTGCTGAATCACTGGATTTTGTAATTACTATCACATATTTGACCAACCTTCTTCTCACAGGTTTCCTGCAGACTTTATTTTTTGAAGCTTTGCTACATAAAGTGTATTTAACACTCCCTTCCCCCTTGATATTGGCTAAAAGAAAAAGGACAGCTCTGACAGCCATGCTAACATAAACCCTGCTGAAATTAAGAGGCATAAAGTCAAGATGTGTTACTGATTAAATCAGAACCTGAAAATGGTCAAGCTCAGGCACTGTCAGACTGGGGAGACAGCCAACTGTCTCCAGCATCTTCACTACAGTCGTGTACAGAAGCATATTTTAGCTACCCTTGAACTCCACAAGCAGTTCAGGAAGGTCAACAAATTCTGTCAAAAACAGCGGTGCCAAGGCTAAAGCATCAACCACATATCAAGATGCTGCTTGAAGCTGCTGAACATTGAATAGAACTTCTTAACTTTTGCTATCTGTAGTTGAGAATGTAAGACGATAAAACATAGTCAATAGCCTATAAATAGATGAGGAAGGAGTGGTGGGAAAATAAATCCAGATATTTAGAACAAGCTACTAATCCTTTGAAAACTGGTCTACATTTTAAAGGGTATTTTAGTGTACTACCTACAAGTTTTTACTCCAATACAAATACTCAGCAGATAATGTTTCTGCTGCAAATGTCATGAACTAGAAACAGTAATCCTAGGTAACGTGGTATATTACACATTCCACCAAAGTTGATATTTTATGGCCATAGCTTATGGTCCAGAAATACTAATGCAGGACTGACACTCATCAGCAAAGAGGAATAATAAAAACAGCTACTCAAAAATAAATAAATAAATAAATAAATAAATAAATAAAATAAAATAAAGAAGAAAAAAAAATCCCAACCCAGTTAGCTACATTTAAATCCTTTTTTTTTTAATCTTCCACTGAAACAAAAAGGGCTTCCAAACACACAAAAAAGGAGGCCTTTAAATTAAATTCACTAGATGAAGGATATGCAAATTACCTGGAGAAGCGGAGCCCTATAACATTCTCAAAATTCTGCAATAGCCTATTTAATTAGTATTTTAATTTATCAGAATAATTCTTTGCACTTGACAATTTATGCAGTATTCCATATAATTAAGCACGTAGCTACAGTGGAATAATTTTGCCTACTCTCTGTATACCAGTTATTTTAACCTGAAAAAAATCTGTGGAAGTCTCTTCTGTGATCTAAATTACAATGGGGACAACTTAATGGCTTTGCTCTATTAGAGAGCACGATGAAGGTGTTACTGAGTGTTTAAGGGTAGCGATTGCCACTGTTCATAGTCTTCACTAACCGGAGGGAGGTCTGATGTGTTTTCTGAGGGCTAACATTTATTTCCTTCAGCAAAGTTATCTGGCAGTGGCATAGTCAGGAATTTGAGTGCCTAGTTTTGTCATTGGCAGGTTTGACCTCAGAGCCCATTGGTTATTAGGAGAAGCAAGTTATAGATGGCTTCGAGCAGACCTCCAGTCTCATTACAGCACTTCTGGAAGAAAAAAGTACTGAGAAATGAGTAAAAAAGCTTTGCTATAAAGCGGGTTGCCAAGCACAACTGCACCCTTCAGCGTACTTGTGGGAGCGATGCACACACTGGCACAAGTGGGACGAGGGAAGGATTTCTGCAGGAGGCTTTTTTGCAGATTTACCCACTCCAGGGAAGAAACCATCCTAAGTATGAAAAGGATATGAAGATGGTGTCACTCACAAGGAAACTTTATTTTTCTGCTGTGAATCTTACTTTGAGGGTGTGTTTTAACTAATTAAACACAGAAAACAAAAGTACTTACAGCCATACAATTCCCCTGACCTCTGTTAAATGCCCATTTTAGAATAAGTCAATTCATGCCCTGGACTCACTAACTATATTGACTGGACCTCCAGTCAATAAAACAATAGAGGGCAATTAATTCAGATTTACTGTCTGATGAATTCTACACCAACCGTCCTCTTTCCATACACTTGTTGCAAAGCCCCTTTCATAAAGATACATTCAGTATGATTTCATCTATTTTCCTGTCTTTGAGGAAAGAAAAGGGAAAAGGAGGAAGGGAAATCCAGAGAGATGGTATTTACTACAGCTTTTAATTTTTAAACACATTTCCCAAATCTAACACAAGCAGATGTTACCTTTATTTACACCTAGTTAGTTTTTGCTTCCTCCTGCCCTACCTTCAGATTATATAGAAAGTTTCTTTATAGAGTGAACAAGAAAGTCTGTCTTTATGCCTGGTGGACCCATGCACATGGGTGGCTTGCATACATGGCAGACAGAAAAACCTTTGTCTCTTGCGATTCAATGAAAATGGATTCCCGTAATGTTTGGCCTTTCTGTTGAGAAGTCCCAGAGTAAGCCTGCTTTTGCATGGTTGATGCACCTCCTGAAACTGCTGAGGCATTCACACCACTAAATGAAAGGAAGCAGATTAAAAAAAGACACAGGCAGTTCAGCACTCTCTAAATTTTTTAGAATATCGGATATCTGGATATGTTATATTGGTTTTCCCACCTGCTGTACTTGTAATTGTTGGAAGTAATTAAAGCGCATTTTAATGAACTTTGAATTAGATACTTAGGTACCCCCATGTTCAGAAGAACAGCATACACCTATGCGCCTCCCTGGGCACTCCTTCTAGGAGATTGCACCCTGTGAACTCTTCTCCCTGGGCAGGAGTAGAACCAGACTGCAAGTAAATAAGTCATGAAACACAACACAAGAATCCAAAATGCTCCAGCCAGGAACAAAAACGACTAACTCAAGTAGATACAAGGAGAAGAAGGTTCCCTTTACTCAATTTTACAATTCAGTTAGTGATGGACAAGCAAGTTTACAGGCTGCGGGCAAAAGGTATTTTGCCCTCCATTCATTACTGGGTGATGGAGTGAGATTGTAGCTTCATGTGTAATTTCTAGTTAACTGGCAGCCAGGCCTAGAATGAAAATGGTTACAGAGAAGTCAAAGCCACATATCTGCACTAGCGACAGCCTGCTAAATATTATGTCATATTCAATTTTCAAGTCATTTTTCAAATGATTTTAATTAGATATTGTTTCAATCTCACGTGCATTAATTTAATTTCTGATATCAACATTTCAGCTTTCAATCTGCTCAGACGCAGTACCTTGCTGCCTGGAGTAATTTAAAATATCGTTTGCATCTCCAACAATTTTCAAGGCACACATCCTTTACAACCTGCTCTAGCCAATAAAATTAACAGATGGAAATTCAGGCAGTGTTCACCACTCCCTGTGCACCTTTGGAATCTCACAGTTTTTGGTGCGAGATAGACAAATCTACATGTGCACAATCAAGGAATTTTCCATCTCTGTTTATCTTTAATTCTGTTTAAAAATACACAAAAACTCAATTTATCAGGCAAATAGCACTGCATATTCCGATAAGAGAAGAATTGGCCCATACTTGAGTAGCTAGCAAGAGCTGTAGATTTTGTTCAACTCTTTCACTAAAATGACCTCACTTTCTCTTCTCTAAAACATTTGCCTCCCATGTCCCCGAAATCCCATGGCCAGATAATATTGAAGCTTAGAGCAGCAAAGATCTAATATATCAGGACCTCACATAGCTCTCTGTTTGCATAGATTAGGCATGTATTTTAAGCATATTCTTTCTGCCTGACTGCCTGTATTGATTTATTTTTACTGATTTAATAAATAGCTGTTCAATTATATGTTTTCCCGTAACTGTTCTTTAAAATGAGCACACTGCTATTTTAAAATATGATATTTAAATTATAGTAGAGGAGTTTGGGATATATTAGATAATATTTTTGCATTTCTCTGGAGCATTTATGTTAATAGTGGGCTCCCTCTCTGCTAACTCTATCTGTCTCAATTAAAATGTCAACTGAAGTTCCCTCACTAGTCAAGAGGAGCAAACAGGTATCACCGGAGGTTGACTTATCTCATCTTGAGATAGGTATCATTTTCTCATCATATATAAACATATATAATGAATATATATGATCATATATATGGATACATATGTAAATATTTTGGGTCAACCAATCCATTTTTTTTCTCATAGGCAAACCCTTGTAAGAAACATATACAGACAAGCTCCAAAATACTTCAGCAGTAAAACAGCCTTACGGACAATGTAACAGCTACAGAGAGGAGTTTTGAAGGCACAGTGTCAACTTGGGGCAGCTTCTGGACTCTTCTCACAGAGGCCACCCCTGCAGCCCCCCTGCTATCAAACCCTTGCCAAGAACACCCAATACAATGCAAGGGTTGTGTTCCTGAAGTATAAACAATACCAGTTTATATGAATTAGCGTTGTAGAAATGCATATCCTTTATCTGTTGTAGATACTGTCTTGCAGAGCTTCAGAAACTCATTTTCAAAAAGTCTCCTAAATCATATAAGTCCATATCCATCAATAGAAGAGCATTGAGTACTAAGAATAAAAATAGCCATGCTTTAGTTAGGTATGTTTTACAATAGATAACATACTTCAATGAACTTTCAACGACAACTTTTAATACTGTTAACCACTTTACCAGTAATAATTACATGCTGCATGTTTCCTTATGCTTTATACAGTGTATGTATGCTTAATAATTTGCTTGCATACTTAAAATATTGATCCAATATTTATAGCTAAAGGTGTACCAATTCAGCCCGTGTTAGCAGAAAATGAAAAAAAAAAAAAAAGCACAAACAAACAACAACAACAAAGTGTTGTTCCAGAAATCAAAACATCAAAATTTGTTCAAATAAAGATTCTCTGGCAAGTTTTATCTCCATACAGAAAACTCAGATAAAACACTGCAGCATGTTGAGCAGAAGTCAGAGCAGAATATATTCAAGTAGACCAATGCAGCATGAGCACTGATGCAAGTGCAGACCGTTTTTCTCAGCGATCTCCCTTCTGGGCTGATTGCTAATGTCTAGACCAACATTTTAATTGTACTTTTTAAAGTCCCAGTCAGCTTAACATTAAACTTCACCATCATATGTTCAGCCTTAACATTTACAAATTACAAGGCAAGCTTTGTGGTCCCAGGGGATGGAGGGTAAGAAGGACCATCTGGATCTCTCTCAGCCATTCCTAGTGTGGGGAAGGCTTTGCCTCCTCACCTTCACAACACTGTGGAAAGTAACACCCCATAAAATGAGCTTAAGGCCAAAGCTGCTTCTTTTTCCTTCTAAATGAACAGGATTTTGGAATAGCATTATAGAAGAACAGTTTAGCTGCCTTCTTTTATTTATAGTTAAGAATTTAACAGATTGTTTTAATTTTCTTGTGATGAAAATACTACAAAAAATCAAACAGATAACAGTCAGTTGGCTTTTCAAGGGCAGCTACATATTCTAGAGCTGTGTATCTCCTTTTTGCTTCAGCTACATATTCTAGAGCTGTGTATCTCCTTTTTGCTTCTATTTGAATATTTTCTCCTTCTGTATACCTCATCTTAGTCCCTCAGGATATCTACTGCATCTCTTTCTGTACATGGTTTTCATATAGGCATTGCCAGTACTCTTGAAAAATGTAAACTGCTATGTAAGATCTGTTCCTTGTCCTTTTAGCATTTTAGGAAAAGTGGAAAAATTATAAGTTTCTATGGCCATCTCCATCTAATGGGAACAAAAATATTTAACTACCTAGTGTCTGGGGAGAGTAATAGCTAAAATATATTTTCTCCCATCTTCTCTCTTTTCTAGCAATATTAATTGTGGTGTTTTCTAAGTAGAAAGAACCAGCAAAGTGATTCAGAAGTTGGTACTTATGATAGTTGCAGCTTCACAGAAATTAAAGAATTACAGCTATCTGGACTTTAACTGCACTTGTGTGGTTTCTCTGAAATGGATATGTCATTGAGGCAAGGGAAGGGATTAGACCATCCTTCCAGGAGCCTACCAGCTACGTTTTTTATCATTTCCTTTTTTTTTTTCTTTTTTTTTTTTTTTTTCAGTATGAAACAAATGAAAGGACTCGGGAAAAGAGAACTAAGAACTATTGTTGCTCATTTATAGCAGGGTTCCACTCCTCTGAAGACTCTCCTGGAAAGTACACTGACCCTCTTTGATATTGCAATGCATAATATTTATAAATACACATATTGGCTTCTAGCTATTAAGCCTCATCTTCATTATGCTATACTTTTTTAGCATTCCTGTTTATACCACTTGGAGATTTCTCATGGAAACAGCCTGAAATGTAGTGTGTAAAGCACACTACAGCCTGTAGATGCTGTAGTGTGTTTGCATTGGTATATGAGAAATTTAAGGGGCAATACCACTGATTCTCAGCATGCCAAACTCTATTTTTAATAAATATACATGCAAGAACTGTCATTTTTTTCCCAGTTTTTTCTTCAACTTCCACAGTTAATAAAACTGTACCCTCTAGGTTCATTTCTTTAATGATCCAAAACACGACTACAAGCCATGCTATTTGTTATTCATCTGCAACTACACTTAATGTCATCCTCATGGCACAAATGTAACAAGACTGAGTTGGGAAAACATTAGCAATATTTCAACTGACTGGTTCACTAAATCATGAATAACACAGCTAATGTACAAGGTCATTCACTAACAAAATCTATTTGCTGTGCCCTCAGAATAAAATGAAAATATTTATTACCAAGGATGCCACTAGTAACAAGAGTCACAATAAAGCTTTCAGGTGGGAGTGAACAGGGATGATGTTAACTTGCCTATCATTACTCATAATGATTTTTCATAATACTATTTCAATGAAAATCTGGAAGGCTATTTTGTTAACTTTAAAAGAGTTACTTCAAAAAAAAAATTAGCAAAGAGTGGAAGATTCTGGAAAACCTGATTGTAAATTCCGAAATACAGGCCCAATGTTTTTTAAGAGCACTTTAATCATGTCATAAAAAAGCATCATGTTTACTGTTGGATGGGTGAAGTACAAAATAAAGAGGATGAATGCTTGCCTACAGAAATGACTGTCCTAAATTCATTTACAGAATTTGCATATGCATGGATGCACATATATGCACGTTTGATAGGAATGATGAGAAGGATTTAACAGAAAAGACGTGACTTTAACAGAAGTGTATGAAGAATTGTTGCTTTGCAGACCATGAGACAGCTTTACAGGGAAAGGTTAAAGTCCTTATTGCCAGTCTCAGAAGACTTTTCTTCAGAGTTTGCTGAGTAGCTATCAGAAGCACAAGTCCTGTATACCAAAAAATCCAGTGAGTATTTCCACATTTTCCACATTTTCTCAGAGCCATCCTTACTTTAGGCAGACAGGATTGCTGAAGTCATACTCAAAATATTACTATCACTATTATTATTACTAATAACTATTTATTATTATTATTGATGTTGTTGTTATTGTTATTATTAATTGTTATTAATGTATCACCTATTCTTCTCAGAGCCAGGAACCTCAAGAGTACAGCACTGTGCAACACAAAACTAACAGGTGTTTCCCATGCAAACGACCTTAAATCTACCAAACATCTGGAGACAGTGAATAGCTACAGACAGGAGTAAAATGACAAAGAATTAACATTACGTAACAAAATAGCAGCATACCAAAGCAACATCCATCCACACAGCATTCTTTCTCTTATTTTTTTTGGCACAGGAAATGATGTGATCAGCTAAGCCTTATAAATCCTTTAAAAGCTGCAGCACTTTCCCCGCTTCACTGTTTAGAGGAGCAGAAGAGATTTATTGGCAGGGGTTAAAATAGGGAGAAATGGCAGGAAAGGGCCCTATGATCAGCTCTCCCAGAACAGCTGGAAGCAAAGGCAAAGCTTTCCTTTTCTGTAATTGGAGTGATGGGGAGATCTCTCCTTTGCAGTAGGCTTAACCCAGTGCTTATTGGCATGAGTCTCTGCTGGCATCGTCTCTCCTCTAACAATGCTCTGAAAACATTTTTTCAGACTTCTTTACAAAGTGTTAAAAAGGATACCTGGGCTTCCCCGCTCCCTGTAGGTTCAGTTCAACCCTAGTGGATTATAGGTCAGATTATAAACCTCTTGTTGGGCAAAATGCCATTCTGTATTTCAGAGCTCTGATCACTTTGTGGGGGAAACCTATGTTCAGAAAGAAAAGCATTTCTGTCGCATTGTTTTTTAAAAAGAAATCATTAAGAAATTGCAGAAATAATAGAACAGAAGAAGATTAATTGAGAGAGTGGGAGATTGTGGACTAATGCTCTTTATCAAGAGGTATCCCTGCAGGTAAAAACATTTACTGTCACTTAAAATGCCAGCTACGCACTCCTATGAGTACCCCTTCATCCTTTTGACAAAATGTGCATCTTTAGCAAAAAATCTTCCATTCGTACTTTCTGAGCTTTCCTGGTAAACTTTGACTGACATGGTTTACAGAGCAATGGCAGAGGCAGTTCCACCAGCAGATACCAGATATGAGGCAGAGGTAACCTCTGTCAAGGGTACGAAAACCACTTTCATTGGCACTGATGCATTCAAAAGAGGACATCGGCCCACAGCCTTTATGAGACTGTCAGACTTGTATGGATTATGCAATTTAACACATAGAAATCATTACTGCATACAATTTACGATAAATGTAAATGAAATGACTATCCACTTTATGCATACACAGGCATAGGTCACTATTAGAGTGTCAGCAATTTCAAGCAATTTCTGTATGCCATTTTCTACAAAAATTAGCACAATAGCTTCCTTATGGGGTGAAAATCTATAGGAGAGTTAAAAGCTTGGTGAGATGTTTGTTCCATTTGGGCAGGCAGACTTTCTCCCACCAGGACAGGTCCTAAGGCCACCTAGGGCTACACACGAAGCCATCCGTGCAGCACCCTCCCCTCCCTCAGCACAGGTGGGTTTCTAGAGCTTTTCCTGCATGTATCTTTGCTAAGCACCAGCCTTACAAGAAGTATTTGTTACTGGAGAAGAGAAGGAGCTATCAAAAGGCCAGTACAGACAACGACTTCCTTAGGAAATAATTTTGTGAGGAAATGGTTTGCATATATCCTGACTCCTCTTTTGTAGCCTACTGGATCCATGACTGATTTCTAAAGGAAAGGATGCACTTGTGAAAGCAATTTTACATTCCTTATATATATAATATATATATTATATTACATATATAATACACCAGGGTCCTACACCAATCCAAACATATGCATGTAACATACATAACATGTATGTCTCAACATAAGATATATACATATTACTTATTCCACCCACTACCCTTCAGAAATAAGTACAGAACAGCAATATAAACATAAATTAAGTATGAGGTATACATCTCCGCCAATCGAGATGAATGTATATTATTATCCCTTGACCCCTTCTTAATGTTCCATTTTACCATGTTTCTAAAATATTTATACCATACAGGGTGTTAAATTATAGCAATTAAGACCATAGTATGGTTTTATTAATATTTCATCAAGAATGTTTCATAATTTGAATTTCCCCGGTGCCCTTCTGTTGCTTTGCTGTACACTGTGGGGATGGAGGGCAGTTCTGTTTTGTTCCTCTTCGTCTTTGCAGAATTTTACCAGCATTCGGCTTTATTTAGCCAGTGTTTTGCAGCTACTGTTTTTTTACTCAGTGACTAATTCATGTAATATTTTGGGGTCCTTAACGTCTAGTTCTTCCCCCCTGAAAAAGAAAGACATCAGCAAACTGGAGAGAGACCAGAGAAGGGCCACTGAAGGGGTTAGAACATGAGTTTGAGGAGAGGATGAGGCAGATGGGTTTGTTCAGCCTGGGGAAGAGGAAGCTACATGGTGATTTAACTGCTGCCATCTGACACCTAGGCATGATTATAAAAGACGGAGCCAGACTTTTGCAGAGAATCATACCAAAAGGATGTGAGGCAAATGTCACGCCACAAGCTGGTATATGGGAAAATCTTACTGGACAAAAGGAAGAAACTGTTCCGTTAGTGAAGCAGTGATGGTTAAGCAGTGGGGCAGATTGTCCTGAGAGACTGTAGAATATTTATTTCTTGATATTTCCAAAATTCAGGTGGAGCAGGGCCCTAAGAAGTCTAACTTCAGATTTGGCACTGCTTTCCACAGGACGTTGGACCAAATGACCTCCAGAGGTCCTTTCCAACTTAAATTTTTCTATGACTATAAATATATATATATAACGTCTTTAAAGGCAGTGATTCTTCACAAGAGACTATAATTCCATCCTGCCATTTTTGAAATACTGATAATCCCTTACTTGAAATGGACACTGCTTGTTTTTATGAGGAAAGGTTGCTGTCCTCCAGAGTGCCATCACCGCTCAGACTCTGGTTCAGCAAAGCATTTTTATTTCTGGTTCAGTCTGTTCTTATGCAGCAAAGCACTTTAAGATATGTTCAACCGATGAGTCATGGTCCAAAAGCACTAGAGTGGAGTGAAGAAGAGAAACAAGGAAATTTGGAAAAAATCAAACCAAACTGATGTTTGGGGTCCTCACAGCAGTGCTGGGTTTGCTAGGTTTTGACAGCAAAACTGAAGAGTTTGGGAAAACTGGAAAATGGAACATTATGTGAATATGGAAAAAACGGAAGGAAAGTTTCTAGCCAAGTGTTTTAAAGAAAGCAATAATATTGGAAACAGGAAAGGAGTAAATAGAAGAAAAGGAATAACAAGCAAGAATGAAGAAACAGCATAATTTCTTCCCAAAACAGAATAATTTCTCTGCATAAATGGCACATGATTAAAGGAAACCACTGTGGTTTACTGCTGCCAAAGCATAAGGCAGATAGACACAAAGGTAGAGGGGGAATGAAGACAGACTCAGGGAAACAAAGAGTGATGAAGATTATGGAAAAATTACCCAGGACTTCTGATTAACTTTGGCTATATTTTGTATTCTGTATTCCAAAGATGGACTCACAATGCACTTTTAAACATCTAGAAATTAGGCATTTAGTAAAAGCTTCTTACCTACTTTCCCTATAGCTTACAGAGAGATAGAGGCTCTTCCAGACAGCACTTCATCCTCTCTCAGAAACACATTCACATGTGTGATATGGAAATAAGGTGATCTCATGAGGAAGAGGGATACTGAACCAATGGGTAAAAAAATACAAGATGGAAAGAAGGGGATGTCAAGGTCTGCTAGCCAAAGTCTTGGTCACCCAGACTGTAACACGAAGGGTACAATTCTCTGGCGTTGTTTTCTCATAAATCCGAGACTATACTTTTGAGCTCAGAATTGATTCAAATATCAGTATTATTTCTCAGTCTATATGCTTTTTTTTTTCCTAAATAATTAGATTATCTTTTGTGTGTGTGTGTGTTGCAATTATGCTGCATTAAATACTTTGATGACTTGTTTCAGTCAATACTCAGCACCCTATTTTCAAGCTAATGGAATGTTACAGTTGTTATATTTTGATTTGAAAAACACAGCATTTTGTGTATTGTAGGAATCTATTTTGATTAATTCCTGATAAGGTCTACAAAAGCTTCCTCCCCCCAAAAAGTTTCCTGAACAAACAAAGTTGACAAATTATGACAAGGAACAAATGCCTGCAGGGTTATCCTGAAAGGATTTGGATGTTCCGGGAATTTATATAAATGAAGGCACCAGCAAAACAGCACAGCTCTCTATATTACATTGTCACATAGCAGGAAGAGTTGATGCTCCTTCAGGTAACATTGTGCCACATATAAAAAACGAGCAATTCTGAGCAATTAGTTTTACCAAATGTTGAATGAGAATCTGAACTTCCTGCTGTCTTGCAAGTGAAGCTATGAAGGAGAAAGGAGGCTTGTTTGTCACTTTTAGGATGGGTGAGAAGATGAATGCAAGATAATTAACAGGTTGCTGCATCTCTTGTTTCTGATAGCCAACTTAATTAGATGTTCTGTAATTTTGTATCTGGACAATTCCTTGGGTCAAGTTAGGAATTTAATTCCCACAAAACCTCATCTATAATGGGTAAAAGTGCCAAGGTCTTGTAAAATGGAGATATATGTAGGATATAATTATACGTAAAGTGTATGTGTTTTGTGTGTATGATGTATGGTGCTGGAATATGATTTGCATATATTTGAATATTCATCAGAACTTCAATATCTTGTGAAACAAAATGCAATAAAGGAAGGAATAGAAACAGAGATAACAAGGAGAAGATGCATCTCTTTCATTTTCCTAATTTCACACTGTATAATGATCTACCCATCTATTTTCTTATTTAAAAATATCAACAAGATGTTTGATATTATAAATAACATTAAATAATAGACATTAATAATGCATTATAACATTGCATTCAATTACAATCTTTAAATTAAATTCAAACATATTAATACTTAAATAATAATTAATATAAAATTAAGCTTTAAATATAGGACTGTAATACTTTGCAGAAATTATATTAATAGTTATAGTTCAAATATCTTAAGAACATAAACCTATCTAAATCAAACAGCAAGCACTATCGACAGTTCATCAGAAGGAATCAAAACCCACCACTTATCTGACAATTACAAAATATAAATACATTTTCCTTTATCATATCAATCATAATACTGCATGTACCCCATTCTGTTAAACTATTATTACCTGTACAATTTTACTATCGACTTAAAATACACTATGCCACATTTTAAAATTATTATTTCAGCAGCAGTAGTGTTAAAGGAAAGTAGCATTTTTATAAAACCTAATACATCTGAAGGGAAAAGCACTCAGAGTATCTAAATATGTTTTTTATGCACAGTTTGAACTCCAGCTGTTCAAAGTGAAGTGTCGCCTTTGGTGTGGAACATGAAGCACTTGGGATAGAAAAGCAGAACAGCATCAAAGGAAGACCAACCATCTGATGCCACCAAACACATATTGATTTCAGATTCTGAAGGCTTCCTTTACCTTCAATATTTAGCAGATCTAATGAAAGTTTGAACTGACCCCAGTAAGTTTAAATCCTGCTTTAACTAATGCAGTCTTTGAGAAGAACATACAAGTTACATACAATTCTATCATTATGCTTGTTATCAGAAATTGTAATAGTATGAAGATAGTAATTCAGAGAAAGATACATGACACTTTGGACTTTTGGACTACAGACATTACAAAAACTACAAATGTTACCCGCATTTACAGTCCTCACTAGACCATGAAAAATAAACTATTTTGAAATATCTTTTATAGAGTAGGCAGAGATTATTTTTTTTAACATCATCATAGTTAAAATTCTTAATTAACCTTTTTTTTTTTCCCCCGATGGTTAATATTATATATCACGTTTTCAGCATTAGACAAACCATAAAGCAATTAAATTAATTTGGGGATTGAACTTTGGCATTGAGTCTTTTTTTCACACTTATTGCAGCTTTTCCTTTTATTCACTATTTATTTTACTTATTAGTAAATTTTGACTTTCAACAGGACCATGTTCATTACTTCATTTGTAGTAAAATCGGGACTTTCTTGTAGAAGGAAGAAATTATAGAAACAAACATAGAAATAAACACACACAATAAATAAAGAAAAATAGAAATGCAATGTCTGACTTGAAAAACACTATTTTTTACTTCACCATTTGTTTTGAATTTTTCTAGAACTAAACACTTAAAAGGCCAGAGCAGAGCCTAAAGCACAATTGAAACCATGTATTTAATTTTAATAGAAATCATGCAAGGTGATGTTGGAAAGGAGACAATTGTTCTTTAAGTACTTACCTAAACCAAATTAAAGGCAATCTTTTGCTGTTTTGGCTAGCAGGAAACATATAATCCATTCTCCATACAACCCTTTTAACATCTCCAAGTCATGTTTAAGATCATAATAAAGGGACTATAATTTGATTTGCCTATTTCACTGAATCAGTTTGGAGCAGTCTTTATCTGGAATTGAGACATTATAAAAAATTGTCTTCCTTTGCATGGAGTGAAGATGCACCAGTATGGGAGGGAGCATTGCACATATGTTCAACAATTTTTTTGAAGAACCAGAGAAAATGATTTTATGAAAAGTGAGAACAAAACAAGTAGACAACTCTCTTTAGCTTCCTTTATTGCCTTTGCTTTAAGTGTATTTTAAAATATCTTTTCTTAATGGATATAATTCTTGCCATTTTTCATATAATTCATATCTGATCCATACACAGGCAAGCTCCCTGGCAGAGTCTGGAGCACATACTTGGGGGAACCTAAGACATTGCTAAATAATCATTGCATCTGGTACTCCTTTCATACAAATTGCTATTGTAGAGCAGAGTATGTGTTTGTGCCCAAGCTGCCAAGGTGAAATGCTGCATCTCAGAATTCTCTGCCCTCCCCGAGACTGGGGATGGCTGGACACACGGCCCAGTCTGTTGATCTGCCATGGAAACGATAGCCCTTGGCAGAATAAATGAATAGGAGCCATACATAATATTTCACATTTTGCAGCTAAAGCTATCTGAGCATGTCTGCCTGAGTCCTGTAGCTGAAACAATCCTGTGTGTATCTCTGCACAGCCCAATTAATCTCACTTTATTAGGAATTCAACTCTGAAAAAAAAAAAAAAAAAAGGACATTTTCCCTACTGAGCTTGCATTTTTTTTTTCTGTTTTGCTATTTTATTTGAGCACAGTGTTGGTTACCTGCCTGATAAGACCAAAGGTGACTGAATAATTTGCAGTTATAATGATAGCATTTAAATATAAATATGAATTTATTATACAAAATTCTTTTACATGTTTGTAAATTCTCTCCAAACAGGTTGGAATTACGCCTTTGTTAGATCTAATTTGAAAAACAGCTTTTTTGTGCATAATTTTTATGCCATAACTCACAATTTGATTCAGGAATGAATCTTGGTGTAAGGTCATAACTATTTTGTGCCTCACTGAATTCGCTGCCATGATCCATAGAGGCACTGTCAAATGGGAAACTTACCCTCTTGATTTTACAGGGTCACTTTTTCATAGGGGTTCAGTTCAATTCACTTGAAATTTAACTGCTGTGCATTGATTACAGGTGGACACAAAAGGAAACAGAGCTGCTTCTGTTTTGTGACTTGGAAGGAAATATATCCTTTATACAATAATACCCGTGTCAGCTAAAGCCTTCGTCTTCGATATGAGATGGGAAGGTTGTGAACGAATGAGATAAAAGTGATTTGCCCCAAGTCACCCAGCAGCCTACTACCAGAACTGGAAATTCCTCACTGTCCTGAAGCCAGACTTAGTGATACTACATTACATCCCTTGGTTCAGCAGTGAAAACTGTCTATAAATATTGATTGTTTAACATGTTCACCTCAGCCTGGAATTTGCAATCAAACACTACCATGGAGTGTTTCAGAATGAAAAAATATATATGCAAAAGTAAAGCAAAATTATAGAGCTAAAGAAAGCTGGACTAAATACCTCATATTTACCCTCAGCTAACTGTCATTTTTCTGAAGAAAGATAAATAAAATTATTCTGGGAAAAGGGAGAAGCTACCTTTGACAGAACAGCAGCAATCAATGCACAACAATAAAATCATAGATTAACTGAAGGGTTCTTTATTATAAATACATCTAACAATTCATTGTACTTGGTACTTTGGGCCCATTTAAAATTGAGCTGATAAAGCAACATTATTTCTTAGACTGATAACCAGCACACTGATTTTCAGAGAGGTCAGAGGCTTACTTGTTTATTTATCTGAAGTAGTCTTTTAGCTCTCTGATCTCCCCAGTCTATTGTCATTATTAGCCTTCCTCGAGTTCTGCTTTTCAAATACCTTGTCTCCTGCTCACTTTGCATTTCCTATTCAGCAATTTAACCCTACAGACAGTTTATAAAACGAGATAAAAATCCATAAATTAGGCGTCCATGGGTGCTTGTGCCCTATATCTTTGTCAAGGATGATCACAATCAAATGCTTGTTTCTTGAGACAGGCTGTCAGCAAGCACAATTACAGGTTCTCAACTTGTCCTGCCTTAACACAAGGTAGAAGTAAGGCCCTTGTAGCACGGGAAATAGCTTCATACTCATTCTTCAACTTTTTCTTTGTGCCTATTTTGTTAATTCTATTTATTTTCTTTCCAGTTTCTAATACACTTTCGCAAAAGCAAAACTCTATTACGTATGCAAAATTTATATTCCTTTCAGAGACAGTGTGAAAACTGGAGTGTAATGCAAATGCAGCCAAGCCAGGTTTAACCTGGGGCTTTGGCAGCTCTGCTGTGTCATCACAACAGTATGAATGAATGCCAAGGTGAGGTGCTGGTCCAAGGTGCCACCTTTAAACTGCCAGCAGCACCCCCAGTAGTTTAAAACCTTTGGAACATTGGTGTACTTCTGATCTTTTATTTCCTCATGTGAAGGTAAAATCCCACCATCATTATGTTGAGCAGAAATGTTGCTGTGTACTTAATTGAGATCAAAACTTAAACATATATATATAATATATATTTAATTTGACTTTAGAGGAAGACATGCTAAGGACAGAGAATATGACTTAAAACCATGACCTCTGGCCCTTGGATAGTAGGAAGAGTAGACTCAGAATCGTATTTCCTGTAAGTAGTGATAATTTTTGGATGGATGCTGTGGACCATCATCATCTGAAGCAGGACATATTACAACAAATTCCAAATTGTGGTCTGTTGAGCAAGAAAAGATGATAAGATTGTAATAAACACATATATACCACAGGTCATTATGATGAAGTTTAGTGAGAGGGGAAAAAATATTTTTTCTGGGAGGAAATTCGTACCTTTAAAAGATTCATTCTAAAGTGAGCCTTAGTACATTGCCAAAAAGAAAAGAAAAAAATAGGATGATGTTGTATTGGCTTTGTGTCTTTTTAAACTTCTCTAGGAACCATGAAATATTAGGAAAATTTGCAGTAGTCTGAGGGCTTTCCTATGCCTCAGAGCCTCTTCAAGGTTCCTTTCCTGTCTGTATTGCGGCACTACCTGGAGTCCCTACTCCACCACATGACTTTCCTTCTTTCCTTGATACCTGTCTCCCTTATCCTCACCCTAATATGCTCCCTAAGGAATCCTCACAAGACAGGCTTGAAGTCTTCTGTCAGAGTAACTATTCCAAGAGTCTACAGACACCTGTGGATTTAAGACCCCTGTACATCTCTCCCTGCATGCTGCAAACAATTAAATGTAAGTCTCTCAGCTTCATTTCCTATTTCTTCTTAAATATGAGCAAGCATCTAGACAGCCAAGCAATGCACTGACACTGGGGTACATCTCAGTCATGACTTCCACTATTCTCTCCTGGCTGTCACATTTTCTGCTTCTAGAAAATATTGCTGGTTGCACAATGCTATTTCACTCATAACATACAAACCATTAATTAGTTCCCTTTGATTCCAGTAATTCAGGCAGTTTTTTACCCCTGTACTAATCCACTCATTGAGACTGAAATGTCTGAACTTGAATTCTGACATAGGAGACTATGTCAATAGCCTTGTTTAGGTCAAAGTAGATAAAATCCACTGTTCTGTGTTCATCCACCGAGACTGTCATTTCATTGCAGAAGGCAGTAAGGTTGGTCAGGCATGATTAGCCCTTGATTAATCCATGCTGGCTAGTCCCAGTCATCGTCTTGTCCTTCATTTGCCCAGAAATAACTTCCAAGAGAACACAGTTGATAATATTCTTTAGACCAAAGTGGCCTCTAGTTTCCTGGGTCATTCTTTTTGCTCTTTTCAAAGATGGGTGAAATATTTGCATTTCTCCAGCCATGTCCCCACATCTTGCTACTTTTTAAGAGGATAGAGTGGCCTTCCGCTGATTTCAGCTACCTTTCTCTGCACCCTTGTATGCATCCCATCTTGTCCCAGGGACTTTTCTGTATTAAGATTTTTTAAGAGATCTTTGACTCAGTCACCTTCTATTGTTGTAGATTCTCTTCTTTAAAACTGTCTCTGCATGTAAAGTCCCGGCAGACCTTTTTGGTGGAGGTCACAAAGACAATACTGAGTACATCTGCCTATCTGCATTTGCCGTCACTAAATAACCTGTCTCCTTCAGCCCTCATGAGAGCCCTCATTTTCCTCTTTTTTTCTTTTTTTTTTTCTAATGCAGTGGTAGAAGCTCTTCCTGCTGCACTTGATGTCTCTTGCCAGTTTGAACTCTGGTGCAGATTGGCTTTCCTAGCACAATCCTAGGTTCTATATTCTTTCTGTATTGTTTGTAGCCTTCCCTTCCTGTATATACCCTGTTTGTACTGTAACTCAGTCACGACTGACCAAGGCAGTTTCCTGGTACCTCTCATTTTCCTGAGTAACAGGACAGAGCATTCTCCTGCTTTGTTGTTCCTAGAGACGTATCAGCTCCCCTAAACTGTTTTGTCTTTATAGTTTTCTTCCACAGAATCCAACCTAGTGGTTTCCTGATAAGTCAGTCTTATCTCCTGAAGCCTAGGGTCTACTACATGTCTTCTCCATTCCCCTCTAAATCATGAACTCCTTGATTTCATTGTCAGTATTTAGCATGTATTTACTACAATTATATATTTTGATATGAGTACAGAAAATTGACTCATTCTATCAGGATTTTCACTTTTCCTACAAGATTCAAAGTGTGTTTACTCTTCATTCAGAGAACCTAGGAACAAACATCACGGTATAGTAGCAGGCTTGCTACTCACCTACATTGTACAAGGTTACTGGCTTGGGATAGTCTTCTTGTGCCTTAAAAACACCCTCCTTATGACCATAACCCTTCACTCTGACTGCATTCCCTTTTGGTTCAATGTTATGGCTCATAAATTGCAATAGTCCATACCTTGGCACCATATGCTGTCATTTACAATTTCTGCAAGGTATTTGCTTCTAAATCAGACAAGCTGCACAGCTATAAATTAGATGTGAGGCAGGAAAGAATCAAATCAGGGAAAAGCAATGTTGTCATGACTGATGTTGTCTGTATTTTGGAAAATCTGTTTTGTCCTGGTGAGGCTGGGCACCCAGAATTGCACCCTAAGTTTTACTGCTTCACATCGTTTTTCACTCTCTTTTTGAAAAGGTTTAAAGAATTTGTATTCCACCATATCTTAGGCATCATGGGCTTTATTCATCCTAACTTACACATACATTTTTTTGAGAACTTAAAGATACATTTTTTGAGGATTTTAACAATTTTTAAGTGCAGCATACTCTAAATTAATTCAGAGAGGTGACCCCGAAATGCAAAGGCAACAATATTTGAGGCCTCAGAGCTCTTGTGGTCTTACAGCATTATCTCATCTCACAGCATTTCAAAGTCTTCAAACAAGTATTCAGCCCATCTAAAAAAACTTTCTGCCTTCAGGAACCAAAGCTCCAGGGTTTTTGATCTCAACTCTTTAAGTCTTTCCTTAATCTTAAAGGCTTTAGATTTGGTAACTCCTTCTCTGCTGACAGACCTTGTTACTAGAACATGCAGGGTCAGAATCAGATAGCTGGTTCCCATTTCAAATGACTCTTTCTATGTGATTATTTATTTATTACAACTAGTATTTTTTTCTCTCCTATGGACACCAGCTAACTGGAAAATTATTACTCCTTTGGTCTTTCTTTACTTGACATTTACCAAAAGGCATTACAGAGGAATGAATATTAAAATTATCAACATGTGACTCCTGAACTCCTGATGCTCTTGTGGTTCTCATTTTTTTTTTCCTCCCCAAATTCAAAAAGCCTATAAAATAAACAGTTTGGAATTCTGTATATCTCAAGAATGCAAAGCTTTCCGAATAGAGGAAATGATATGGAGCCCTTCCTATAAACCAAATGGGAATTTGTTCCGTGTTGATCTTTGTTTTCATTTTGCCAACTCTAGTCCCCTTCAGACCTTGCCTCCACCCTGTAGTTCTGAGTGCTGAATCTGCGCTTGAATGGATGAGCCGGGGGGGGATGAGGCAAAAGGCCCTACCTCAAGCAGCAGATAAGGGTAACATGAGGTAGGCTTGGGAAAGGAGAACCCTTGCTAGTAATTTGAAGGATATAAATAACTAAGGAGGGCAATTCTCTCAGAAAGCCCACAGAGATTTTTGCACAGGACTGGAGTGGAATTCAGATAAGATGCATTAATATAAGTTCAGGAAAAAATAATTCCTAAAGGTGAGATCTATTAGATTGTGAAAAAGGCTCCTGCTGGAAGTGGTGAGAGGCGAACAGTTTGGGTCATTTAAAATAGAAATGGACAAAATGCTGAAGGATAGTCAGAAGGGCTATTATATCATTGAAATGCTTCACATGGAAGTATATTTACACTGTCAACACCAAGCATTTCCATTAAAAAAAAAAAAAGCTGCTATACATGTGTCAAACAGTCTATGTTTAGAAAAGCAAAAGATAATATTCTCTTTATCACCCATTCTATGTTTCTTGTTATTATTCTGCTTACCAGTGGGAATGGTTTTATTGCTTTCTTTCATACAGATGTCAAAGAGAAGAATTGGAAAATACATGGTGTTTATAACATTATAGAGGGTTAGAGTTTTGAGTTTTTTCTTCTTTTGGAGAGTAAAGATCAGAATGAAATTGTCTTCTGCATTTTGATTTTTTTTTTTCTGAATGGAAGAACACCTGAAGTGTTGAAGTGTAATTTGGTGCAGAATATGCAAAGTTACATTGCAAGAAATGTATTTCCCAAAGAACTTTTCTCTTCTTAAGGCAGATATGTAAGCGCCACTGACAACAGAAATTACACATCTGCCATAGCAAACTGCTGTGTCTTGCCCTTATATGGCCATTTTGTTACACCAGTATTTCAAACGCTTCATGTACTTCACTAACCATAAGAATATCACAAACACATGATTTTTAACTAGCATAAAATTTCATATATGGAAACACAGAGACTTATCATTGTTGCTTACTAATGCCTACACTTAAGAAGCATAATTTCTATGGGAAAAAAAAAAAATCTGCATGCGAATACAAAGGGACACTTCATACAAAACTGGGCTGAAAATCAGCAGGTGTTTTACAGTATATATCTGTTTGAACAGAGAATGTAACATTATCCTCTATACAAACCCCAGACAGCTGAGAGGGTTTTGGTCAACCCTAAGAGTGCTATAGCTTAGCATCTCAGCACAGCTCTGCAATCCTGGCTCTCCATGGCTGTTCTAGGGCCCCAGCAGGGCTTTGATGATAGCTGGTAGCCCAGATGACTTCTCATAGTAAATTTGACACCAAGCAGATATAGGAGATTCTCTTTTAAAAAGTTACACTTGGTAGCAAAACCATTTAATCTGGCACTTTGCCTGGGTTAATTAGTCCTGCAGAGAAGATGAGTAAATCAGCTCAAAAAACCATAACGTAACCAACCTGCTCTTTGTACCAGAGTTGGCTTGCTAAATGCTCTCTTAGGTATCTGTTCAGGGTGTTGCAACTGTGGGCTACTAAGTAGTGATGTATCCCAAGGCATCAAAACACAGAAGGAAGCAAGTTAACCAGAATGTGGAGAAAGAAGTCAAAATCCCATTTTCTATTGCATTTAGTCTCTCCAAAATATAATTATCTTTGAAACAGATAACTGGGACAAAGCTCTTGACTGGACATACCTATTTTCAAATCTTGGGCTTATATGAAGGCAAAGCAGTGCAACAAGCTTGATGAACACATTTCATGGGCATGTAAATTATCTATCCCAGAAAATGACTAGATCTGTTTTTAAAATACCTGTAGGTTGAATATTTTCTGGAATGTGACTCTGATCAGAGTACTAATGCTAATTTTTCTTGGCTTACAGTGATACAGCTTTCAAATTTACAAAGAAAACTGGCCAGAAAATGGAGAAATATATTGCAAAAATGGAATAAAAAACTCAAGTCTCTTTCAGTTACTTCACATTCTAGCAGTGTGGTTTTTTTTTGTGTTATAGTAGAACAGGCTGGATGCAATATATTTTGAAGTCACAGTGACGTAAAGAACATACAGATGACAAAAGATGTATCTAGTCTGAATAGTTCTAATCTAAACTTAAAAAATACATCTAATAAAGTAAATCCTATTGCTAGTTCTATTAATACAGAAGAAAGCAGGAGGCACAGGTTTCAAGGACATAACCTCAGACATCTGAAATGTAAGCATCCTGTTTAATACTGCTGGGGCAGAAACACAAAGTATTTGAGATGGACTTGAATGCTCAAGTTGTCCTGTTCTGATCTTATGTTTAACTAGCCCAGGAATTATTGCTTCCTTCTGCATTTTCCACAATGAAAATTTATTCATTTGACAACTGTTGGAGCTTGTAAGATTCTATGATCTAAATTAATGTTAACTACTGTCACAGTCACAGAAAATCATAAAGTCAAAACAATAGGTTGCTGAGAACTTTGTCAGAACAAGGTTACTCAATGCATGACCAAATTTGATCATATTTCATATTGGTTACTTTGGTATTCATTCATGGTTTTAGAAATCCCACTAGTCTGCTTACTTGCCCATGTTTTTCATTTATGTGGATGACACCTACTTATCACAGGTCATCTAACACTTCCTAAATGCTTTTGTAATTTTACTGCTACTGCTTTAACTCAAAGTGCAATGCTGCTTGGAATAGTATTTGATCTGTATCAGTCACAGTATTTAATTCTTTGCTTCAAAGAATATTCTGGTATCACAATATAAATCCTATGGGTTTCTAAATGTTGTTCCAAAGATCAAGCTTCACATCTCAAGCGATAAGCTTGTGTGATTTTACTTATTAGTGTTTATATACATGCACTCTTATTAGTAACAGTATTGTTTTTCAAGCTCAGAACAAGATGCAAAGAAAACTTTGAATCATCAGAGCCTAAGGCTCTGTTTCTGCTTTCCCTGGATCACCTTTAATCCAAGCTTTTGCATGAGTTATGAGTGTGTTGCCACTACGCTGGCACTGAACAAAATGTGGAGTGGCAGAAGGAGAAAGTCTGCAGTGATCAAGGCAAGGACACTGATGTGCAGATTGCAACTTTCATGTGAAGGAGTAGGACATTAAGCTAAAGAGACCACATTTGAAGCCAGGCCACCACTAATAATTAGCTGGTTGACATTTTAAACTTCAATGTTTCCTACTGACTGTTCTGTTTCACACTTAAAGAAAAGATACTGCCACCACCATCTACTTATAGTACATTCAGATCCAACTGCTGTGGTGCTAAGTGATGCAAAGAGAACACCTCTAACTAGAAAATCTGAATCATGGATTTGTGATAGCTCACTGTTCAAAACTGAGATGCTGAAGTCCACACTTTATCACCTGTGTAATGACACAGGCAGATCTAGAAGGAAAATCTCTGTCATATCCTGGATACCTACCTTGAAATAAGGCAAACAGAGGTACCTTCCTCTCTCTACTGACTACAAGGGAATATAAAGTGACTAACACAGACTTACATGGCTAACTTTTGATGTTTAGATCACAGCAGATAAATGCTCTCCATACTGTGAAAGAAAAAGTGACTTAGAAGGATGGAGCAGAGAACAATCAAATATACGCATCATTATTTTTTATTATTATAAAAGAAGAACTGTAAACACCATCTATATTCATCTGTCCCAACCTGCCCACTAAGTGATTTATGTTGACACTTACTATGAGACAAGATTTGTAAAAGAAGGCAACATCTTTTATTCAATGGATTATGCAGTTTACTTGTGTTTTTTTTGTTTTTTTTTTTTTACAGCTATAACAGTGGGTCCAAAATATTTTCACCATTAGAGTCCTTCCTCTTCTCACATCCTTAAGGAACAGTACTGTAAGAATTTTACAATACAAAGAAAATAAGTGACAGTAAAGATATATTTTTAAAAGTAATTAGAAGAAAATACTGGCTATCAAGTCAGGTTTAGGAGTTCCAAGTCTCAAATTAGGTAAAGGAAAGAGTTATTATTTCCATAAAAAATAGAAAATTATAAAATCAGAGTCATTACATAATGTACTTATTCAAATAACAGGTCAGGATAAACACTGATTATACAACCCTGTGAGAATGATTTGCATTCTAGCACATGCACACAGTAAATTAGAGACTGGGGTGCTATCAAACACAAACTCCTAAGAGGAATTATTGTATTTGTTGGTCCTCATCAAGTAATTCAATCAGTGCAGAGTTCAAACTGAGCCAAGTCTTAACACAAAAATATATTGTAAGTCCATTACAGGAACAGCTCTAGTGAAGGCTGACCTTCTGGGAGTTGCACCTCTGCTCATCATGGCAATCTCAGCTGGCATCAGAGTTAGACGGACAAATCATAACATCCACTCTGAATAGTCATGCATCACTTCCCTATCTCTGCAATCAACTGAGCAATCCCTTCTGTATTTCTTCCTACCGGACACGTAAAACAATGAATTTCTGCATGCCCTTGTAACAACCTGCATTTCTTAGAACTGCAGAGTCCAATAAGCTTCAGTGCAGAAGAAAAAGCCAATAAAAATACTGATTAAAGTGAAAGAAATGGCTTTGCCAGTAAAGCTCACTGGAAAACCAGCACTTCCATGCTTCTGTGCTGATTGCCACATGTCTGATAGGACCGTGCTTCATCATCAGCTTCTTTATTGTAAAACCATAGAGAAAGGACAAGAGAAAACAGCTGGGACTTTGGTGAGAAATCTAATATGTAACAAAAACAGAAGCACTAAAACAAAAATAGTGATATTCAGAACAAATTCTCTGAACCTGCTTGAAATGGAAGATACTGGGTTGTGGGCTTTCTTGTCTCCCCCACAGAAAACTGAAGAAAAGACAAAGGGTAAATTCTGTTTGAGAACAGAAAGATGTTTGTGGAAAATGGAGAGGACATCAAAAAGGTTCTTCAGCATTTCCTGGGCAGTGTGCAAAGTCTGGAAGTGCAGTACCCAGTCACAGTTCTCAGGGGCGAGTAGCAGTGGTGAGTTTAACTTGTTGGCCTGTGGTGGCTCATGAGATGTCCTCATCACCAAAACCCAGCCGCCACCTTCCTCTTTTTCAGTGACTTGCACTGAGTGTTTCTGAGGAATGGTACTTTCTGTGCTCTCCAGTGCGATATACATTTTCATGCTTCATCCCCTGACCTCACATCCTACTGATGACATTCCCCACAGAACAGAAAAGCAGATAAATGTGGAAAAAGTTATTATATGAGCTTTGGGGGAAGGGTTTTTTCCCTCTAGTGTCAAGTTAAAAAAAGGTTCCAGGTGAGAGGAAGCCAGCTGCATCTGCCAGGATAAAAAGGCAGCTATTTGAACCTAATTTGATATTTTATTTCCAGCAGCCTAAAAAGCCTTCAGTTAACTAAAGGCCAAGTGATACTCAGCAGAAGAAAATTAAAAAAACTGTAGAGAGAGAAGGACGTTTCTTAGTCCCTCTAAAGTGAAATGCTGTGAACCATACAATTCCAATTTCAACCTCCCACTTAAGTATTCATGTGGATATCCTTTGCACTGAAGTGGGAGTAAAGGCACTCCCAAAGTCACAGTAATATAGCTCTTTCTCATGGCAATATACTTCAAAGGAATAGGTTTACAGATCTACTTACAGGTGCTTAGGATCGATTTGAAAATGTGTGAGGCATCAAGGCTCAGCTGACCTCACAGATTAAACATGATATGTCATTTCTGCAATAACTTGGGAAACCTTCCCAGGGCTGTCTGCATCCCACAAATCTTGGGTTTAGTTAACTAAACAGTGAATAGGAACTTCTGTCTGTTTGCAAGTGGCTCTATAAAATATTTGATCATCAGAGGACTCAGTCACACTGTGAAGTATGTCACAGATACGGAAGCAACAAACATTATAGTAACATCCATCAATGCAAAAGAAGAAAACAACCAAATCTGGGAATCAGAACTAGGGAAGTGGATTTTTTTTAATTTTATGCAGTCAGATCAATTAAAAAATGTATTCATGACCTAACAGAATGAGGTCAGTGAAGATAACAGAAAAAAGAAAGGTTCAGAATGAGCAGTGTGGGAGTGAGATGTGGTACAGTTTACGATATTATTTCTCACAGGCAAGTACAATGTTAAAACGTTTATGCTGTCTTTCGAAGCTATAAATACTCCAAATATTTCTATTAACTAGAGAGAAGTTACTCCTCCAATTAAACAAATATTACACAGTAATGCTAACAGTCCTCCTGGAATACATTTTTAGGCATATGAAGGAAGAGAAGGTGACTGAGAACAGTCAGGATGAATTCACCAAAGATAAAACATGCCTGATCAACCTCACTGCCTTCTCTGAAAAAATAAATAGATTTGTGCACATGCAAAAATGTTTCCCTCTTTTAAGTGCACTCTCAGCAGTAAAGAGAACATGCTTAGGAATAATAGGTATCTTGCAGTTCTAGGTCATGATGTATATTCAGATTTCAACATATCTGAGACACCAGGAAGAAGCCTTACTTCATGGCAGAAAACATCAAAAACTTGAATGTCAAATTATGATGCTATTGCAGTAAAGCTTATTTCAATCTGAAAACCCAAATCCTATCTCTATTTTTCCTTTAATTAGCATTTTACTGAGGAACTCTGATCCTGTGAGGTTAAATAGCATCTTTAATTTCTTAGAGACAGGCAGAGGCCAAGCAGGACTCCAGTAGTCCTCAGAAGCCTTTGATGAGGTGAGATCCAAAATACTACTTTACATAGCATTTGATGGACCCAAAATGCAGTGACTCCAATAGCTTCTTTCTATCAAACCTGAAAGAGCTCTCCAGGATTGCTCTTCCTTCCTTCACCAAAAATCACAGAATCACAGCATCATTTAAGCTGGAAAAAACCTTTAAGATCATCAAGACCAACTGTTAACCTAGCACTGCCAAGTCTACCACTAAACCATGTCCCTAGGCATCACATCTACAGTTCTTTTGAATTCCTCCAGGGACAGTGACTCAAATACTTCCCTGGGTAGCCTGTTCCAACGACTCACAGCACTTTCAGTGAAGACTTTTTTCCTAATTTCCAACCCAAACCTCCCTTGGTGCAACCTGAGGCCATTTCATCTTGTCCTATCACTTGTAACTTTGGGGAGGACAGCGACTCCCACCCAGCTATAACCTCCTTTCAGGTAGTTGTAGAGAGCAATAAGATCTCCCCTGAGCATCATTTTCTCCAGGCTAAACAACCCCAGTTCACTCTACCACTGTTCACAGGATTTGTTCTCTAGACCCTTCACCAGCTTCATTGCCCTGGACATTCTCCAGCACCTCAATGCCCTTCTTACAGTGAGGGGCCCAAAACTGAACACAGTATTTGAGGTGTGGCCTCACCAGAGCTGAGTACAGGGGGACAATCACTTATCTAGAGCTGCTGCCCACTCTATTTCTGATACAAGCCAGGGTGCTCTTGGCCTTCTTGGCCACCTGGACACACTGCTGGTTCATGTTCAGATGGCTATCGACCAATACACTGAGGTCCCTCTCTCCTGGGCAACTTTCCAGCCACTCTACCCCAGCCTGTAGAGTTGCATGGGGTTGTTGTGCCCCAAGTGCAGAACTCAGCACTTAGCCTTGTTGAACCTCGTACAGCTGGCCTCAGCCCATTGGTCCAGCCTACCCAGATCCCTCTGCAGAGCCTTCCTACCCTCGAGCAAATTAACACTTGTGCCTAACTTGGTGTTGCATGCAAGTTTACTGAGGGTACACTTGATCCCCTCATCCAGATCATTGATAAAGATATATATTTTTAAAAGATATAAATATGAAATTAAATATAAATATGAAATAATATTAAAATAAAAGATATAAAATCATCATTTGTGGAAAGCCATACTTTTGTCTCCTCCTTTCTCACTCCAGGAAAGATATACATTGAATAACTAGTAGAAGTTGCTGACAATACTCAACTGTAAACTTTGTTCTTCACTGACCATCACCACAATAACATTAGAATACCAACAAGAATCAACATCAAAAATCAGCATATGTATAAAGAGCAGCTCTGAAGAGGTAGGGATGTGTTCACTCTACTCTCAGCTGAAGGAAGGCCTTCCATTTCCCAGGGCTGTGCAAACCTTTGGGTTTTATCGCTTTCCAAAATGCAATTTTGGATTGCATTAAACATATATTTTTAAATTGTTTGTAGCCTTCAAGCATTGTCACTTCATGCTAGACAAAGTATTAGTCATATATATGTGATATTTGTGTTACTTCCTCTAGGCTGGACTATTTTGATTTACTATATCTGAAACTGAATGTGAAAATACTACACTGCTCTTTCAGAATTAGAAAGACATTCAACCACCGATCAGCTTAAATAATACTATTTTAAATAGAGAGTAATTAGGGGACAGAAAGCACTAATTAGAGTAATGGGATGGAATCATCAAAAAACACTAGTTACTTTGCACTGTGAGGCTGAAGCAAAGCATCCATTGGTGCCATTTATGCCACAGGGTAGTTCACCTTTGCCTGCCAATACCAGAACAATATTGTCCATCAACCCTGACAAAAACAAAAATGTTTATTTTACATAAATGTTAATTTCTGCAGTATAGATGGTATTCATTCTTTTTTAGATATACATGTGAAGGCAACATAAATTAGGCAAAACAAATTTTATATTTGTCATACTTCCTCACAATTATTGGACCACATGCTGACCTTGTAAAGACTGAAAAAAATGAAGAGTTGCTTTATGGAAGTAACAAGAATTACAACGTTATGAAAATGAAGCAAATACAAGGGAAAAAAAGGTGTCAAACCATCACCAAGAGAATATGTTCTTTCTGGTGATAAGGAAAATTTAAAAGAACAAATAACTCTGACTCCCTGTCACTATTAATGAAATTTCATTTACCTTTTCTATTTAGCAGCTATCAGTCTTCGTATATCAAATTTAATTTTGCACAGTTATACATTATTTTTCAGTTGTATCAATAAATTAACCTCATGGATTGTAGAGACAGATGGGACCACTGCGATCATCTAATCTGACCTCATAAACCAAAGAACATTTTTCTTGATTAAGTTCAAGCTCAGCATGTGTGTGTGCACGCGCACGTGTATACATATATATATATGGATATTTTTAAAATGAGTGCCTACAATTATAACAACTAGAGTTCTGATTCAAAACCAAGGTCTACTAAATCCATTGGATTATGGATCAGAGCCTTAAGACTGACATTTTAAAAAAATATAAACGCATTTTCCTTTTTTGGTTATTTGGCTGCAAAATTGGAAAGATGTTGTCAGCTGCCTTTTAGCATACATATTTCAGTGTGGAAAAAGAAACAACATTTTAAAATTAAAATTCATTGTTACCTTTTACTTACAGCACCTGAATAATTGTTAAAAACAACTAATTACCTGCATACCAGAAAGCACATTTAATTAGCTGCTCATAAACAGAGTACATTTCAAAAGCCCTCCAGGGGAGATAGGTGCAGAAATTCCATTAAGCAAAGTTGTGCGTGAATTTGAGCACTTCCTCGAAAATATACTCTGGAGAACACTTTTATGCATATTAGCTTTTCTCTTCAAAGTACTTTCCTTCTTCCACATGTACATGAATGAAGAGATATGTCCACCTACAAGGGTACAGGTTTTTATGAATGGAGGAGTTGGGGTGGGGTGTGATGTCTCTTGTAACTACAACGTTGAGCACTTTTCTTTATGTTTAGTGAAAAGTTACAGAAATTAATTCATCAGAATGGGGTAGGATATGGAACATCCATATTTAAGAGATTAGTCTTATCCACAAAGGGACCCTGGAACTAGCTTTTTGGGTTTGCCAGGCAGCTCTGTCTGAGATCACGAGTCATTCAAAGCATCCTACCCTGCTTTGCTGCAATACTACGACAAATAACATGATAGTGAGAAAGCACACACTCCCTCTCTCACCCCAATGATATTATGGCCACTGAGACACATGCGCACACACACATTTGATCTCTCCCATGCATTCATTCACTCAATACAATTTCCTCTTCTTTACAGTCCAAAATGAAGCTGCAGCTAACATAAAACTTACTGAAACAAACAAATGTACAAGCCCTTTCTCTTTTAAAAGAAAGAAGTTATCTGGATTTCCTTTTGACGCAGTAACATCAGTGCTTGTCTACCTTATTCCTTCACCACAGAAATTGTCACCTTCAAAATTAATGGTCCTTTTCAGAGGAGTGCCTATCACAAAGCATTTATCTGATAGTGCTGGTACATTTTTCCAAAGAATCATCCCCCAACAGAAAATGCTGTTTCATTGAAATTGGAAGTTTTAAGTGAACATGTTGATTTTTATAGTATTTGACAGAAAAATTCAAATGCTTCAAATAAAAAATGGAACACTGGGCTTTCTTACCTGATTTTGTCCCGTCAATACAATCTTGTTCCATTTCTATTTGCACTTGTTTTAAAATGTAATTTCTAAATAATGCAATATTGTTTCCTATAATTCAATATTACATTCTAATGTGCTAAGATTGTCAGTCTTAACTGTTTTGATGTTGCTGAAATTTTTAGTATGAGTGACCTAGCTGTTTTTAAATACATCTATTCCAAAATTTCTTCCTGGAATTTCATAAGTTGCGACTTCTCAATTCAATGCAGATTGAGACGAAGTTAAAACATTGGTATTTTCCCAAAGGAGAAATTTTATTTTTGATGAAATTTCTAATAATTGTATAAATAATTGCATAAATAATTGTAGATAGTTTTGTATATAGTGTTTTTTTTTTTCTTTTTCTTTTTTTTGCCCTCTTTGTACAGGTAGTTCAATATGTTCTGCAATGATAAAACAAACACATGGGAAGCTTCCACATACACATAATCACATATAGATTTCCTGTGGTCTATAAATATTATTACCTTTGTTGCTTAAAGAAGGCATTTTTAACTAAGCTATTTGTGTCTGGTTGAAGTAAATCATTTAAATCTATAACTCATATATTTGCATTTACATGTATATTCCTGTATAAAGATTTACTCCCATCCCCTGTTAAGTTTTGACTACACATTTACTTCCTTGAGTAAATGTTTCCCTCCCTCTTTTGTATCCAATATAATGAGCTGTGAGCTGTGATGACGTAGGAATACTTTAGGTAAATCCCTTATGGGAAGCCTCCCAGTTTGACTATCTAAGTGATATTTTAGAAGATAAAGCCAAATTTATTCCTGTATTATTGATCTGCTATAACCAAAGCAGCTGCATTTTCTGAATCGCAAGGGTAGTTTCTCTCCTGTGATTTCTGCATTAATATGCAATTTTATTGTAGTCTTAGGCACTTCTTATATTGCAATAACAGTGTCAAATAGCCTAATTATAACATGATTGATCTCCTGGTCAGAAGAGGTGAAAAGTTGTCGAGTAGGCAAGATGATGAATGGATGAAACCTAACCATTTGCCTGGAAATACTAAATCCCTCAGCAGACTGCTGATTTATCTTAGGTAGCAAACAGTGATAATGTTTGGAGAAAGCTACACATTTCACATGTACTTTTGCACAGGTTCAGACACCTACTGACCATATTGTGGCCAGGTCTCCCGACTCAGTTGGTACAAAACAAACAGCTCTGTCACCTCCATTTCTTTGCCTTTGAAGCATAAAACTCCACCACTATAAAGTCAAACCCTTCCCTCTTTCAGTGGGTAATTTTCTTTCTGCTTTTATTTAGCCAAAATCTATATCATTTATCCTTAGGAATTAAAAAAAAAAAAAGAAAAAAAAAGCAATGATCAATTAGCCCCCAAATGTGTCTAGCCATGAATTTAAAGCTTATCTTTATTCACGCTTCTCAGATAAATTTCGTCGCCATGCATGCTCTCCAAAATGAGCCAAAATTAAGTCTGAAAAGTTTCACCATTTCTTTTGCACAAAAGAGAAAATACATAAAACAAATTGTTGTTGATATTTAAAGCTGTATGTATTAAAGAATAAAGTTTTTGTTTGTTCGTTTGTTTACATTGTTATACCACTTTGAAGCTACAAAAATCATTATTATTTCTCTGGAATTTCTTATGATAGCATTAGTCATGATGAAATTATTCATGGTAAATTAGGAGTTCTAGAATATGTCCACCGTATTTGCACCGTAACTCAACGTTAAGTGAGTAAAGTATCACAGCAATATTTACCATCAGCTGAGAGTTGATGCATTTAATATCTGCATTAAGACACAACTCCTAAATAAATAAATAAATTTTTTTAAAAAAATTGTTGTGTTGCTATAAGAAGTCTGTGGTGAAATAGCGTGGTTTTTCTGGCCTGAGGCTACAATAGCTACTAGTTTAACACGATGGTCAGAGCATTCCCTGGGGGAAAAAGCCTTAATTCTACTGCTGGCAGTAACTTTCCCTTTGTTAGCAGCACATGTATAAAATTATTTTTACAATAACATCACATGTATTAAGCACTCATTCCTAGGTAACTTATAAAAACAATGTTCCATATGTGCAAATGGGATTTTGGCAAGCACAAAATTATATGCAGAAATTTCATTTGGATATGGAAAGACTCTTTTCACTAACCCAGATAGATATTTAATTTCTATGGGATAAATTGCATGCTACCTATTCACTAACATAATTTTCCCACCAATGATTGACATTTAGATATCAAAGAGGAAAAAAGATAGCATAACATTAGATTGCACATCTCAGAGGAGTAAAAGGTATTCATTAGACTAGGTATTCCAGCAAATGGCATGCTAAAGTCTTGACTAAAATCATGTCAAATGTCATGTCAATCTTTTTTTTTTTTCTGCTACTTCAAAAACACATCTGTCTGTGGATGACAATCACTCATGCTGGCACCTGAAATATAACAAATAATACCCACTCTCGAAAAGATGAAAGCCAGAATCAGTGTGCGATACACAGCATTGCTGACCGGTATTCAAGGACATGAAAATGCAAATAAACAGTGCTAGAGTATTCCCACGGGGTAGGCATGAAGTGAGGGGCAATATGGAAAGACGGAAACCATGGCAAAGGGACTCAAGCCCTCAAGGGTGTTTAACCCTCTGGGAGAGGTGCAATGCAGAAACCGCAGCAAAGCCCTGGAGCAGGGGGCAATTGCCACATGCCCCTCAGCAGCACTTCTTTCAGCCAGTTGAGAAATAGTGTATCCTGACTCCAGAGAGAATCCAAGTCAGTGCCTGTAGCTAAAAAGAAGATGGTGTTTTTGATTAAGCCTTACCAATTTTTGTGCAAGGGTTAAGTCATAGGGAAAATGAGGAGTAATTTTTTAGAACTTTAACAAGGATGGAGAAAAATAAGAATTCTCCCCCTGGGAGAAAGACAGGACCTATGTTAAGAAAATAGAGAGCTGCATTGCAGAATAACTGGACAAAAATGACTTCCTCACACCAGCCTGAACTATTCAGAAGAGATGCACTATGTATGGGTACATGTATCCTGCAGCTAGTGCCTAGCTAGGCTTCCCTCAAAATGAATAATGATAACAATATAACAATAGCAAGACAATACAGAAAAAGGCGAAGACTTGCGTTATCTGTGTTCATTAACCCAAACTATAATGCTTCCCTTAAATATTAAATACCTTTCTATCATTAGATATACAACGTGAAAGGCTAAAGAAATATATTATGTGGTAGATTTTTTTTTAAGATTATTTTTTTTTTAGAGACAATGAGAAAAGCAACACAGCTCCTTTAATCCTGTAATCTCTCTGGTAGCAATCAGCTTGGGGTACATTTCAGTTTGTTCACTTGTCATCTACATTAAGAGTCCTTCAATGAGCTTTTCTTTTAAAGTAAATACAGAATGACACATTTATAATTAGATCTCTCTGGCCATTCCTTTTTAGGTTTGAAGGATATGAGATGTGGACATGTCATGCAGTCCTCACTCCAGATCAGCGTGCTAAGGAGCTTAAACTTTCACTGTTGATTAGTGAATTTTAAAACAACTGAAAAATATACTATGGGTGCTGCTGTTTCAGATATTGTGGTCTCAGTTATTCCCTGCAAGAAAGAACAGCCAGAAACTCAAGAAATACTTTGTACAGCACTGAAAAAATGTTAAAAACAACCCTGAATTTCAACCGAAGATTATTGAATCATTTAAGAGCAACATAGGCCCTTGTGAACACACCAGAAAGAAAAACTCATGTTTCTGTTGAGCCTAAGAACAGTAAGTATTTTTTAAGATCATTAGGAATACAGTACAGTATTATATGTTAATGTTTGTAATTCCCATTGATATTCATATCATGTCGTAACATCCATGGCTATTCAAACTGTCCAAAACATGATTTGTCACTGAGGGATAAAATGAGAATAAAATAGAATATTTTTTTTGTTCATTCCCCCATGGTTTTAATCATTCATGGATTCGGTATCTTTGAGTAAATTTCTCAACAGATGTATTATATAATTTTCTTTGATAGTCTAGGAATAGTCTAAGGATGCTGAATTTTCATAACTTTTTCAAAATAAGAACTGTATTCCAATAGAAATATCTGTGCTTGTCAGCTCTTTTTCTTAAGCTTTTTTTTTTTTTTTTTTTTTACTGCCTTAGAACAAAAATCAAAAATATTTGCCCCAAAGGTGTTCATTTCTTGTATTCACTGATCAGGGGAAAATATAAGAATCATTCCGTACTTCAGCTGTGTCACTATAATATTACTAAGGGAAGTCAGCTTTGGGGATTTAATGAATCAGCAACCTTCTTTAGCCTTCTGATTTTTACCAGGACTATTCAGCAGTAACACAGACCTCCTGGGACCCCAACTCTTCCACTTCCATCAAGACTATAACAGAAAAAACAGCTGAAATTTGCCACTGTTCCAGCCTCACTCATTATACCATGAAAGCCATTGATAACTTCCCCCCTTTTTATCCACAAGTAAAACTTTCTATACCAATCCTCTATAGCCAAAATATTTTTATTTTGTCCTGCAACATACACTTTCATCCAATCTTCACATTGTGGTTTACCAACTCCCCACACAGTATCATCTAGAATTTTGACATCTATGCTCTATTTTTGACTCAAACCTACTGTTTACTGCCTCTTGTCCATCAAATCTCTTTTCAAACAATAACACCATTACTATTACTGCAGCTCGTGTAACCATGGCTAGTCCTCTGGAGCTAAATAAAACATGCCCAGTGACTGAGCTCTCATCTTGAGGGCCCTTGGCCGTGGGCCTCCTCTGGGCCCTCCGTGACCATAATTATTAATGGTTAATTATTAACATAATAAAATCTTTTTTATAAGTCCCCTTAAAGTACTGAAAAGTTGCAATGAGGTCACCTATAGCTTTCTTTTCTGTAAGCTGAACAGCCCCAGATCTCTCAGCCTTTCTTCATGGGAGAGGTGCTCCAGCCCCTTGATCATCTTTGTGGCCCTCCTCTGGACTTGCTCTAACAGTTCAACATCCTTCTTGTGCTGGGGGCTCCAGACCCGGATGCAGTACTCCAAGTGGGGCCTCAGAAGGACAGAGTAGAGGGGGACAATCATCTCCCTTGATCTGCTGGCCACTCTTTTGATGCAGCCCAGGATGCAGTTGGCCTTCTGGGCTGCATGTACGCACTGCAGGCTCATGTCAAGCTTTTTGTCCAGCAGAACCCCCAAGTCCTTCTCTGCAGGGCTGCTCTCAATGAGTCCTTGTCCCAGTGAAGAGCTACCTCTGTATGAAGAACATACACTAGCTCTGTTATCTCCTTTCCATATATCTTTCTGCAAGGGATGGAGGATCCTCCAAAAGATAAGCTGAATATATTATCATTAAAGAACTGAAAAAGTCTTAACTAAAGTATGCAGTCTGAAAACAAGTCTATTGCCCCTGAATTTAAAGACATTCTGATGATGATTTCAATAGTGCCAGAGCTTTAGCGGAAATTCCTTAGTTGGCACCAATTATCTCTCATACATACCAGACCTTGGAAAGAACGACTACACCATCATAATGCATATTATGCATCATATAATATTTGGGATTCTGAGAACGCTGAATTCAAATCACTGTTTGAAAGTCATATTGCCAATAATGCCTAATCCAATATTACACTCCACAATTCCCTCTCAAGTAAGTAAATTTTTACCGCAATGAAATATTTTATTTCCAATTATCACAAAGTCAAGAGAAAATTACAGTCCTGATTTCCTTGGGCACTACAAGTGCACAGCTCTTCAGAAGAAAAAGATTTTTTTTAGTTGTGGACCATTAAGGTCCACATTAAGTGGATTTGGAAGCTTAATTTTAGACATTTAGCTTAGACATTTAGCATTTAGTAAGAAGACTAGAAATCTTACTTGGAAGATTACTAAAATAATGAACTAAGAAGCATGACTGAGGAATGACCAACGCATACAGCCCAGGGAGAACCAGATAAGGAAGGCTGTAAGGAATGCAACATAACATTACTATATAGGACAATATATCTATATATATACATATGTGCAGCCTATAGATGAAAAAAGAACAAGGGAAAAGAATTGTAGATGACTCCCAAGTTGATGGGGAAGATATTGTCATCAGCAGTATGTCTATTTCAGCAGCTACATATGTCTACTTTCTAAAAGTTACAGGCCAAAATTGAAGAGAAGTTCAATGTATTTATCTTTTTTTTTTTTTTTTTAAACTTAGCTCTGGGATACAGATTGCCTATGCTAAATACTACAGTTCAGTCACAAATTTTCCAGAAAATACTGAGGGGGTATACCTTGGAAAAAACGGATAAAATAGTTCAAGTGAAGCCCATACCAGCTGCCAGCAGAACACTGCCTGTTTACTCCAGGCAACATTCTCAATGAATAGATCTGATTGATCTCTCCAAACCAAGACAGAGATTGACATTAAAATACAAGAATCATAAACAGGCAACAAATGAGTATAGTGACAATATATGGCATTAAAAAAAAAAAAAAGTGCTTTTCCTTTTAATGTCTTATTACTAGTAAAAACAGCAACAAATTGCAAATAATGCTGATTTTCTGAATTAATGGAATTACAGATGAGAAAACAGTGGACTTGATTTTACGTTCATAGCATTTAATATGAGATCAGAACATCTTATACTGGTATAGTTCCATTGGTTTCAATTAATTTAACCTTCTGACTAACTATAAAGTGTTGTGGTTTAACCCGGCCGGCAGCTAAACACCACACAGCCGTTCGCTCACCCTCCCCCCTTCCTCTCTGGGATGGGGGAGAGAAAGGGGAAAGTGAAGCCTGTGAGTTGAGATAAAGACAGTTTATTAAGACAGGAAAATAATAATAATAATAATAATGATAATAGAATTACTAATAACAATGTGTACGAAACAAGTGATGCACAATGCAATTGCTCACCACCCGTTGACTGATGCCCAGCCTATCCCCGAGCAGCCGGCCCCCCCACCCCGACCAGCCACCCCTATATATTGTTTAGCATGACGTCAGGTGGTACGGAATACCCCTTTGGCCAGTTTGGGTCAGCTGTCCTGGGTCTGTCCCCTCCCAGCTCCTGCTGCACCCCTAGCCTGCTCGCTGGCAGGACAGAGTGAGAAGCTGAAAAGTCCTTGGCTTGGTGTAAGCACTGCTCTGCAACAATTAAAACATCAGCATGTTATCAGCGCTCTTCTCATCCTAATCCAAAACATAGCACCCTACCAGCTACTAGGAGGAAAATTAACTCTGTCCTAACTGAAACCAGGTCAGAACACAAACAGGACCAATTAGTCTCAATGAGCATGAGTGTCACAAGGAGCCAACAAAACTTTCAATTTAGGCAATATTTTACAGCTCTCTGTGGAAGGCACTAAGCAGTCAGTGTTAGTTTTGCATGGGTTTTCATAAGACCATGTACTAGAAAAAACATCTTAATTGAGTTAATTTAGAAATGTTCTTTCTGATCGATGTATTGATTTAGTTATAATTTGATTCCTGGCCTGGTGATTGTCTTTATGTAGCTCTGTAAGTGTATTGTGAATTTGAAATGCACACAAATATGTAATGAAATCCATTAACTAATAAAACAATGATCAGTCAATTCATGATGAATGGTGCAGATTTTCAAGATAAATGGCTAGTCTGCTGGTGGGGATTCTTGCCCAAACATTTCATAGTCCACTGGTTCAGCATCACCTTATTTAATAGTGAGAGAACTATTATAAAGGATAGGAGCTTGCTATTCATCATTAACTCAAGAAGAAAATCCAGCTGCAGCAATTTCCTGCTGAAGCCAAAAGTAGAGTTGAAATTGTTCTTTCATGTTGGACACTAAGTACACACCAAATATTCCATTAGCATGATTTTTTTTTTTCAAATACATACTCTGTTTTCATTGGACCTCAATAACATTCTATTTTGAAGTTCTGAATTGGTTTTCCTATTCAGTAACAACTCCCTAAATTTGTGTGAATCTACTTAAAAAAATAATTAAAGTCTTATCTTGCTCACACTTATTGAGTACTCCCACAGAAATTCTGTTCTTAAGGTGAATACTGTTACTAAGCTGATGCTTACAGTGTAAAAACTAGTGCGTAACTAGTAGATGCATTAGGACCTCACATCACTGTAATTCAAATCCTTTATAGTCTTTGCAATTAATCTAGTCTAAATTAAATGATATTCTTCTCCAAGGGTTCCCGATTTCCTTCTGCACCACGGAGAACAGAATGATTTCCCTGAGACTACCATAGCCTCAGGGGATTTGTCAGTAGTTCTTTTGTCTGCATTGGGAGTAAAATTTCCAATTTTCTTTGACATACTAGAAGCAGAAACATTTATTTTTCTATCCTTCATATTGTATTCTAGCAAACAGCAAAATTTTACTAGCATTACAAAAGTTGTAACTTGAACCTTATTATTTCTCAGCCTCTCAGGATCATTACTTTCCTGCATTATTTTCCAAAATCTCAATTCAACTTGAGCTGGAGGCAAAGTTAGGTTTTTGACTTTAGATTTTCATTCAAGCTCATTTTTCAAGCACTTATTATTTTTCTTGCTGGCATATGTTTGCCCATCGTCAGTTAGAATCTGCATGATTTTACATTTATAAAGAAAAGTTAAGCAATTTAACCAAAAACATAAACTTTTTTCTAAGGACCAAAGTAGCAGTTTTCTCATTACATATCAATTTACAGCTCAAAATCAGGAATAGATCAATGCTAACCATCTGCACCTTGCAAGTTTTAACATATCTCTCTTTCGTCACTCTCAGTAAAGCAGAGGAAGTTATGCAGAGCATGTGGTCTGCTTTCACAAATAATTTCTATGGAAAACAGCAGTCAGACAGTAACACAGGCCCAAGGTGACCTCATTACTGAAATTTGTTCTAGTTGTCATTAGACATATCACACTGTGTCACTCAAATCGGGAAAGGAATAAGAGATACTGACACGCAGCACCAGTGATTAGAGATGAAAAATACTGTTACACCATAAGAATCCCTTGGTGGAAAAGAAATATGTATAGTGTTTGAGATTCAGTCGCCCCCTGATCTGTCACTGCTGCCTTTATGGCTCTATTCTTTTTCTAGTTGTTAATTCTTCTTCACAAGGGACAACACCTTTTCTTGAACAATATTTCATAGGCAGATGTTCACTGGCCAGCTAAGTCGTATAAAATATTGCTGATTTTTTGGTAGTGAAGGCCTCATGTTGTGTAAAGATATTTACTGCAGTTATAGTAGGCCAACTTGGACAACTGCTTTTTCGTGTTTATTGTCACTGACTAACTTTAGACATGGCTTCATTCTTCAGAATTGTAAGCTATGGTTAAACTAGACCAAAACTTCACCTGATCTTTAAGTCCATAAACTGAAAGGAATGATACCAGTCACTTAGAAGCTGGCACCTTGTTAGCCAGGAGCAAAGCATGGTTTGCAAAGAACCTAGCAGAAGGAATTAAACTGTCCAGCCAACTGTCAGTTTCCATTTTTAGCTTTTTCCACCTTGGTAACCAAAGATTTGGGTCAACATGGCCTTTGGGACTTAGTCCCACTTATGTTCTTCATAAATATTCTCCTGCTGTGCACCCCCACAGAGTCAAAGTCCCTCAGTAGTTTCAGGACACACCTCTTGAGGCACGATAATTTCAAAGAGATTTAGTACCAGTTGCTAAGCCTTAGCTGATTTACCTTGAACGAAAAAAAACGGTCCTTAAAGCCAGGTGCTCACCATTTATCATTATCAAAGATAGCAAGATGCTTTTTGCAACAGTGTCCAGAGTAAGAGCAAAAGTATTGGACATTATCCCAAACATTATGGCCAAATTCCAGTTTCACTAATTACATTCTGCTTACCAAAATTCTCACTGCTAAGCAAAAGGAAGGGGATTAACTTTCCATTTCTGGCCTGGATAGTTGTTACTGTGCACTTTAACACTGTTTTTTCACCTGAGAGCATATCAGCCAAAGGACATCTTTATGTGAAAGATCTGTGGAGTCTACAGGATGAAAGACTTTTCTTTACAGACTTTTGTAGCTGGTTTGCTGCTGCAAATAATTAATTTTTACACTGACCTCAATTTGGGAGAGGAAAGATGAAACTTAGAAGAATTTTGTGAAATGCTTAAAACACATGAGATCAACCAGGAAACAACAACAACAACAAAATTTCATCTTGATTACTTAAATATAAAGCTCCCTTTTAAAAGTTTCATCTTTCATGCCTCAAATTCTTTTAACCTGGCTTCCTCATCTTCTCTTTAAAGTATTTTAGTTCTTTTTGCCATTCAGACATCTGTTCCAGTTGCATGTTTTCTTGAAAAAAAAAAAAATAGTATTTATGGTTAACCTCCTCTTTCTGAAGTCTAAGGCAACATTTTTGATCACTGCCTTCAGAAAGCCACTATTTGATTTTCAGTCAAATCTAAATACAATTTTTCTTAAGCTTCTCATATTTTAGAAATTTTCCTTTTCAGTAAAATTCGTTCCAATGTTAACAGTACTGAAAAATATGAAAATATCTACATTCCATTCAACTATAATATTGATAGGCTAATTTTTTCTCAAGGTGTATATATTTTATCAGTGTATTTTCAGATTGGTACCTACTACATTTATTAGTCCTATCTGAAATCAGTGGCAGTCCTGCTATTAACTTCACTAACAAAAATATAGTACAATCTAAAAATAAGAAGTCCAGTCTGAGATGGCTCATCATACATTATAAACCAGCCTCAGTGCAACTGTGGGTAAACTGTCTCTTGTGAACTGTTCTACAGCTGTTAGGGTCTCTTATAAACTAGAAATAGGAATTTTTATTACCTCTGGCCATAATTTAAATTGCATGAGCCTAACTCCATGCTGCAGATTAGTATTCTGCCATGCAGCCTGGCTTTTATTTTGGCATACTACACTGCAGCTCACACATGAACTTCACCATCAGTAGACATGTGATATGAAAAGAAAGGATAAACACACACAGTATTAAAAATGCTAGAACAAAACCCTAGGTCTATAAAGAATTATTATTGCACTTGCACCTACTCTCATAGGTTATATTCTTGGCAGCTTTACATCACTAGAGTGAACGGTTCAAGCATTTCGCTCGTACTCAACAAACACTCTAAAGGTCAGTGCTGTCACCTTTTCACTAAACATCACCAAAAATAGCTACCTAGCTGTTCTAGGAGCTCTCGCTTCATTTATTAAATAAAACTTGTTCTATAAGTTTTTTTCTAAGTCTTACGTTGCAAAAAAACTAAAAGGGATATTTTTAACAATGCTTAAAAATCAGAATTTGTGAGATATCTGTGCAAATAAAAAATCTATTTCACTCCATTATTCTTCAAGATAAATTTACTTTCAAAAATGTAAAATGTAACCCATCAGGACTAAGAATGGCTTTGCTCTTCACAAAAAATATCACACACTCCCCCTCCTCCTTACATGTGTTTCTCTAAGTATAAAAAGGGGTAATTTAAGAAATATGGAGAAGCCACAAGAGAAATAAAAGATGTAGTCCAACTTGCAGTTATCTGAGACAAAAAGAAATAACAATTTCATAAATATCAGCAAGAAGATGAAGCTGTCCCTGCATAGATTTAACCTGAAATCTGTCCTTTCCCACTCAAGTGTAAGCAGAAAAAAATAATTTGGCACGTATATTTATCAGAATAAATACATATGTTATAATCCTTTTTTTTTTTTCTTGTACAAAATGGTATATTCATTACATTCTTCCTTACACTATACCTTACAGTAAATGGCAATTTATACACTGCCAGAACACAAAAGAACGTGAATGTTACCTTAAGCCTGTTTCAGCAACTTGCTTTAGAAAGTCATAAACATTATGGCTAATTAACAACCTAATGGAACGCTGAGAATGAAGGTCTTGCTTCCCTGTGCACTTCTGGACTAGCCTTTAATTGGTAAGAAATTTCCAGGGCTATAAACAGAACACCACATCTAAGCGACATACAAAATTTGCTCCTAGTTTTTCATCTCAAATAAAAATAAGAATTATCATTAGCTTTCTGATTATTTTTTGTAACTCATCATGGCTTGGATAAAGAGTTCTTCAAATCCAAGATGTGGATTAAGGATTTTTGCATGTCTTCTCTTTGATTTCACTTGTTTCTTCATTGTAGGAAATGATGTCTAAATGAGCAATTATTCCTTTGTTTTGATTGCAGGACAAAATGTATCAGACAATCATGGTTTCATATCAAGGATTTGTGGCGGTTAAAATGAGGACCTGGATTCAGAAGCTCTCAGGAGTCTCATTCCCTGCTCTGCCCCAGATTGAGCCACATGACCTTGAGCTAACAGCTCACTCTCTCTCTGCAATGACGAATAATAAGCATTCCCATCCTCGTCTCTTGAGACCACAAGCTCAAGAAAAGTAGGGGTGGCATCAAACCCAGATTTGCATGCAGCCTTGGACAGCCCAGCATATGACTAATTTTGCTGAACTGTTTCTTATTCTCATCCTCATTAGGAATATTGAATTATTTCAAAAAACAGTCCATGAGAAATGTTTCCCACAGCTTTTTAATGGTATATAAAACATCTGATAAAATCTTTTAAGATGTGCAGCATGTGCAGTGAACAGCCTTGATTTCTTTGGGGAACGAATAAATATAAATCTGGCTCCAAAGAAGCAAAGGAATTGGTCCACAGTTTGAAAATAAAAAAAGAGACTTTTTTTTTTTTCAAACAAAACAAAACGAAACAAAAAACCTAGCTATTCCAGATGTGAGCCTTACCAATACTTGTTTATTAAATGCGAGGCCTTGCTCCAGCAATTAAAACCTTCAGGAGTGTACGCAAACCAGAACATTTGCATTTGGCCTTGAGCGATATACCTTCTGCACGACAGTGTGTTCCCCACAGTTTTGAACATGCTGACAGACTAAACTAACCAAACCTCAAGAGATCCAATGATTAGAACCTGCAATAATCCAACAGGAAGGATTACAGGCTTTATAAATAATAACATGGTAAACTAGCGTAAAGTTTGTGCAAGAACCACGCTCTGAGGTGACCATTACTATAAAGGCCGAAAGGTTTTATCGTGGGTGCCAGCCACACAAAGGTAGAATAATAAAAACAGGGGAAGACTCATTATTTTGGAGCTGATGAATGCAATTTCTGTTGTTGACCTTTCAGGGCCAGATTCTGATCTCAAGGGAATAGGCTGACTGTACAGCTTTTGTTGTCGGCTGCATGAGCTCACACAGATCTAATGATAACATGCTTGCATGACCTATCTGGCCAACTGCTGTCTCTAGGCTAGTAGTTCATAATCTTTGAAATTAAAACGCATTTTAATATCTTTAGAAGTGATTTAAACAATTTCTAAAGAAAAATCTTGTTTCACCCTGAACAGAATCATCACAGGAGTTTTCATTTACGTACATATAAAAAATTAGGTTGAACTTTGAATCTGTAGTTATTCTTACTTTTATTTGCTTGCTTGTGAGAAAAAGTGTGCTTTCTTTTTTTTTTTTTGCAATCTGTCCACAGATCAATAGAGATCTATGGACCTCAGTTTGATAAACTCTACTCCTAGATAAGGTTAATTTTATTCCTGAACAATCAGCAGAACATCGTCTACTTTTTTTCACAGCATCTTCAGAATAGAATTTTAGTGGACACAAACACTGGGGGTTGTGCCAGTGGCTTATTCTCACATCCCTTTTACATCTTGGTGGGGACAGAACTAATTTCTATGCAAACTGTTAATTTTCCTCATAATTTCTAAGCACTTCATAGCACATATCCTAAAAAGAAATTAAAAAAAAAATAAAAATCTGATTAGGCCAGAATGAAGGCCAAAAAGATGCTTGACATTACATATTTTTTTTAAGCTGAAGCTTAAAATTAAAAAAAATAAAAAAAAATCCTCTCTAGAAATTCATGGGGATGGATTTCAACCAACAAAACAGATGTAAAAGTCATAGCAGAAATCACAACCAATGTGATCTTAATTCTTGAGCATAATTCGTTTCTTAATAAAAAAAAAAAAAAAGCCAATAAGGTTATTAAGAGCTACTAGGAAACTCAGGAAACTTAAAAGAAATCCTATTTTCATGTGAGGCACAGCTGCAGTAGGTGAACAGAAACCTGGGTTACTTTGAAGGAAAATAAAGAATATGCAAGCAAGCCATAGCTTCTTCTGCGATCTGACATGCACTAATAGCTAACAAACGAGAGGCTATTTCAAATGAGCTGGTCCTGCACAGCTGAATTATGATAGGCAAATGGGATAGGAATAAATTATAGAGCAACACTCCCTGTCACAATTCTCCTTTGCAAAAGCTACTTCCCTTCATAAGTTATCGGCACCTGCCAAAGTCACAGGGATTATCCTTTCCCTAAGGCAGCATGTAACAGGAGAGGACATTTTGGCTCCTGACCAAGAAACCAGAAACTGAAAAATATACTAACAAGCGAAGTGAGAAAGCTAAGCCAGAATTCTTTAGGAAAGTAATAGATTTAGCCGTGCCCAAGCCTGACTCATTGACTTTTAGCCTCTGCACTGCAGCATTAAAACTGTTCATAGAGCACCATGGAAAATGGCAGACAAATCTGGATCTAAAATGTTATGCTTCATCACACAGCCAGGAGTCGGTTAAGAACATGAAATTCAGAAAAATTTGTCCCACCAGTATACTTCATCCCACACATAAAAAATTGACATTATATCTTCATGTGACCCCCATAAGCCAAGAGTCTAAGCATGGCAGGAAGCTCTGCACTATGGGGAGTATGGGCTCGGTGGTGGGCTGCTGCCAGCTTCATATGGAGGCATTGCTCTGAGCTGATCTTCAAAGGACACTGATGTAGTCTGGGACATCTACCCAGTGAGAAACTCTGAATTTCTGATGGAGGGAGATAGAGAGAACCTGAAGCCCTTCAGAAAGGAGAATGTGGGACCCCACATGATTGCCCAACTCCAGGCACTCTCCTTTGCATTCCAGCTTTCTGGATGTCCTCAAGAATGTAAAAGCATTTCAGCTCAGTTACGTGCTATTCTTATTCTCCAAACATTGTTATCACTTGTAGAATCTAGATAGCTCATGCCTTCACCTTTTTTCCCTTTATCAGTTCCTGCAACCTGTTAATCAGCAAATATACCTGGTCACAGAGAACTATTATGCTCTGAATTTTATGATGACAAAAAGTCAATAGAGAAGGGGCAGAACTTGTGTAGAGTGAAGGGACAAACACGGTACACAAGGAGAGAAAGGTAACCTAGTCTACAGAGCTGATAGGTTGTCCCTGTCTACACTGAAGTTCCTTCTAGACTTCTATGCAAAGGCAGAGATATTTTTTTTTTTGAAAAAGATGTGCACTTCATTTTCACTCTAGTGACTGATTCCTATAAAAGTTAAGTAGCCGTCTATGAATAACATTTACTTTAAGAGCTCAGGTGCTAGTCATCTCCACTATAACAATGAAGATATAAATTCTGATTATCTAAGCTGAAGGAAAGTATTGTTCAACAGAAGGGAAATTCTGTTTCACTATTTCTTTTCAAAGTATCAGAAATAATTACTAAGGACGCCATTCAAATTCAAGTATTCAAAAGGTAGGAAATACTAGATTAAAATTGCTTATGCAACTCAATTTGGACCTCTTCAACATATCTACTATGAAACCATCTTCAATTATGTGATCACAGACTATTTTTCCATGGCATAGCTGCGGCTCTTTTTGTGTGCACTGTGGACAGTATTCTGAGAAATGGTATTCTGGGAATGAATCAGGTTTATGTAGTGAATGAGGCTTTCATTTCTCTCTGCCTCATTTGTTTCAGGAACTGGAAGGTATATAATGAACCAGCAAGGGACTACAGAATGAGAAAATAAGATTTAATGGTTAAGGCAGCTGCCACTGAAGACCTGAATTCCATTTCTGGATCTGCCACAGAGTTCCTATGTGATGTTGGACAAATCACATTTTCTATAGATGACTATTAGTTTGATGTTCCTCATTTTCTGGCCTCTATACAAGACAATTGAGCTGAGCTATTGAACACTTACAGCTGCAATTGATGTAGATTAAAACTATACTTATATACACATAAAGATTGATTACAATTATGAAAAGAAATATTATTTAGAAATTAGCTGGTACATTGTCAACTATTTTATTCTTCATCTGTCAGTGCATCTGTCCATCACCTGTGAAACTGGGATAACAAAACCATGAATGAACAGGGAGTTATGCAGGTAATGCCATTACTCTGTGTGAAGTATTAAGGTATGATAGCCGTGAGAACAATGAAGCAAGCAATAATTTTGTATTCATTGCAGGTTTTGAATGATGTGTGGTCAGAAAAGCCCTGGGGTCACATACTACATGAAGAGGATGGAAAGAAACACAAGCTAACTGCCCATAAAGCAGGGTCATGTGGAAAAAAACAGTATTCATTTTTAAAAGACTGTCATGGTGTTTGCACTCAAAGGGGCCAAATTAATTTTTGCAGAAGCAACCTTGGTTCTGACGTTACGTAGTTTTCATCTGGGCTTGATTTTTCAATTCACACAGATGGCAAGTGTTCTTGTCTGCTTCTAAGAAGCAATCAAATTAATAATGTAGGATTTTTGTGAAGAAGAGAAGAATCCAAGCACCTATGATTTCTCCCATTTCTAAACTAGATCAAAGAGGAAATGGAGTTGGAGTCTAAACCTATGTTTCATACAGGTGTGAAAGAGGTAGAATCTGATGAAGGTTCCCTTGGCCTTGGGAATGAAAAGAAACCCTCTTGCATGGACATGGCTTTGCCATCTTGACAGGTTGCATCTAAGCCTGTCCTCAGGGACAGGCCTGCCTCATCTTCCTCTACGAAAACTAGAGGATCCTATGGGGAAAAGATACCCTCTTGGTATCTGGACCTCATTTTCTCCATCATTCCCTCAGGTAGAGCAAGGATGGATAGCCAAACACCGTAGACTGCCATCAGACATCCACTCATTATTTCATGAGCTCAGAGGATGTTAAACCTGAGCTGGCCCATGAGATGGGCTAGGCAGGCTGCGATCAGCCATGGGGCTCATCTTTTACTTCACAGCACGCCTGAGCTGGGCAACTCTTCCATAATGTTTGCCATATCTGGGACAGGGAGTGTGACCACATAAACCTAAAGTATTTTCTGTCCGATTAATGTACCTGCACTGAGACCTCCCACTTTTACTCGTGCAGATGAAAAAATAAACGAGGGAGAATTGCTCTTTCTTATTAATAGAAAAAGATTCAAGAGGAAGAAGTAGGTAACCGAGGATACTTTGGCAATTCAGTAAAGCTTGGAGTTATGATAAGAAAATCACAATGCAGGGAAGTCCTATCTTGTTACTAACTTTTCTATTATATGAAAGCCATGAAAGAAATGAATATTGTGACGGGGTCATGACTTTGCTTATAAAACCTGCATATTAAGTTACGAGAAAGATTACTGCTGAATGCCTTGTTGTACTTTCTACCATGCTTTGCAGCCTTCTATTTTCTGATACCTCCTATAGCTGATTCTCACTTTGCCAAAATATATCAGAGGCCATACAGATCATATATAAGCAAACAATGGAATCAAGTTAAAATTAACAATTTCCTATAATGAACTAAAACACTCCATTTGCATGTTAAGTTCAGGTGTTATGTCGGGAGAGGACATACACCTTCGGGTACATTTTAAATTTTATTACCTATGAGAATGCAAATATGTAACTTCAAAGTTTCAGGAAAATGCCTGCTTTCTAAACCTTAAAGCAGTTTCATTCATGAGGTGTATATTTTGTCAAAGTATTTTCACTAGATTTGCATGAAAATTATGAAATACAAAACCAAGTTAGTACAGCAAAGAAAATGATTTCAATCACTATGGGAAATAAAAGTAACTTTTACCTAGAGCATGAGAAGAAAGGAAAAGCAAACAAGAGATTCAAACTATGGTCTCTTGATAAATTACAAAATTTGGCCTAGAGAAGATTAGCCAGAAGAGGAAAAAATATTTAAAAATTTATTCATAAAAGTTACCAATCCTAAGTCTACAGGCTGAATAAATTAAACATTCCTAATTTTTCACATCTTCATTCTAAGCTTTCCATATCAGAGCAGAATAAAAATTGTAAGTTGGTTCTTTGAACCAAGCAGTGGCACAAGTTGCTAATTCTGAACTCGATCCAGCAGAAATCATCAGACTCATCAAAGTCCTTTGAGCTGTGCTATTTACACTATGTGAAGAATCACCCCTGCGTTACTTCCCTCTATATATTAGTTTATAGCTATGCTTATTTCGGATCACACCAACCCTGTCTGTATTCTGCTACGAGTATTCAAACTGATGAAGTAATCTGATGTTCATGCCTCAGTCAAAACAGCATTTCAGAACTGAGGTTGTAGGACAACAAACTGAGGTAAATAGTTTAGCACTCAATTGAAAACCTTCAGCCAGGTACATATCTCACCTAGCATCTTATTCATATCTGGAGAAAAATACAATTCCAGATTTAAAAGTAGATGGCCTTTCTCTTCCTTCTCATGTACATGCACATGCATGCACAATTTTAAGCACAGCAAAACATGATAAGAGAACTAGACGATGACTACCATCTTCCTATCTTAGAGCACCAGCAAGCTGGAAGGAACTGATAGCAAAATATAAAACAGGTTAATTCCTAAACCAACTACCTATTCAGTAATATTTTGATTACAAATAGACATTTTAAAGAGTCTTCTCTTTCATTTCTGTTTGAGTATAAGGAAGACAGAAGTACATTGCTATTTTTGTTAATTTGGCTGATCACCTTGTAAGCAATGAATGGAGAAGAGGTATAATTCCTTCAAGGATTTAAATAATCTATTTATTTAACAGCCAAAGTTAGATCCAGGTAAATAATTTTTTTTTATTTTTGATCTAACCACCAGGAAGCTTCCTTCATCCAGTATTTTTTGTCTGGCTATATAACAAAATAGTTTTACATTGCTGGACAGAGTATTAATATATTAAGACATAATTTTCTAACACCATTTCTTTTTTCTCTCATAAGACCAAAAAAGACTCACTTTACTTGTTTCCTTCATTGTTTTCTGTTAACTTTTTGTATTATTTTAATGACTACAGTGCACAGCCAGTATTATGTTTCTGTTTTGGCAATTGCTGTAGGAATATAGAAAAAGTTTTGTTTTTTTTTTTTTTTTTTGTCCAGATACTTCCTTATGGACCTTCCGAGAGTAGAAGAGGGATGATGATGATGATGATTCATAAAACACCTTACAAAATACATGACACAACAAGGTTTTAGGAAAATGCAAAAGAGAAAAGGAAAAAGCAGAGAGTAACTCTAGAAAACTGTCTAATTTCTTATGTTAGTAAATATGCAGCAGGAACAGCTTTATGGAGCTGAATGGTTTTGTATGGGTCAATCACAGATATAGTAGGTAAGAATAACATGAAAAAACATTGTCTTCTACCACTGAACACTTTGGAGACCAAGAGTAGCATTTATTTAATGCACGAAGAGCCACAGCCCCTTACTGAATTAGTTTTATAAAAGAGAGTATTTCCATAAAACTTGAGAGAACCATTGCTCTGTCAAGTTTATGCACTGCACAGCACAGCTGAGCACTGACAACCACGTATGACCACAATGAAAATAAATAGCAGCAGCAAAGCTGGAACTCTTGCTGCTTCTGCCACCATTGCTTTCAACCAGAGCTACTTAATCTTGGTGTAAGGGGGGGAACCCACAGGTAAGCAGGCTGAAGGCCCTCACACCTACCTCTGACTTCAATCTCATCAAGAGCAGGAGAAAGATCATTTGGGAAATGTCCATTGCAGTCAGCAAGGAATGAGGTGGTATTTGCAATGAGCAAATATAAAATACATCCAATTCCAGCATATGGATATCACTCTTAAAAAAGACACAATGTGAACCATTTCTTTAGGCAACTTCTTGACTTGTGAAATCAGCCAGAGGTACTCAAAGACACAGGAAATCATCAACCTATCTCAGGAAAGCAATTAATTTCTGTTTGCACTAAAGCAATATTTTAAGATATGTTTCCTAGAATAGTGGTACAATTTGACAAATGTCTGGCATGATATGTAAAATGTCCTGATGTGCAAGTGCTCCTTAACACAAGTCATCGCATAATTTTAGATACATGTGAAAAGAAAACACTGCACTAAGGAGATTTGATTTTATTTGATGAAATGAGCCATGGATGTTCATCAATCCAAAAGGATTGATTCATTTGCAAGGGAAGGAAACCCACAAAACTGGAGCAGCAAAGAGCTATCACATATTCAAACCACGACTCAAATATGAAAAACGTGGATGGGAGCAGCAACCTGTACTACTTTGAAGTCTAGAAACAGGCTCTACATAACTCTGCTTCCCAGCTGCACAGCGAGGCCTTTATTTTGTTTTATTTTTTTTTTGTTTTGTTTTTGCCTGCTTCTTGTTTCTCTTTTCTAGTTAGACACAGAAGCTCCTGAACTGAAGGACCACCATTATCCCACGTGCCTACACCACTCTGCTCCACCACGGTTGAAGCACTGAGGGGCCACTGGCATACAAACAGCAGGGCTGTGTATCACAGTGCGGGTGTAGTCAGCATTAGGAGGATCTCACTATGCACGTACTCCTACAACACGAGCAAGTACAGTCATTTCATGCATGAATTAAGCCTGCATGACAATCAGAAAATTTAGCTCTTCACATCTTTTAATACTATAGCTGATACTCAGTGAAAAATGACAGCAGATTTCCCCTTTCATGTGAAGTTTACATAGGAACATTAAGGAGCAATTCTTAGCATAGAGGATGGCGCATATGTATTGAAATATTTTTAAAAGCTCGCTTCTACCAAGTGGAGTTGAAGGAAGAATTTTTCATTCAATGTTTTGTAATAGCTTTTGTGTACTTATCATCATTAATATTTAAACAAACTATTTGAAAACAAGGCTATTCTTTACTGAGATGCATTAGTCCAAGACATTTACCTGCAACTAAAGTGGTAAAATATTATGAAAAAATAGCAATTACTACTATGGAACTTTAATATAACTGCAAAATTATTTAATTCACAATTTATCTTAAATGCACAGTAACTTTTAGAGCTATGAAATTAACACCAAGGTATGCATTTTATTTCCCTATAAAAGAGACGGAAAATAGATTTCTTTGGATATTTATGGAGGAGCTGAAGTGGGACTTAAGTTTTCTTAAAGAAAAACATGAAAACTCACCAAAAATTACAGGTACCTGTTCCTGAAGCCAATGCCTCAGGAAGACACTAATGAAGAGTACATCAATAGAAGTGCGAGAGCTCCCGACTGTTTGGTCGAGACCGACCCCGGGGAACTTGTGCTAATACTGGAGACTTTGGCCCCAGAATTTCTGCAGAACCAATTTGGTTTAATTGCATTCTGCACACCTAATTCCTCCCGTAAACTCCTTAACTACTGTGGAGTGCTAACTGTATCTTCCTAAACACTTACTGCACTTCAACATAGGAATCTTTGAAATTCTCTGCCTATATTTCTGTGTTTGATTACATATATTTCCTGTATTTTGGGGAAGAAATGTTTTGAAAATAAAGCCATTCCAAACATAAGTTTTTAATTTTGGTAGAAGAACCGTGAGACTATCAAACTGAATATGGACAGAATAGTATTACATGAAAAAAAAAAAAAGTGCACAGGGATTTTTATTTCTGGAATTTATTTAACATTCTCCTTTTGTGTTAGCTGTTTCTTAAAAAAGTAAACGGTACCATCTGTATAGACCATCTGAACTGAACTGGCCCTGAACAGGAACATGAACAGAATGAACCTACAGATAATCCACAGCACTTTGTCAAGCCTGATGGTAGCTAATTTACTTCCAGATAATATGGACAGGCAATTATTACCAGAAAACTTTAATGAATAAAAATTGAGAAGAATTCTGTTACTTCTGCAAACATTCCTTTCTACAAGAACTCAGTCCAAAGCAAAGTTATCAGCAATACAAAATGATAAAGAAACAAGTCATAGGGGTTGATTCTGAAACCAACATCTGTTTTCCCAGTCCTGTCAAAATCGTTTACCATTATTTAGTGTGAAGTTTGGCTTGCACATTAGTAGAGCCTATGATACAGAGTATCAGTATATGCCTATGAGAATTGCATACACTGCACAGCCATCTCCAGTGTGCCTGCGCGTCCAGTCCCACAAATGCTGCCAGTTCTCCATATGCTACCAATAGCAGCAAATAACAATCAAAGAGAGGCAGATGAAGAATAATTAAGTTTAGGGAATGGGGCAAGAGACCGAAGAAGATCATCACACATCAAGACATCCCTGAGGAGATCTTGGTTTGTGTGCTTTGGTTTCATGCTCTCTTGGTCCACAAAGCTCCGTCTCCTCCTCCCCTCTGCTAGCACCCGGCCTTTGGGTGCTCCGTCCCCCCACAAGGGCTGGTGGCATGAAGGGAAGTCAGCGGTATGATTCTACATCCTAATTTCCTCCAAATGCTCAGCTGCTGCTGCACAACCAGCCTGTGCAGTTCTGGAGCTTGTCTGCCCCGCAGGGAAGTCAGGATAACTCGATTTGCTCCTGTCAAGGAGACGGGTGCCAAGCCAAGAGATTTGCTTCTGCCGAGCCCTTGGCACTGAAATCAAGCCTGCGGTTCTGTCATGCCCTTTCTGTTGCTTGGATTCACAAGGAAAGTCTGTAGGACTGCTTCCTCTCCCTGCACAACTAAACCATACCACCGTGGGAGGCTTGAACTGTGTTTTTAAACAGGCTCCCTGCTGTTCCATGTCACATTCTTTCTTCTTCTCCTTCCACAGCAATTTCATATATATTACATTCTAAAACAAAGGGCAAACTCCAAAAATGAGCATCCTACACACAATTTTCCGATGTTCATGGCCAATTTGCCGTGTTCTGCTGTGAATTCCACAACAATGAATTCAGAAAGTATTAATATTGCATTTGATCCCTCCTCCTTTTTCCCTTGTACCCATCAATGCTTGTGTTGCACAATATGCGAAACAAAACAGGGGGGTCTTCAAGTTCCAAAATGTTACTGCTTATGCATTTTTACATGAATTAAATTAATCCTGCTATAATGATCAGCTGACTTTAAGAAAAAAAATAAATACAATTTTAGGAGGGTAACTGATATTACTACAAAGGGAACACCAATTAATGTATTTAGTCATGTCCTGGGGAGTGATCCAATGCAGAATTTAGATTTATTTATGCTTAATTCTCATTTTAAAATTGTGAATCTTTTTAGTAATGTAAAATAAGCAACATGTTAAATTATCTGCTAGCCTTACACTAAGAATTACAATGTATTTTCATACAGTGAGGTGCTTCACAAGAGAGAATTAATGCTAATCATAAAGGTACGAAAAAGTTAAAATCATAGGATCTCTTTGTCTGTTAGTTCCTTATTGCTAAATGCATACATATGGTTGTGTATATATATGTATATATATATAAAATTGGAAGCAGTGAAATAAAGATTTTCTTTGATTTAATTTCAAGAAAAATGTCAAACGCAAAGACTCATCTTCTATCCTTTCCTAGACATCAAAGCTATTTTCAACAGAAGGGTCTCTGCTCAGCCAAAAATATAGTCTGTTTCCATACTGCAGCTGAAGTCTGCAAAAGCTCAGAGAGAAAGAGGAAAAAAAAAATCAGTTTTCATGGCCATGTACCAATTTCTACAGGATGAAAGATGAAAGCATTTTTGGTTGAATCAGCCAGTATCTTTTAATTAGGAAAAGCGTTTCCAAAAGTGTCTAGCTGTCTCTAAGAACACAAGTCTCGGTCACTGACTTCAATTTTCGAACAAAAATTATACTATGACTTAGCGACATCTTTCACAGAAATGGGTCAATTTTTCTTTCATAAAAAATGCACAAAAACCTGACTTTCAAGTCATTTGGCCTTTTATTATAATATATTACATCCCATGCACCGTCTTGATGACATTTACTGTTTCTCATGCCGGATCCCACAGTATATACAAGTTGTCTGAAGTTCAAGGAGAGCAATCATTAAAATTTGACATTTATGTCAATGTGTACACAGGGAGTTTACCTTTTCATTAGCTGCACATATATATATATAATTTTTATTTTTTTTTTTCTGGTGGAAGATGCTGGATATGAAGTCATGAAAGACTTGGAGTGATTTTGTGTGATCCCAATTGAGACTAATGGGCAATTCTATATGATTGCAATTGAGATTACTGGGTAAAGGAATTGATTAAAGATTTTTTTGCTGTTGTTATTTGCTGAGTTGTCAGGAGGTGTTGAGTCATGCTGTGAGAAGTTTGAGTGCTGAACCTTCTGCTGTCATATACAGAAAAGTCATGTTATATTACACAGCACGCAAAACCATGTTAAAAAAAAAAAAATCTTTGTACATATCATGGTAGTTTGATAAACAAAACTTATCAACTTCACAACTCTGGTTCTCCTTCCAATTGTATGCTATTTTTGATGCCTGATAAGCTCAGTTTTTCACAGTGCACAAGTCCTAGCAGATGTCTTTCTCCAGATGAGCAAAGTGACTGGAATACAGTAATGATGTATGTGTTGTCAGCCAAGATTTAATAGGTCTTTCTTTTAGTTATGACCTGTTTCTTAAACTCCTGAAAACAAACTGCATGTGTTACAGGTTTTCCTTGCTTGGCCAGGGCAAAACAGTCCAGAAAACTTCTGCCTCTTAACTCATCCCAAAATACTTCTATAATTGCATTGTGATTTACTGAGGAGACAAAGACTGATGGTTACGCAACATCCAGTATCAGCTTGCAGACCCAAGGGAACGGTTTTTCTGCCTGGCCATGGTACACTCAGCATGAAGATGACTGCAGGAAGTTTTGCAGTGACTTTTACATTTAACCAGCTTAGCACAGATCAAACAGTGAAGCCAAAATGCCACAGAGGGGTCTTGGCTGGCACACAGCTGGGCTTCCCATTGGGCTCTTAGGAGGGAAAAACAGAGCCACTTGGAGGAAAAAAAAAAATAATAAAAAAAAATGGTTGCCTGTGGCTCATGTGGCTGTGAAGGCTGATAGTGACTCCTCATGGGCTATATGGAGAAATCACCTGGAAGAAAAGCATCCTGACCTCCAAAGCCTGGCACAAAGGAGTCTGGGGATGGATGAGAACAAGGTTACCCATGCTCCATTTAGAAATTCTTCCTGCAGGAGCCCAGCCCACCTGGCAATATCTAGCCAAATCTTTTGCATTAGTTCTTACTTGGTCTAACTCTAATCTTGTTCTTTAATCCTGTGATTAGAAGATAGGCTAGGAACTCCAGGACCTTAGGAAGAATTTTCTAAAATGATCTCTGTGCTCAGTGGAGGTAGTGAGCATTATACTTGTGAATTTTCTCAGCAACATGAGCACAACCAGCTCTCTCCTGTTACATTAAAGGCAAGACCATGCCATGCAAAAAATGGACACATATTTGAGAGGAGGAGGAGAATCAAAGATCTAAGTGTATTCAGGAGCCCACATTCAGTAGTTCTTATTCAAGGTCATTTAAGAAGGTGAGTTTGTCTTATACAAGTGGATTCATGATAAGCAATCAAATAATTGTTCTTATATAGCCAGTATTCCTTGCCTGCAACCTTGGTTAGCTGAGACTTGATATCAGGGGCCAAAATCCACCTTTCCAGGAATAGTTCCAGAAGAAGTTATTTCAATATGACTTCTTAAGGAGCAAAATACTACATAATGTGAACAAGAGTGGAAGGAACTGGCTGAATCAGTCCAATAGGTAGTATTAGGCAAAACTTACAAAATGACAGGTGTTTTACTTTAGAGCTTTTCTATGTATTGTTAATATCTTTACTTAAGAAAGAGAACATCAATTAGGTAATTTTCATCTGAGCTCTCTGCTTTTATTATATATGGCATATAATAAAAGCTTGTACAAATTACAGAAGACTTTTAAGCCAGCAAACTAGAGAATATAATATAAATAAGACCCATTAATTTTAATCTCTGCAGAAAACGTAAGAAGGAAAACTACTCAATCAACATAAAGAGGAAATTCATACCTTCTAAAATCTTCTAAAAATGAGAATTTTTTCCAATTAGATCAGTACAAGTATCCTCTACATCTCCATTCTTAGTGTCTATAATGTTAATCATTTGGATGCTTAATAATAATAATAATAAAATATTTTTTCTCTATTTTGTTATTAATCTGATTACCTCAGGAGTGAGAGGTCCTTGATAAGAATATTTCAATCCCCAATATGGCCATCCACAATAAAATTCCATGAAGGTATAATTTGGGCCAAAGTACCGTGCCCTTCCATGTTTTTCCATCTCTCTCTTTAGAAATAAACAATCTAACTTTAAATATCTTTATTTAAATATCTATGTTGCATCTATTGTTGAAATAGTTGTTCTGATAGTTCTTTTGCATTAGTAAGTATACATAATTATTACCGTGCATGTAAAACAAGAGACTTTAAAAGCTGCCCAAAACAGGGTGTGGGGTGCGTGTGTGGGGAGTCAAAGTTAAAAATTTTGTGGCTGCAGGTAAAGGTTTCACTTTGCTCACTTTCCCTGTGCTCCTTTTACTAACCAGCGTGCAGCTTCTAACACTCTGCTGACAGCCACATTTTAGATTTCTATAAATCTTTTAAAGACAATTACTGAATTTACCCAATGAGCTAGACTAGGAGCATCCTAATAGGAGTGTGAAAGGCTAACAAGCTGGAAGCCTTTGAGGTGGCATCAGTGTCTCACATCTCTTGATGTCAGTGAGTTGATAATATTGTTACTAGTTCAAGGAGGCACGCACCCATGGTTTCTCCTTTCAGGCATTCCCTTCAACTAAGGCTAGATAGTTAAGGTCTTGTATTTCAGACACAGTAAGTGGGCTGAAATGCCAGAATTCACTCCCAGGGAACTTCATAAACAAGGGGGTTTTGTGTTGCAAGGAGGACTGAGCCGTTAGCTGTAGGGAAAATTGTCTCATTCCCAACTCACCTATAATTTTTTTATAAAGCAAATGCCATCTCCAGCCTCCTTACCCCTATAATCTAAGCAAGGTGTTGATGAAAAGACAAAAGTTCTTTTAAAGTCTATTCTTGGAAACATCAAGAATGATGCAGATGTTACTTGGTCATGTATGGTCTGACAATCCTCAGTTGAGAGAAAAGACATCCACTCCATGTTCAGCCCAGGAAACCACTCAAGTCTGTGAAAACCATCCAAAATTTAACTTCTCAGAGCTGACAGCCTCCCAGCACAGGAGCGGAGTCAGCCAGCCTCACTCCTTGCCAGGCTGAACCTCCCTTTCTGCATTGCCTCACTGACATCAGTGGGATTATTTCAGCTGCGGGTATAACTTGCTGGGAGCCAAAACAGCAGAACTTAACACGGAGCTCTGCTAATAATTGTAACAACAGTTAATAATTAACCCAGCAGTTTCTGCGGTCAGTAAAACTGTGAATGTGTCCACTGTCAAAAAGAAATAGTGCATGTCACCACCACCACCATCAGCCATTAAGAGTTAGAAACACACAGCTATATGAGAATTCAGGGCAGCAAGTAGAGACTATATAGTTGACTTTGTGAGTACCTTTTGCATAAACTCTGCCTACTGAAATTGGATGTAAACAAAGATACCTATCCTGGTATCTTGTATAGAAAACAACTAGCACTGTGCAAAGGGCTAGATTGATTCAGAGCAAAGAGTGCCACCTACAGAATTACTAGCAACATTTCCTTCAATACACTAGGTCCCTTTCCACTTGCAGACCATCTACTTCGATGTTTATTTAGCACTGTCTGTGAGATCAAATCCAAGCTGCAGTGCTCTCAGAACCAGTAAATTAACTGGAAAGTAAAGTAATATAAGAGAAAAGCTGTGAAATGAAAAGAAATGTTTTTAAAAAATTGCTAATACTACAAGAAATAATCTTATGACTTCAGAACAAATCTGGTTTGGAAGTATAGTCTTCCCATGTGCTTGACATAGCAATACAACACATTTAACGTAGAAAATCTGCAAGACACGGCACCAGAAGAAAACCTCAGAAGGACTGCAACTATGATTTTAGTTTCATAAGGGCACACGGGATTACAAGATCTCAATGAAAGGAAGCACAGAAGTTAAAATCTATGCATTTCTTCCTATTCTGCCTCCATTAGCAGAAGACCAGAAATATGCTGTGCAGTAAGGCTAACTGGATGGCAGCTTTCTCAGTAACTAGCGGCTAGTCGGCAGTTCAGAAACAGATGGTAGGTTAAATCGTCTCAGCTGGTAGGAGTTTTTGCTTTGGTCTTTTCCACTTCCCTTTAGACTAATACATGACCATATTGTGGCAGGAAGATTTTAAGTAGTAGTCAAAAAGTACAACAGGCGGCCCTTATCCACATGCAAATATTTCCCTATCTAGCCCATAAACTGCTGTCGTCCATTTAATGATGACTGTAGAGATAATACGAATTACGTGCCTGGACTGTGAGCTCCAAATTCTGTTAACAAATATGGTTGTTCTGGGGGTGGTAATACTCAGGTACTGGGTCTAAAATAAACAAGGAGAGCAGGGCACGATGGCAGGGGAGAGAGACAAAAAAAATAAATAATAGATCTTTCCTTTTGCATCCAATATTTGTAAAAAGTTTTAAGAACATTTTTTTGTGCATGTGTCATATGGCTTGTGTATCCTGAAAAATCGGACTATTTGGGGCTGAACCTCCTCAGTCTGCTCAGCTACTAGTCTGCCAAGGTCTGAGCCAGTAACATATTGCAAGAGCCAGTGCAGTAATTATACAATCTGATCTCTGCATGCTACCAAAATAAACTCATAGCTAATGATGGCAGTGCTACCACCATTTAGCAGGTTGAAGATGTGTGCCATATTTAATGCCTCCTCATGAGATCGGTTTCCTAATCTGAAAGAGATTTAAGACACTTAGAGAGAAACGTGCAGCTACTCCTTTCGGCTGTTTTCAAACAACTCCTGGCCACACTGGGCCTCTGCTCTATCCTTCAAATAAACAGAAAAGCTGCTTTCACAGCTCGTCTCCAGATACAAAATTACTTTCATGGTGGCTGAGCGCTCTCTGCTATCCAAATTTCTCACAGAAAGCATTGCTTTCATTTTCTTGTGCTACTGAGCTGAACAAAGATAAAAGGAGTCAAATCAAGATTATTGATTTAATGTTATCATTTCTCATTCTTTCTCCTCCTTAGGAGCATTGTTGTGTATTTTATACCAACATATGCAGAGGCAGCAATGCCGTGAACAAGTCAGCTTTGTGACTGCTTGCAGGCTTGAGTTATCTGCAGCTACCTGTGCCATACGCTGTACTGAGGAATTAGTGATTTGGAAAATTATCCAATCCATACTATCAAATCAAGGGGAAGATCTACTGTTTGCAATTACTTGCTCAGAGTTTGATGCTTCTCCTCCTTGCATGTGATAAAATTCAGCTAGTGAACTACAGAACTGGCCCTTTGCAAGTAAGAGTTCATCTGGCTTTATAAGTATATTCTCAATGCCGTAAACTCAGATAGAATTATTGCTAGGAGATAATTGTAATGCTTTTTTCCTCTCAAGTTGAAGTTAGGTTGTACAATTGAGAAATTATAGTTCCATCCCCATTCCTGCCATGTGTATAAACCCAAACAAATAAGAAAATTAGAAATGCAGTGTTGCAAAAGATAATGTCCTCCATGATTGTCAATGATAACAAGAAAATAGCAGTTTTCTCACTTTTCCTGTAGATGCCTCATGGGGCAACCTCTCAAGATTCGGAATGCAAGCAGGCTTGAGACCTCACCAATGCCTTTCTAACAGTGCCATTAACATGGGTTCATTAAATATTTCCGTGAAGGACAGGAAAATAAGACCCTGTCCCCAACTAGAGATTTTGATTTTATCCTTTCTGGACCCAGAATCTTGATAAAATCCTGGTATAGCTGATGTCTCAACATCTGTGAAATGCAAAACACTGCAAGTGTTGAAAGTAGCCTCAATAACTGAAGACATTTTTCCTGAAAGAGAGAAAGAGAGAAAGAGAGAAAGAGAGAGAGAGTGAAAGAGAGAAAGAAACAGCGAAAGAGTGAGCAAAAGAAAGAAAAAAGTAAGAAGAAAGAAAGAAAGAAAGAAAGAAGGAAGGAAAGAAAGAAAGAAAGAAAGAAAGAGAAAGAAAGAAAGAAAGAAAGAAAGAAAGAAAGAAAGAAAGAAAAAGAAAGAAAGAAAGAAAAGAAAAAAGAAGGAAGGAAGGAAGGAAGGAAGGAAGGAAGGAAGGAAGGAAGGAAGGAAGGAAGGAAAGAAAAAGAAAGAAAGAAAGAAAGAAAGAAAGAAAGAAAGAAAGAAAGAAAGAAAGAAAGAAAGAAAGAAAAAGAGAAAGAAAGAAAGAAAAAGAAAGAAAGAATAAGAAGTAAAGAAAAGAAATCACATAATCACAAGACTTTGAAAACTAAGGACAGTGAAAGCAGTACTTTATGAATGTAGACTATTTTTCAATGTTTTGGAAACAGTTGGATGCGTTTAAGTTTCAGGAAGGCAGACTTTACATTTGTATTACTAAGTACACAACTCATGCTTTAGCATGTATTTTATGACAGATTGGGAATAGAAACAGGCTAACACGGTTCCCCGCTTAGGACAGACACCTCAGGCTGTGGTGAAACATGACCTTTATAGATATCTAGCAAAAAACATTTAAGAAGCAGATATAACATCATGACCTTTTTAGATATATAGCACAAAACATCTAAGGGGAAAATCCTGCCCCTCTTCCATTCTGCCAGAGAAGCCAGGGACATAGAGAACTGCTCAGGGGGCTTGTGGTGATATTGGGAGTTGCAGGTTTTACTAAATCTCCAAATTCCAGTAACAGCAGGACTGATTACACCCAATTTTGCCACCTATGTGTCTGTTTTTTATGCCCTGTCTATAGTTGCTGGAGGCAGGCAGACAGCTCCAGAAGTGGGGTTTAAAATAAATGTCTAAACCAGAGTATATGACTTGTAAAACAGAATATCTGAATTGTTCTTTGGAGGTACTTCCAACGCACTGACTACAGAGGGACTACTAGTTACTAACTAGAGTTAACTCAGATGGCCTGCACCTCAAGGGATGGCACTATTATCATACCTTCTGGTGACCAGAGGCTGTTTATATTTCTCTAGTATGCAGGAGAGCTTGCATTTTAATGGAATTGATAAAGGACACAAGACTTCCTCAATCAAACAGTAGCCAAGGGTTAGCATTATTTTTCTGCTGTTGCTACATCAAATACTTTTGGTTCTTAATGGAAAATAATTTTGTAAAAATGGAATTACTTCTCTGTCACATATTTTTGTTTCCTTTCTCCCATTGTAACGGCATAAAAAGCAAGTGAGAGTGTATTCTTTCTTGTAAGTCTGAGAAATTAAAGATGGGAATCCTAGGAAGTACCAGTGATGCTTAAAAAAAATTAGGAGGGTATCAAAAGGCTTGATGGAGAAAGCATAAGATGAGAACAAATCTTTAATGGCAAGATCCAATAGGTCAGTTAAGTTGGATGAAAATTATTTAAAATTTGGAAGTAAAGTGTTTGGTAGAGATACAATGAAACTATAAACTACAACCAAAAAGAGGAAAATCTGAGACCCTAAAATGATTTTGAAGTGAAAGCCAAATAAAAGATACTTGGAGGATATGAGAATGAGGAGAATGATAATATATATATATATATATATATATATATATAGCTCAAGACTACCAAAAGTTAACGTAGCAGTGAAGCAAAGGAAAGGTCCATCTGAGAAGTCAACTGATCCTTTGCCTCAGTGAAAGAGGAGACTTGTGCTCCTTCCAGCAGTTAAGATGAAATACTGTCAAAATGGAGGTGCCAGGCATTCTGGAAGAAATAGCAAGCATCCAAAGCTTCTGAAAAAGGTCATCTTCAAGTTATTTGAAATGTTTATAAAATGCACTCTGCTGCTTCTAATCCATGCAGCACACCACAGCTATATTTAAAATCAATCCAGAGCTATAGAATCACTCCAGTCAATTACTGACCAGTGGATGTAAGTGACAGTTCAAATAAAAAACAAAACACTTGGAAGATGATGATAATAAAGGGGTTAATCAGCACCGTTTCTATGAAGAAACGCCACGTCTTGTCTGCTAGAATATAGCTCTATGTTTTACTTTCTAGTAAAGCTGTCTTCAATAGCCCACCCCCATGGTTTCTACTCTTTTGACATATTTTGTAATACCCTTACAACCATTGCACTAATACAGCTGTTGGAGAATTAGTATGTCAGTTAGATCAGAAGCAAAAAGACACCACCCCCCCCACACACACACACAAAGAAAATTTCAACATGATATTGTATAATAAATTTTAAAATCACCTCATATAACCCTGCTCCACAAACTGTTGTGTTCACTACAGAGGAATTGGTGATAGTGGCATAAAACAAAAAACAAGCAAGATGTTAAGTTTGGTTTTGTGCTGAAAAAAGCACGTCTTAGAAACTTTATGATATGTTGACAAAGTAATGAGAAAAAAAAGAACCTTTTGACATACTTTATTCAGATTGCCAAAATAATTTTTAAGGTCCCTTATAAGAGACAAGTATAGGTAAAGAGTTATAAAGTAAAGAAGAAAACTGCCCCAGATCAAAAATAAAATAAAATAAAATAAAATAAAATAAAATAAAATAAAATAAAATAAAGTAAAAATAAAATAAAATAAAATAAAATAAAATAAAATAAAATAAAATAAAATAAAATAAAATAAAATAAGTAAAAATTAAATAGTGGTCAGAAGAGAAAAACAACAAAGAATAAGATTAAATGGTGCATTTTTATCATAGTGAAAAGATAATGATAGGGCATCTCACAGTTACTTTCTAGGTCCCTAGCTGTTTAATAGATTCATTAACAATTTAGAAAGGGATGGTCTGTAGGTAGGCAGCAAAACTGGTACATAGTAATTTTTCAGGTTATTCAGGACAGAGAGTACAGGGAGTTCAGAGTTTTGACATAATATAGGTTTGACTATTTTTTGACAATTCCGTATTAAGTTTTCAGTAACTAATATATTCTTAAAACCATCAGTCTTCTCAATATAGTATGCAATAGTTTTATCATCACACAATTCTTTATGAACTAGAAAATATTTTGATTTCACCAGATAAGCCTACAAGTTACACATATTAGTTGTATTTTTTATTTTCTCTCCTCCTCTTTTCTTTCAGAAAATCTCCCAGAAAACAATGTAGAGTTTAGCAACAACACTAATTAAGATATCAAAATCAAATATCAAGAAACTCCAGAAACTCCAGGCTTAATCCAATAATGTAGATTCATCAATGCTGAACTTATGGATTCTTTCTATTTTTCCTTTGCCCTTTAAACACTAACTCCCCTATCCTCTTTTTCTGACAAAGGAAAGAAAATATAGTTTTTAAATTTTTTCATTTTTTTCATTCTTTTTCATTCTCTCAAATATTGCATACAAGCAACAACAACCTTATTTTTAAGTAAAATCAAAAATAATCATCAAAATGATCCTGTTCTTACCAGATTTCTAAGACACCTTTAAACTTTTATATTTAGTAACACTTAGAAGTTTATTTTTGAGGAAATATCCACAAAAGTTTGCTTTTACAATGCAAGGTTTGTGAGATTCATCTGCCTTTCCATCTTGCGTGAACACACAGACTTTATAATATATCTTCTAATTTCTTTGTCCCTCACAGCCCTAAGAACAGAAAAATTGTCAAGTTCTTGAAATCAGCACAGCAGCCTTACCCTGTGTACAAGTGTGGAATCATAAGGCTGTTTCTTAAGGTCAGTGCAGCTTATGGTAATGAATATGGAAAGGTTACTATTGTTGTCTTTTGTTGATTTCTCCTCAAAAAATGCAAAGAACAAAAAGGTCACTAAGCAATGTTTCTAAGCTACTTTGGAATTTACTAATCTATCACTGAAGAAAATAAAAAAGGGTTAATAAAATATATTGTAGACACAGAAAATCAGATTAGAGGTGGCATTTCACTGTGAAACCTTCTTTAGACAGAGAAAAAATAACCCAAAAATCAGAAAGGAAAGCTACTTTCAGACTTTGATCACTAAATAAATATTTACAAACCGAATAAGGCTTTTTAAAGTACAATGCTGGAGTACTATAAGACGTCACTGAGAAACACATCTGTGACAGTGGAGCTGACATCTAATACCATAATGCATGCTAGATGCAACAATTTTTTTGAAAACTGTACTTGTCCAGATCAGTGAAAGAAGTTACTGTATATTGAGTTTTATAGACCCAGCCTCTACTGGAAGGTGACAATGTAATGGCAAGAAGAGACTGTAGCATTACACACTAAATTGCCAATAGAGAGATTTTGCACTCTGCCTCCAAGGAGGATGTAAACTTGCATTGTCAAGCTTGAATATCAAAAGGTTTCAATTAGAGGAACTTTGAAATGAGAGAAGGAGAAACCCAATTGAAGGCAGTCTAGATTGACAGGCTAGCAAAGGGACAAAGGGACCAGGACTCTGCAAAGCACGTCTAAAGGCACTGCTCATTTTTGCATCCAGGTTGGAGAAAACTTAGATGGTTAAAAAACAGGTCTCTCTGCTCTGATATGCTTTTTTCCTAAATAAATGATGGATGGCTTTCAAGTCGTTATTTGGTTCCTGCCAGTGTCTCAAAGTGAACACATCAAGGCCTGCAAATAAGTCAGATCGACAGCAGAAGCCCCTGTTGATATCTCGGAGCTGTAAGGTGCACTTTAGGAGCTATCTGAAATAGTGTGAATAAAAGGTAGAATTTAACCATGCAAAATTAGTAAGCGACTAATTGTGCTTCTATATATAGTATATATATATGTCAACAGAATATGCACAGCATAGATTCTGAATTATTGCATATATTTATACTTCTGTTGTATTCTCAAGTTGTGTGGCCATTTAGCTTTGCAATAGCTTGCCTACATATATGTTCTGTCAATGACAGAGTGGAATAAGCAGCATAATCTTGACATTTTGGCATTACTCTTCATCTATCTTGTCTTCTGTGGCCATTACTATATTATTTAAAATGCCAAATGTTCAGACTGTATAGATAAGGCAAATTCCATGAATTTTAATGGGAATATTTTATACCTTAAACTCAAAATAGTTCTCTTGCTTGAATGGAGGATCAGCTTTGAAAATAACTGCACAAACAGTAACATCGTTGAATTGAGCCATTTGGTAGAATAAGTTTTTAATGATGGAGAACATATAAGTATTTTCATGAAGCAGCCCTTTGACTGTTTTAGGATGGGTTAATCTATTTTAGAAATTCTAAAACTCATAAAACAATGTAAGTTTTCTATGTAATGGCTGATGTTGCAGGATTTATGTGATCATTTGTTCATATTATGTTGAAAAATAGAGATTACAGAATTAAGGAACATAATTAGCCATGTTGCACTGGAAATAAGCACCACTAATTTATCCATTTTCTATTATAGAGAATGACATGTTTAACAAAAGGATATTTAAATAGAATTTTTAAATGGTAGGACAATTTTCTCATGCTGCACTTATTCTTTTGTGTGTGTGTCTATATAGGCAAAGACTTGAGAGTGAATTTGCTTCTCAAGCAAAATTTGTATTGAAACCACACATGATGTTATGTACAGATGAAGTGTACTGAGAACAAATGAATTTCAGGTCTCATCTGAATTTTCATTTCAGTATATATGTCAAATGCTTTGCCTGGTTTCGATAAAGGTCAAGAAAACACAGAGATTTTTGTTTTATCTTAAGAGTTTTTGTAAAGCCAGGAAAATGTAGGTGGCATGTTTTGGAAATGAGTTTCTTTTGAAATTCTCTACAGTGGTCAATTCAATTCCTGAAAATATAGTTTAAATGTTGGAAAATGTATTCTACACTGATAGAGCCTTAACTACTCCTTTGTACTGCAAAGAGGAATCAGCACAAACTGAAGAACATGACACGGTCTGACATGAACTGTTACAGAGTAATGGAGAAGGTACTTAGCATAGCAGTTTTACACAAGGAGAAAAGTGAAATAAAATAATTATTTGTCCTTTTCCTCAGTAATAGGGTCCTCCAAAGTCTCTGTGGAAACTTAGCTGTGGAAGTGCGCTAATTACTTCAATAGTTTAAAGTTAACCACATGCAGAAGAATGACGCTTTAGGAAATGTAGCCCTCCTTATCAGTAAATAGTACCTTTAAGTATTGGAACCAAGAAATGTGTAATATTTATTTATTTTCCTATTACTTCAGAAGCTATTATATTTGGCAAGGTATTTATAAAAAAAATATAAAATTGAATAAGTACAAGACTAAACTGAAGATCAGACACATTCCAAAAAGATTCCCTTCAGTTTAACTTCTGCATCTGTCTCAAATTATTATGGGACATATCAGTTTTCTTTTTTTCTGGAACAATTACGAGGTTGATACCTGTGTTATTTACCTGCTTTCAGGGTGTTGTAATGATTGGCTAACTCACCCTTGGACAGAAAGGCAGCAGAAAACCCGTGCATTAGCTGGACAAAATCAGTAAAGCACTCTGTAACTGATGATGATAATGACTCAACAGTGATTCACCACCACAAGTTATCAAGGTAGCCAGGGATGAAAAACTACTTGAGTACTCCTGTAAGAAAGCAGTCATAATGCCTTTTCACTCACTATGGGTAAAATAAAAAAGATACATTATTTTGTGTCGTATGTGCTGGAAAAAAAAAAAAAGGTGTAAAATATAGCAAAAATTACCTAATCTCCTTTTACACATTGTTTGCATCTACAAATAAACTGGGTTGAAAGTTAGGTATAGAAAAGTTGCTCTAATTATATTTCAAGAAACAATTACCATCATCATAACCAAAGTGAATAATAAATGGAATGACTTAATTTCAATGACGATATCAGTCTACCAAGCATAAACAAAAATAGATCAATTTTTTCGTATATCATTAAGATGACAGGCCATATCAAGCACAAATTATTCAGGCAGTCCAGATTTTTTTTTCCTCCCACAATAATATAGAATTCTTTAAAAAATGGAACAGTTTGTACGGACATGTCAACATATACATGCACAAGAATAACAAATTTGACATAAATTCTTACACAGAAATGTTTCTTTATGTGAGTATATCAGACGTGAACAAGGAAAAAAAAAGAATTTTGTGAATTTGAAATATATATATTTTTTTTAAATTAGGATGGAAACTTAAAAAGTTTGGAATGTTCTGTAAAAGCAACTTCAATAAAATATTTTGTATCAGACCAAAGACTATGTTTCCATTCTGATATATTTTATTTACCTTCTATAAAAATGTAAGGTTGGAATTTCAATAAATTTTCAATGTATTTTGATGCCAGAATCCTTATATATTAAAAAAAAAGAAGTCAAACTATTGTTGGTTTGATTAACATTAGTCTAAGTATGTAAAGCAATATAGACATGGTACATTCATACCTTTTAGAGTCAGATACTAAGGAAAGATTGTCTTACTGAGACAGAATATACATGTTAGAAAACTGTAAATAGCAGCGATATTCATATAAATCCTTTTCTAGTTCGAGGGACAAAATTCAGCTTTCCATTTCTGCTCCTTTATCTCTTTTAAAGTGCAAATAATACATTTCCTATAACCATGCTTTTCAAGCAGAAAACAGCCAATGGATTGTGGGTTTTGTTGCTGTTGTTGTTTTTAAAGGAGCTTTTTCAGAGAAAACCATAACTAAGAGAAATGGAACAATTTAGAACTTTGTCCTCCCTCACTGAAGATTTTCAATTGACTTTACTGGCATTGGGATTAGTGCCTTAAAGAGGATGTAGAAATTAGGTTTGAACAGCCTACTAAGTAGCCCTATCTGTACTCCTTGACCAGATACAAAGCTGATCATTAATAAGCTGGTAATTTAGGGGAAAAAAATCAGGGTTCTCAAGCACTTTTCAGAACTAGACTGGAGCACTGCATTCAAGGAATAATGACAGAAAGGAAAGAATAAAACTGCAACTGCCTTTCTTCCTATAAAAAAAATCAATTTCTAGATAAACCGAGGGTCTCAGATACTCTTCACACAGGAGAACAGAAGGCATTGTCATTATTTTTTGAAATATATATGAAGATAAATGCCTTAATTGGTGAAAGAGAAGCACCTGACAGTGATTTGAAGGAGATTTTCGTTTTTGTGAACATAAGTCAACTCTTGTAAAGAAGGTCAGCAGAACTTCAAAAGGATAAAAAAAAATAAATCAGTCTAGCCTTTACTTTATGCATTTTTCTATCTCATTGAGAGAAGAATCAAAGTCCGGCATGAAAATGCCTGTTTTGTTCCAATAACACATAGCAGGGTCTCTTCCTGAAGCCCTTCCACAAATAAACAGCTTTGAATTGCAGCCACTGCTAAGTTATCACACCGCTCTGTTAGGCTGAAGAAGCTGCAGCCAACAATTTAAATCAAATTTATAAAATGCAGGGATTGGTATTTTCAAAAGAAAAGAACAGCTAATACAGATGAAAATAAAAGAAGGGTTTATATTAATCTCCAGTTTGTTTCAGTTTAAAGAACAAAGCTTGGAATGGGGAGGGGGGTCAAGCCTAGAAATGATCCATTGTGAATGCAAGGTGATTTGATACCGCACCAAATGACCAAATTTTGTCAAGGGAGGCTTGGAAAGGAATGACAAGGAGGGATTGAAAGCTCATTCCTGCAAAGGTTTAAAATAAATTCTCTGCACTAACACAGTTTGAAGATCTGATGTAAACATGTCTGCAGCTCAGCTAAGGGAACACCTGATATCTCAGTACAGGTTTCGTCCCCTTTCCCCAGAAAGCTGGTGGCATAACACCGTGGGAGAGGTGCAGCAGGAGATGAGCGCCTGCAGGACCACAGACACAGACTGGTGCCATTCACTAAGATTTGCTGAAGATTTGAAGACCAGGCAGACTTGTAGATCTGTGGTATTTCTGACATATCTCCTACGCTGTGATAATAATAAAAGAACAAAGGAACTCGTTATAATAGGGACATAGCCCCCTGTATATTAATTATCTCATTTCCTTATTAATGGCAAGGATCAAAACTTTCAAATCAAAGATTTTTAAGTGAGGAAATAAAAGTTTGAACATCCCGGTAGACAAAAGAATTCAGACAATTCCCCTATTAAAAGCTGTCCCCTTTTATAGTCCTATACTTGCTCTGTTTCAAGATCTTCCCTGCATTCTTCTTGATGATCTTCACCATCCCCACTCACTCGAATGGTGGAGGTGGATATAGGTAGGTAGGTCATTTCTAAATTATTGCAGAGTAATTTATTTTTTTTCCTGAGTTCAGCTTCTTTTCCTTGCTTGTTTTCATCTTCTGGTCTGCTCCTCAGCTCCCAGTCTTTATTCGGTCTTCCTTTGTCGGGTGTTTCTCTGTTGGGTCTCTCAACCTTCAGAGCCTCTGTCTCCCCCATGGGAGATTCTTTCAGAAGTGCCTGCTCATGGACTGCTTGCAGGGCAGGGCAAGAGGCATGGCAGCAGCTTTCCCAGTTCTCTCTTCCAGGCAAAAAGCAGCAAACCTCAGGAAGTGGTAATGGTCCAAAGCAGAAGCCTGACCCTCTCCTGCACCTCTCCCTTCCACTCCACTCTGTGCAGCCCTTGCACCTTGAAGGCAGGAGATGCATCACTTTGGTGATGCTTTTCCCTTTGACTATACCTCAAAGCCAAGGATATTTCTTAGTTAACAATTAATTCATAAAGGCCAAAATTGTACCTGGTGGAAGTCAACATGAATATTCTGCCCAACACTGAGGTGCCATTTGGTCTGTAGGATTTGAAAACAAACCCACAATCCTCTGTATGAGTTTGACAGTTCCTATATTAATTGGCTATCGTATGGCATCCATGCATGCAATGTTGGTAATTAAGGCAGAGTCAACAGTTATACACCCCCAGATTTAAAGAAAGATTACTTGGTTAATTGGGATAGAGTTTGGTTTTGTATGCTTCTGTAGTGTTCCAATAATATTTGTGCATTACTATTGCCAAATCCAAAACTGTCAGCAAAGCAGCTACAACATTTTTTTCTTACTTAAAAGCATGTAAGAATTTTGAAAATTATCTTTTTAATTGTATCAGAAACAACCTTCTTCAGGTTTAAGAGACTGAGTCTAAATGAACTTGTTCATCAAGAAGAGGAAAGTCAGGTTTCTCGCTATTTTTCCAGGATAACACATCTTATTCAATTTCTCTTTGATTTTTCATTTTCTTTCTTTCTTTTCTTTTTTTTTTTTCTAAATCAGATTTAGATTCAAATAACCCATTATTACAGCCAAAATAGTGACAAATTCCTGCAGCTCAACAATACAAGTATTTGCAGTTTAAGGACCACAAAAACTTTACATACTGTACCTGACACACTGTATCTGTTACCAAAGATATGCATCTAAGCACTGCAAATTGTCATTTTTGGGGCAACGCATAGCAGGGAACAACAGCAAAGAAGGAAGGAAAACCACAACAGCATAAGCTACAATAATAGAGTTTAGGATGTAATCACTTAGCTGCTGTCTCTGACCACAGTGGTAGAATACTACTTTCCAGCTGAGTTTAGTCTCTGAAGGTCATTAGAGATGTGTACCAATAAACATGCACTCTGCTATCAGATTAGCAGACAAAACAGTTTCCATGGCAACCATTGGACAAGAGAGCTCGCCTGCATTCAGCATTAATTTAAAATATTTTTTTTTCCTCCCTCAGTCTCCTTGGAGTCAGTACTGTGAAACACAAGTGCTTGCAAGCTCTCTAATCTGCGGCTGTCTTTGAAAACCCATCCAATGTGTGTTGAAGCTGAGCCAATTAACGTTACGAGAATTGGGTGAATTGCAGAGAATCTGGCAAGGCTGTGTTTACCAATTAGGGTTTTTTTTATGATGCAAATGTTGCACACCATGCAGCAGGAATAAAAGCCAGCTATGCTGAATATGAAACTGTTAATTGCATTTTTCAGAGACACGGCTACAAGGTGAAACTAATCATACAAATGATAACTGGGTTTTACCACCTACAGTGCTTTGGTATTGCACTTTCACTAATCTGTATTAAAATAGCCCATAAATTTTTACAGCGAAGGAAAACGCAGACCTTAGTACACCCTTCTGAATTTTGGGGGACATAAGGAACTAGGGAAATTAGATATAGCTAAAATGGAAAGCAATCAAATTATTGTTAATAAATGCCAAACTGTTACTTTTTCTTTTTTTTAAGAAAATACACATTTGCTACAAGACAGAGAGAAGTATAATATCAAATGAAAATCCTCCTGGTAAAAGAGACTGATAAAGATGTCAATTAGTAAGAAATTTCCTTGATGAATCAGTTCTAAGGAAGATTGGGGATGAGGATGGAAGATGCTTGGATCAAAACTCCTACAGAAAATAAGATAACGTATACTTATGGAGAAGTTTACTAGACACTTTACAAACAGCAGGTCCAATATATAAAGCCCCAGGCTGATGACAGGATTTAGGCATACCTGAAGAGAGCCTAATGAAGAGGTCTAACTGGTCCAAATACATAGCATCTTTTTTAAAAAAAAATAAATAATGAAATATTATTATTTTTCTAGTATTATAAATCAGTATAGGAAAGGCAGGCAAATGAATTTGTTAACTAGACCTTCCCATAAGTTAAACCTGATATCTTCAAGGGTAAAACTCACCTCAGTTAGGGGACCTATTCATAAGAAATATATTGAAAAAGCAGTTAAATGAAATCCTTCAATAATGTTTTTGATGGTATAGCAGTATTTAGAAACAAACAGTGAAATTTTACTTGAATTGTATTTCTCCCTCAAAAATTTCTCGGTATGGAAAATGTCCAAGCAAATTTGTTGTCTACCTTATTCTCCTGTATGTGACACATCAAAGTTTAATCATTAGATAAAACAATGAGATTTCTTTTCTGATATTGCACCTCTTGAATAATTTGACAGAAAGAACACCTCAATCTGTTACACCTAACTCTACCAGTAAACCACACACACTGCCACCAACACTACCACTATCTCAGCCACTTGGATGTATGAAGTCCATTACAGATACGTAGCTAATTGTTTGCTGTGACAACTTAAACTGATGAAAAACAAAACCAGAGCCCAAGCATATTTGAGTAATTAGTTTTAGTTGTCTTCGGGTCTGATAAAGACCACAGAGTCCCAAAGCGATCAAGAAACTTAAATCAATTCTTCTTTGCTGAAACTTCATGAGAAAAAGTAGTAAGATCTTGCCTGTTCTGCAGATAATTTGCATACCTCACTTTCCCTAATTATCTCAGTCACATAGAATTAGAAATAGATCCAAAATCTCCTGTCATCAATTGGTTTGTCAAAAAATTGTCCCTATGCCTGTACTTTTGTGTTTTAGAAGACAATGCACGCATCGCGACAAACATTTGGAGAGCACAAATATTTGTTAAGCTACTGTATTTTGTGGTCAGCAATCGCATATACATGACACTTAGTAAAAGAAGAAAAGCATCAGGCAGAGAGGGGTTTCAAATGCTGCATTTAGAGAAGAGGATCAAAGTAAATGCTGCAAAGAATAACCACAACTGGAGTAATACACTAGACAACTTCAATTGAAAGTGGCATGGCTTAAAGTAACAAGATAATAGAGTTGAATAATGCAAATGACCATATCCCATGTGGGTTTGCACTACAAGAGATCCTAAAACCACAGAAAATTAGGAAAAGGCATTGAAGAGGAGATTCTTGAAGAGATTTTCCTAAAAGAATAGAGAAAATGAGGACAGCTGGGAACCTTGAATGCACAGCAGGATGAGGGGCAAGGGAATGATTTGCTCTATAATAAGAACTGAGGGAAACAGTGACAATTGTAGAAAGTGCATGAAGAAAACTAGCCAGGAATGAATGGCCCATGTGTTTCTGAACTGCACAGGCAATCAATCATCTATTTTCCAGCAAAAGACAAAATACAAATTTGAATCGCAACTGCTGCCAGAATGTGCTTAGCCCAGATCGGTACAGCATTAAGACAGCAAGAGAAACTCTGTCAGACTTGATAAAATGGTTATTAGGAAGGACTAGTTTTTGTGTGCTTTGGGAGACAGATGGGTCATGTCAGAAATGAACTGCTTCTAAATGACGTGCTTCTCTTGGTTCTTTTGTGTATTTATTTACTTGAGCTTTTCATATTCCTGGGTTGATTAATAGGACACTAAAGACATCCAATACCACTGGCATATACACCTCTGATAGCTAAAGGTTTGAATTCTGTTCAGAGTTTTCTTCTAATCAGGAATTTACTGCAGGTCTGTTCACTTCCATTGTCCCTAACGTTAAAAGATACAGATTTGTAAAATTTGTTTTGCAAGAACTTAGCAGCTACTCAAAAGTGGCCAGAAATCATTTTGATTTCTATTGTTGCAGTGTATAAATTTGAAGACCTTGGATCTTGGGCTAAAAGAGAAAGAGAAAAATTAAAGTAATCAAGATAATGATCAATGGATAACAAAACACAATTGTTACTAAGGATTATAAAGCACTGAAAAATCTGACTGATTATCTCTGCAAACAAGCCATCAGATTGCTGGAAATTGTTGGAAGTGTGGAGGCTATTAGGAAAGGATAGCTTTGCAATGAATGACAAAATTATGATCTGCTTTGTATCCCTGAAGTTGTAGAGAGATGAGCAACAAATCATCTGATTTTTGAGAAAGGAATCTCACTTTAAAATTATTTCATGAAAAATTACTTCATACCCAGTATCTGCGTATAAGGAAACTCACCCCTTTTCTATAGGATTACTTGGCAACAAAAAGCAACCAGGACAGTTAGAACATAAAGTGAATTTTACAAACTATTGGTTTGCGGTTGTAATAAGTGAGTTGCAGGACATTTCCCAACACTTAATTGATCAGGTGGGAAGCACTCATATACTCAGGTAATAAAGTCAAGGAAGTACTTTAGGCCAGAAGATCACCAAGATTAAAACTGCAATCTTTCAAAGTTCTCTCTCTTTTTTTTTTTTTTCCCAGAGATGTTTTCTGTTGCTTTTCACTTTGTTGTTGTTGTTTGTCTTTTGCAAATAGGAAAATAGAGTTTTGCATATAACTTAAAAACAACACAAACCCAGCCCTTTATAATGTAGAAATAAAAAAAAAATCCCACTGCATTCAGAATATACTTGTGGCCAACAAACACACAGAAGGATGGATGATGCCTACCTTGAAATTTGTTTGATACTAAAAAGACAAGAAAGAAGGAAGAGGGTAAGAAGAAAAATATAAAGTCATTAAAATGATAACTGGTCAAGATTTCAGGACACTGCTGATTACCCTTGAACGCGCATGGATGGGAATGCATGTCTGGGAATACACTGCTCCTTGTTCTTGATGTCAGTTAGCTCGGCTCTTACAGGTGTCAAAGAAAGGATTCAAAACCAGAAAATAATGCACCTTAAGTGATCTAGCTCAGGAAGAGTTGCCCCATCCTTTTAACGAAGTCTGAGAAAGATGTGACTAGAATACTATCTAGGACATGGATAAATCAAATTATTGTTTTCTATTGCTGGAACCCAGATGCTTCATCCTGCTCCAGAGTTTGTAATCCCAGCATAATGTATCTATACACAACGGGTAGTAGAAATGCATTCTGAGTATACTGGAAATCTGGGTTGTTGCTTCTTTATTATTTTCTACCCAGTGTTGCTACTTTTAAGATGTGATATCACAGATGACAATCTTTACTATGTTAACAGGGAACTTCTCCAAATTATTATACAGAAATGTTTTCTCCCTCCCAGGCACCATGGCGACTGCAGCACTAAAAATAAGCACTGTCTACAGAGAGATGAATGAAGATATGAACGTGGCATTCTGCAAGCCACAGCCAATAAAATCACTGAAATTTGGATGAAAATGATATGGAAAGAAAACTCACCGTCATTTTGCCAACAAGCATTTGAAATGCAAGTATCACAGAGATGGAACCACATCAGCATGAGTCAGTAGAATCATACCTGTCCTTCCACTAACTGAGACAGTTTGAACAAACTTCTACACACAGTTGATATAATTGCTCTTGACTCAGACCAGATACTATAGTGGCTGTAGGGGTTGTAGTTTCTTAAGATTACAAAATATAGCACAATATATTAATGATAAATCTAGTAAGTAAAATATCTAGACAATTTGCTCTTGCCCAAGATGAATCCCATTTCCATGCTATCTCTGCTTCTCCCAAATTCCATGGGTTAAATCTGTGCTTTCTGAGTTATAGGATTAGGTACAATATGTACCAGAGTAACTCATTTGATAAGTTATGTAGCTTCAGTAAAAACCTACTGGACATAAAATTGTTAAGAATACCTGAAGACTGTATATGTTGAGAAATATTTTTTGAACCAGGAAGTATTTAGATTTTTAATCTGACCCATGTTATTGTGTATATGTATGTACTACTAGTATCTGTAAAAATAGAGTGAAAAGGAACTGTTCTTTCTCTACAGGTCATTGAGACCTCCACAGAGAGGAGGAACAATCAAAGTCCAGGATAAGTCTGAATAGTGTATAATTTACAATACAAAGCAGTGAAGTGTTCATTAGATTTCCAAAATCATCTGCTGTACAGATTTGAGGTAATACAGGAAAATAAAATTCTGTTTTATTCCTGCAAGGCTTCCACAAGTGGAGTTTGGAAGATTCACCTACTGAATAGAAAAGCTTCAGTTTTCTGAGAAATAATAGGAAAAAGAACATTTTCACTTGTGGATTGAAAGTAAATGAAAAAAAGGTGATGCTAGAACATCCCTTAATCTGTGTTCCTAGACCTCTATTACTATTATTCCTTTCACTACTCCAAGTGGTATGGTTATCAAGTCAAAAGTAAACTGACATGCACATAATACATAAAGACCATGTCAATTTTCAAAAGTCTGAAAGGCATAAATTTTTTGGAGAGTGCAACATTAATCTCCCATCCTAGGTATATAAAGCTGTATACATAACTGCAGTGTCGCCCTGCGGTTATGGGATGATTGAGAGAAGAGATGTAGGCAATTCAGACACCGCTGTGAACACTGGGATCTAGCAGCAAACCATTGTTGGACAGAAGAGGACACACCAAGTCCAACTGGAGGCTCATTGTAGGGGTCTGCCAGCACAAGTGGTGGCAAGGCTGGTGATTTGGTTGTGTGGATTCAGTGCAACCATATGGATTCACTGGGCTGAAACAAACAGGTAAGATAACAAAGGCAAGAAAACCCATGGCCTTGCAAGAGGGACCACAGCTAATCTCAATAGTTAAGTTGGAAATGTTCAGGTGTTAGTACTGAAAGTTAATAGAAATGCTTTGGCCTAATTTTAGAAGGTGTATTGAAATATTTCAATATAATTCGCAATAAATTCAGTAAAAATACCTTGCTTAAATAAAATTGTAGCTACTGAATCTGCACGTGTTTTATGTAACATATGGATTTAGAAGTGCAAAATATGTATGATGTATGTACTGGGAATTCTCAGTATAGATTTGGGATGACCACAGTTAGCGATCTGTTATGCTGAATATAAAAACAATTTTCTTTTTAAATTCTATTCTCCTCAGAGCTATCAATGAAAGATTATTAATCTCATGGGAATGAAAGAATGGAAATATATAATGTTTAAACAGCCTACTGAAAACAGATGTAGAAAAAAAAAAGACTAAAAACTAAAAAGAAACCCTAAAGAACAAACAATTTCCTTGCACCATTTTCTTTCATCTTTCTCACTCTTTTTAAGGATTTCTTCTCAAGTAACAGCACATTGTACAGTCATGATTACTAGAGTGGTTGCTCAAGAGTTGCAAATGTATTTTCTAATAATGGTCCTGAGATTCTGAAACTAAAAACAAAAGAGATGTATGGCACTTTTACTGTACTGATTGACCTTTGTGTATGACAGAAAAATACCATTACTTTTTGAACAAATCTTAAAAAGAAATTAAGGCAACATTTCTACATTTGGACTCACAGACTTCAGTTTCTTTTTCAAACTACAGTAAAGACCAAAATACAGTTCCACTGCCCCAGTGTAAACACAAATTGAATGAAGTTTAATGTTTCCTAGAGCACCCCCAAATTTGGGAAGAAAAGCTTACTGATAAATGTGTTACCACCACATGTTCCTCTGAGTCCCAGCCCAGGCAGAAGTGGGGAGCACAGCCGTCTTTGTAGGTCCCATCCAACTGAACTATTCTAAATTCTAAATTTTCTACAGCAATGAATGTGAGCAAAGGAAAACCTGATGTTCCCAGTACAAGGGGGCTGCACATCAGCTGTGGCCATATTTGAAAGATGAAACTCTTTGTTCTCTTTGAGATATCATCAGGACAGGCTACTTTTCAAAAGCCAGGACAGGTTATTCGAAATCTGCATCACAGAAAACAGGCTGTTCTGGTTCACAAAGTTTGCACCTGTACCTACAAGCTGACGTTATATGCAAAAAATATGTCCTTTAACAGTAGAGAAATATTGTAACTGTTGAGTCATTATTTAAGAAATACTCTGAGATTTAATAGCTCCCTGTTAATCCACCCCAGGAAGACTTAAAAATGAGGAAACAAACCTACTTCACCTTTTACAAAGCTGCTACCCAGGAAGCATTTCCTTTCCCAGTGATATGATAAAACAATCATATTTTGCCAGAGGCTTGTTTTGTCTCCCATACGTTTTCAGCCCTGGCTGAAATAATACAACCACATATCAGTTAGGAAGTCCTCATCAATCCCTGAATTTCAGACACTGGCTGATATTTCTGTTGCAGGATCTTGTAAGACATGTCACCAGTCATTACATTTTATTTCACTGTTTTCATTCCTAGTACTCAAAATAATAATTCAAATATTCTCACTTATTTCCAGTACTGCTACGGGGAAAGGAATGGACCTATAACTATAACTTTAATGACAGCTCAAAATTAAACTACCGCTGTGGATACAAATATTTCTCCATTACATTAACAAAAAGACAGAGACCAAAAAAATAATAAGTAAATAAAGAGAGAGAGAGAAGGAAAAAAAGAAGGAAAAAAAACCAGCAAGGACAAAAATCACACAGCACGCCAAATTCATTTATGTCTATAAGGAAGGCAGTACATTGTCAAAAATTCATATAGTAACAGAGATAAAGACAAGAGAGAAATGCAAATAAAGATTTTTTTTTTAAGTATATATTACCAAAGTTAAGCTTTCTGGGTCTCTTCCAACTAAGGATATTGTATTCTATGAGAAAACCTCCTATGAATCAAGAACAAAAATTTCCCTTCATTTTATTTTCTGTTGTGTGGGTTACTTTTCCATTTCACTGAATTTTGTAATGGAAGCAATTGGTCGTTATTGACCATTTATATGGGGCTTCATTGGCAGTAGCATTTTGAGGGACAAAATACCTTTCCAAAAGATCCTATGTTGCTTTAAAGCATGTAACAGTTTCAGTATTCCAAATGCACGTCGTGCTGTGAGCCATCACAGCAGTACACAGATATTGATTTAGATAGAAACCAGAGGGCTGGGGAAGATAGAAAGGGCACAGTGTGCTTTCTGATGTGTATGCATTATTTAGCTTTCATAGTTTCATCTGAAGTTAGTGCCTATTTAGATAAAATTATAGAATTGGTATCACCGCGTTCAATACAGGTACATCAAATTACTTCAGAACTAAAGAGATACAGACGATATGACTTATTTGTTCTTATGGCTACCAAGAAAGTGGCTTTTAGTGATGATCTATTTTTGTTTCTATTTGAAAAATATACCTGGAAAAAGCGTTTCACCATATTGTGAGAAACAAAGAAAACTAGAGTCTTATCAGCTTGGTTCACAAACGTTCTCTGGAGAACTCTATCTAAATTCCGTTGATGCTAACACCTAGAAATCTCAGATGATTGATTTGAGACAACTAATTGGGAATTTCTCTAAGATTGAAACATACTAAAATTCACAGAAAATGGGAGGCAAAAGAAAAAAAAAACACACAAGGAAGATGTATTCAGCTAATAAAGGTAGGAAAGAATAGAAAGGTCACAAGGGATCATAATATTTGCATTAGTTATTTGGAATAAAGTTCATTTTTTTTTTTACTGCTATTTTCAAATTTTCCTAACATGTATTTTACTGAGATAAAGAGTCAAAGAGTCAAAACTTAACTGAAATGAATATACTTGCTCTATACAGCCCTACTTCATACATATAACATTTTTATTGGGCCAGATTTTGCACCTGAAAATGAAATCACAGTAATTTATGCAATATTTTATGACTTCACGTGAGCAGAAATTAACATGAGAAAAAGCTGAGACCCTTAGATGCCACTGAAAGATATTTTGAATATCACTTAATATTTAGAGTACCATATTTTGCAACACTTGGCACACTTATGTATTTTTATAGGGCCACGTTAGAATGATTGACAAAAGCTAAAGATGGCCACTACTTTTATATTTACCTGTTCAATGTGATCCTGATCTACCAACCACTTGTCTAGAAAAAGTCTAAAATAACAGTATTACTATTGAAAGGATTGTTTCTTGAATAAGAACTTGCAGACCAGACTGAAATACTGCACAATCTCTGATAACAAACTGGTGAATAAATGTATTCACATGGAAACACTTATTTGAGTTAGTAGTGCAGAAACATCAACTTCCAGTCAAACACACACAAGCAGATGAATCTTGCATATTAGCCTGTGAAAGATAAAAATCTCTAATAATGATAAGTAGTTTTAAAATAAACAAATGAACTGCCTCCTGTTATATCTTTCAACCAAAATATTAGCTAAGGATTCAGTAAACTTTAATATTTAGATTATGATTCACCTGACATGTAAGATTTTTTTTCAAGCAAAAATAAATCAACTATGACTGTCAAAAGCATCATCACCAACTGCATAACATAAATTCATACCATAATGCAAAGTTATATAAATATATGTATGTATTTAGTATAACATTAAGAAAAAAAAGAAGCCCAATAGTGATACCACCAAAAATATAAATTATAACCACAGGCGATTTTTACACTGACAATTACCTGTAACCATCATAAGAATAAGAGTGGATAGAGTACTCCAATTTTGCATGGCATAAGGAGAAACATAATTTAATCAAAAAAGAAAAGTTTCCAACAGCCATTAATACCAGCCATTACATTTTATAATGCTGATGATACCTTATAAACATGGAATCCTTCTGGGCACATTTAAATTTGTATCTTTTAAGTTAGGAGTCTATCTTTATTAGAAATGTTATTATTTATAACCTTACATAGAAGCATGCAAATAGACTGAAAGCATATATTTTGTTGTGGAACTGCATGTGAAAAACATTGCTACAGTGGCTTCTTTTCTATTATCTATTTTCTAATTTATAAATCCCTTGAAGGCCTTAGCTAAATTAATGAACTGATATCCAGCAAAATTTCAAAATGACATTTAAAATTAGAAAGAAGCAATATTTTATTATTTAAATGGAATTTTAATCACATTTTGTCTAAGAAAAAATACCAAATAACACCCCCACACACAATAAAACACACACATACACACAAATACCCCAAATCAGGTCTTTTCCAAAATTTACTGGGAGAGCATTTCTGATAGCAAGCCAAAGTCCTGAACATCATGCTGTAAATAACAGTTAGGGAGATGGGCAAGTCAGGACTGGAAGAATATCCCTTCCCACTCTTAGACCTTATAGAAACAACAAAACCGGTAGTTCACCAGCATCATTATTTGGGGCCTGGGTCCAGCTAGATTTTTCTGTGCACTTTTCCTGCTGAAAACATCACAAGACCAGCTGCTTTCACAGGATTTTTCATGAAGTCTCAGGGGATCTTCTTGTTATGTTACTGCAGTATTTTGAATGACAGTCAGCCAGCAAAAAACAACAAGAACAAGATCCAAAGAGAGGAATGACTGGGGATAGGGGACATAAAAAGACAGGGAAGTAGAAAGAACGCTAAGGAAAAAATGGATTACAAAAGTGGAAGGATCAGAGAACATCAGCAAAAATATGCTGCAGAACCAGAAAATGAGGCAAAAATAGAAATGAGGTGAAAAAGATTTAGAGGAAAGAAGATTTTTAAATAAGAGAAATGAAAAATAAAATCAGATATTGCAATACAGAATTTAATAAAAAATTAAAAATGAAGTATAAGAAGAATTAAAATGGAAGGACAGAATAAGTCCTGCATGAAACTTGCAGTGAAATGTAAGAGAGGAATACAAAACAGATGTTGTCTAACCAGAAAGAAAGAATAATCAAATGGTGAAAAATAAATGACATTCACAAAGCTAGCCCACCTAAGAATACATGTGTTATTTTCCATTGGTAACAGAAAGATATGTTGAGTTTTCTAGTATCCATTTATATTTTCCCTAAAACACTGTAAGAACAGGTAGGACTAATTGTCTAACACAAGTCTGGTAAACAATGATTGATATTTACATATTTATAAATCGCATTTTTGGTACGTGTTTCTTCCACTCTTTGTAGTAACATTGATGTAAAGTCAAAATGCACCATCTACACACACATATAAACGTAAAGTGAAGATGTGTTTGCTTCTTTTTGCAAAACATCAAAAAAATAACTTTACGCATATTGATATTGTATAAATTATTGCAATAGAAAGACAACAGTGAACCTGTACCAGCAAAGGGACTGCTACTGACACTTAAAGCACAACTAAACTTTGATCCTGTTTAGCGGGCGCTGGGGAACATCCTATGGTGGGACAAGATGAAGCCATAACAGTGGATACTCAGATAGGAGAGGGAAGAGATGAGTCATGATTTGAATCATGACATGAGAGTCACGATTCGAAGAGAGGACTTGAAAAGGAATTAAAGGTAGCAGCAATCATCGTGTGTGTTAAGCCTGAGATGAGGGCTATGGATGTCAGGCAGAAAGCTTTCATTAGCAACTGTGGCCTCTGACTCAAGTTCTTTTACATCCCGGAGGACAGGAAGGATCATGTTTTTGGAAAGCTGAGAGAGATTGAAATCTTGCTACATGGGCTTTAAAAACACTTCTTCTCTGCCTTCAGCACAGCATCCCAGTCGTGGTCCTGGGGCAGGAGTCAGACTAGAAACTGAGCCCTGGCCATGAGAGTACAGCTGCATACAAATAACCTATCAAAGCTGGACAGTATTTTCATGTTTTTTCTCAAGTTACATCACCAGCTGTTTATCCCTCTTCTTCCTATTGTTAGTGAACATAATACAGAAAAAAAATATATATTAAAATGTCTAGTTCTGTGGTATTTCTATAAAAAAATTGGCCCCTTCAGATTCATATAAAAGTAATGTTAACTATAAGGTGGTATTTTGACTAATTGGTGAAATGACATTTCTTCAATATTAAGTTCTACCTTTTCTCATCAATGAATATTTTAGAGAAAGACTAAAAATTTTTTGTAGAAGAGGAAATATGTGTTCTAATTAGGTAATATTTCTTAAGTCTCTACTGACAAAAATGGCTTAATAAAATGCAAAATGTTGTTTTCTCTAGCCTACCTCTCGTTTATTTCTCCCCTACCCCCAGTCCCCAAAATACATTTGAAAAAAATCTAATGACAGCATGAATAAAAAAGTGAGACTCTAAGAATAATTTCACATCTATATATTTTTCTCATGCAGTTGTTTAGTTAGCTTTCCAAAGGAAAACAAAAAAAAAAGATACGTTATAGCTTCTAAATCTCTCTTTTTCCATCTTAAAATCTTAAAATATTGCTAATACATGAACTGAGAGGGTTATGTCTATTTTTACTTTAGAGAACATAGATAAAAGGAAGGCAAAGCATTTTTTTTTTCCTGGACTGCTTCACATGCACATACACCCCTTTCCAATGTTGTTTTAATCTCAACTGGAGGTGACTACTCATTTGTAAAAGAAAAGAGGTTAAGAGGCACTAAATAAAGATGACAGATAGCTTCATAAAATAATTTAAATTACTCTGAAACAGAACTGGGTAGAACACAAAGATGACGCTGTTTACAGTAACAATATTTAAAATGTATTAATTAAACCCAGAGCAGAACTACAAAAGAGAGAGGTGCTTTGAAGATGGAAAGCTCTGAATGCCACAGGAAGCTTTGAAGTTTCTCAGTTTCCTTTGTTTCTCACTCATAATACATGAGGACACTCTGCAGTAGCTAAGCTTTAACTTTCAAGGGACCTTTTTCTGTTTGTACCACCATTAATGAGAAAAAAAAAAAAAATCATACCCTGCTCTTGCGATCCGTCTTTAGAATTCATGGCAGAGAGATTCACTGCTGCTGTGAGAGTTTCTGGTTCCTATTTGGGTAGGCTGATTTAATCTATTGAAAGTTACTCTGTAGACAGTTGTGCCAAATATATGCCAGATTTTTGCATAAATTAATCAAAGAAGTCACCTAGTACTGTTTCAGTAATACTAAGGAGGTAGCAACACTAGAGCCAAGGCTGGTTTCAAACACGCTCTTAAAACTGAAGCTAAAAATCTCAGCTTCACATTCAATTATTTGATTTTGTCTCCTCTGGCAATCACTTAGCAGAAAGTCTTGTCAACAGTAGGCAACATTGTCTAGCAGTACCTTCTTCATGTGTGAGGACCAAGGAATTCAGAGATCTGGAAAAGGAAGTTTTAAGAGTTTTTTTTTATTCCAGATGATGTTCCTAGCAGCTGTTGTTGAGTTCAGTATTTGAATATATTGAATCAAAAGGTGAACTCATTCACACTTACAGGTTTCTTGACCTTCCAATCCACCCAAGGGGAAAAAAATGCCTTCATTTCTTATACATGATCCCTTCAGCAACAAAGTTGATTTCCCTACACCTCTTCCTCCAGCCCACTTTATAGATTTGGGTAGAGCAGTTCCACTATGTGTCCTATGTGCATTATCTCCAGAGATAACACCATCACATTGTCATGCAAACATGCAAATCACCACTTCTAGTTGCCATGGTTTCAAATCGAAACCCTGGCATTCTTTTATCATGGCCCAGCATAACTTAAAAAAAAAAAAAAAAAAAAATGCAGCAAGGCAGCAACTCCTGGCTTAGCTTGCATTACACTAGAGGAATTTAGATAGCTGTATTTTGTAGAGAACTAAATCCTAGGTATATTTTTTTTAACTTCCACTAGAACTTCTGATGCTGCAACTGGGTCCTGTTAATTAAAACATTTTTACATAAACTGACTCACATTGCCTCTAATTTAAACCTTAATGAAAGGAAGGAAAGTCAGGTTCCCAGCCACAGCACAATACTGCTGGGAATGTTCAGCCTTCCAGTTTTAATGCTCGGGAAATACTTCTTTAATGCAGTCAGAGTAGCTTTATGTTAAAAAGAAGAAAGAAAAAAAAAAGTTTTACAAGTATATTCATTGATTGCTTTTACAAAGACGTAAGAATGAAATACCGCAGAAGAGGTGAAGTCCAGGCAGGGGCAGCACAAAAGTCTGTGTTGCTCTGCCAAGACGTTCCTGTAGCCATTGTTATGGGCTGGAAACAGTGACCTGTTGGCAGGTGAAGTGCTTTAACTTTGTTGGGAGTGCCAGGATTGGACTAATGGTTGGATGGATGTGGAAAGAACAGTAAGACCTCATATTTTCTTGTATAAAATTAGCCAGCAGATGGTAACAATTTTGAATATCTATTAGCATAAAATAGGTCCAAAAGAAGAGAACAACTGCTGTTACTGTCTCACCAACCTGTATTCCACCACTGGGCATCTCACTAATGTTAGGCATCTAACTTGCAGTGCCTATATAAAGAGTCTGATTTTCCAAAGACTTCTATAAACCAATGGAAAGAAAGAACCTCCTACACAGGGCAATTCAGAGTTGCAGCTTAATTTAGATGCTCTGAGTTGTCCTCTGGGGAAACTTCCCATAGTCCAAGGTCTACAAAAGAAGACTGTCCTCCTAATTTAGTTATATAAATTAGGTAGTCTGAAGGCTGGGACATGGAAGGGCTTCTCAAGAACTCAATAACCTGTGTATAGATAGGAACATAAAAAATGAGATTAACCATGCAAAATGGGATTAACCATAAAGGACAAGTTAAAGAGGGCACATCTGTTTATGGAAAGCCCCAGGATGAGACCTGGAGGACCTGGCTTGCCCTTATTCTGAGAAAATAAGAATTTTAAAATAAGAAAATAGGAACCTTACTGTGTCCAGTTCTGGGCTCCCCAATACAAAAAAGACAGGGATATCCTGGAAAGAGTCCAGCGGAGGGCCACAAAGATGATACAGGGCCTGGAGCATCTCCCCTGTGAGGAAAGGCTGAGAGACCTGGGTTTCTTCAGCCTTGAGAAGAGAAGACTGAGAGGGGATCTTATCAATGTTTACAAATATCTTAAGTGTGGGAGACAGTGGGATTTGGCCAACCTCTTTTCAGTGGTTTGTGGGGACAGGACGAGGGGCAATGGTCAAAAAATGGAGCACAGGAAGTTCCGCACCAACATGCGAAAGAAATTCTTCACGGTGAGGGTGACGGAGCACTGGAACAGGCTGCCCAGGGAGGTTGTTGATTCTCCTTCTCTGGAGATATTCAAGGCCTGTCTGGATGCCTACCTGGGCAACCTGCTCTAGTGAACCTGCTTTGGCAGGGGGGTTGGACCCGATGATCTCTGGAGGTACCTTCCAACCCCTACAATTCTGTGATTCTGTGAAATAAAGGAGCCTGGGCATGGTCCTCTGCAATAGTTAGCATGGAGAAGCTGCTGCTGCATGTATGGATGTGGCTGTGATGTGACAATGCCTTGTTCCTATTTTCTCTCCCAGAGCAATGTTTTCTGAGTGTCCATGCCTCAAAAACATGAAATGGGTATTTTGTATGTATTTCATCTGAGATGAGCAAAAATAAAATCATTTATCTGGGAGTTAATAAAACCCAAACATTCTACTTCTAAAAACAGAACCTGAACTCAGATTTACAGTATTTACTATACAAGAATGCTTACTGTTGTCTTCTCTCCCCAAAATTAATATTTATTATACTTAATTAAACTCTCTCTTACATCCATGTATAATCCACTTCAAGCTTGAATACTAAATGTTATTAATAATTATGGCTAGTACACTGATTCATGCAAACACAAATCACATATCTCTAGAGTCCAAAGAGGTAGTCAGTTTTCATTAGGAGAAGTCCCAAGACATGAGCTCTGGCACTCCTGATTTTATGGAAGATTTTCTGTATATTTGTGACTTCTTTCAGGAAGTTAAAATAGCATGTAACTTCACATTACTTTGAAGCCTCTTGTGGCTTTTTTCAGCAGCTTGAGGGTAACCTTTTCACTGCCTGTGGCAACTGTGTTCTGCACCCTTATGTCAATGCCAAAGAACAGAATCTTTTTGTAAGTTGTAATCTTAGTGTCAAAGAGAGATGTGATCTCTTCGTCCACTGCTGAAAGAGAGAAGCATAGTCCAAAAGAAGTGAGTATTCTAGCAACGACTTCAGACAAATCACCAGTCTCCAGCCTGAAAGGGCCTTCAGTGGTCATTCTATGGTGGTTTTGTTGTTGTTTGCTTGTTTTTTTGAATGGGAAAGATCTTAGAAACATGTTTTTCACCTGTATTATTTCATTTACAGTTGCTATATGGATCAAACAAGAATTTTGAGACCTTTACAGCAGACTAGATCGTGTTATACTTAACAAACCTAATCTGCAACAGGAAAAAAAAACACTCTATAAATCTATTATAAATAAAAATAGCATTTTAAAATAAAATAGCAGCAATTAATCCTCAAAGTTTTGTTTCTGTTACACCTTCTGACTAGTATCCAATTGATTTCAGTTGTCATCTCACTTTTCTCTTAATACCTTATCTGAGGGGCAAATTACTCCAAAAAATTCAAATGGACTAAAAGAAGTTTTGATTTAAGGAGATGGGGGCTAGGGCACTCAAGAATCCTTATCATCCTTTTAAAGACGGGTAAATGAAATTTTCACACCTAGGAAGCCTTATCATCCTTTTAAAGAAGGGTAAATGAAATTTTCACACCCAGGAAACACACATTAACAAAAGTATATCCAAATACTGCTTTTTTCTACTTTATCTTCAACATATGACACTTTCCCTGGAAAAAAAGATAGCATATGATTTGTCTTAAGTAGGAAAAGAAGCATAATTTTAATGTCTATTTTTGTATTAAGTCTCCTAAGGCAAATGTTCTGCCCCATCTGTCAGCACAAACCAAAAGGATTCAAAATTCTTTCCTCTCCAATTTTCATTGATGTTTATTCTGCAATGTGTTCTCTGCACATACTCTCTTTTTGCCACATGTGCTTGTCAGATGATTTGAAAGTATATAACTGCCTTGTGGCTTTTCTATTTGAAATAGCTTTACCAGCCACATCTATATAACGTCTTAGTCTTTGAAACCAATAGAGGAAAAAAGTTGTCCTAAAGCAGACTTTATTACCATTGTTACTTCATTGATTTCAGATAAATTCAAGTAGAAATATATCTGGACCAACAGGATTCTAGATAGCATTATTCTATTAGGAGCACTTAAAGATTTCGTAATTAGTCTAAATTGTTATTATGATACCAAGCTGTAAATGTGAACATCTTGTTTATCAAGTTGAAAAATGTAAATACAGAGCCCAAAATGCAATAAAGAAGTGGCAGAAAGCTAATACAAGGCAGAATACATAAGTCACTTGATGACACAGTTGATGGCACAAATAACTTGCCTTCCCTCCTTGCAGTATATTAAAGCAGTCATAATGGGTCGGAATGAATTTCCATTTAGACTAAAACCCTGTCTCCAATGATAAACAGTCCTAAATATTTAGGGAAGCCTAGACAAAAAGGGCATAAAGGGAGACCTGTAGATGTATTGTCCAGAACAGTGCTGCAATCAACTGCAGCTGAGCCAGAGATAGTGTTTTTTTGTTTGTTTTGTTTGTTTGTTTGTTTTACCCATCAATAGACCATTCTTACAGTAATTTGAGCATCAATTTTTCTAATCCATATAAAGTTTAAGATTCACAACAAACTTTGGCAAGGACTTTGTCAGCTTGATACTAGGCATTGTTTGAAAAAAAAAAAAACAACATAAAAACCCACATTTTTTTGCTCGTTGTCAGCTTGTTTCCCAATAGTCAGCACTGAGGATGTTGTGTATGCAGTGTTTAAAGGACTGTTTGTCATACAAACGATAACAAAACCGATGGCCCCTAGTTCTTGTTTGGAAGAAAAGAAATATTCAAATTCTACACAACTTCTTCATGCCAGTCATGATTTTATAGAACTCTATCATATCTTTCTATCAGTCACATAGCTTTAAATAGGCTCCTATTCTATTTAATCATTCCCTGTTCACCAGACGTTCCATACCTTTGATCTTCCTTGTCACTCCTCTCTATACCTTTGCCCATAATAATATACCTTTCTGAGAGGAGGAGCAGAACTCCATGCGCTTATGTGGGCACAACGTGGATATGTTAAAATGACAAAATGTTTTCTCTTTTTTTCCTCTCTTCATTTCCCTAACACCTAATTTGCTTTCACTGCTGCTGTTGAGCACTGAGCTGGCATTTTCACAGAACTGTATATTATATCTTCAAATGTCACTCCTGAGTACTTACAGTGAGCTCAGTGTCCATCACTGTATATGTAACACTAGGATTGAGGTTTTTTTCACCCCTAAGTATCACATAACATTTTTAAAAATTGAATTTCATCTGCTAATTTATTGCCCAGTCACTCATATGTCCTTCTTAAACATTACACAGTCTTGAATATCCTGAATATTTCAACATCCTCAGCAAATGATTCTCTCCCTTTTACAGACCATTTGTGAGTCTGCTGAAGACGACAAATCTCTGTGGAATTCAGCTGGTGACAACGCTGCATTGTGAAAATGGAACATTTATTCTTACCCTCTGCTTCCTTTCTTTCTACTGACTATTTGTCCATGTGAAGAGCTCTCTATTATCCCAGAGCAACTTGGTTTCTTTGGTGAGTGATACTGTCGAAAGCCCTTTGGAATTCCATGGGAACCGCGTCAATGGCATCTTCCTCCTCCACACGCTCATTATTGAATTCAACAACCCAAAGCTGGGAGGCAGGACTTTCCTTTTCAAAACCTGACTCATCCCCAATACACCATACACACCCATGTGTCCACTAGTCTTGTACTTGGAATAATTTATACTAATTTATTCAATATAGACATTGTGTTTAGTAATTTGTAGTTCCTGTGAATCTTCTCTGATGTCTCTTCTACAAACTGGTATTATATTTGCCATCTTCTGGTCTGTTAGGATGAGGCTTTCTCATCACACTTAGTACCTCAACTACTCCAGTCTGTAGATTTTTTTGAATTATTTTGTACAAGTATCATCTAGCCTTCTGAATCTGGCCTATTTATTCCATAGATTCAATTTCAGACACCATCTCCATAAAGAAAAAATATTTCATAGAAATCTTGCTAAATGCTAGAATAGTGACCATAGCTTTATAAAGTTAACATCTTTTTTTTTTTTTTCCACTTATGGTGTCATTTTCTTTAGGCTATTCTTAAATACCTTCAGTCCTATGGACTCTGTGAAAGGCTTCCAGCACCTGATTCATTTGAAATTGATTTATTATCAGGTTTTATAAATTTTGAAAGTTGATTTTCCATTTTTTTGGTCTATTTTACTGTTTTTATACTTAACTTATCATTACCATTCTTCCTATTTTTCTCATTTGAATGTACTTTTGGTTTCTTGACATATCTTCTCATAATTTCCATTCTCATTCTGTTTTACTGTATTGGCTCAATTTTGGCCTTTCTCAATTTTTTTTTTTACTACATGGTATGAGTTTGGTTTGAGTTCCTAGTATGATGTCTTTAAATAATCTCCATATAACTTGAACATATATAGAATTTTTCACTGACTCCTTAGTATATTTTTAACCATATTTCTTCCCACTTAATGCATTTTCTGTCTTCAAAATTAAGTGAGGGAACAGTGAATTTTTGTGCCTTCGCTGGGATTTGAAACTAAGTAAAACATGGTTTCTGTTACAGAGCAGTTCACTGACGGGAACATTTTCAGTCTTTCACTAGTGTTCATGAACAAGCTTCTACTTCGCACAGGTTTCCTGCCTGCCCAGTTCCATCAACCATTCATTAATTGGGTCAACAAAATGATCTATGGAAATTCATCCAGACAGGACAAAGACTTTCTAAGGTCACTCATCAAGTCTCACTGTATCCACTAATTCACAGTAAATCTAACATCATAGTTCCCCTACTGCGCAACATATTTTATTATTTGTGTATAGCATCTATTTTTTCTTTTTTTACTCTCTTTCTCCTGTGCGACCATGAAATATTAATCAAAACTTGCTGACATGGCTTTGCATGTCATGCTAATCTGATTGTCAGCTTCAACATTAAAAGCCTTGAAATTGAAACTCCACCAAATTCAACAAGACACCCATACTGTCCTTTGCACATTTGGTACCCTAACACAGCCTTCCTTCCAAATTTGTCATATATTTCTCATGTCAATGTTAGGTATTCAGTTTGCACTTCAACTGAGGGTGAATCTTGGGATTCCTTCTATCCCTATTGTTCTTGCAGAGAGCTAAGACTAGGTGACTAGGTGCAAGGAGTCTGAATGCAAGCCACGTCTAGACCTTGGACAGGCAGAAGAAAAGGAACTGGTGCTGCATTTTTGGAGCAGCCTGCAATTCAAAGCATTCTATGTGTACTCCATGACCTTGCATGAAGATGTAACTATTGGGAATCATTAGCTTTGGTAACAGAACACTGCAAAGCTTCATTTTTTCTTAGTAGGGTAAAATGGCAAGACAGAGGAACATTTATGGATAACATATTCATTGATTTACTTAATAATAAGAACAGCAAGCATCATTAAAAGGTTATGTTACATATCAATGCCATTTATCTAGACACAATCCACTGACAGGAACATCATAAAATACTATTTACAATTCAGAAAACTATGGCATTATACACACACACGGGTTTTAATAACATTGCAGGTAGGCAACAAATACACAGAAGTTGAAGCTCATGTGTTGAATACACAGAAGCCCGAGCAATTTTGTGATATTACCACTCTGAAAATCTCACTAAGATCCAAGTTGTAAAATATATTTTCCATACATTGTACATGCACACAACATGCAATTTTCCATACCTTAAGCCTCCTCCCATTTCAAGGGAAAAAAAAATGCACACATATTCTGCCTTCATCTATGCTGAAGATCCAGAATCTTCACCACCAAAGATTAAGTTGTAAATCTTCCCCATGCTCTGTGGCATGCAGAGGAAGTGTGTATTTTCGTGTCTCTTAAGCAGGATGATACACAGGAGCACTATACGGCCAACTCTGAGTAAAGAAATTTCACTATTTACTGTTGCTGTTCACAGACAGCGAGGAATCTAAAATAAAAGCCAATAACTGTTGGGTATACAGCAGCTGTGCAACCAGGGATGTGTTTTTCATCACTCCACGTGTTACACAATTTGTTCTTTAGAACTTCTCCTTTGACAGTTGCACAGCTCTTTGCAAACTTCATAAAAGCTCAGAAACCTGTCTTTCTGGCTTAGGCCTTCTGTTATTTTTCCCACTTAAAAAATGATCGAAGGGACTTCACCAGGGTCACACAAATGGCACTGGTTAAATTAAAGGTGTGTTTCAAACTGATTGAGTTTAATACGCAGAAGATTGTGAGGAGACTACCACACACTTGTCCTCTCAGTTCATTTGGCCTTACCCCAAAATAAACCTAAAAAGTCAGCTACTGTAAGCAAAATAACAGTGTCTACAAAGAAATAAACATCAGTTTAACTAGGCAGCTTTAAAACTATTTCATCTAAACTATTTAAACTAATTGCTTCCCTATTTTATGTTTCAAACGTAGCTTTTTTTTTTTTTTTTTTTTTTCCCCTTCCCTAAAACATGTGCAGGTAAAAAGTAAATAAAGCAACAACAAGAAAGTTAGAATTTCACAATGAACAATTACAACATACACATAAATAAATTTACTCTTGTATCGGCACATGTTTTCACCAGTTTTCCCCATCCCTTCAATGGAAAGCCAATGATTTAGAGACCCTATGGCCTTATTTATACTTGTAGTTGTCTTTTTCTTGTGTTTGAAATCTAAGTAAAATTTTAGAAATTAGCGGACAATTAAGCATAGCCATCCATAGAACAGAAAATAATAAGAGGTAGTCAGAAGTGGCCACAAAAGAACAGATCCCAGAGTATGTTTAAAAAGTAGATAGAGAGTATCATCTTTAAAACTGCCTTTAACAGCAAAATTCAGGCATCAGTGGTAAATGACCAGAAAAGGAATGCAAGAGTGTTGTAGGTTTATACTTATACATATATTGTAGAGGCTTTATACCAGCATAGTTTGTTTTCTCTTTAGAGTAAACCCATTGCACATGAAAAAGTTTGAGATTTGCCTATAAAAACTATATTTTAAAAAATGTATTAAAAATACTTGAGCAAATCCCCAGGGCAGACAGGGCTGAAGTCTAAATGTCATTGCTCTTTTGGAGACAAGATCAACCTATAACCTTATCAGAACACAAATGATGTCAGTGAACAACATCCAAAACCTGCAGAGGCATTTCAGAGATTTTTGGCATTCTAATTTATGGCTTTCACTTGCTGTTTTATAACTTTCGGGCTGCTCCTTTGTAGAAAGACTTTTTTTTCTTTTTTCATTTATATTTTCTTTATTGGTTACAAAAGTCCTGAAAATTGATCACTTTTATCTTTGCGTTTTTTCATGATGCATAATACTGATTAGAAAGTGTCTCAGCTGGTAATAAGTTCCCTTCATATTTTTTTTTTCAAATGCTGTTTTTATGCAGTTCATACAGGAATCCAATTAGCATATCATTGTGACTGATTAAATATGCCACATGTAAATTTACATGTCAAAATACATACTGTACTTAAACAAACAGACAAGGATGCCAGTCTTCTGTAAACAGCTTTGCATGCATAAGCTAACTGAAAAGCACAAAAGCTTATATTTAAATTCTCAATGACTACCTGAATAAAGATAGAGTGAAAGGGAGACTGAAAGGTAATGTTACTCATGCATGAAGTGAGAGAATGAATATAGACATTTGTCTCTCTTTGTCTCTGAAGAAAACTATTGACAAGAGATTCCCCATCTGCATATGAGGCTGTCACGTCAGATTAGCTCATCAGGTAATGGAAATTTGGCCTCTGATCCAGAAAAGGTCCCTATGCACTAAGAATCGAGACTGTTTCAAAGAGATTGTATTATCTTAGACAGCAGGATTAAATTAATATGGGAATGACTTCTACTGGAGGAAATTTTTTGTTAAACATGTGCTAATGTTTATTATGCATAGCATCCACTTCTCATAAGTGATCTTTCTTGACATTTATTCATTACTTTTTGACCTTCCTGGCAACTGAAAAACAAACAAGTGAAGTGCACCCCCTATGAAGCATGGATGATATGGTTCACACCAAAACCTCTAAATACACATTCATACTAGAGCACATTATGAAACAGAGAAGAAATTACACCGTTGTCAGATAGATCAAACTAATCCCCCCTAAATTGGAAAAATTATTGAGGTCAGTCAAAAAAGACTATTCACAAAATGGATGTTATTACTATAGTTCTCAAGCAGCAAAAGGAAGACCTTACTTTCAGTCCTTTCTCCAATGAATAGTTCACTAATTTACATTAAATATGCAATGAAGAAAGGACTTGGAAATGAGTAATGAAACTCCTGGGAAGCACCTACATACCAGGCTACAGTGCACTGCTTCTATTTGCTCTCATGAACCCCAGGCCAGTGAACATTCAATTACTCCATCCAAGGTGGGACAGCTTCTAGAGGAAAGGCTGAGAATCTCCTCCCAATACTCTACCAGCATGTTGACTGAGGCTACAGTTTCAGATTCCCAAGGCAGAGGAAAACAGTGAATCCGTACCTATATCATGGCCAAGAGCATTTCTGAGATGAGACTGAACTTTCATCTATAGAAATTAATCAGGAAGTCCAATTATACATATTTACATTGTGTGTTTTAGTACAGACCAGAAGGAATGAATGTCAGGAAAACAGTCAGTAGTTGTAGTGCACAAGACAAAAAACAATGTAAATGCCTAGATATGTTAAACAGCTGCAAACCATCCCATGTGAAGTCAAAAGTCTTTTCAATAACTTCGGTGGAAATTTGGTTAGGCTATTACTGAGCATGCCAGAAAAACCAGAGAGCACTTCACAGCTTTGATTTTAATAATGTCACACATGTAAATGAACATGGAATTAATTTGACCTATATCATCTGCTTCTGATGTCACACAAACCAGAAAAGGAATGAGAAGACAAATACACAGCATGGAGATATTTTCTGCAGAGCAATGCTATGTCTCTTATGGGAGAAGGAATCTAATTGTATATGCATATTCGTATTGTAGTGCCTCAATCTTCTTTATGGAAGATTCCACACTAGTATGGAAAGATGAATTACATAACTCAAGAAAGAGAATGAATTAAGAGATGTGATTGAGGGGCATTTCAAATTAAATGTAGCATGTTGAAATAATAGAAATATCAGGACAATTAAATGACATCTTGTTATTGACATTATGAAAAGCCCTGATCCCATTTCATCTAAAAAAACTGATATGCATCAATGGTTGTTATTAAATCCAGATATAGGTTCTGTTATTTCATTTGGTATATCAAAAATTTAGAACAGATTCCTGCACTTTCCAGTATCTAAAATCAGTAATTTAGAATATTTCTTTGCCAGTTTTAATATTGGCAGAATTAAATGTAGTTTAATTTTTATCCCAAAAGTGAAGAAATGTTTTTAACAAGGTTGAATCTACATCATAACCTTCAGTCTATATTAATAGCAACCTGAATTGTGAATGTTCTAAAAGAAACTGAAAACAGAAATTTATTGTTATAGCTCTAATTTCTGTCAAAGGAATGATGATGTTATAATACTGACAGTGATAAATGATGTTGAATTTTCAAATGCTACAGAAAAATGTTATTTTAGTGAATTCAAATCAACTGCCTACCCATTTATTTTATCTTTCCTCTTTCCTAGAAGCCAGGTATAGATGCTCAATAAAAGTACAATGAATTGTGACTGGACAATCGCAGAAAAAAAAATCACCTTTAGGAAACTTTTCATTTCTTTCTGCTCCTAAAAATGAAGCATATCCATTCATGAACACGTACCACTTGCATTGTGTTACTAGTGTGTTACCGCTAATAACACAAAGCAACTAGCAATGTTTTAATTACTCATGGAAAGCAACAGACAAGCTCTTATTTTAATAAAAATAGATTATCTTCTTTCCCCAACTTTTGTTTATGACTAACTGGAAATCTGAAGGATGTCTCACATGGTTTCTATAGAAAATTTTGGCATGCTCCACACGACAAGCATTGACAACTCTTTTAGTGCTTAATAAGTAAAAACATTAAGAACTCTAGTACACTAAACTCAGTTGAAGCTATGAGTGGAACTTTGCCCTCGAATTAAGACATCTAAACCTAAGTGCCTATGCAGATATGCCTACATACTAGCTGGCTGCCTAAGCTCCCGATGTAGTTAATAAAAGCCAAAGCTAATAGAGTTATGAGGACTATTCAGATCTCTCTGAATCAGACACCTACTTTTGTCCATCTGAATAGCTCTCTGCTTTACTGACTGCAGATTGATGAGAAATCTGGAGTAGGACTTAGCTAACTAAACGTCTACTTCTCTTTCAAGTGTTGTTGGTTACCCTGCCTGGCCTCCAGAAAGATGCAAACATCCCAAAGGTGAAGCCCCTGGCAGGTATCTTGGATAGCTACAACACCTCAAGGTGCCCCAGATGTTTCCATGTGGCAAATGAATCCCACTGACACTATAATGAATGCTTACACATATAGGTCACATGTGGACACAGGTATACATCCACTTCTAAGTAGGTATCTTTGCAAGCCAAATATTTGAAACACCCCTTCAAAATCCCATCCCCTTCTTTCTTCCCAAAAGATACTTCAGGATCAAGCCCATGTAAAGAAGAGACAGAAAACTAAAAGACAGAACATGCTCAAATCACTACCATTTTGGTTGGTAGTTCCTTTTAGTAACACTACTTATTCAGTTTGTATCAAACAAATAACAAAAAATGGTATGTCTAAGCACTTTCTTCATCTACTGATAAGCTAAACTGTGCTCCAGAGACCGTTCACACACAAGAAACTAAAGATGCATTCACCAACCTGGAAATTTCTGAGAAAATAATTTATCCCACAAAAATTGTTTGAAAGAAAGTTAGTATTTGATCTTCTTTTAGATTGTGTCATCAACTATTGTAAAAATGGTGGAATATATCCTTAATTACATTTCATGAGAAAAAAAAAAGAAAAAAAAAAGATTTTGCTTTGGATTACTGAGAGAAAAATCCACTATTATACAGACTAAAAGAATATGTATGTATGCTGTGTGAAAAGAAGTATATATATGATTTTCCAGAGGGGATTTATCTTCAAAGCAGTGTGAAATTACATATCCTGTGGCTTAAAAATATATTATTTCAGCTTTATCTTCAATGAAGACATAGCTTACTCTATGTAAAAGAGAATGTCCACAAAAAAGCTTCATTAGAGAAATACATCTTTTAATGTTAATAACTCTGTAATTTGTTTCTCTTAACAATCAGTACTATGAAATTTGTACCTTGTAGTTTTCAGAGAATGTATAAATTTTGCAGATGGTCACTTTCAGATTATATTTGTCTACAACAGGGAAATGATTAAATCACAATTCAACCAACAATGCACATAATATTATTCCTATTAAAGCTAAGAGAAATCACAAGAAAATACTGAAAAATCAAAAATCGCAGTGAGTGAAAGTGATAAAAATGACATCTGTCATGTAGGAGCATATGTTTTTTTTCTTATTTTTAAGAGCAATGACATTTTAAGCTGCTAAATAAGATAATATGACCAAAATGGAAATTCATGAAGGTTTTATTCATAACTCAAGTAAAATTTGAATTACTCTCAGAATAATAAAAAGATTGTTTAATAACATAGTAGCTTATTTGAGTAGAAAGTGGCACAAATAAGAGGAAGAAAACATTGCATGCTCAAGCAGGATAATAACATGAATTTAATGGCTGATAGAATTATGTATGCTGAAACATCCTCTTCCAAGCAGAACCCCCAAATATCATGCTATTTTTTTCTTTTTTTTTTCTTTCTTTTTTTTTTTTCTTTTTTTCTTCTGTTATCAAACCCAAACTTCAGTGAGGTAATGGTTTCAGCAAAAGACAAGGCAAGGCTAAAACTTGCTGGTCTAGCAGAAATGACCAGAACAGGGATACACCCTTCCCAAGGAAGAAATGAATGAATGAATTTCAATGGAATAATGATGTTCTGCTGCTCTTGTCAACAAACGAGACAGAGATTTAGTTATATATGTGCATTAGGTGTAGGAAACTGCATTACTTGTTTATATTAGAAGATTTTATAAAACCCATGGAATTTGAAAGAACACTTGTAGATGATCCAGGCCACAGCAATGCAAAGAGTTGCTCCAGATTTGAAGACAGAGGGGAAAAAAAAAAGTGAAAAAAAAAAAGTAACAGTTTATCAGTTTATATTAGAACCAAGTTAGCCTTTAAAAGAAATCTATTTCAATATCAATTGCAACCTACCAGAAAACATCTTTCAAAAATGCCTGCTGTTCTCATTCATTGATGTGCAAACCGGTGACTTTACTTTTATCACATATTGCCAACTCTAGCCAAAAAATGGCAGCTCTGTTGGAGTAGAGTCAATGTAGAGCCAATGACTGCTATAGAAGCACTAGAATTGCAACAGGCAGTTCTGTAAGGACATTTTAGGTTTTGTTTGTGCTTTTCATAGAATTTGAAAGGAATAATGTGTACTACTTAACTATTTTTAAGTGGATGGAATTTGTTCTCAGCAGAAGCCAGATGTGCATTGAAGTAGAAGAAACCATTACAAAATGACTTGCTACTCCTTTTGAACACCCAGGATACTCAGAATTAAAAAGCCAACCAAAATAAATAATTCTGTACTGATCTAACATAAAAGCAGATATATGCAGGTGAACACTATGACCTACCTTGCCACTAACATTTATCTTCACTTACATACTTATGTTAGTTATTTCTATCCTCAGACTGTTTTCTTTAATTTGAAGAGGATTGAAAGTATCTCACATCTCCTTATTTAAGAGTATGGGCTTCCATAAATAAATAAGATAAGTTTAAAATTCAAAACATATGTCCCAGTGGTGGTGGCTTTAAAGGTCAAGGTCTTCCAGAGAATTTGCAATTACAAACTTCAATACTAATTCAGTAACATTCTAACTGAAAGAGCCATAGCTCAACTATGTAGGGCTGGAAATCTCCTAAGACTCAAGCAGGCTTAGAACAAACCTTTTCAGATGCTAAAGAATTTGTCATCATGAATAGGGCGACACAGACATTGAAGAACATTTTCACTGCCTCACACTCATCCTAAACCTTACTTCATGTGCACAGACAGAAGCACAAGTGAAGCAGATGCCATGATCAACAAAATGACACCCTTTTCACCCATTTTTCTATTCTGTTGACTAAACACAGGGCACATGACCTTTGAGACGGCCCAAGCATCTCAGGTATCGGCATGGGACTGGCAGAGATAACACAAAGCCATGAGAAACCAGCACTTTTCAGAAGCAGCACTTGACAGCCACACAGGATATTGCTCAGAGCCCAAACTGCTTCCAGACTGCACTATTTTGTAAACTGCATCCCATCTTCTTTTCACATAGGAAGGCAGAAATATCTTGCTCCATAAAAATGGTGCCTATCCCTCAGCAACAGATTTTTGTCTATATTAATTCTGAAATGTGCTCTAAAGGTGCTTGAGACAGATCTAAGGGATTTGCTTTCATTAGGAGATCTTGGTTGGCCTTAAATTTAAGCAAGACTCCCGTTGTAGTTAATGGAGAATAACAGGATCCTCAAGGGAATGATATACTCGACCTATCTTAGACACCAATCATAAGCGCAATAGACATGTATGAGATAGATGAGATATAGGAGATACAGATGAAACAGACACCTCTCATGGGATGAAATGAATTACCCTCTGGAAGCACTTATTACATTCAACTGATTGTGAAGGGAGCTGAGGTTGACTAGCTTACACTTAAAGTACCTAAAAGACAGACACCTGAGTTAGAGAAGATGAAATCCACTCTTACGTTTAAATTTGATTACAAAGAATTGAGTTAGCTGACACAATGCTGACCATGACTGATTGGGTCCGTGCACAGAAGGACAACTCCAATTCAATGCAGAGCTGCAAGGCAGCCAGTGTAATTAGTTGACACGATGTTAAACACAACTTTTTTTTTTTTTTTTCCTAAGGCATACACTCAACTCATTTTTAACACGAGCAGAATTGTTTACCAGTCAAGTGATGCTAGTCTCAGAAATATAGGACAGTTGAGGATGATGCAACTGAGAGTTTTATGTGAAAAATACATTGCAGTTCCATTCTGGACACTTTTTAATATAAAATATAAACATCATTAAATACAAGCAAAGTACTATTTCATTAAAAGCATTTGAAACGGGAAATTACGTATCTTCTGATGAACACATGAATTAGTTTGGAAATAAAAAGTAGAATTTGTAATTGCCAAACTGAACACTTGTTTTTTGAAAAGCAGGACTGTATGAATTCAAAAATTGACACATTTTGTCATTGTAAACCCATAATATTTGAAATTTTTTCTTTAAAATAAAATGTGAAATTAGATTCCATGCTGTTGTAAGCTGTGCAAAGATATCTGTTTTTAAACAGTAAAATTTTTGTTACCATAAGGAGAGACAAGAGAGTTTATATATGTATTGAAACTTTTAAACGCCAGTACAGCTTATACATATTAAAATCTTTATGTAAAATACAGGCACAGAATTATAAAGAGAAACAAGTGACAGCATTAATGCATGAATGGCATTTTATGTTTTGCTAGAGATGACTAACGAACTGAATTCCTATGGAAATATAGCGTGCATGACATTCTCATACCTACCCAATGAGTTCATAATGATTACTGCTATTACAATGAATACAAAATTAATGAATAATAAATTAAATCCTTACACTAAATTGATATTAGGAGCCTCTTTAAGTCATTAATTTTTTGTAACAGTCAAGTCACAATCCATAATAACCTTCTGAGAATAACAAGTTACGGATTTAATTACAGATAAAAAGAAAAGTCTTCTATTAAAAATGTGGGAAATTATGCCCTAAAAAATTAAAAATGGAGCAGATCTTGGAAAGCAGCAAAGAATGTTCATAAACTAAAATAATAACATTAATAAAAAGGGAAATTAGAATGTCATGTTTTTACTTGTGATGCTTTCAAAAGAAATATTCCAGGATTAGGATAAAAGATGAACTAGCCAAGCATATTTCTCAAAGTTTGATTGGTTTATGACATGTCAAGTGCAGAGAAACTCTTTCATTTCTATACACCAAAATCCTGTCATAAGAATTTAGTTAACAATCACAATAAATGTCATATCTAAATCTGGCAATTCTCACTCAGGATTTACCAGGAATCTAAAATACTGAAGTGAATTTTTCTCCATCTAATCTTCCCAGATATCATCCTAAATAAAAGATAACTGTCAGCTTTAGAGATATATGGAATTTTATTGGTTTAAGCCTTCATGGAAATAAAAAGTAAGATTTTTTTAAGCAGGCATGTTCTACCTCTGTGTGCTACCACATTTAAAGTTAGAAACTCTGTACTCCAATAGTTTAAGCAATGTGGACATCTTTCAGAATTAAAAATAACTATTTCAGAAAAAGCATAGAGATTTTGATTTACCATAATAAATACCATCCTCTGAGAAGTGATCCTGAGAGAGCATCACAATATACACTGTGCTCAATTTACACTGAGTCTATACAAGAGCATAGGCTCAATGTAATGCTAGAGGAGACCTGTGATTTCCATCACTCTTAGTGCAAGGGCAGAACCTATCCTTGTATTTTGTAATACATTCAAGAACTCTTTTAGATCCATAAATAGAAGAAACATTAAAAGTACAGAACGCACAAAAGGCCAAGTATTTTCAATGTTACATATGTAACCAAATTCAAGATCATTCAATTTCAATGAACGTTTTTGAATTTCTACCAGATATAATAGCTGTTTCTTTAAAAATAGTAGTGGAGAATGGCAATCTAATGGAATTCCTTGTATTGTTTGCTGTATGAAGTTCAGGCATGGAAAAAAAAAAAAAAGTTGAGAATTATACAGAGAAGGATATATTACGCTTAAAAATGCAAACTGATTGAGTTGCTAGAGTTGTTTTCTGTATGAATGGCCATATCTAGTTCCTTTAGCCTGTTTTATCTCCAACAGTGTTCAAAAGAAAAATACCAGGCAAATTCAGATCTAACTGGTTTCACTTTTTTTTTTGTTCTGTATATGTAAGTTACTTTCCACATATTATCTCTTTAATGAAATAAGGTGTCAAGGAGTGTAGAGTATATATAAATATAAAAGGTATAACTGTGCTACCTAAGTCTGAGTATCAACATAGACAACTTCTCCCACTTAATTGCCTGGGTGTGGTTAGGGTTTGACCAACAACAGAAGTTTGCACATCTCTAACACAAACTCAAATTTGCCTCTTGTGATAACAGCCACTAACAGTAGTTTAATGTACATATGTAAAATGCATATGTTTATACAGAAGAGGAAGTAGGGAGGATACTCAGCAACAGTAGCAGTACATTCTGTGAAAAGCTGATACCCATTACCAGATATATATTAACGGCCAAACAGAAGCCATACCTAGGGGCACCAGCATTTGGACTTGAATGTATACGTGTACTAGCGAAAGCAAGCCCTGGACTGTCTGTGTCACCAACCATTCTGTCTTAATATTTTCCACTAATATTTTTTTCATTTTCTTTATGGAGAAATCTGAGATCTAAACATCTTTTGGAATGAGGAGTCTTACATACCTATTGCCTTCTTTCTAAAGCAAAGGTTTGTTTAACAGTATGGCAATACTCCACTCATTTTGTTTAAAACTCTTCGGGACAAGTTATAATTCATTTTTATACATAAGCTTTTACACATAAATATATGTCAATTCTAATGCTTATGATTGCTTGCAGTATTACAGATCTAAAGGACCAAATGAGAGTTCCTAAATTCTGTGATAGTCTTTACCTACAAGCAACACACCAAGAAACCACTAAAAGAGCAATGGATAGAATATGAGAGGAAAAGGGACCAGAAAAGAAAAGCAGAATCACAGGAACACTGAGAAAACCATTACAATCATTAGAATTCGTACATGTTCTTTACCAGGTAACATAACAAAATATGAATTTGCTGTCATATAGGAATCATTAATGTATTTTCCTAAGGCTTACAGAAGGCAGAGTATTGGGAGCTGCCATGTTAATGAAATGCCTAAAATGTCACCTACCTTTGAAAACATTATGTTGTAATATAAAATAACAGGTTTCACAGCAGGTAGAGTTCCCATTTTGAAATGCATTAAATGTTAAAATACTTTTAATTTAACATAAAATAATACAATAACCCAGTCGAATTCTCAGTTCTTAAGTGGAAATAATTCTTGTTTGAACATGCCGATCCGTTTTACAGCCAAGGGTAGTAACTACACTGAGTGTGGTTGATTTGAGCTGCACATTTCCCATTAATGTTAACGTGAGTTTCACAGCTATATCGCTGCAATGGGCAGAGAATATACCCTGAAGTTGTTAAATGGCAATGAAAGAAGAGAATGAATATGTGGTGATTCCTCTGAAGAGGAAAAATGCCAAGGAAAGAAATGTCACAAAGAGTAACATAATACACAAATCCATTCAGAGAAGGAAGGACAAGAGGAAAAAAAAAAAGAAAAAAAAAAAGCAAAAGCATTCTCTGATCTCCTTCCAAAATCAGTCATGTTCTGGATTTCCTGCAATGATTTTACAATTGAAAAAGACTTAACTGACTCCTATAAAAGCCCTATCATGAAATCCAGAAGAAATAAGCATCTTTTTTTCTCAATTAAAGTCTATGTTTTAGACGGATCTACTGCTCTTCAGACATATATGTAAAGCTTTAGCTCTTATTTTTATTCTTTATCTACATGCTTTGAATCACATGTAAAGTCAAAAAGTAGTACAGGAATATTTTCATGAGTGTTGCATCCCTGTTACTTGGCTTTGTTGGTGACAGTTCAACAGTTTGTCTGGCAGAGCTGATCAAGGTTAAAAACAACTTGGCAAAAAAATGGTCCTTTTTATCTGTTACAAGGTTCTTGTCCAGGTCCAACTGCAGCCTCTAACATACTACACCTTTATCTTCCTAGGTTTAGATCAATGATTAAGTTATCCAATCATGACCTGCATTCCAACAGTACGTCTGTCTGTCCAAAGACATTACTTTTTAAAGATTTGCATTTTTTCTCCATGCATGCTAAGAATTTCAAGGTCACCATATTAGCTATTTCACTTAAAGAAGCAAAATTAGAGGGGATGAAGTATGTGTGAAATCACTGCAGGCTTGAGGTCATACCTGGGCTTTGGGAGCATAGCTGAACACCTTGAGCTCCTATGAAAAACTCCCTATTTATCTCTTTCTGTCATACCCACACACACATACACGCACACTTATTGTTGCACAAAGAATAGTACAGTAAGGGGTAAAAAGTTATTTTTTTACTTAATCCCAATTAGAACCGGAATACAATGCCTTGAAGAGGTAGTCAACACTCTAACAAAATTATACTTTTTATAAAAATCATCATTTTAATAATTATTTTAATGTATTTGTTTTTGTTTGCTTTATTTTTGTTGTTTTGTTTTGTTTGTTTGTTTGTTTTGAGGAGGTGCTTATTTTCTTATATTTCCCCAACGTACTTTATCAGTTTAAAATCCATTATAGGAGTTCATGTATATTGCTGCATTAAGTGATATTGGTATATCTCATAAGAAAAATAGTTTTTCACATGCACTGAATTTTTGCATATGAAATTTTCAGCAAAACTCTGCAGCCTAGTCAAATTCTACAAATACATTTTTTCTTTTTGTTTTCTTTGACTTTCTTTTATGACCAACATTTTTTTTTCAATTTAAATCAAAAGTGTTAGCATTACGCATCTCTGTTTATATGTATATCCAGCTACACACACACATATAATATACACATACATGTGTATATATATACTATATAAATATATACGCATCTATATAGCACCATACATACATAAATATGCATATAAGTATATATTTCATCTGTACCACAATATCAATTTTCCCATATTTCTCCAATTTCACGTGGTTTGCCTACTCCTAGACATCCAATTTAGCTAATTTTTTAAACTATGATAAATGAAATTACTCTGTGTTACTAGTTCACTTCTACTCAGTACCTAACTACAGTGAAAACTGGTTTCCACAACTTCTAATTACAAAACATTAGCTACCTGAGTCTTCTCCAGCTGAGCAGATTAGCATAGATCTTCTCCACTGACAGCTTTGACCTTCACTCCAGCAAACACTTGTCAAAATGCCAAAAGTAATTACCTGGCTGTTTAGGAAGGAGTAATGGGGTGTAGCTACCTACCTTTTCTTGTTACTGATCTAAAATGTCTATAAAACTTTGCCAAGAGGCACCCTCTGGATTTTGGCACACACATTTTTTTTCTCATCTGTCTTTTCTTTTTTTTTTTTTATTTTATTTAATAGACTATCAAATATTAGCTATATGATCTCCTGCCAGCCAATCCCATCGCAATTCTGAAGGATAGGCTAAATAACCTAGTAGATGGATCTTTCAACCAAAATGATTTTATGATTGCTGTCATCCTGATTTTGTTACACTGATGCAACCAGAGAAAAAATACAGAAAAGCAGCAGAGCCAGCACAGGAACAAATGACAATAATTATGCAACACAAGAACATATTGACAATTCTCTGAATTATCTTTTAAAAAATCATTGTTATAGTCTTTTTGTTCATAAAAAAAGCCTTTTTCCTATACACGTTTCAGAATTAGAATTAAGAAAATAGAGGCATAAAGAATTTAAACATACTTCTTGAAAATCTGTTGCTAGATTAAATCTAGCATGTCTTCTGACTTTAGCCAACATAAAGCTATACAATCTCTTAATCTAGAACATTCAAATTTATAGAAAACATTTTCCAAAGAGAACAAAGGGATTTAGCATGTTTTCCTAAAGGCTAGATAATACTAGAAAGATTAAGTATTTGCAGATTATTACATAATCTCTAAATCCTGCATACAATTTTTGTCAGACAATAGGAAACATCATCTCCAAATAAAATCAAGATCAAAAGTCTATAAATCTGATTCTATCATATCTTACATGTCAGAATGGATACCTGAGGTTCAGAAATCTTAGGAAAAAAACAAAGAAACGAACTTTATTTGACTACAGAAAGTCCAGAAAACAAACATCTAATGAACATCAGATCACTTGCCTTGTAGTCACGACACTATCTAACAATTTTGCAGGCTCTTAGGTGGCAGCAGCAGCAGCTGCTGGAGCTGCCTTCAATCCACAGGAGAAAGACTGCTCCAAATGAAGGCAGTATTAAAATGAAGGACTGCATTCTGCTGACCGGTGTGCCCTTGTGAGTGCACCCAACAAACTTCTCTTCGCAAACTCTCCAAAAGCTCTCAAATAATTCCTTGTCCCACTGTCAAGAGCTCATTATTTCCCCTCTCAGATACATTCCCCCATGAGCTATCAGCAGTAGGTCATGCAAGTGGTTACTTTCAAGACAGATGACACATGAATCTTCTGGACCTCCTAACTAAGCATTTGTCAGGCAAAAATCCTGCACCTGCCCTTTCATCCCAGGTCATATTTGTGCCTCCTCCCCAAGATGTCATCCAAAAATAAATCATGCTCTACCAAGAAAACAGATACAGGTCGGACACCCCTGCACACTGCTACCAAAACACCGTGCTTCTGGGGGAGTGCTTTTCAATGTTGTTACTTTTTTTCCAACAAAAACAGATGACAGTCTGATTCTAAGCAAGATTCTATTCTGTGTGTAACTGATTTGGTGGGTTTTTTTTTTGTTTGTTTTTCTTGTGCTGTAAATAACAGTTATTTTTCATAGATCCCTGAAGTAGCACTGCTCTGCCTAACCATTTTGTTTTTATTTTGTTGATAGGAAAGCCAGCACTTACAATCACAAGATTGCTAATCATCCAATTGTATATATTAAAAGTAGGATATTTATTTATATCAGATAAGGAACATTTTCTTATTTGCACCAACTAAAGTAGCTGGCATGACTTTGTCCTCTGTTCCACATAGTGCCCACTGTTAATTTGCATGCATAGTTTAAAATGACTAGGTTTACCTTTTTTTCCACGTTTTGAAAAATTATAACCAACCTAACTAGTGGTTGAAAATCTACTGATCGTTCTTTTCCAGATAAAGGCTAGGCTACAATACTATCTGACCTGATTTAGAGTTTCTTCAATTCCCTTGTTTATCCTTACTTAACAAGGTACATATTTAGCAAAAAAATACTAGATCAGCCTACCTATTCTTTACAGAAAAGCTAGAATGATAAAGGTCTTTTCCTTACCAGATTCCTTCTTCTTGTATCACTCCTAAATAATTTATTTAAATATGCTTGGGATCTGCTGTGAACAGAGATAGTCTCTTAAGTGTACTGAACGCAAATACGTAACATTGTATTGAAGGAATATAATGTTTAAAGATGTCTGGAATTGTAAGTGTTAGTTTTGTTTATGACGTATTGTATATATATTTCTATTTTCCTGGAAAAATGGTAGCTCATCCTAAAAAAGTTAAACAAAATAGCAGCAATTTTGCCAAATAATATGACGAAATATGATATTAAGCAGGTTGTTTTGGACTTGGGGATTTCTGCTTGCGTTGCTGTAAATTATAATTTAGTTCTCAAATAGTTTAGTATAGGGACTTTTTGATACTGTCTTCCCAGTTGGACCACAAATTACTGCTGCTACACCAAAAAAAAATAAAAATGTTTCAATCACCAATTCTCAGTGCTAAGAGCTCCAGGGCATCTATTTGTTGATTCATATCAGCTGAAAACAGTGCTTTTAAAATTTACAGGTCAGTTTGAAATATCTGTGAAAGGAAATACGTAGCAAGTTTAATATGGAAGAAGACTTTTCATTCCCATAGTAAAAAATGTACTGTGAGATTTCTCAAACTTGAAAGAGAACCACTTTGCACTTAAACATGACAGTTTCATCTCATGTTACAAGCTGTAGGTGTGAACAAGCTGACTGCAGGAATTCGTTTGTTTAACAATATTATAGATGGCAATATTTCTCAAAATCAAAATCTTTGTAAATTTTCCCAATCTTAAATTAATTTGGATTCCTTAAAGAGCTTTCAATATGTTACCCAAGGGTATTGTTAATGAAGGAGACTTAAGCAGAAGAATAAAAGGTTTGCTTTAGAAGACTTAAGAGATCTAGAAACAGAAAAAAAATATTTTTGAATATGTTACCATACAGGGACTACAGAAAGACCCTGAAAAATTCTACAATCCGGACTTCGACCAATTACCCTGGATTTATCTGCAGTATTTACATATGGCAGTCCTATCATCAACATCTATGCACCAAACAATACATCTTTTTTCCTTGAATGTAGAGCAATCCACACAACTAGTTTAGAATAAATGTCTAACTTTCAGGCAGCTGCAACTGAGTTAGATGAATTCTACGGTACAATGCATTAAGTTATATTACCAGAGGGCTCTTAAAAAAAGTCATCCTTGTAATCATGATTAACCTTTAAACTGATATAAATTACTTTAACAAAGACACAACTTTTACCTGTCTTTATAGGCCTGCCTATATCACAGTCAGAAGGAAGTCACTGGGGAAGAGTCATAACTAGAGACATTTCCTCTGTTAAGGTCTGAGGCACATTTACCAAATGGTAGCACCCATCACAACTGCTAAAAGTTATTCCAGGATAAAGAGGATATTGGCTGGCATAGTTGTAATGTTTTTCAGTAGAAGAACAAGGTGGGAAGGAAATGCCGCCTAAAAAATTGTTAATCATTGTATCAGATATTTGATAGTGCAGGAGACAGTTCAGATTCTGAATAATACTTCAAATATATAATGACATCCTATGTTCAGCACTGGAAGGATTTGAGGAAAATACTTCAGATAGATTTAACAATACAGTAGGTGAAAGGCAATTGATCCACTACAGAGGGGACAAGAGGTGAAAAAGGACAAGTTGAACTAAGGAGGCTTGAGTAGAAGAAATCAGGACTTGCACCAAAAGACTTAAGAGACCTAGAAACAGAAAAAGAGCTGTCAAAATTCTACGTTTCACATTAAAGACCAAAGAATCGTTATCCTCCTTAAACCAGGGCAACAGCAAATGAAATCAGATGGACCTCACAGCCTTCTGGCTACAGTGTTCAAAGTTTCTGACACAGAAGCTGTCAGTTCACTTCAACTTCAAATTATTCATAGACAAACAACTTCTTACCAACTCGGAGAAAAAGATATCTAATTGCACGATCTACAAAAATCTAGATAGAGGGAAGGGATTCAACCGCAGACTTTCATCTTGCTCCATTCACTTCATCACAGCTGAATTATAAGTCTGACAACGACTTGCCAATGAATATTTCCAAAATAATCACGCTCACTGTTGTAGGGTAGAAAAAGGAAACCAAGACGGTGTGCTAGCATGTACATTTTTGTGACAAAAGCCACAGAGTTCATCTTTCTGAGATTTTTCATGAGATATGCAAAGCTTGTGCTAAAAATCAACATTTTCTGGATTGTCTTAATCCAGAAAATAATTCAGGAAGGACCTCTTCAAGAAGAGGAAGACTTTTAGCACAGAAATGTGTTTCCTGCTTCTGACAATAAAAAATTCATATGTCTTGTATTGATGGTCACCATGAAAAAAGGTGAAAAAATATTGCCATTGCAATATGTTATGCAAAGAACATCTAACAATTAACCAAAAATGGTTTAACCATTTTAAACCAAAAATGGTTTAATAAGAGACAAAGGCCAAACAGTGTTTAATCACAAGCAAAAATAATGAGAGAAAGTCACAATATTATGAACTCTTTGTATTAACTGACATTCCCCAGGTTTTGCTCAAATTCCTTGACATTGGAATTTGATGACTAGAAGAAATAAATTAGTAATATCAATTATTCTAAACATGCTTTTAACTAAATACATGTATATCTACAACAAACTTTGCATAATCTTATTCTTGTTGATGGTTTATTCCTCACTGACCTGCTGTCGCTATTTCTCCCTCTACATTTCTGCACTCTTTACACGTACTTATTGTATGTAGAGTTATTATATGAAGATACAATGTTATATTATTTGAAAATACATCTAAAGAGAGTTCTCTCTCTTTTTCCTTCCTGAAAGCTTACTAGAATTTGTTGTTGTTGTTGTTAATAATGAATAATAAAATAAAGGTATATATAATTTTTCTGTCCACAGTGGTATGGTCAGTACTTATTGGCTAGAGAGCAGAGTGAGCCTCTGGAGTGTTTCTAGACATGAAAGTTAAACAATTTAAGCTGTATACCAGATCCTCGTCGATTGATTCGCTGATGTAGGGTAAATTCTCTTCTCTCTGTTCTTTATTTTGCTAAATTTAAGACCATGAAGTTCATTATGTTTATTCACATTATGTAGTAAACTGAAAAGATAATCCCCACCACCACCAATACAAAGAGGACTACATTTCATGACTAGAATGAATACAAGAGAATATTCATATAAAATAATCTGTAATATCTTAGACTTACATTTGCTAAAGTTGAAATGTATCTTTTGGTTATGCTGCAATTGCTGCAAACAGCTAAAATACGTCATTGATCTAAACCAATCATTTGTACTTTTATAATTAATTCTTTTAAATACATTTGTAATGGATGTTTGTACCAGCGAATTTATAAGGAAATGAAAATACATTCATGTCAGAGTCTCAGCCCTTTTTAGCAGGGCTCATATTGGATGTGACAAAACTGTGATTCTGCTGAATGTGCTTTACAAATGGGAGTAATAAACTGGAGTTTCTTCAGTGGTTGTGTGCTCATCATATTGATGAGGCAGGTTCCTCATCAATATTTTCATATTCATATATTTCAGAATTTGAATTATTTTTTTTTAACATCTGCAGTTGTTTAAAATTCCTAAGGAATTCTATATGCATGTTATTATCCATTCTAATACTTATCAGGCAGCATCTCAGTATCTTTATTCAAATTAACTTGTTATACAATTTAATTTTAATGATAATGATTTTTGCTTCCCCCCACCCTAAGGGGAATTAATTCTCCAGTGCATTTTTTTTGCAGAGTTAGAAAGCTGGGAGATAAAAAATTTTTAGACAAGAAGTTTATATGATTCAGCAACCCACTCCTTAAGATTAATGGTCCCATCAATCCATGCACTTTTTGAAAAACTGTGTTTCACCAGCAAGACAAGAGCAAATTAAAGAAACATAAATCAATAGCCTAGTTAAAAGTTAAAGGAATTTAAAAAAATAATAAATAAAATAAAAATCTTGATATTCTAATATATGTTCAAAACCCCCTATTTACAACAATGAAATCAAGATTTTTGAATTGCTATAATGATATATATCACATTTTTAGAAACAAGAAGCTGCACACAAGATCTGCTAATTCACTAATATCTAGTTTTGCACTGCCTTCCACTGTGTTACTAGTCCCCCCTTACTAATATGCCTATGTTATGAATACATTGTTTCGCTCTTCAGTCCTCTCTTTTTTTAATACACCTAAACTGTTGCATTTTTATATATTAGTAATTAAAATACAAGCACAATTCTTATTTTTTAAAGGCTGCAACTACACATAAGCAATTGCTTTTATTTCATTTTCTCTCCTGCATCTCCTCTTCATGTGAGCAGTATATATGTTGTAGCCATCCTAGCCAAAAATTCTGTATTTGGAAACTTCAGAAGATTCTTATTTTCTAATTACCATTGTTACTTTACATGTGTTTGAATAAATTGTGTAATTCTGGAGTACCTATTAAGTTGTACAAATTCAAATTCATTGCTTATTACTGTAGTGACTATATTGCAATTTTAGATAAATAGAGTTATCTTACTGATAGTTGTTCTCTGCTAGATTTCTCCTAACCTTTAAACTGAAGAGAAATTAAATCCATACTCATTTGTCTAAATGATGTCATGTGCCAAGTGTAATTACTTCTAGAGCAGGTCATCTATGTCTAGAGAAGGTTTATTTCATCAAAATGTTGAGATGCACCATTGAGCCTGACTTATTAAACAGAAATAGGCCAGAGGACAGCTATACCATGCAAGATATGTTCTATATTATGAACATCAAAGTGTGCAATGCAGGCAAAACGTTGGCAGTATTTCTGCTCTGCAGTGAAAGAGCAAATAAAGGTATTGTTAATGGTATTTTGTATAGCCTGCTTTCTCAGGCTGTACAAAAATTTAAATTATACTGTTGTCAGGTTTCCCTGTAGAATTGTGTAGCCCCAGAAAATGCAAAAAGAAAATTAATCAAAACATTTACGTAGAATAGGAACTATGGATTACTAGAAAAAAATGTTTTACCAGCAAGAACATGGCTGAAGGATTTTAGAGAGCTTTTTCTCTCCTCAGTGTGGGTGTTGTGTACACCAAGAAGAATGGATCTCAAACGCTAGGACAATACAGTAAACTATTTTTATTATTATACTTCCCTATCTATTTTTTCAGTAGATATTCTAAGTCATACATCTATTTGCAAAGCTGCTGCAGAGTCCCATGCCTTCTCTACTCTGCACATTTGTCAGACTCCACAGGGGAGGATGGAAAACTTTAAATATAGTTCCCTACATGGAAACTTAAATAATGTAAAGAAAGGAGCAAATTATCCATTTTGGTTACAAAACTATATATACTACAAAAATAATGAGAGCAAGTTCCTGCAAAGAACCTGTTGCCACAGATAATAATGAGACATGGACATACATTACAGAGGCAGAAATAGATTCATTTGGAAATCTGGATAATTCACATTCTCATAATTACTGTGGCATCTGATTAGCTCAATTTCTAAGTTCTTTGAGTTTCTAAGGATGTGTTGAATGATGAAATTCTTCTCTCAGTTAGGTCTATTCATTTTCTATAAACAAGATCTGCTTTCAGATTTCCTGGATGAATGTTGTTACCTAATAGCAGGACACCATGGAGTAATACATTTACCCATGCCTGGAAGTATGCACCAATTTATTCTGCTTCAGTTTCCTTTGGTAAATTACGTTTTTGGAATGATTTTCTTTAAGACATTGTTGACTTTTAACATTTATAATTGCAACTAAAGCCTGAAAAAAAAATCTTATGTAAGTATGCACTGTTGTTGCTCATTTTACTATTTTTATTTTTGGCTTTAGATATCTGCAAGTTAAGAAAATGTTTGCTAAAAATAAACGAACTGATTAGCAAGTACATTGACAGGCTACTGCAACTTTATTAACTGGTTTGAAAAGAGAAAATTGATACTTTTTAAATTTAGAATGTTTGACTCCTGGGCGTATATCTAATTTTATTTATTTATTTATTCATTTAGATAAAAGGCTAATTTAAAAAAAAAAAAAAAGAAGAAACAACAAACAACCACTCTCCTTGTTTGATAATGATGACTGAATTGTTGTTTTCATTAGTCTATTACTACACCAAGATCTTATTTCAGAGCAGTAATGGTCTATTCAGACCCACAACTTCATATTTAAAGCTTATTTTTTTCTCCATATGAATTTTTTACATTAATCTGTAATGAAACTCATCTGCCATTTTGAGTCCAGTCACTCAGTCTAGTATTTTTTTATACATTTCTAAGATCAAGTTTCACCTTTAATACTGTAAATAATTTAGTACTCTTAGCAGGCTTTCTCATCACACTGCTCACCATTCTTTTTCAGCTCATTTGTATGTTGGATGACACAGTCCCAGCAGAGATCTATTTTTTTTTTTGAGAAAACTAATAATTTATTCTTACTCTCTGTTGTATTTTTTTTTCCCCTCTTAACCAGTTACTGATCCGTGTATTTCTTTTTCCGTATTCTAATTAGTTTCCTTAGAAACTTTTACTGAAAGACCTTGTCAAAAGTCTTTGGAAACCCAGGCAGGTTGTACCAGCTGCATCGTGTTTGTTGATCTCTTCAGAGAGATTCAACAGGTTTACAATGTAGGACACTGCTATATTAATTTTTACCAGATAAATCATACACATTTGGGTGTCCCATAATTCAACAATTTATTGTAATTTCCTAATTTTGATAGTACGCTTTTTTTTTTTTTTTTTCCCCCACAAAGAATGGTTCTGGCATTGGAACTGCCCCAGTTCCTTCTACAGCTGAATTCATCCGTAAGGAAGAAGGAGTTGTTAATGGACAGTTAGGGGCTCCCAATGTTTATTTAAATGAACTTCTTTTATTCCTATTTGCAAGCAACATTGCAACTTGTTTATTCATAATTTTTAAAACCTATCAATTGGGTAATTTGGAAGCAAATCATTTATCAATTCAGTTACTTTGCAGAAATGATTTCTTTCAGTCAACAGCTCCTCCATAATACTGTTAGTAGCCAAGTTGATAAGAAGCCAAGAGCAGTACATAGAACAGTGGTATTTATTCAGAAGCAGTTTAGCTCCAGCTATACAATGTTTACTCTCAAGATTAACGGGTCATGGAAATTGCCTAAACCGCACACCAACAAAGGTATGTTTATACCATCTTTTGATCCAGAAATTAAGGCTAACATGTAATACCGTTTTTGTTTCCTGGAACAAAGTATCAGAAAAGCAAGGGTATTAAATTCTCATTTGCAAATATCTAATCTGTTTTTCTGAGGTCATGACAACACTGAAGAGTTTTTCACCATGCTAAGCTGTGTCTCCATGTCTGTATTTAATCCATTTCCTCTACAAACAATGAAGTCTCAGGCAGTTTTAATTGACTCAGAGACGTTACACTTCATTTTCCCATATGTGCCACTCACCCCTCAGCTGTCTCCCTCCCTAAACGTCAATCTTCCTGGGAGAGTGTGCTGTCTCCATCCATGTTGTCTGTCTACAGTCCTCTAAACTGAAGAGTGGAATGCCAGTTTGGGAATGGAGGATAAGCTTACCTGCTGCTTTGGCAATATCTGCAGTTGAAATGTTTTGGAGGTTTGAGTGCACTCTGAAGGTCACAGCTGGTCCCAGCACGCTAGAAGAGATTATTAAAAAATGTAAGACTCATAATCAAGAGACATGGCAAAATATTCCTTTTCAAAATAGGTTTTTAAGGAGAAACTATTAAGGCACCATTTAGCCCTCTTCCTTTTGCTTCATTAGCTACATTTGCATACATTTATATACCTCTTGTGGAAGTTTGTGTGTATCTTGTCTTGTGCCTGTCTGAAAGAATTTCAGAGACATTAACTAAACTTCAAAACATTCCTGTAAATACTATTCCCATTACGAAAATGGCAAAATGGAGGCACAGAAATTGTTATTCTCTCAAGAACACCATAGAACATCACTGGAATCCAACACCTCAAGAAGATTACATAAAACTTCAAATTTTATTTGCCTAACATCCACTCAAGCTTAGTCCTCTTGTTATGAATCTAAGTCAGAGGGACAATAAAGAGCCTCAGAATATTTATGATCATGCTCTACAAGAACATATTTGGGGAAAAGATTTTGGATGTATCTGATCCAAATGTCTAATTTTGAAAGATGGCAAAAATTACTTAACTTTTAACAATAGACATAATAATCTATTTGGACAACTTATAAAGAGAAGTGATGGAACCCTGTGGTGAACTTTTTAGGTGTAGCCTGATGGTCCTTTATGGCTTTAAAACCTATGAGGCATTTACAGAGCACGGTACTAATTAACGAGATGAAGAATGTCAGAGTAAGGTATTCAGGGTTTCAAAAAAAATGTTCATTGTGTGTTTTTGCAGAAAAATAAATCCATATATGTAATGTTGCATTCATTCTCCACCCATCCCAATAATATCCAACCTATACGCACATCTGATGTGCAGAATACAGAACTTTCAGTTGTCATATTGTGCTAAGTACATATATATGACAATCATAAGAAAAATGTACACACAAAACTATAGTAAAAGTATTTTAAAGAACATTTCCAGTTAATGAGCCACAGTAGAAATTATAATGTAAACTCAGAGGAGCAGAGTGCAAGGGCTGAACAAACAAGAAAACTACATACTGTGTATCATGTGAGTACCTAAGTTTTTATTACATTTATACTGTGAAGAATTACAATTATACTGTGAATAATACCTGCTTCATGTGCTTCAGTGGTTAAGCACGTTGGCAGGAGCCATACATGTAAAATGCTTTGACCTACTATAGCTGTGGCTTATGAGAGAATGAAATCTGAAAAATTGCTACATAAAATAAGTTGAAAAATAGTTTTGCTGCAGGGCTTGAAATGAAGTATTAAATTATTCTTTTACTACCATTCTGCATTCATATTTTGAACTCATACAACTGAGAGCACTTAACGAAGTGAACTTAATTGCATCACATATATCCTAGACAGAAATACCTTTAAACTTTTTACATTTTAGGTAGAAGAAAACTATTATTGATTGTAAGACTTTGCTTTGAGGTCACAAAGGGATTCAGAGTAATACTAAGGAACATACTTTGAATCTTTTACTGGCAAAGCATGTACTGTGCACATTCTCTTCCAGAGTTAACAGGAACTGTCATTAATCAATCACTTTTCTTTAAATACTCTTCTGGGTGGGAGAAAAATAAAGCAGAGATTCTATTGCTGAAGGACACTCCAGATGTCAAGTCATTAATGTGCAAGAAATGTATTTTAATAATGTTAGGTAATTATAAAGCATTTATCAGCATCATTTAAATAGTATGTTCAGCTATAATACTCAACAATTGCAAAGTATATCTTACTTAGGGTACATAAACTTCTTTACAAAAATTCAGGCCATTCCCTGATTCCATCACTAACACAGAGACAATCAACCACACCAGACACCTGGGAGTTTTACGATACTATGCACTGAATATAACCAGTCTTGCACTGTCCTTCTTTCTGAATTCCCAGCCCAAGAGAAATGATGATTCCTCTCTGGCTGCTCAGACACTTAGAGTGTAATTAGCAATCTGCTTCAAATAAAAGCAGGCAACAACCCAGTACACAGCTGTCCCATGACAAGGACTGTGTAAACAAACAACTTCAGATATTCCTTCCAAATCATCATAGAATCACAAAATCAGAGAATGGTTTGGGTTGGAAGGGACCTTAAAGACCATCTTAAATCTGACCCCCTGCCATGGGCAGGGACCCGTCCCACCAGCCCAGGCTGCCCAAAGCCCCATCCAGCCTGGCCTTGAACACTGCCAGGGATGGGGCAGCCACAGCTCCTCTGGGCAACATGTGCCAGTGCCTCAGCACTCTCTGAGTGAAAAATTTCCCCTTAACATCTAATCTAAAACTCCTCTCTTTTAGTTTAAAACCATTCACGCTGCCCTATCATTATCTGCCCATGTAAAAAGACAGTCTCTATCTTTTTTATAAGCCCCCTTTAGGTACTGGAAGGTCACTATAAGGTCTCCCTGGAGTCCTCTTCTCCAGGCTAAACAGCCCCAACTCTCTCAGCCTGTCTTCATAGGAGAGGTGCTCCAGCCCTCTGATCACCTTCGTGGCGCTCTTCTGGACCCACTCAAACAGGTCCACATCTTTCTAGTGCTGAGGGCCCCAGACCTGAACCTGTGAAATCTACACCATGTATTCCATTATAGTCAAGAGCCTGGAATTCATGCCAACTTTCAAGCACGATGTAGTTACATTTTGGCTTTATCTGCAAAGACCCAAAAAGTTTCCTCCCCTCCTCCCATTGCCTGAGTTTTTTGCTTCTGTCTCTGGTCCAGACCTCACTTATTCCTCAGCTGTGCCCTGCAGCTCACTGCAGCTATGCACTTAGCAGGATCATTAAAATCATACAGATTAAAACTGGATCCTTTCACATATCCAGCTCCAGCAGTAATTTTGGACAAGCAAGCCCTGATGCTGCAGCTCACCAGGGACCATTACAATCGTCCAGTAACTCCACCCGGGTTAGCCAGGGCCCAGTGCAGATGAGGTGTGCCCATGTAAGCACTGCCACAGGCACTGGCAATGCTCCTCATGGCTTATGAGAGAACGTACGAAAAGAGAGGAAAAAACAGGGTGGGATGAAAATTCCTTATGGGACAGGGAAGTTATTAGTTAATAACCATCCTTTTTGCAGGAAAGAAGAAATCAGAATCATTCCAAATGCCTATTCTTACATTCCTGAGAGGGATACTGTTTTTCCTCCACTATAATCATTGAATGTTTGAGTATAAGGAATTACTCGAGCACAACATATGCCCAACTTCACTAGAATATTTGCAAAATATAAAAAATAAAGCACCTCCTGTCACAACTTTTTGCATATTAGTATTCTGATGATTATTTAAAAGCAAACAAAAGACCTTGAGATTGTTTGGCCAAAATTACATTTCTGCTAGATGTTTTGGGAACTGACTGCTTGAGGAGCTCATAAAATGAGATTTTTCTCATGGGGGGCTTCTGGCAAAAGCACTCAATAAATAAACATTTCAATAACAATAGATGCCCTCTGGGGAATTCCTCGTTGTTCATTATGTGTTGGACGAGAACACTTAAACAAAACCAGTAATTATTTGACTGAAAAATATTTTTCAAAAAGACTCTTTAACAAGATGGTAACCAGCCTGAGAGAGGGTTCAAAGCTGTACAAAATGCACCCCTGGTACCTCCTAACCAGGAACTTTACGTTAGCTAGGCGAGACCGCTTTCTCATGCAGCTGTCAAACCCTCCGCAGCCTAGCTAATATTAATGGCAATTGTCTTTACATCACTCTAAATACCGAGGCTTGCTGAAGTGCACACTAGCGTTTATGACCAGATGAATTGCAAACAAACCACTGCCACAAATCAAGGCTGGTGTGTCCCTGCTCGGTGGCAGGCGACATCACGCCGGTGCTCAGCCAGCCGTGCTGAGGAAAGCAACCGCAAATGTAAAACACACCTGAAATGTAAACTAAATCTAATACACGCAATGTAGTGTTTCTTCTGCTCTAAAAGAGATTAAAAGTGTTAGGTAGCAGCACCTTTAATCTAGAAAGGCAATATTGTATATTAGATTTTTTGTTTAACATTTTTTTCCCCAACAAAGTGTATGCTACTACATTTACACCTATGTAAATGTGTAGTTGACTCCACTGACATAAATGAACTGATACCCACCCAAATAAAAGAAGTTTGTGAGTTTAGAAGGCATCTGGACTATATTATTATAATCACACCTACCATTTTTTTTTCAGAATACCTTTTTATGATGTATTTTTGAATAAAGGTAAGCAACTCTGTTGTCAAGGCCAATAAATGGTGACTTCTCCCTGTGCAAAACGTAATGTCTGTTGCAATGACCTGCTAAATTTATTACTTGAAATTTACTAATTACCCCCTCTGTTGGCTGTCACAACTTCTGCTTTTTTTTTTTTTAATTTCAATAATGTCGCCTTCAGCCATAATAGTTTTTTTTTTTAACAAAGACATTCAAAGCATATTGCAAATTGTCACCCTTATGTGCTGTTGTCTTATATTCTGTTTACTAGAGATGAAATAATTACAGTGTTTATACCAAAATGATTTGAAGGTTGATTGCTGATTTAATAATATTCCCTCCCCTTGGGTTTTTATTTCCCATCTGAAGGTGGGAGGGTGCACAACATGTACAGAAATAAACAATATTCTTGGTGTAAAATAGAAGTATTTCTTTTATTTAATTGTTTTACAGACTAACAACGTTCTTATTCTATTTTGTCTGTCAGGAAATGAATGATCTGAATAAACAGAGCTGGAGCATGTTCAATATGGCAAGGTCCGTATTACTTTCAAGCCTTTGGTTATAATTATATTTATGAATGACAGGGTTTGAATCTCCATAAATTATGTACCACGCTTTGCGTGCCCATTCTTCTCCCTCATGTGTGTGTACTTTAGTACTACAATATCATACGGAAGGTTTACTGTGAAATACAGTCACAGTCTATCATACCCCCTAGTGGAAAAGGATTTGAGAAACAAGTGCCAACATGGTTATGTGTATTCTTGAAGATGAGACAGAGAGCTGATGCCAGATGGAAATGAGTTGAGATTGCACCAGATTTTTTAAAAATACAGGCAGAGTGCTATTTCTCAAGATTGGAGGAAGATGAGGGGATCAGGATTGGATATTGCCAACATTAAACATTCTCTTAATGACCCTATTTCGTAAAACAGAGCTTGCCTTAATAAAGCTTAGATTTGAAATTAGAGTCACCACTTGTCTATATGTTCATTTCAAAATCCTTTAATCTCTGGGGGTTAAGAAAAGCAATTAGTAATGCTCCAGAGGATTGTGCAAAGTAAATTTTATAGCAGCTAAGGTAATTGTCTCAGGAAATGTTTGGTGGGCTTGAACTAATGACTTGCAATGTGTACACATTTCTGTGCTTCCTGTGTTTAGGAATTTGAAGTTTTATGTCCATTGTTTATATTGCACTAAAACCTCATTTTCATATTCTCAATTTTGGTAAAATTTAAAATGGTCACACGTGTAAATGGGTTACATACTATATGTGTTGGTTATAAACATATTTATGTCAAATCAGATTGACAGAAAAAAGCTCATGATTAACAGAGGCACTTTTGTAATACAGTATGTTTGAATAACATGATTTACAGAGCAAGGCAAAGGCAGAACAGTGCAGCTGGTCATCCTTATATAATACATAGACGGATTAAAAAGCGTACTCATGCTATTTTGGGCTTCTTATGTTATTCAATGTAGCTATAAACCCATCAGTCACTTGATTCAGGTCTCACCAATATTTTTGACCAGAACTTTTGACCAACATTTATTTTTTGGATCATTGCTTCACATTCTATTTATATTATATAAGCAGGTACTGACTAAAACTCAAACATTCCAGAAACCTGTGAAGAATGTATTGTGAAGAATGTATTGTTAAAACCTGTGAAGAATGTATTCTACGAAATAACTTCCCTGAACTGTTGACTAGCATATATTGATCATCACCTAGACTTATTACTAAAAAAACAATAACAAAAAAAAACACCACACATCTTTAATACCTTTACTTTTAAAAAATTTCCCTAATTTTCTTTCTGAATGGATCAAAAGTCAATATACAGCCATATCTATCCTCACATTTCTGCTTACATGTATATATTATGCACATGTATTACAGACAATGAAAAATTAAAAAAAATCTTTTTCCTATTACAGCAAATTGAGCTTCTTGTGTCTTGCCAGTTCTTGGAGATGCAAACTTAAAGTGTAGAATTGCACAGTGTTCCACAACATGCTGCATTACTGCCCAAATACATTTTCTTAACTATTCATATTTATATCCCTTACATATTCTAAGTATGCATTTGCAACATTGTCTGCAGAAATATGGAAATATGTTCTCGTATTCAACTTGCAGCTAGCATGGAGAGAGAAAGTTAAAGAAGATTATGTTGTACCAACACCTGACAATGGCCAAGTACTGTAGAAGAAAAAGCAAAATCTCTGCTACAGGATAGATACTAATTGCTGTTCTTACCAATTCACCAATTAGTGGATGATTTTCTATTATCATTTACATTTCGGTAGAATAGTTTACACCATGCAGCTAGGTGTGGTGTATTCAGCAGATAGATTAGAAAGATTAGATAGATTGACAGTTTCCAAGAAATCACATATTGCAAATGTAACTACATGGAAACAAAACTTAGGGCTGGATTTGATGGTTGCAGCTCAGATTTACCTCTGTAAGCTCCATATACAGCTATCATAAATCAGGTAATTATTTGGACACCTTGTACTGCCCTCTTCTCTTCCCCTGAAATTATTCTCCATGAAGTCACTCTGCTGCACTGATCTCACTGGTTCTCATGCTGTGTTTTGGAGTTTTGATAAAAACAGTGCTGATAATTCACTGATATTTTTAGTTCTTGCAGAGCAGCGCTCACACAGAGCCAAGGACTTAGTTTCTCGTGCTGCCCTGCCAGCAAGGAGGTGCACTAGAGATTGGGAGGGGACACAGCCAAGACAGCTGACCCAAACTGGCCAAAGGGATGATGTCCCATACCATGTGGTATCATGCTCAGCAATAAAAGATGGGGGAAAAAAGGAGGAAGGGGGAGGACATTTGGAGTGATGATGTTTGTCTTCCCAAGAAACCATTGTGTGTGATGAGCCCTGCTTTCCTGGAGGTGGCTGAATGCCTGCCTGCCGATGGGAAGTGGTGATCATTCCTTGTTTTGCTTTGCTTGAACACACAGCTTTTGTTTTACCTAGTAAAACGCCTTTATCTCAACCCGTGAGTTCTCACACTTTCACCTTTCCAATTCTCTCCCCCATCCCACCTGGGGAGAGTGAGCTAGCTGCTGTGTGGTGCACATCTGCCTGCTGGGGTTAAACCGCAACACTCTCCTTGCTTCCACCCTCTTTAGGCTTCCTGCTTGTGTTTGAGTTTGTCTAGGAGCTCATTGCTCCTCCATGCAGACCTCCTAACATTTTTGCCTGACTTCAATTTTTTTCAAATCAGTTTTTTTCTAAATATACGGATGCATATACATTTTTTTTTCTAAATATACGGATGCATTTACAATGCAAAAGATGATGAAGGGGTATTTTAAAGATTTTACAATTCAATTCATCTAAGGTGAAGATTTTTTGCTAAGCTGACAATTTAAATGATTTTAAAAATGGACAACGCTCAATTTAGAGATTGAAGCTATACTCAGTTTTTTCTATTTTTATTCTTCACAAAATGCAACCTCTGATGATTACTCAAGATCTATGAATAATTTGCAGAGTTTTAAAATGATTTTTCTATTAATCTGTCACAAACCATGAAATTTGACACTTTCACCACGCTGAGTACATGAAAGTTGCCAGCTTTGCCTGCAATGCAAATAAGGTTCTTAATTACAGTATTTAAAGGAACAAAACATACATGTGCTAAATTTTTTTTAAAGAAAAAGACTGTTTGGACCCTTGGAGAGTGGGAAAATGATCTCAAAATACTGCTTGAATGTACAGTGATTTTTTTTCACCCTCCATTGATTAGGCTAAATAATAATAAATTTATGTGATTAAAATATATATATAATTGTATTCTATTTATACTTCCATTCTTCTTTATACCTTTTGGTGGTCTGGCTAGTATGCAGCAGTCTTAGGTTTTCAATGTATTTTGCTGACATTGGGCCTACTTATCTTTAGCACACCTGTGTTAACAGTGTCTGTTGAACTCACATGTAAAATCTGTCTTCTGTACTGATAGTCACCCTGCCCGCAGTTTGCACAAGTGACTTTTAATCATAGTATCATAAAATGGCTTGGGTTAGAAGGGACCTTAAAGGTCATCTATCTCCGACCCTCCTGCCATAGGCAAGGATGCCACCCACTAGATCAGGTTGGCCAGGGCCCCATCCAGCCTGGCCTTGAACACCTCCAGGGATGGGGCATCCACAGCTTCTCTGGGCAACCTGTGCTGGTGCCTCACTACCCTTAGAGTGAAAAACTTCCTCCTAATGTCTAATCTAAATCTATCCTCTTTTAGTTTAAGACCATTCCCCCTTGTCCTGTCATTATCTACCCGCATAAAGAGTCCTTCTCCATCCTTTTTATAAGATCCTTTTAAGAAATAGACCCTTTTAACTTCAATAGGAGCCAGACAGGACACAAATTTCTTTGACGAGGATCAGACAGCACAACTGAAGACCAAAGAAAACAAACTTTGCTGCAGCCTCAATTCAAAAAGCTTTGAAACTTTTAGCTAGAGTGCTTGCCCTCTCAAGAACCTGTTGGCTTCTCCTTTAGTTCTGAGAAGACCACTTAGAAGATTTGATCTTGGGATTCCTCCACCAGCTGTGAAAGAGAGACATTTGGCATCAACCTACTTCCTTTACAAAGGAGGCACTTCAAGGGGAATTTATCGTGATCTTTCAGTCACGACAAAAGTCAGATCTTTCAGGTAAGTTGTGGTACAGCTCATGGGTTTGGATACGAAATATTTACTGGCTAGGTGTTAAACAGAAAATGTGAAAAAGAATGATTTATCTGTTCAGAATGGCCAGCAGGTCTGTAATATTTATTTCATCCATCTACCCATCCATACAGGTAACAGAGAGAGATAAAAGTGTGTTTGTGTGTAGGTAAGAGATCAAGAAGCCAAGGGAGAGAGGATCAAGAAAATCATAAAGATAATTTGTATACTTCTTCATTTTGTATATTTCTTTTAATGGATTATTCTTTTATACAAATCTTTCAAAGAATCTTTTCTTAAAAATATATATAACCAGTTTCCCTACATGATAATCTTTTTCCATTTCTAATATTAGTTGTGCTATTTGTAAAGCAAGTTTTAGTTCAAGAGTGAGAATCACAGTTCTATGTTTCTATTCTCATATCTGTCACCAAGTTCTGTACCATTTTGGGGAATATCAAGAAAACTGTCTAGAGTTTCAATTTACCCATCTGTAGAATGGAAATAATTACGTGTTAATATGTGAAATGTTATATAAATTCAATGAAATGGCACATATTCAGTGTCTTGCTTCAGACAAAGCAGTTCATCCGCCCTAGCATATCATATTACGGAATTTAATTTTGTTAAAAAAAAAAAAGATTTGATGTACAGAAAGTAATATAGAGAGAAAGCAGATAAAGAAGAGGTTAAAAATTGATAAACTTTAGAAGCTCACTTATCCATAAAAAACTGTTCTTGAGTAGGGACCTATGAGTACATGGACCTGTATCTATAACTGTGTATCTTTTGATTACAAAGGTACAAATCCTCTGATTTAATTAGATTAAATGTTGTAATGGAAAGCCAAACTTAGTATATTTTTGTTTATAAGAGTCTCTATAGATTTTTATGGTCTTTCTATTTTGTCACCTAGAATTCATAAAATGCTGCAGGCCAAAATCCTTCTTGTTATTTTAATATATTTTTATATTTTTCTAGCAGGAAAGTTACAGTGGATAAGGCAAAATGATCTTGGTTATATGCACATTTATTAAAGAAAAGCACACAAAATATATTATACCTCAGGGGAAAAAGCCACAAGACTGATATATTGCTAAGGCTGAGAAATCACTCATTTTTAAGTAAAGGAATGCAGAGTTGAAACTTCCACCTTATTTTTGTTTCCTTATCCTCATTTCTTTAAAAATTGATGCATCTTTATATTATAAATTAGTTGTCAAATAAGACAATATGTACCAGAAAACACAATGTAATTTCTTATAAAAGCCTGCATGCAATGAGTTACAGCAGTACATTTTTCAGACAATTTGTTTTCCAGACTCATTAAATCTGTAGAAGAAGTCAAGTTTGAATAAAAGTGGTACCATTATTTCTGAGTTATGCTTTTATAACATTTTAAACAAGATTATGCCAAATAGCCTTAGTCTGTTGGTTTGCTATTTAAAATCAGGGAATAGATGACAAATATTTTTCAATTTTTTTGAAAGGTATTTTTTTATTGAAACCAAGCATAGTAGAGTTCAAACTGAAATAAAAATGTTGCTTAATATCTGGACAATAAATGCAATGTAATGCAGATAAAAATTCAGCCTATTGCTAGGCTATTGTATACTACAGCACCATAAGGAGAACAGGATGGACTGTATGTTTTTTTTATAAGCACAGTATTTTGAAAATTCCTCTCTGTAGTAAATCTAAATGGTATCGATGGCAAAATCTGCCAATCTAGAAAAAAAAAAAACTTTGCAAGAAGATTCACCCACAGGTGTCCAACATAAAGAAAAAATTAATCATACTGAATCATGGAAAAATGAATCATGGAAAGCTTCTACAGCAGAGTGAAGTTTGCATGCTACAGGCCGAAACCAAAAGAGAAAGAAACCTAAGAAGACACTGTGCTGCCTGTCCCAATACAGCTCACCAGGTTAAATAAGCCTCCATCACACTATCCTGCCTTTTAAGCTACCAACAATTTCATGAGATGTAAACATTTAGAGCGTACATATACCAAATGTCATAATCCATCAGCATGATGAAGTGAAAATACCAAGTACCGTTCCAGTGTTTAGGTTCTGGATGACTGAATATGATTAACTGGCTGATTGAGTTTTTCAGGTGTTAGAAGAATATGACAAACATGACAAACAATGAACAAAACCTATACAACACGATTAGGACACTAACACCAATGCATGTGTTCATAATAGGTGAGGCTGGGAGCTCCACTCATCAGTGTGCCTACCCAACACTTCTGATTTGAACACATTTAAAGCTTTTCCAAACTTTCACCACTTGGTTTGATTTTCAAACACCTTCCTTAGTCCAAGTTCTTTTTACAGGGATGGTTCGCTGGCTTTTCAGATTGTATTATTCCAGCCCAACCGTTCCAGCCCTTCCTATGAACAAAGATAATGATAGGTACTGTTTGGCTATGTGAGACCTTTTCTTTGAAGAGGAGGTGGAAAGTGTCTCTAATCACACTACTTGGAAACAGATTTTAAGTATAGCAAGAATGTGTTCACAGCTGCTCTCATGATGACCACCCAAATTCAATCTTTTGTTAGATTACTGTTTATATAGAACTACTTAAAAACATAGCTGATGCTAAGGACATGCCACAGTATAAAAGGAAAAATCAGTCTTGACTTATTTTGTATCTACAGATGCAGCTTTTCTCTTCAAAGTGGTGTGGTTTTTTTTGTTTTGTTTTGTTTTCCAATAATATTCCTAATGAATGGTGATCAAGTGCTAGAGAAAAAAATATATATATATATTTCAAGGGGCCTCAACGTCATTGTTGGCAGACCTCAGGTAGTATTTTGCAAACCAGGTATGAGGACATAAAGGTCTATCATTATCTTGAATTCTGTTGGTACCATCCAGTTCTGCCTCAGATTCAGATTCAGACTCAGTTCATTTGAAGCCAAGTCATTTCAGGCATATTTTTTTTTATGGAAGCAGATAGCATTGTCTAAATTGACAGCTGACTTCTGGGACTGCTGAGCACTTAGAATGGTAACTGAAGCCAACAGGACTTGTGTCTCAACATGTGAAGATCTTCACAGAAGAGGCTGTATAAGCTATACTCAAAGCCATCGGACTGGACACCTCGAATTAGTAGATACTATGACATTAATTTTTCATGCATAAATGCCAGCTCTGTATGGTCCTTATAATACACCATATCTCATGTGAGCTAAATGTATCAGTTTATGTTAGTCAAAGGTTTTGATAGCCTAGTGAAAAGCACTATAGGAAGCCAAACCAAACAAAACAAACAAACAGAACAGAACAAAAAACAACAAGCAGAAATGGGTTTTCTGACCTCAGAGCAGGATTTGAATAATGTGCAGTAAATAAAGCCTGAAGCCACACATTGAACAATGAGGATAAAATGGAACATTGAAGAGCTGCTCATTAACGGAGCATTTTATTTCCTGCATGTGGAGTAAGACAGAGGTCTAAAAAAAAAAAAAAAAATCAAGTATTTCAAGACTATATCATAATTAGTCATTATTGAAAGACTTGTATTTAAAAAGAAAAACAAACCAACCCAAAAACACAATCACTTGAGTTCAGTCCGAAATCAATGCTTTTGTTTATTTTGCATTTGCCTTATAACCCAAACGTAATTAAATTTTGAAATGAGTCATTACCTTGAATTGAAAAATTATAGCATTTTACTTGCAAAATGTCAAACCACACTGCTGTGGCTGCTAGAAATTTTGAAAGGTGTTTGCCAGCTGAAGCTTCCATACACTTTTCATACGTAGCTTCAGTTAACCTGAATTTTCATTTTTCATATAATACACTATTCAGCTAAAACACTGAGTTCATCTCTAGTCTCAGTGTGGATGGGGAAAACAATCAGGTGAAAGCCAAACAACCAACTTAAGGCTTCTGAGTTTGAGCTTTAGACACTGAAAGCTTGGTGATGTGTTTTCTTAACTTCACCTTGGATATACGACACACATGCAAACTGTACATGATAAGGAATATATTGGTTAAATTTTATGGCTTTGCAATCCAGTTCATATTAGATAATTAGAATCAGCTTTCAAAATCTATTTACGTTAGCACTTGAAATTTAGCATAAGTATCCTGTTCATCCCAAAAATTACATATATAGATTATATGCTTATATAGACAATTACTGTTACGCTCCAAAACAATGGTAGTAGATAAACATTAATGTTTTTATGGAAGGAATACAGGGTGTTCTACTACAGGTTTTCTGTTGAAAAATTATGGCACACATTCTTTGTCAAGTTATCACCTGTCCTGGGAGGACAGTTCTTTGAGTACTGTCCATTAAGATGTACAGGTGGAGGAAGCCAAAGCAGTAGAACAAAACTGGAAAATAGAGACACGGACAGTAAGAGATCTTCAATGGCAATAGGGAAAAACATATAAGTCTAAAGAGAGAAATAATAAGGAAGAAAAAAAAACCAGTATTACTGCAATATCCATCAAAGGATGAAATATTCAGCAGAAAAATTCACTTTTAGCTGGAGGCTGAGAATGGTAGGATATACAGTCTGAAATACTATGACATCAGAACAATGTGCTTTCTATGTAAAGGTATTCAGCTAAATTGAGCTGAACCCCTTCCATTAGCAATGTTCTCAGTAAATATCCCAAGTATGAAAACTTTACATAAGAGCATAAAAATGATTTGTATTCCTCTGAGAACCCAAAGTCATGTATGTTCTAACCCAGTGTCTTTGATTATAGATTCTGATTTCCTCTACCTTCACAGCTGAGCTAACAGATTTCAGTAGTTTTATTATATTTGGACTTCTGTTGATAATCTCTTGTGTTTGTAAGTTTATTCTATAATGTGTGAAGAACTGTAATTACAGGAAGAAGGTCAATGTTGCAGATTGCAGTAGTAAAATTATTTTTTAAATAAATACAAACTCTCCTAGCACTACCACCCATCTGACTTCAATCCATGATACCAGTCCAACAATCAATCACCAGAGGCATTGGACACCCATAATTAGATTTTAAAATCATAACTATAGTCATTTTACGTCTGCTTGCATAATTACATCAGCATGCTAATATCCTTTTAATGGTCTCTAATGATGTAATAAGAAATAATGGAATTTATTTGACAGCTACATAACCATTAACAAAACATATTAAGCATAACTATTACTTCCATAAAGATTCAGGCTGTATCCAAAAGTGACAGCTAGCATGTTGGATCTTTTCTTCAATGTTGAAGTATTTCTAATTATGTATTCTCCAAATCTATTCCCAATCATCTGCTTCACAGGGTGAGCAAAGTTTATGTCAATGCAAACTTGACAACAAACCAACTGTAGAAGTGGACTGAACACTCTGGGAGCCAAGCCTGAGGCTACGCTGTGAATTGCAGGCCATCGGTTAAAGTTGGCAGGATTGTGAAAGAGAAGATAAGATAAGCTGATTACTACCATGCATCAACTAAAATCAAGAACTAACACGGGAATCGGTAAAAACCCGTGGCAAAAGCTACTGTTCACTTAGCCAAACTCCAAGACAGACAAAAAATATATATATATAAGGAAGAATGAAAGATATTTGCAGACAAAACTAAGTAAATGCTGTAATGTATTTGCAAAGCAGTATCTTTTAAATCACTTTTTTTTTTTTTTCAGAGAAAAGGACAAGAACATTTTATTTGAGAATATAAAGAACTTTAAAAGAACTTAACACTTTAAAATAACTCGTCCTCTGTCCTCAGTTCTTACACTATTACTATTGAATATGATTGCTTTGTTGGTACTCTGAAATTAACTCTCTGGTTCTCATTTAAATGACTTTAATCTGAAATCTTTGCAATAGTCTAAAATTTTCAGCCCTATATTGTCTCTTCCTGTTCAGAATTCCTGGAAGACTAAGAGAGTTGAGAATTTTAATCCAAGCTCATACTCAGGTCAGAGTTCAAACTAAAGTAGTTTTTATTTTCCCATTTCCTTTATAAATCTTTGATCTCGAGCTTATTGGTACTTTTTTTTTTTTTTTATATTAATCCCTGAGAAAAAGAAAGCTAATAAAATATTTCCTGAGAGGTCTCATTCTCATCCTTCAATATATCAAAGATGGATAAGGAATAACCATGACATCAACTCTTTCCTGAAACCCCTCTGAGGGGTTCCCTCATGAGGCCATTCAGAAGGTAACCAGAGCCTTCAAGTAAATACAGTTTTCCAATAATGGATATGTAGTGATAATGAAAGAACAAATCCAAAAAGCATTAATTCTTTTCTTGGTGAAGCCTTTTTCTAAAACTTTGAATTCTGCTCTATCTGCTGGCCAGCTCCACATTTCTGTAGCACTTCAGGGGTTTAACCTGAGTCAAAGCACCTCATTTTCTTGAGTAAATACCATTTATTTTGGACAAATTCTTCCCTAACTTGGGATTTGGGATAACCTTTTACAGAGATATAAAAACTGATGAAAGCGTTGTGCTGATAGACAAAATACTCCTGCCCTGTTTGGAATTATCACCATTCATAACACAATTTTAAAATACTGACTATACTATACCAGTAATTTTGGTACTGTCATATGACTGTATGTTAATGGATGCAAAATAAGCAGCTTCCCTAAAGTCACATATTAAAGAAAAGAAAAAGGTTTTTCATAGCTTGCTATTTCACTGGAGGGATATTTTCCATTAGAGAATGAATCTACAGCTTGCCAATTGCAATGTTGTTGTGATTTATCAAATGATAAAAAAATAACCAAAAGGCTTTATGCTAACAATTAGAAAGGTAGGTGAAAGTGTTCTTGTACTGTAAATGAATGAAGTTAATGAAGCAGAACCCATTGATTCCAGCAGAGAACTTGTTCCATGGAATTATCCCTTTAAATGTACAGCAGACATTGATTTATCTGCTAGTATTCAAATTCAAGGTTGCAAATTCTTTTTATAAGGAAAGCCATAAAATATTGTCATTTTTTGTAATTACAAAACTCAGTTTTCATAAAAAGTACATTTCATAAAATACAAGTAAAAAGTCATTCAGCAATGCAAAGAATAGCTCTAAAAAACTAAATATGTGAATATTTTCCTTCTAAACAGCTAAACTTTATATGCCTTGTATTTGTCAGATTTCTAAAAAGACTCTCACCAGTAATCCATTTCCCACCATATATTCAGATATAGAAGGGGTAGATCTTTTTTTTCCTGATTAATAATAAACTCTTCCTGCAAAGATGCAACATCTTCAGACTATTGCTTAAAACATAGCATTAAATGATGAATTATATTCACTGGAGATGAAGGTTAAGCAAAAGCACAAGTAAGGCTGAGAAAGACAATGCCCTTCAGCAACACGACTCATGGGGAAAAGCAAGCAACCCCAAACACTCTGAAACATAGGCAGAAACTGGATGTTACACAAAAATTCGTCATTTTCTGTGAACCAAGTTGTGACTTCTTTTCTAGCAAGCTGTCACAAACCACCGACAGCTGACCCTTCTTTTCCATTTCTTCTCTATCAAACTATTTTTACTTTCTGTTTTACAAAGGAAGGAGTAAAATTTTGCAAAGTAAATGCCCCTACCAAAGTGTTTGAAGAAAATCCCAATCTAATTTTTTTTTACCAGACATGGTAAATCATAAGCTTGTAGCTTAGGTGATTAACATGCAGAACATTTATCAGTACAGATAATACGAAGAAAAACGGGTTCTCAGCATAGCTGAACTCCATGTGACTTGTTAAATGAGTAGCTGGCCAGGAGTCATGACCTGTTGTGCCACATGCCAGACTGAAATCCAGGGACTGAAGTTCTTCTCCATCTGTTGGGAACAACCCATGTTGTTTACCCCTCAGCAACACTGGGTATGATGACCCTTTACAATACTTGCCTTACCCAGATCCTGTTAAATAAGATAGTAATATTTTTACAGCACTTTGAATAGACTGTTTTTTCCCTGTGGGAGCATAGGGTTATTTCAGTCTTTATAATGTTTAATAAATAATTTGTTCCTAACTGTATGTAGGAGACATTACAAAAATCATCCCAATATTCTTTTTTTCTCTCACGTGCTGTCATTAATTTTGACATTAAAGAGTAGTTATTTCCTTGTAAGACAAACCATTCAAAAATAATAAGAAATCCAATAAGTAAAAAGGGCCAAATTCCATGTACATACTTGACATCATCGAAGGCACTCATCTGCAGCTTCAGGAGATCTGCCACTTCCTTTATTAACTCCAAGCCCTTTTCCACACTCAGGGGGCTGTTGAAAGGGAGCAAGAAAACAGACCGTTACGAAAATGGAACTCATCAATACTTGAGAGGCTAAAAGTCCCAAAAGAGTTATCACCTTGGCCTCTTAGAGCCTGAAAGCCACCACTAACTGTATTCCTGTCACATAGTGATCGTGATATCAAGGGAATTGGGATCAGGTGCTTCTTCAGGCATGATGAATCACCTGAATTTTCCAGCAATAAGACAAACAATAAGGTGTAAATGGAATTGTTAGGAAGTGTAATGGGCCCATGATGCAGCAACCAGTTCATCTCAGTCCTCAATAAAAAATGTAATAAAGTAAAAGGACAGAAAGAGGGAAAAGGATTGATGAGACAAGGAGGGAAACAAACAATGAAAGTCAAATTGCGGCTCAGTATCAAATGGACAAGGGAAAAGCATATTTTTAAATTCATTAGTTTTTAAAATGAATCTTTGCCCAGTGAAAGGATACAAAATTATTATGGATTTGAGAGTAAACAATGGAGCAAGGCACACAGTCCAGAGGACACTGATTAGATACATAGGATTTGGTTTGGTGTGTGTATGCACTGCAGACAGAACCCACTGTAAATCTTTTTAACCTTTGTCAATGCCACATTTACATTTTTTAATTTAGAAAACAGGTTGCAATCAAGCATAACACAAGAGGACTGCTATCATTTAAAAAAGCACTTATCTAGATGCAAAATTCGTATTTATAAAAAATCAGGTTATTAGAGTTGCTACCACTCTACAAATGTTATGAATGTTGTCCCTAATAGACAGATCATAACTTGTTTAACTGTTGTTCAGTACAGTGAAGCCAAATACAAAAGTATTAAGAAAGTAAAAAGAAAAGAAAATGATATCTCAGTTTCTAGTGAGAAAAAGATACAACATGCTCTAAATTGTGATTATAGAATTATTCTCAAGCCCAAACACTCATAAAATTAAACCTTACAAGCCTGATACTTATCTGACTTATGCCACTTTAAATCAGAAACAACTTAGATGAAGCTAACCCAGGGGAAACAAGGTTCTGTATTTTTCCTTCAAGGGTTTATAACAAGTAGGAGAAGGAGGTGTCAAAAAAGTACGTACTGTTAGACATGATCTTTTCAACTGGACTAAGGGGGGAAAGATTTTTCAAAGCTCTGTACCTAGGTTATTATTTCTGCTTCACATTGAAAGTTTTTGAATCCAATTTTATAGCACTGTAATCATGGCCACAAATTTATTTATTGTCTGCAATGAGTACTGCTTATTTATTTATTTATTTGCACTGGGTTCTGCATACACTGCCCTAAGGGCACCTCTATTTAAATAATGGGATGTCTCATGGATCTTGGTTAGGATGGAATTGTTCAGCCTCCCTTCATGTTACTAACCCAAAATGCTCAAGAGACCTCCTGTCACACAGGCAGAGGTAGCCCCTCAAGGCACCAGATAAATTTAGAGTTTTTCTAGATGTCTGAGACAGAAATGTTCTTGTCTGAAAGTAACAAAAGAATCTGATTGTTTCTGTAAGGAAAAAAAATGTACTATAGATTATTCATAAAATCCCTATATTTCAAGGACTGACAGTGGGTAGAAATGTGATTATTCCCATCACTATGAAAGCAGATTGTCATAGTGACTCAGGGGCTTATGTGTTAATTAAATCTTTTCTCCCAAAGATGTTGGCTTAAATTTTACAGAAATGATTGGTGTCAGCAAGTGGGCTTTTACTGTAATAGCAAGTATACACAGAGGTGCAGGGAAAGTCTGCTGCATACATTGGTGTCATTTTTAACCAAGGGAGTCTTATTTGTAAAAGCTCAACCTCCCATTCCCCGCTTACCCCCTCCTTCCCTGCAAAAGCTATCTCCAACCTCAAAAACAAGGTATGCTGCTACAAGCCGATGTAGTAACAGTAATGTGGGATGCAATCAGAGCATTTGAATGCTACAACACAGCAAGAATGCAGGAGAGAAAATGAGAAAGAAAATGGTGCTGGAAAGCCATTCTTTTGCAAGCCTGGGCATCCAGTAGCAGTCTTAGTAATTTTCATCCAATAGCAAACTAAGGCACACAGGCTCACAAGCTCACATAGAGTGTGTCAGGCTAAGAACCCGTCATTCATAACAGCACAGCAGAGCTTCAGAACTGGTACCTGTGTACTTTACAAAGGCATGCTGCTATCTATTATCCTCTTTGGTACCAGTACTATTACTGATCACACTATCACATTTGAGGACTCACATCAAGAATGAGTAACATGCCAGAGTACTTTCCAATATTATTTTTCCAATTTCTAAATGCTGCCATATACTTTTACTGCTTATTACAGTTCTTTGATAGTTTTGCTGTAGATGAGCTGAATATTCAAAATCTTTCTCTAAAAATGCCACAACATCATTATCCACACTTTATTTCCCTCCTGCTTTAATTCATGTTGCATTTTGCTCAGTGTTACACAGTGTATGCTTGTACAGTGATCACTTCTAGATTGGCTTATGCCGAGCGAGTACACCGTTCCCACCAGCACAGCATAAAGAAGACTAGCCTACATTGTGACAGCTCTGTACATCCACATCACCCATCTGACCAGCTTTATTCAAGGACTGTTACCAGAACACAATTTGCAAACATCACCTGTCCTCCAGCACACAGTCCTCCCATACCCCCCTGGTGCAAGCACACAGTACACATGGAGCAGTTGTTAGATGGGATCTTTCGTGTACTGTGCTTGGTTTTCTGCTTGCTTGATTCAGCCCTACATGGAAAGAAGTTTCTGTATTACAAAGGCGAGAAAAACTGAGAAATATCAGTGTCATTTTTCATGAATATGATTCCTCTATTGATCGTAAGGGTTCATCTACTACAGAATTAATAGAAGCAGAGTGTTACATAAATCAAGTAGCAAAGATCAAAAAAAAAAAAAATAGTGGTTTGGATAAGGAACAAATAGTACAGACAGAAATTGTAACAGTATTTTATCAAGACCAAAGACTTGGGAGAAAGATTGGGATAGGATTCCCATGACTTTATTTGAACTGTTAAGCTTGTGATTTCAGTTCCTTAAAGCGAGGGAGGGTCAAGGGCCCTAGAAAAAGAAAAGTAGCAGGACCTACCTGTAGGTTCTATTTATGCTTTGCAAGTTCTCTTGAGACTGTCTAACCCTTTCTTGTCAAAGAAAAATAATGTCTCCTGTTGTGTCTTTAAAAGTCCTTGATTTTGCCACTACATTTTTTTAATTTTTATTTTTTTGGATTGCCTTTGAAGTTTCTGATCACATCCAGTCTAGATTTTGGCCTTAGAAGTAATAAACTGTTGGATGATGATGTGGCTGTTGCTGGCAGAGATCTCAAGATAGTGCTTATATTAGGTTTTCAAGTTAACCGTGTTAAGATCACAGAATCACAGAAGGGCTGAGTCTGGAAAAGGACCTCTGGAGGTCATCTGGTCCAGCCCCTGCTCAAGCAGGGCCACCTAGAGATGGTTGCCCAGGATTACGTCCACGAGGCTTTTGAAGATCTACAAGGAAAGAGACTCCACAGTCTCTCTGGGCAACCTATGCCAGTGTTCGTTGAGTACAATAACAGCAACTAAGACAAAATGTCATACATCTTTACATTTATATATATATGTCTTTATATATATTTGTCTTTTGTATGTTTTATATATATGTCTTTTCAGCTTTCTGGCTCCAGTTCTCTACAGCTTGGAAAACAAAAGGAGAATCAGAAAGTGTACAAAACTTACATACAACTAACTTTCTTCTACTGCTTTGTCTTCCAACGCCATCTCTTTCTTTAAGTGTTTGCCTAAATACTATTTTTCAGCTGACAAATTCAGATCCTACTGAACCAGTAGCAGAACTCTGTTTCACTCAGATGACAATCTCTATCCCATATTATTTGTAGAATATACTTTGACGGATTAATGACAATGAAGAAATAAAGGGGGAATGAAGTATAAACATTTCCTTTGGGGTTGATATAGATACAAAGTTTTAAAATCTGGAACAGCCTCATCTGAAAAATATTTCACTGCTGCTTTTGTTTAATCTCACTTTGCAGCAAAAAGCTCTTGTACTAAACTAGTTATACCTGCTAGAGCATATGGCTTATCTTTCCGCTAAACACAGCCAACATTATATGGTAGCACTTCATCATGTCTTCAGATGAAATGACTCCTCAGCTCATTGCAAGATTCTGATGTCATGATTTAACATCATGACATAGCTATGAAAAATCTCATATTCATTTTCAGCATGTGAAAAACAACTAGCCCAATACATAGCTACTTGTCTGTGCTAAGATACACATGATTCAGTCGAATCCCTTTAACTTCATCAGGAGTTTTGTCTAATAAGAAAAGCAGATCGAGGCTATATAGCTATTTTATTTAGGGATGGATCTTAAATGAAAGTGCTGGAATAAATATCCCTTTACCTCAATGTGAACTGTTGAGCACTTCTGAAAATTAAGTAATCCACTGAAATGCTCAAGAGAAGATTTGGGAGACCAACTTTATCTAATTGTTTGTTAAAATGTGTCCACAAATCGTACTGGACATTGAATACAGGAAAATTAGATTGCCTGGTGAAAATAATATTCCGTATCTTCCAATGCCTAAATCCCTTCTAATGAAGGAGATGAAAACAGAAATATTTTAAGGAACAATCCACTTACAGAGGTAATTCAAATAATAGAACATTGGATTATAATCTTCCTCTGCTATTGTCCATTAAATATTTCACTTTTCATTTGCTCAATTTACCAGAAAAATACAGGGATGAGGAGTCATTTCTAAAATCTCATTCCAGAAATTTGGCACGACCTAGGACAATCATATTAAGTGATTTCCTTCATAGTCATTGCTACATATGGATTTTGCTAGCCAATTTTTTTGCTCATGTAAACAATCCCATTGCCTTCAGTCACTTTATACATTAGTGAGAATATCTGCTGTTGAACAAAGGATGAATGAGGAAAAAAATGTCTTCATCTGGAAGAGGCCTATCAGGTGACCCTGGTCAAGACATCCTTGTGACCCTCAGTTTCGCCATCTGTAAAATGAAGGCAATGATACCAACTTTCTATGTCAGATGTCTAGTATTGTTAAATAAAAGACTATTATCATTTGATTTGCGTGCTTTCCGGATCCAAGAATAAGAGTTGCACTATTGGGGACAATTAGTCCCCAAAGGTTAAACATATTTCTCCCTACCAAATAAGGAGACGATACAGTAGCAAAAACCAAGTAACCTGAAAATTATTTTTTAGTTATAATAAAAACTTCCCTCGTTTTCCTACCAAAAAAAATATTCTAAACTTTTTCAGCACAGTGGATCTGACTGTCTTTACAGTACATCTGACTGATTTTACAGCATATTTAGAGCACCTGGATCCAGGGGAAGGTAACTTCTCTCTCGCTGCTGAATTGGTAGCCTTGCTAAATGGCTGCTGTGGGCAAATGGAGTAGGAGTCAACAGTTTTACGGACCAGATGTGCCTCACAAATGGCCGATTAGACCGTTCCAAAAAGAGTAGGGCTGAATATTGGATGCTGATCTCAAGACCTGGTCAGCTTCATGCCACAATTATCCAAACAATGCTACAGATGGATGCCACATTTCCAATAAATTCCCAAGATAAACTAGAAATCTGATGAGTGAGAACAACCATTTTGAATAATGAATTGTGTATTTTTGACCTGGACCTAATGATTTATGCATTCAAGGCTCAAAGCTTCCCCTCCTGGTTAAAGAACAAGGAAGTAACATGTAAATGAAGAAACAGGAGGAGTTCTGCAGGGAGCAGACACTGGCAGCATGTCCAGCTCTGCATGCTGAGTTAAATGGAGCTCAGACTCTAATAAAAGCCAGTGGGCAATGTCAAAGGGAACAAGAGGAAAAACAGAAGTAAACAATGATGAAAACTATATGTTCTGTATTTCCCAACATGCCTGTCAAAACAATCCCATAAATTGATCCATTTTGGTTGCAAAAAATCTGATCCAGTTATACAGATGGTTTGATTGCTAGCATTTGCCAAGCCTGCTCCCAGCAAGGAGAGCAACTTGTAGCTCAAAGTTACGCTGAGGTTATGTCAGTCTCACAAGCAGTTGCTCTCATTTGTTTTTCCTCCTCCCAACTGCCAAGTGTCTTTGAAAACCTACTTACTGGACTCTAAAATTCTCCCTTAGTGCCGTCATTCAAATTATGTATTGTCTTTACCAGTCTGTACCTAGTGCCCTTCCAATATTCTGTTTAGCAATTGTAATGCAGCACTATAATGGACATCCAGTCAACCCTGTCAGATTAGTTCAATTGAATCATTTTCTGCAAAAATGAAGAATAATCTACAGTACAGAAATAGGCCTGACATAGGGAATTGCACTCCTTAAACCCAAATGTCAGTCTAGTCCCCAGTGAAATCTTAAGTAAGGTAGGATTCAATCCACCTAAAATTTGTTTAAATCAGGACATAAGCAATGAAGTCCAGTTCACCCATTTTTAAGAGTGCTGAGCACTGCACCAAAATTACCAGGCATGACTACATACTGAAAGTTGCTTGAGTGCTTAACTACAGCTCTCCAAGAAGTATCAGAAAGTGCATTTCCTAGGGAGGTAAGTGCCACTCTCACACACTGCCTCTCTTTTGCTATCCAAAGTCAAGCACAGTGGCAGCTCCACTCCACCTATTTCCCCTGAAGAAGGTTCAAAATTGTGGTTACACCTGTGTTCAGTTAGGTTGAATCTGCATCTCAGCTGGAGGAAAGCAGAACCTGAACACAGCACCTAGGACTTTTGGGAGGAGAGATTTTTGATTTAGTCCAATGTTTACTTCAAAAACTTTTCTAATATTTACTTATGCAAAACAAACACATGCTTGAAAACTGTTTGGGACAGCAGCTTTTTTTCCTTCTGAGTGATATGAGTTACACTTATGTTCTCTATTGCACTTTGTCCACCTTCCCCTGTCACTTCCATGCCTGCAGATTAACCTCCATGCCATCAAGAGGATGATGGACAGAGCTCTCTCTTAGGGCTGGTACCCAGAGCACCCTTGATGATGTAGGAGTTAAAACTGCTCAGAGTAAGTCTGGTGAGATTTCTTCCACCTCCTGCTTCACTTTCTAACCCTGCAGTAATAAGCAGAAGGCAGTCAGGATACACTTCACACAAGGTGCCTTTCAGCACAGGACTGCTAGATATGGTGGATCTCGTAATAACCAACTGCTTTGGCATGTCTCAGTGAAGCAGAAAATATTCTACCAAAAGACCTTGTCTGACAATTGCCTAGAAGGGTTCACCAATGTCAGCATCTTCTAGTGGTGGTACTTTTCTCTAGAAAAAGAGAAGGCTTGAGCTGACAAACATAATTTTGTTGGTCCTGCATACCTCTGTATTAGAGCATTTGTATCTAAGATTTTTTTAAGCAGTTGTCAACTTAGCAGGAACACACTGGAACATCTTTGTAGAAGGTTTTTTTTTGTTTGTTTGTTTTTTGTTTTGTTTGTTTTTGTTCTGATCTTAGATAATTATTTTTTTTTGATTTTTTTAACTGAATTTTAAGATACACACATTCTTTATTTTAAAATAATTACTTAACAAAGTTCTGCCTGGTCATTTTTCAATGCTGTTTATGCATTGATATCAAATAGGCTTCCCTTCATTGACAGAGCAATGCTCTATAATGGTATCAATTTCTTAATATGCAGCAGAGTCTCCTTAGTACAAGGTAAATTTAAAAAAAAAAAAAAAAAAAGGAAAGTTAAGAAATGAGTCTGGAATATCATATGGAATGCTTTAGAGAGTCCAATATTCAAGAGGCCACCTTTAGAATGAATAAAGCTGAGGACCAGTTTGCTCCGGCTGCTAAAACCACTTGGCAGCAGCAAGAGCATTGATTAGGCTGCAAGCAAGCACCCTGCTGATGGTGATGGGTAATTGGCAGGAGCAACCTGTCCAGCTCCAGCACAAGCTGCCATCCTCCCTCAGTCCCTGGGAAACAGCAGGTATGTTGGGTACATTCTGGTCATAGGGATGAGACTCTGAGTGTATGGATGTCTTTCAGAGCTTCTTCAAAATAACTTATAGATACACGAGGAACTGTCTCTTTGTTTTACTATTATTTTCTCTAATGAATGCAGTAGTTTAATTCCAGCAGAGGGGGGCTATTTGAATAAGTGACAGTAGCTTCAGCCCTTTTAACCACCCACATTGATGGGGCAGGATCAATTGCTGCAGGGAGCACATCCCCAGCAGTACATACTAACCCCAGACCTCGAGGCACTTCTCAGCAGTAGCAAGGAGCACAAGATGGGAGATTATTTTAAAACACCTTGGACATGCTACTGCCTGATTTTCTTAATCCAGTACTAAAAACAGAAAAATAAGAACCAAGAAATAAAATGAAATCCAATATAATGCTAGAAAAGTTCTAAAGAAGAAGGGTGAGAGTAGTGCTCTTTTAGATACAGCTTTGCAAGGACTATCTAGGGAGCAAGCTACCCTGGGAAAAATAATGCTGTGACAAACAGAAGCCATTAGGTTTTTTGTTTGTTTGTTTATTTGTTTTCCTCTTGAGTACTGTTTCATTCACGCTGCTAAAAGTCAAGGAATTAAGACGTTAAGGTAGTTGTCCAGTAACAGTATTCAACATTGGCCTCAATTCCCCGAGGAAAAGCTTATAGGTGTGAGGCCTGCTATGAAATTGCCAGTGGTCTGGCAGTTTTCCAGAACTCACTCAAAAAGTAGCAAAACACCCTGTCCCAGAAATAGAAGGGACACCTGACCTAATAAATGAGAATGCTACACAAGAAAAAAACATATTCCAGCTGATCCAGTATCTGACTCCAGAGGCACAAGAACAGTGACAATGTTTCCCTACTTGCACCTTGTGAAATGCACAAACCCCGTGTTTCCAGACTGGGATGATGATCCCAGCCATGCAGCCTGTCGCCATGCACACCCACTACACTGCAGCCTAGAAAACGATTGGAGAGAGATCAGGAATTGGTCCCTCTTGCCTTATACCCTGCACCAAAAGTATTCCTTCTAAAAATAAGTATGATTATTGCTGGATTCTACAAATAACTGTGATTATGTATGTGCTCATTACTTACTAAAATCTTTCTCTTTTTTAAAATCTCTTGCTGAATTCTTGACCAAAGTGATACATTGGACAAGTTTGTGTTTTAGAAATGGGCTACTTAATTCAGGATTTGCATGCCTCCTCTTAAATTTTCAAGTCTGGAAACATGTACCACAATGCCAATGGATTCATGTATCTAAACACAGAAAATCTTCTCTTCAAAATTTTCCACTGCCTCAGAGCACAGACTACGAGGAGTTTTAAGAATATCTTTTTTTTTTTTTTTTCCCCAAAAGGACTATTTTTGTTAATGTCTATTATTCTGTCACACTTATTCGAGCTGAATTTCATCTACCATTGTGCTCCTTAATCCCTCAATGTATTTAAATCCATCTGGAATTTTTCTAAATCCTCCATAGTTCTTCCTAACAGAGACAATTTGCCCATGGGGTACCACTAATCCCTCTTACATGCTGAGAAGCAGCAGTTCATGACGAATCTTTCTCTCCTATCTCATAACCAGTCCTTAATCTGCAGTGACACCCTGGCCCTTGCTCTGTGAGTCACACTCCTTAAACTCGGTATGAAGAGCATCCCATTTATCTCCTGTTGATTTGGAGGGCAGGTACAACTTGTGGTTTTGCTGCAGCAGCAGCTTTTCTGCCAGGAGAATCTGATGCATCCCATCAAAAGGCACTTTGCTCCCACGGGGCTCCCAGGCCTGGTGCTGCCACAGAGGAAAAGAGAGGGTCCCTGGCATGGTCTTCTGGAGGCTGAGGCACAGAGGTCTTCAGATATAAATAGCCAAGACATACGATGTGAAAGTGGCTTATCACTGATGTGGTTTCAGAGTCTGATCACAGCACTTCTCCAGCTCAGAGAAGCTGAAAACCTTAGAAGACCTTTTATTTTAAGGACATGTCGTTTTCTATTCATTTTTCATTTTTTCTCTTTTTTCTTCACTTTTGTTCCGCTAAGACTAGTAAATATTTTAACATGCAACATAATTGGAAATTCACTTACTGAAGTATGAAATAGAAAGATGTGAACCTCTCTTTGCGTGCAAATTTCAGTAGTAACCGAACTATGGAAGAGCTATACCATCACAATAAACAGGCACAGTTTCAACAAGGTTCCTCAATAGACCTTCAGTCCCATCTTCCCATTCACTCCTGTCTCCAGGAAACTGGCTTTATGACTCTTTTCCTCATGCCACAACTACTCTCTGACTCCAGAGAACACTTAAAAACCGGCTGATTTAGCTGCTAGCCACCCACACATGCTTTGTGATCCAGAGGAAAGCCGTCGTGTTTGCCAGAGGAGGGAGTAAATGGTGCATGGTGTCAGCTACACATGCTCCATGGAAGAAGAGAGTGCTCATGCACCCTTAGGTGACATGGCATGTCAGAGGAAGACATGGCAGCACAGGGGTGATGACTCTCTCCCATTCTCATTGGGTTTGCAACAACCAGTATAAACTACAACCAGTATAAACTGCCTTCTTCAACTCTTAGTTCTCATTTTCTAGACACAAAGGGAGTCTCACTCACCCCAAGACAGATCCCATACAAAGGAGAAGAAACTGAGATATTAGAGGGGTTCATTTCAGGTCACAGAGGAAGTAAGTGGTACAGCAAGGACTATTGGGACCATTTTAACATCAAAGTAATTTATAGTGTTACGATTAAACTCTTCCTGAGCCCACCAAGCTTAAAAGATATTTAGACACCAAAATTGTATTTATTTCTCTTGTCTGGCAATGCCCCTGAGAGTAACTCACATGACAATCTATAATGAAAGTCCTGGGCACTGGTGCTTCATCAAGCCCACGGTGTTACAACAGCCTGCCTCGTCTGTCTGAGTTTGTGTCTTTTGTCCATGTTTCAGTGTAGTTTCACACATCTTGAAGCACTCATCCCCAGTAAATACTTAGAGAAGGAATGTATTTCAGCACTAAATGGATTTTATCTGGTTTGAACTCAGTCTGTGCCTTAAATTTAGTTATATCATAATGAATTTTGTAAATTGTTCACATTTATCCAAGATTCATGAAAGTAACCAAATAACTTCTGAGCACAGAGCTAGTCACCAGATTGTTTGAGAGCTGCTTCACATCACGACACTGTTATCATAATCATTTTAAGGACACTGCAGTTTTATTGCATTAGTCTGCAGTTTGTTTGTTTTTTCTGTTTGTTTTCCCAGAGGCTTTATTAGCCTTTAAACACTTTTAAACTTACTTTTGTTTTGGCACATCAGCAATTTCCAACTTTTCATATTTTCCCCTCTTTTCCCACCACCAATAAGTGTGAATTTAAACCCCTAATATAGACAGATTCAAGTCCAGACCAATTTGTAACACACATGACACCTGGTAAAAATCGATGGCAGTGGTAAGGCTATGAAGGTCAGAGAGATAACGGCATCGTGGAAACACAAGAGTGATTGAGAAGTCGAGAAGGATCAACTCTCTAGAGTTATAATTGAAGCGTGACCCTGTGCCAGCTTGTACTTGTATTGCTTCAAGTAAGCACTACCCCCAGCTATGTTAATAGTGACAAATTCATACAGACACTTTGTTACTGGCAGAAACATGGAAATAATGGCAATAATCTCTGCTATAATAATGATATCTTTCTTTCAGAGTCTGGACCCCAACAAAGCACTTCTTAATGGATTTTTTTTAAGCTGGATGCATGAAATAGTGGTGAAGTTGACTTGTCACAAGCCCTAAATCTCAGATATAAAAAAGCCCTGAAAATACAAAATTGTTCTTTCAAATCAAACTATTCCATCATACAAGTAATTAATAAATGAGACTGAGGGCAACTGGTGATACACATTTTAATGCACCTCTGACTTTTCATACCTTCCCTTTCTTAATATCACAAAAATGAGTGAAATTTAAACCCCTTCCTTCAAGGCAACTTAAAGCTCAGACCAACACAATGCAGATGGTTTAAATTACAGAAGACCAAGAATGTCCAGCAGCATAATGTTAAAATAATGAAATTAAAGAAACACAAACATTTCTGTAACAGATCCAAATATTTAAAATTTTTTAAATGGACTTTTTCTAAAATCAATCACCATTCTATTAAGAAATTGACTCCGAAGTTATTTCTTCAGCAGATACACACAGTCCTTAGATTGTGCCATACCTTATTCAAAAAAGTGCAAGTGGAAATATCTACTTAATAGGTAAATTAAATTATTTTCTCTGTTCTGATTTATTCTTGGTGCTCTGAATTAGTCTTCATTGAACTCCTACTTCAAAAGTTTTTTTGTTTGTTTGCACGTCATAAAAATGATTTACAGTGAGATATAAATGACTTCATTCTAATTTTTAGTGGTCAGATGTTTACATTGTATACACATTATCTGAGTCAGGAAATTCCAAAAATTTATCAGGCATGAAAATTAAATTATTGCATTTTTATAGCTGAACCTCCCAGATCTGGGCAGAACAGCACTGATGAAAAAGTACTGGTAGATAATAGACTGCATTATAATTCAGTTTGATGCATTCCCAGGAATCCCAGTCTTTGTCTTTCTCCTTCTCACTCATTCTAAAAGCTTAAAATTCATCATTCTTTTATAATGAACTACATGGTAATTACCAGAAAAACACTGTAATGCACTAGAAGTATTGACCATATGGTATTGTGAGACACTGCAGCATCTCGGGGGTTTAATGACTACCACTGTTGATAAAAACAAAACACAGCTTACCACCCCATTCCTATCTCAGAGATATGTAACATGCAGCCTCACCACCTAAGGGTTGGTAGTGTGGAGACAGGATAGTGACCTGAACCTGCTCACAGAGAGCTTGTGGCATCCTTGCACTGGCTGCAGGCGCATGAGACACAAAGAAGGGTTGCTAATGCAGCACAGAAGGCATGGAAAGAGAGAAGGGTGGAACTAGGAACATCTTCCAGCTATCTCTTTTCAGCTAAGCAGAGAGATACAAATATGAGCTAGTCATTGTGGCACTCCTTGGGACTCCAGCTGCACTCCGAAATTTACCCATCGCATTTCATCAACCTAAGGGACCAGACTGACTTGGTGCCACTACTCAGAGTCATGGATCAGTTCATCACCAGTTACGTCAAGTCAAAATCTGGCTCTGGATCTTTCTCTAGAGGTGAAAATACAAAGTTTGACCCAATAGAAAGTGGAGCAAAATATCTGCCGAGGTGAAGAGCTAAGAGAGATAGATGGACCCAATAGAAAGTGGAGCAAAATATCTGCCGAGGTGAAGAGCTGATAGATGGATCCCTGGAAGGACTCTTCTCTTGTAAAGCAATCTACTTCAGCAGGTGAGAACCATATTCCAGGATTCACATTTTGGAGGCAAAAAAGCTAAGGGAAACAGAACAGACTATCATATTATCTCTGCACAAAAATAAAAAGTATATGAGGCGGCTATATGGTCTTGCAGCCTAGCAAGCCCGTTTTGTCCTGGATTTTATAAAAGGAAGTGTGGCCAGCAGATCAAGGGAGGGGATGCTCCCTCTCTGCTCTGCTCTCTTAAGACCCCACCTGGAGTGCTGCATTCAGCTCTGGGGCCCCCAGCACAAGAAGGACATGAATGTAGTAGAATGAGCCCAGAGGAGGCCACGAGGATGATCAGAGGGCTGGAGCACCCCTCCTACGAAGACAGGCTGAGCAGGTTGGGGTTGTTCAGCCTGGAGAGGAGAAGGCTCAAAGGAGACCTTGCAGCAGCCTGCCAGAGCCTAAAGGGGCCTACAGGAAAGGTGGGGAGGGACTCTTTGTCAGGGGTTGTGGTGATAGGATAAGGGGGAGTGGCTTTAAACTAAAAAAGGAGAGATTTAGATTGGATGTTAGGAGGAAATTCTTCACTCAGAGGGCGGTGAGGCCCTGTCCCAGGCTGCCCAGAGGAGCTGTGGCTGCCCCATCCCTGGCAGTGCCCAAGGCCAGGCTGGATGGGGCTGGGGGCAGCCTGGGCTGCTGGGAGGGGTCCTTGCCCATGGCAGGGGGAGCTGGGGGAGTGGGGTGAAATCAGATTATCCTTAAGGTCCCTTCCAACCCAAACCATTCTATGATTTTATGATTCTATTTTTTGCTCTCTACGGCACAGTTACACATAACTACTGTTTTTCTGTTATTTTCTTGTGCACAAATGCATAAAATATAATTTTCCTGTGGGAATATATATCATCAGAATTAAGGTGAAACACTACATTAAAGCGGCAATGTGGGGGATGTGATTTCTGCCACTAAATATCACAATAATACTGGAGGATTACAGAGAAAAAACTGAAAAAAAAAATATGTCTAAAAACCACTAGGGATTGTGAATAATTACGTGTGAACAGTTAACCAAGGAAGATTCTAGATTAACATTTATCTATTGGTTATGATGCTGAGAAAATGACAGAATTGTTTCTTGTCAATAAATCCATAGGCAAATATTTTCCACTTGTATCATTTACATCATCATGCCACTTGTAGAGGGTCAAACTTCATTATCAGAAGCAAAACTTTTGGCTTTAAATTCAATGATGGACACTTATGGAACTTGTTTACACAAGGGCAGAGTCTATTAGTGAAAATGATAAAGTAGGCGATAAAAATTTTTCCTTTTTTTCTTTCCTGTGAGCAGTGCTATCCGTTGCTGATTTTAACAGACTTTAGTACCAAGAGCTTTTCTGTGTTATGTATGTTTAGAGTTTCGTGTAGTTTTTAAAACTAGTTGTAGAAGTTAAGTGAAGAATGTGCACAAATCTTTTTCCCTTGATAAAGTATACTTGCATATGGAATAATAATTTCAAAGAAGACATTGAGATATGCAGAGAAGGTCAAATCAGTGTTTCTGTTTGTATATCTGTATTAAAGGACAAGAACATTCTGTTATTATTTTCTAAAGAGACCTGAAAAGCCTCATGGAATACAAAAACTCAGCTTCTAAGAAACATCAAGACCTTCCAGTAACAAAGAATAAAACCTATCATTCCTGTTTCATTGCCGTATATATTGTGATTCATTTTTATTTCATATTTCATTTTTAAATGCAATTAAAATGCCCTACATATCTCTGTTTGAGATAACAAATGATGAAGACCATAAAATACAATTCTTTAATGACCTGCCTAGGAAAACAGAAAACTTGGTGAATAAACCAAGAGTTCTGTACAATGCAGCTTCAGGGTCCTAACCTGACCATCATCCTGTGGAAAGTAATCATTATATGCAAAGCAGTATCATTTAGCACCTTTGTAAAGGTGCAGAAATAGTATAAAGCATTTAGAATTAACCTAACCCTTTGCACATTAAATGGGTCAGACTAATCATCTTTCATAGCAGTTTCATACTATGAACAGTAGATCAATTTTCAGCTTTTTCAGAGTAACTGAACAGAATTCCAGCTACCTCAAATTAAAAGCACAGAAATGATTGTATTATCCAATCAAGTTACAATGTTGTGAACAGATTTACAACCTATATAATTTTACATAGACAGCCCAGAATTGAGAGTTAACATATGACAAAACATGGAATAGCTAGGAATTGACTAATACAACTGTGCTAGAAGTTGGCTCACAAGCCAACATGAGCAGTCTGTAATCCTGAACTTACATCAAAAACGTTAGAATTTAGATGAAAAATCTTAGAATTTAGAATAGTTCAGTTAGAAGAGTCCTTCAAAGATTCTCTAGCCTAACTTCTTGACCTCTTCAGGGCTAACCAAAAGTTAAAGCTTGTTACTGAGGGCATTATCCAAATGCTTCTTGAGCACTGACAGGTTTGGGGCATCAACCACCTCTCTAGGAAGCCTGTTCCAGTGTTGGACCACCCTCACGGTAATTTTTTTTTCCTAACATCCACTCCGAAAATCCCCTGGCACAGCTTTGTGACTTGCCCTTGCATCTTAGCATTGGTTATGAGGGAGAAGAAATCGGCACCTTCCTCTCCACTTCCCCTCCTCAGGAAGTTGTAGAGAGCAATGAGGTTGCCTCTTAGCCTTCTTTTCTCCAAACTAGACAAACCAAGTGTCTTCGGCCTATCCTCATAGAACATGCCTTCCAGTACATGCCTTAAAGCATTTATATTTATAATTTAATGGGTGTCATCCCTGCCTATGGCAAGGGGGTTGGAGTTAGATGTCTTTAAGGTCCCTTCCAACCCAAGCCATTCTATGATTCTATGATTCTATGATATTATGATAAAACACAAAATAGGACAGTTTCCTCTGCACTGGAGGAACTGGGTGTCCAATCTTGGCTTCAGAAAAGTATGACTTGGCTTTGAAGCCCAAAAGATTATGATTGTTAAGCAGTGAAAACAGATGAGCTTTCTACTCTCAAATTAGAATTTCCCTTAGTGAATTTAAGTCTAGCTATTCCATCTCATATTTAACAAATTGCACACAAGCTTGACTATTTAAACTGTTGAGCAAGCAGAAGTTACTGTTTAGTTTTTCTTGAGATGGTAAGAACTATATGTTCTGGCTTTGGATTGCCTCATGAGGGACTCAGGAGCCTAAACGCTGTTTAAAATGTTTTGAATATGGGATACTGGCCCTCAGATTAGATCATATCTTGCCAGAAAAATGGAAGTGCTGGCATTTTTTTCCAGCTAAAAAAAAAAAGTTTTCCATACATGAAGAACTAGAATTTGGGAAAACAGGAAGAGTTCTTTGGGCCAAGATTTCTCTGATTTATTCCCACTATATATTCCCACTTTAACATGCAGATATTTTATAATTGTGGCCAAAGCACCATGCAAGTGAAAATAATATCCTACAGATATCAGTATTTTATAGGATTACTTTAAAATTTCAGAGTTAGAGTTAGTAGAAACAGTTCAAAGCAGTTACACTGAGAAAGAAACACACCTCTTTCACACAAATCCTACAGTGGTAGAATACCAATTTTCTGAAGGAGAAAAGACTAAACAAAGTAAATCACTCAATTTGATTGGTTTCTCAGCATAATAAAGTGCTGAAGCAGCACGGTGGAGGATTTGCTGGACAATTTTCTACACTGAAACTGTCAATTCATTCCGAAGCTTAGTGTTGATGGATATTATGGATTGGTATGGATTGCACTGCTCCAACCATCTGAAAGGTCACTAGACAAACACAGCAGGAGTGACCTATTGTTCTTGCCACTGACAATCACACTGCCATTTTGACAAGTCTTTAAACTATCACAAATCTTTTCTTCAAGTATTACATGGAAATGTTTATCTTTGCTTTGTGGCACAATTAAAAGCGGGCATCTTAGGAGTTCACTGAAGCAGTCTTAATATCTCCTTGGGTCACACTTGCAAAGCCATGGAAGCCTGAGAATCTAATAGTGAATGGATCACCCCTGACATCTGTCAACTATACCACCGAGTATAATCTTTTCAGTTCCATTTTTAGATCACAAGGTGAAAAGAACTCAAGCTATTATCCCCAGTGTACAAATATGCTGGACTACTTCCTTTCTCACCAAAAGACCACTGTTTCAGTCATGAAAAAGAAGCTTCGCCGCTCCAAAAAATCATGGCCAATAAAATTGATGGATTGGAACAATGACCTATTGGTTTACGGAGGAAGAAGAAACATACAAAGACACTATTACGGGAAAATAAATAAGTACCTCTGATGTTATATTTCAGAATTTCATTTCATGTGCACAAGTTAAGGTTGAACTAAAAGAAATAAACCACACCCAAATCATAATTTTAAATCTATAATCTTAAATGTGCTCATTACTGCTAGAAAAATACTTCACATATGAATTTGTCTAAAACTCAGGCTGTTAGACAAATATAACTTATGCTTTCCCTCATATTTAAAATAGAACACTTTAAAAAAAAGCATAAAGATCTAAACACAAAGTATCAAAGATCAGTTGTGAAATCAATTTTCTGAGTATTTACAGACTACAATCACCTCTCAAGCAGGAGTTATTCCAGACTGACATAGATTAAAGAATTCACTAGGAATAGGTCCAGTCCCTTTACTTCACTGTCTGAGGATAGATGTACAGTTGTTTATAAATGTGTAGCACACACTTATTGCAAAGCCATTTACTACTGTTATTTATTTACTGCAAACAGCCAGTAAGATTTTCAGTACGAAACAAACTGATACAGGAAACTTACTAAAGAAATGTTCATTAAATGAACATTAACATTTCCCTTCTGTGCAATAATAGTTAACAAACATTATCACTTTCTCTACCCTCTCTCCCCCAGAAAAAGTACAATTGCAGCAACATTCATGAAAATAATTATTTACTAAAACTCTCAGCTACAGTGATCCAATTGCCCTCTACGGCCACTTTATGTTCTAAAGAAATGGTTCTGGGAAATATTAGTAAGTAATAGATCCATCTTCCACTGCAGAAAATATTTCACTGTTCCTGCATGGTGGACAGGTCCATTTTTAGCATGTAGAAACTCTTGAACAGGTTTCATTATCCTCAAAAAAATATATCCTCATAAAATTCCAGAATATAAAAAAATCTTTTTTGAAAAAGTATGAGGTTTTCATTTTACTCTTACATTTCAGTTAAACCTATTTAATACAAGTAAGTTTAACCTCCCACCTCACTCCCCAAACAAAACAAAACAGTGTATGTTGGTAGCTGAAGCTCTGAGGAAAGTCAAATCACAGAAAAGTTATAAGCCACTTGCTAAGCACCCTGCAACAGAATGTTTGCTGTAGAAATGCAATTTCATCCCAGTTAAAAAAAAAACACACACACACACAAAAAAAAAAAATCGTTAGTTCATCTTAACAATTATACTTTCTTGATTAGGAACTGAAAAAAGCATGAAAATATATTTTCATTTTCTCTACAGTGACTTTGGAGAAGATGAGATCTAGTAGTTCTCACGGTGCTAAGAATGTAGTGAGCAGTTGTCAGTTAATTTAACTGGATGCAGGTCGTATGTGCTTTGTGAAACAAGCTGGTTAACATTACAAACAAAAATTGTTTTGATAAATATACTTTTGGGTTCAAAACATATGAAGTAACTTTATCTAACATTACAAAATGCACCTGAGAATTTTTAACCACATCCCTATGTTTACCTAAAAGCATCTTGCCTGATAGTTACTAAAAAATCTAATAATCTAGTGTGTAAGAAATGTCTTTTTGTCTTTCTTGTATTAAAATTATTAAAGGAGATGAATAAAACTACACTAAATTGTATTTGTGTATTGGAGTCCTCTAGGACCAGGAAACCTTGAACAAAAGAACCTCTTTAGCAAGTTTAATTGAATAATAATAGATACAAGTTGGGGGAAGACAATCAGCTAGCTAGGAGGAAAACCGGGTAAGATGAGTGGAGAATCTGCCTGCTGTGAAGACTGGAAGTCAGAGCTTCACTCTTACAGAGAGTTGTGTGTGAAGGCTCTAAGCTTTTAGAGCTTATTTATGAGCCACGTAAGTCAGGATGGTCAAAGGAGGTGTTGTCAACAGAATACTATTGGACACAAAGTTGACTTCCAGATTGAGGTGAGTGTAAAGGCTTTGGGAAAATTAGCACTGAGGTGGGGTAAAAAAAAGAGATTCTACTGCTTCACATAGCATTCATATGCAGGACACAAGAGATGTAGTTAAACTAGGGTCTCCCATCAACTTCTGGTAGCCTGGTCTCAAAAACTCAGAAGGAAACTCCTGAGTGCCCCATTGGCAACCTACATGATGGACCAAGATATGACCTAAAAGGGGTCATATCACGGAAACGTCATAGCAGCCTTTCAATAATTAAAGGGGTCTTATAAAACAGATGGAGAAGGACTCTTTGTATGGGTAGATAATAATAGGATAAGAGGGACAGTCTTAAAATAAAGGAGGATAGATTTAGATCAGACATTAGGAGGGAATTCTTCACTGTAAGGGTAGTAAGGCACTGGAACAGGTTGCCCAGAGAAGCTGTGGCTGCCCCATTCCTGGAGGTGTTCAAGGCCAGGCTGGATGAGGCCTTGGTAAACCTGATCGAGTGGGTGGCATCCCTGCCTATAACAGGAGGGTTGGATTTAGATGGTCTTTAAGGTCCCTTCTAACCCAAGCCGTTCTATGATTCACAGAATCACAGAATACCCAAGGTTGGAAGGGACATCTGAAGATCATCTAGTCCAACCCGCCTGCTGAGCAGGATCACCTATGATTCTATGATTAATATGTAGCTTTCTCCAGAAGGAGTTTTTTAAGAATAATTAGAGGGGTTAGGGGTTCCAGCAGGAACCAGTCAAGGAGGCTGAACACATTACAGGAAAACAACAGAAAACGGTAATTGCAAAAGCAGCTTAAACTGGTTAATTAAATCCAAAGCAGTTGATTAAGTGATCAACAATGGCTATTGACACACAGAAAAGTTAACAGAAGTGTGAGGACACCAAATCATTTGGGACTTCCCTTAGAGCACATACTCTAAAATTCCCAAAAGATTCTTTCTAGAGCTGGGTTTATTTAAAGGGGGAATTGAATTAAATTTCACACTAAAGTGGTAAAACTAAAACTCAGAATGAGATATGATAGCAATGCAAACATCTGCTAACATAACTCTCCTTCCTTCTATGTCCTCGCAAGTTGAACCCTTGCCTTCAGGATTTCAAATTCTGATAAATAAATTATTTTCTGCAGGGATACCTCAGAGTCCTTATGAAATATATTCCTTCCATTATCTCTGAGAGCAGGTGTTTGTTCCCTACTTTTTTGAGAAGCCTCTGTCTATCTCTGTCTCTCTGTCTGATGTTTGCAGGCTGCCGAGCCTCAGCTTTCACTCTCCTCTGTACTGTCTGTCTCCATGCATTACATAAAATCTCTTTCCCCAAAATGGCATCCTTTTTTTGTAATCGCATCTTTCTGAAGTGTAGCCCCTGGGAAAAGGCAAACAAGAAGCTGTACTCTCTGCTGCCCTCTCTGGTACCCAGCCACAAGCATTTCAAAGCAACACAGTGTGGCCAAAACAAGAATCTTCCACAATCCTGTTGCCTTCAATCCCATTAATCAGCTTTAGTCAGCCAAAAGAATCTATCCAGGCTACAAAATTTTCAGTTTCTTAATAATGCTGGGAAAATATTTGTAAGGTCATCCTAGAAATTCATGATTTCTCACACACGATGATTTAGGATGGCTAATCAAATAAATATAACATTGTTCTTACAGGGGGATGAGGATGTAAAAGTGCTCACAGTGTTCTAAACTCTCAAATGCTCCTATAATAAACTGTGTATCACTAGGGGGAAAAAAAGATGCCTTTTGAAAGTATGGTGTTAAATGTCAAATTCATTAGTGACATGACCTGAAATCATTAGGTCTTTCTTTCTAAACTAGCTGCATATGTGATGTTTGGATTCCTATTTGTGTTATTTTCAGATCAAAATGAAACCACAGAGAAAATATTGTGCTTTATTATTGTGTCATTTTTTTTCAAAGAATGACTCAGGCCTTGATATTTAGGCTACTTTCAAGTCAAATATTTAAAGCCCACATCCTAACCATAAGCACACGTACTGACATATTGGAAGGTCACTGGAACATGAGAAGATAGAGTGAGGTCTAAGCAAAAGACCTACAAACTAAATATCTTCCTCACTGGAAGAAAGGCAACTGTAAAAAAGTAGAACTGTTTTCTTATATTTTCATCAAAGTACGGAACCAGTTGCAAACAGTTTCAGATGTATTAAAAGTCAAGCCTGTGGCATTTTCTGCTTGTGCATTCATATTTCATTAGGTGCAATGACTTTATCTTTTATCCAGCTAAAAATGCCATTCAAATTGGCTGCTATACTTACTCTTTCACTGTCACAATATAGCCGTATTCTTTCTCCTCGGTAGACTTCACTTCAAGCTGTAAACCTTGTCCTGCATTTTTCTGAGGCTGTTCATAGGAGTTTCCATCCTGCATCAAAGCATTCTTAATCCAGTAGCGAGTCTCACTCGGGTCTTTGGAGTCAGATTCAGTGCTCTTTTCAGCTGTCAGCTCCCTGGAGAAAGTCTCGCTTTTTACATTTTCCACACCCACATTTATTTCTTCTGAGGAAGAGTCAGTGTCTTCAGATTTCTTGGTTTCTGACTTGGTAGATTCTTCAGGTGTTACATCTTTAGGCATGTTTTCAGGTACTGCATTCTCTTTCAATAAGTTAGCTAGTTTTGAAGTGTTCTCCTGTATTAAAAGAATATTATTATTTGTAAAACTAAACACGTTATAACGAACCAAACCTGGATATAATCCTTCAAATTCACACTAATATGATAGAGTCTATCCTTACAGATGTCTTATGGTCATTTTCTTAATTTCTATATTCTGCAAGACTATGCATTAACACAATATTTATTCAGTAATAATAAAAGAACATTAAATTATGCCACTGTTCAATAGGTGAAGAAATTCTATTAGTAGTTATTTCCTTCTTCAAATATCACAGAATCTTGATAGCCCTTTCTTTGTCTTGAACACATAGAAGAAAATGTTGATGAAATTTTTCATAGTGTTCATTTTCATTTCATGTGTGTTTAAGTGTCGATAAGAGTGGAAGTTTGTAATCAAATAGGTTGATGAAAAGGAGAAATACTAGAAATATCCATGAATATTTGCCTAAGTGTTGGAACTGGAAACATGCATACCTCTTTTGGGTCTCAGAAGTCATAACACAAACATAATAAAAAATATAAATATAGGAAAACATATAATTATGTGGCAAATTATATTTCACTTATTCATATCCAGAAACTGTTGTGAGAAATTATTTGTGAGTGATCCACTAAATTACAAATATAATCCCTGAGAAAATCTGTCTAATAACCTTAAACAATAAGCAAATGAGTAAATGTCAAAACACATGCCTGGAACAACTCATTAGCTAGTTTAATTACACAAAAATTTGTTGCAGCCAAACATTTGGGATGAGAGGATGGCTTATGGGCACTTTGTGCTCTGTGTCACAATACGTTCTTTTCTGCCACATCCACTGTTCAAACTGTCACTAAGAAATCTACACATAGGATCCTCTATAAATCAATTGTGAATGCAGCACTTCATCTCTGCAGGAATTTCATGTGGGTGGTTAAATCTCCTGCCAAATTGTCCACCTGTGTGTTTTCCTTGCTTGGTAGATGGGCAACTATTGAAGAGATTTTACTGTGAACAGACGAGGGTTTACCTATTTTGACTATTGCAGTTTTAGCTTTTGATGGAATATATAGTAAAGGAAAGGTTTCACTTCAGGTTCTAAAAATGTTTCTTTGAGATGTTTCTGCTCTGTGCAACCCAGAAGAAGAAAGATAAGTATACCTTAAAAATGGCTGAATATAGGACTTAAGTCTATAGGGTATGATTCAAAGCTCATGAGGGATTGTCATGGTTTTGGCTGGGACAGAGTTAATTTTCTTTTTAGAGGTTTGTAGGATGCTGTGCTTTGGACTTCTGATGAAAATAATGGTGATAACCCACCAACGCTTTAATTGTTGCAGAGCAACACTCACACAGAGCCAAGGATTTTTCCTTGTAACCTTTGTAAATATCTCTGATATTCAACAATTTGGAAGAATTAATTATAAAGTGAAAAACTGAAGAATAATAGATGCCATGCAAGGGGAGGGAATTCTGAACCCTGCCATATACATGTGCCTTCATAGCAAGTATGTTTACTCATCTGCCTCTCAAAACCAGATATTATCTGAGCAATGACACTTACATTCCCCAGAACCAGAAGCCAAATGACAGGGGAAAGTAGGGTGTTCTCAATAGAACATCTCAATACTCAAAATTTACTAACCATGGGAGAAGTCTGAACTTGTCTGAACTTTGGGATCTCTTATAAACTCTGGGTATTTACAACTGAAAGAAAGGCAAAACAGGACTTGATTTTGTCTTAAAACTGCAACACCCATCTTGGTTAAGGTTTAGATAAATGTTCATCTAATATTTCAATGCATCAACAACAATCTCTTTATGCTGTGATACTGAATTATATCTGCACAAGACATAAAACCATTCTTATGATTCAAAAGTGTGGTTTTGACCTTCAGTGTATATAGACCTGATATTCTGAGATGGAATACCTGTGTTTTAAAATACTGGTACTCTACCTCTTGATCAGTTCTGGCACTGGCTTCATGCACTCCATTGTCTGTAAGATGTGAAAAGCACAAATACGTAGTTATGAAGGGAAAACATCATATGTGAAACAAACACTGCTTATAGGCTGTTTTGTTTGTAGTGGTGGCCTTTTCATGCAATTTAAACATTAAGACATCAAAGCTGAAAGGGCAAAGTAAAGAGCACTGTATAATTCAGTATTGTTATTCTAACCCCACTTCGATAGCCAATTAATGCAAGATCAATAGATGGGGTACTTCAAGAGCCAATCTAATGGTGTTATTTTGCTAATTAAGTGTCTGATCTTCATATCAGTTTATCAATATCTAAGAAAAAGAATTATTTTAGCTGGCTGAATGGGCATTTACATTAAAGAAAAAAGAAACTTATACACCCCTCACACACATTTTGGTGAAAAAAAAAGAGCTATTTCTATGCCCTATTTTCTACCAAAACTATGTTACAGTTTAACTACAGTGATGATATGCAGTCACATCATTAACCTCATTCAAATAATGCTGGCTCTTTAGTTTATGAACTAAGACTTATTCATTTCTCCCAGCATGAGTCAGGACAAGCCCTCAAGACTGCTCATTTTAATCTACAAACAGAACTGGCAATTAAAATACCCAGAGTATACCTCACAAGTAAGGCTTTAAATATATCACCACTGTAATAATTCTCCTACTTTTGACTGGAAAAAAAGACTAGTTTAAAATCACTGTCACTAATGTCATATGTTTTTAGGTGTCGTAGATATCATAACATTCCTAAAGTAGACAATGGATAAATGGTAACTTAAGGACCATTGGGGAATCTGCTCATTGATGGTAAATACTGTGGCTCCTGGATCTGTATCACCATGAAAATGTGTTCCGACAGAAGCAAATAACCATAATAATTCTTTTCGTTTCCTAAGCTTGAAAAGGAACAAGTTGTTTTCTATGTGTACCTGTCTAAGACTTTCTTCTGCAAAATAATTGTAGTATATCAAGGAATGATTAGCTGTAAAATGCAATTATTTTTTTTCCACATATTTTGAAACACATTCTTGGAATATAATCATTTTTCATTATCATTTTGCTTAAACATCTCATTTTCAAGAATGGAAAATTAGAACACACAGCATAAAGCAATTTGTCTTTCAATATAATTGCGTGTGTAGGTTTATCTTGTTTGTGAAGCTTGAAGGCCAAGGGTTCACAAACAGATGTATTTTAGGTAAATAAAGTATACGCTGTAAAAAGAAAACAACAAAGCTAACATTTTGTAGCCTTTGGGGAAAAATACAAAAACTTTCCCTCCTGTTTTCTTTAAAAACAATTAAGAAAAAGTCTAGCACTAATATGAACGAAAGGAAAATTAGGATAGCTATCTTTAGCTGCACTTAATTCTTAGAATTAATACCTGGTATGTTAACATTGCTTTCCGTTAATATATTATGGATTTCTGTTCTTCCTTGAGTATCTCCTTTCTTCATTTGTGCTTCCATCTTTTCTTCTCCATTTTTTCCAGCACTCTCTTCTGTTTCTTCCTGAATGCCAGCAGTCTGAATTGCATTGGCAATAGTATCAGCAATCTCATCCAGTTCCGTTGAGCTGAGATTCTCCACATTCACCTGGTGTTTCTCTAGGTCCTTCAATACATCTTTAATTAGTGTTTCTGGATCACAAAACAACATAAGCACAAGATTTAGCTGCATACAAGAAGCATATGTGCTTGTATCAGTATCTTTCATTCTTTTCTGAAAGGTATCTTCTCCTTAACAACGATTGTCTTTTTTCAAAAGTTCAGTTGTAAGGGACCTACAAAGATCATCTGGCTCAACTGCCTGACCGAAGTTAACCAGACGTTAAAGCATAGTACTGCGGGCATTATCCAAATGCATCCTGAACACTGACAAACTTGGGGCATCAACCACCTCTCTGGGAAGGCTGTTCCAGTGTCTGACCGCCCTCACAGCAAAGAACTTTTTCCTAAAGTCCAACCTGATAAAGGGGAAAATATTATCAGAAGGGTTAAAGAAAAGGTTTTGCTTCTCATAGCACTAGGAAAGAAGAAGTAGCAAAAGGCTCTTCTGCTCCAAGGAAAAGGCAGCAGGACATCTGTGATTAATTATTTGTCATTGGGAAAAAGAGGCTGAGATGTTGGACACATCTGTTTTGTTTGTTTGTTTTTGTTTTGTTTTGATCCCACAGTGTTAGAATCATAGAATCATCTAGTTTTAAACACACCTAAGTGTGACTGTTAATAAAGCTGTGTCAGACTGTGACAGCCAATGGAGATTATGATACCCCACTGAAATAGTAGATTGTTTTGTACAGGAAAACAAGTGTTCAGTAATGAGAGTCAAAGACTTAATCTCACAATCTGTGTCAAACTCTACAGGCCAAGATGTTTAGGACTAAAATTTGGTGGAAGCTAATAGCAAATGCTGAATATTTTCGTTTCTACTTTTTATTGTACTGTATCCACCCCCTATATAACAAAATATAGTACATACATAATGACTAAATGCTTTAATTTAGAAAGATAATCTGCAAGACAAAATTGATCTAAACTGCAAAAAAAAAGTTTTCACCAGACCTGATCAAACTGAACTCAAGAAACGTTTTCAAGAAGCACACCGACTGTCTAGAAGATGGTCATTAGGAAAGGGTGCATAGCAGAAATGCAGGAAATTAAGCTGTAGGGTATACCAGCACTGCCAGATTACTACAGAAGTAAGCAGTAAGTTTCTGCTTAGGTATCACTTGTGTTCTTATGTTTTATAGAACTATTGACCAATAACATGACAGAAAAACCTAAATTATTGAAGCAGAGCTAATAAAGTCAGCAAAGAAAAGACAGAATACATGTCGGTTCAAAATCAAAACTAAAACTTTTCAACTAAATGTATAAAGACACATTGCAAGGCACATCACAGTAGGAAAAAGTATTCTTGGAATACTGTTTGATTACCTGACATCACTGCATCTACAAAAGAATGAAAACCACCATGATTTCAGTGACTATGTTTTTCAAGAGCTTGTATCCATTTATCCATTAATATGAATAAGCCATGATGTACAGCAGTTAAAAATCTATGAATTAGATTTTGAAGGTTTTTGCAAACATCTGCAATAATATTTAGAATTGTTAATGACCATATTTAGTGCAGATGAGGGATCTACCTCTGTATTTTTGAACTCCTTTGAAAATGTGGTATGGTCATGCAAAATGTGTATGCCAAGAGTGAGAGACTTCTAAGAAAACACATCATTCATTAATGTCATTTTCTTCATACACAAACATACCCAAAACAGCTGATTAGAGTTCCAAACGTGAGTTTCCCACAAGCCAGATGCATTTCCTAACTGTTGAATGATTCTGACTGCTTTAGGGTCCCTCACCTTTTTCAAGCATTTTTGATTTGTTCAGCTGCAGAACAGAAACTACATTTCTTTCCCCTTGCATTAGAATCCCTGTTTTCTAGCCATAACACATTGAGAAAAATGTCAATCTGGTTCTGTGGCTTTCAAGCTATTAGTAAACTTCTTACCTAGAAATTAGATTTATGAAAAAGTTTCACAAACACTTACATGTGTTTAAACACTTGAAGTACTTCAGTGTTTAGTAATACTATAAAATTTTTAGTAGAATACATAGGGAGACATTTCCAGCAAATTTGAGCAAATAGAACACAATGAAAGCAATTGTGTCATTGAGTAAAAGTTGTATAAACTATGTTCATTCATTCAAGATAAACAAGCCAGATCAAGGTACAGGAATTCTGTAAGAGATTCAAGTCTAAAGAAGCTTGTAATTCTGATTTAAAAAATCAGCAATGTGGGGTTTCCAAACAGAAAGAAAATTTTGAGCCTCAGAAAAATAATTTGCTCCTGCATTTGCCTGCCAAGTTTTATTCAAGCTAGGTTCTGACCATTACATCAATATTTTAAGACAAATCTTAAAACAGAATTATGTTCAGTTAATATATATTCAAAATAGCTCTCTTAAGGTGGGACTACATGGATTTTTGTTTCATTTGTTTTGCAACCAGCTGTCAAGACCAACTACTGAGCTACTCAACAACAGACAGTCAACATAGCCTTGTCATTTCCATTCTATTTCATTTTTTCAAAATCTACTTTTCTTTGTATCTATTACCTTCACCAAGTCTTACCTCTCCAGCCCACTTGCACAGGTTCATATTCAATAACCTCAAACAAAACGGAAATGGAAGAACAGGGAGCAATCACACGAGAAAATGAATGGCCATAGGCCATACTCCTGTTACTACTATCAGGCTCACTGCGGGTCCTTCTGTTTCATTAAACAGACCTGTTACAGATGAGCCTCCTGCTCCTCTGATGCTGCTGTTCCTACTCTGGTCAATGCTACCTGGTCACAGCTCATCAAAAGAACAACTCTTAAATGCGAATTTTTGCTGGTGTGAGTAAAACTTAGGCATCACATGCTGAACAACTACAAGTTTGACAAAAAATGCCAAGGAGGAAGGCAGTAACCAAAGGTACTAAATATGAGGGAGTAGCATCGTGTGTTCAGTATAATAGGATAAACAGTCACCACAATGCCTATAACAGCCTGATGAAATGGAGGTCTACATAAAGAGTCTTGCTAACTTCATGAAATTATGGATATGCTGTTAATATATGTCCATGCTAAATATGGGCATTTCCATTCTTATTATGGCATTTGTTTATTCTTGCAGATCATTTGCAAATGATTGGACAAGGCTGATACACAAATAAATATAAATGCATCTATTTAAAAACACCTTTGGATAATTTAAAAGAATTATTATGAATTTCCTAAAATCAGAAAATATTGTTGTAGAAAGGTCAAAAAGCAGTGTGATACTGCAATGGGACAGCAGTTAAAGAGCACATGTACTTGAACACACGTATGCCTGTGTACAGCCTTTATACTCTCCCTCAAACCACTTTGAAAAAGAGTCAGCAATGCTCAGCCATGTTTCACAGGACTTATACTGCAATACAGATTTCTGCTTTAGCTCCAGCCTCTGAATTGAAGGAGGCACATTGTGTTTCGTAGTTACTATGGAACTGTGATGACCTTAAAAGCACATATATCATAATGATATAATTTTTAATATCAGTTTCACCAGTTGAATTCCCTCTAGTAAGTAACAATAGCAGCTTAGCAAGGGAAAACAGCTTTTTATTGTAGAGCACTTATGGTCCATACGCCACTGATGCAACTGCCAAAGCCAGTTTGCTCAACAACAAGTGGCGTGGCAGCAGTAACTTTGCTGAAATCGTAATGCATCCCTTCCTCCTCAGGATGAGCAGTCCCACATGGTGGACTGTCCTTTTCTAACCAATCATAACGCCACATATCAGCTGTCCTCAGCAGTTGGGAATCACCCAGACAAGACAGATCTGCAAGACAGAGAACATACACAAATATTCGTGCTCCATAAAACATCTGAATTACTAATTTTGTGACCTTAACAAAGCGATGGAGAGAGAGATATTCTGTAATATTTAATGCACTGAAAATGAGTAGACTAGAACAAATCACTTAAAACTGAGCCAAATTCTAAATACTGCTGGTGCAGAAAGCAGATTAATGATTCCCCTATTGCACTGTGACTACAAAGGCAGCACCCACACATATCACACTACTCCTAGAGGTAATAGTTTCCAAATCTGATAAAAAATAGCTCCACATTTCCTTCTCTTGTATTCCTCCCTCAGGGTGCCTTGTTAGCTAATTTACCTGCCACTGTTTCACCACGATTCTCAGTGCTAATCTGCTCAGTACCTTCTGGATTGTTCTGCCAGTTAATTTACTTTGTCTAATCCTGTATTAGATGCAGCAGAGAACTGAGCTCATGTGACTGCCCTGCATACTTTCCAGTTTTTGAACAGTTCTGTGGTTTAGATAATGCAAGAGAGAAACAACTGACAAATATACAAAGATCCTGAAGCACCAGAGAGACTGGAGAAAGACTAAAAGCAGAAAGTGATCTTAAAGTCAGCCTGGCAAATTTGAATCCAAACCATCATCATTCCAACAGACAGCACTTCAGACCATGAAGACAACGTTATCTGTCCTCACTACTTCCTTAAGAGACTATTAAGTGGCTCAAAAATACAAAGGAATCCAAATTATTTCCTACTCAAATGATCATAATTTTATATCTATGCAACATTTAAAAGCTAATGCAACGGAAGAAGTTCCTACAGGGCACATTATGTATGTGAAGTCAAAGCAGCACAACCCAATGAATTGTGAAACATGTTATTCCCTCTAAGTGTTAAGCATTTTTTTCCCAGTTGGCTCCTACCAGGAAAGGTGAAGTGGAACAGCTGGAGGATAATGAAACCAGCATGTGCCTAGTTTGTTTTGAGTCTAGCAACAAAACTGTCTAACCTGTGCAAGAGACTTACAGTGCCACCTGGATTTGATTTTACATTATAGTTCGTTCTTTGAAACCTATTATCTCTGGGCACCATACCAAGAATGCTTTCACTTCTGAGCATCCTTTAGATTGCAAGCATTATCTTTCCTCTGCTGCAACTTTGATGTTTTTGTGTGTTCTGGTTTTGGTTTTGTTGATTTAAAAAATAAAAATAAATAAAAATAAAAACAAAAAAAAAACATGGAAAGGGAAAGGAAAGGGGAAGGGGAAGGGGAAGGGGAAGGGGAAGACAAGGCAGAAGAGAAAGGAATGAAGAGAAAAGAAAGAAGAGAAAAGATAAAAGAAAAATGACCAAAAAAACCACACCCACAAATCAAAGAATCTTAAACTTTATGGATGATATTAACTACAGAGGGGACTCAAAAAAACCCTCTTATATATCACTAAATTTACTGGAATAGTGTTAACTACAGTGTAACAGATGTAACTTCTTGGCAATGGCTGAGAATCAATTCTTTCATTTTTTCAGGCATTTTGGACCACTGGAATAACATCAATAGTTAGGTTAGTTTAGAGAAACAATAAAGTGAATGAGAGTTTTTTTCTAAACTCTTCTTGATCCCCGGCCATGACATGAAAATCCACCTTGCATTACAAAGCAGCACTTAAAATGCTTCACAGCATCCTATGAGATGTTACACTCCATGTTCATTTAAATATCTGTCAAACTATCACATACAAAAGCAATCAGGATGTTGTCATAGTTAAGTAGCGTTAGCAAAAAATAAAAAATAAAAAAGATGCAAATTCAGCAAATGGGTTGGTCATTATAGATGTCCAGCCAAATCTAGCTATAAATGCACCTGTTTGGATTACTGCTTTTCCACGCAGCCACATAACTGAGAGATTCCTCCCCTTTATATGTTCTGTGCCAAAATATATGTCAGTGTTAATTTCTGTGTCTAACTTTGAATTTTACCCATGGTCCTTGAATTTCTAGTTAGACGCAGAGAAATTGAACAAAACTAGGCATTTCTATATTACCTTTATATAGTGTGGGATGCATGCATAAGAACAGATGTGACAGCAAAGATATACCCATAATTATGTGTTGTTTGTAAAATGCTTTGAAAATATAACGAGTTACATAAATGCTACAGCTTACCAAGTGCCATGTATTTCTGCATGCATATGGAAGGTGGGTTGAAGAATGTGGGTAGATGTTTGCAGGAAAAGAGTAGTTAGGATGGTGAACATTAGTATTCTCAGTATTATGGTAGAAAGATATAAATATGTCAATAGTAAGAGATGTATCTGAATAACTATATATATATATTTCAAAAATGTTCAGTGAACATGAGGGAAACGTCAGGTAAGTTAAAATAGATAAATATCAACTTTACCATCCACTACACTCAGAGGGTCCTTTGGTTCGTCCTGGGAAGCAGATTTATGATTCAGCTTCTCAGAGGTTGGCCCCAGCACTCCAGACGCAGGCTTTGTCTGGAACGGTTTCTTCATTTTGAAATCTTCTGCTTTTCCTTTGGCAAAAGTTCCATCAAAAGGGCTGACTGGAGAAGAGTAGAATCTATCAGCATAAATGTGAGACCCTTTAGTCCTGCTGTGAGAGCTTTTATCGTTGCTTTGTGCTGACAAGTTCTGAGTGATGTACGTATGCAGCGCAGCCATCAGAGTTTTTTGGTCAAGCCCCAATTCTGGCTCTGATGAGAACTTGTCTGGCTGAAGCTGGTTGAAGGTCCTCCCACGGGGATTTTCAGCGTACTGTTGATGGGATGTTGATGTGTGGGCCAAAGGAGGTTCTCTTTCTTTGGGTTTTTGCATCAGGTAGTACCTAATAGGATCATTATAGATGTAGCTCTGGAGAGAGTAGAAGGTAGAAAGAAAGGCCTGGGTCAGTATTGCTTCGTAACTGTTATTGTTATGCAGGAATCACAGGCATAACACTTTGTGTTTTACCAACTGGGAAAACAAGAATTAGAATCTGTAGTGTGTACATAGATTGCAACCCTTAAACCGTTAAGTTTGCAAAGAGGCATTATCACTTTGGTAAAAACTTTGCAAAACAATTTATTAGATTATTAAAAAGTAAGAGAAAGAGATTAGAGAGAGAAAGATAATATTCAAACTTGATGTTAACTATGTATCCACTTTTTGTATTCTGTTGGACAAAGACAATTCAGTAAAAGCAATTTTCCTTTGTATTTCACTAGACTTCTGAGAATAACTTTTTTTTAGATTACTTGCCAAAAACTAGCAAGCAAAAATGAAAATGACTTGTTTTAAAGAACACTGAGAAAATGTAAAAAAAATGTTGTATATAAAAGATACTTTGTTCTATTTTAAATGAAATTGTTCAGTTTTTCACTAAATTAAATTTGTAATCAGGATGTCCATTGAAAGTATAAAGAAACGTAAAAGCAGCCATTAAATAGATTTTGAACTCCTTGATTATTTTTAAGTAAAACAACTCAGCAAATTAAACAAAAATTTGTAAGATGGTTCAATTACCCTACAGCCACATTTTAATTTGAATACATGCTGAAAAAAAAAAAAAAAAAAAAAAGGGGTAAGAGTGGGCTGGCACTAAACTTTTCTATTCTCAGTTTCAGATTTTCAAAGATGCACCAACAGGAAATCCAAAATTGCATCTAAACATCTATTGTTTTCGTGGACCACTTTTGTTGAAGAAATTTAATTTTGAGCACAAACTCTAAATGCCCCTTAACTACTTTAAAACTTAAAAAAAATAATAATAATTAGTACTACATATACTATAATTTAATCCTAAAATCATTTTTTTTTTAATGATCGCAACCTGGAGTCAGGATTTTATCTTTTTAACAAACCAGTTTTACCATCTCTGTCGTGTTTTTGTTGTTGTTGTTTTTGTATAAATGGTCATACAAACTACACTACAACTTGAGAAGCTTCAGATAGTAATCATTTCAACTCTCAGTGCTGTGAGTTATAGCAGATCTCTGCACTGACAGCAGAATGGTTTGGGACAGACAGCTGCAAAATACATCCACAGAAATGCAGAAACTGCACACCCCAGATGAGAGAAATTAGTAGAATTCAGATAGAAAATTCATCATTTATATATTTCCTATTAGAGTTTTTAAAGGCAAAATATATAAGGTCATGAAGCTATTCCAGAAATGAATAGAAACTTTTATATTTTATCTAGTTCTTTATTTATGGACAGTAATTTTTCTCTCCATCTGAACAATGCATTTCTTCTGATAACAGACAGTTGATTTTATAACACCCTCAAGGGTTATCCTCCCCCTGAGAAGTGACTGAAGAGGTTCAATCCATGATACCGTATCATAATTTGTAGATTTATGTCTCATGCAACTTTTATTACCAAAAAAAAAAAAAAAAAAAGGAAAAAAAAAGGCATTTGGCTTATTTGGCCTGTGATCCACCAACACAAGGCTTTTGACTTCTGCTTTAACGTGGCATAGCCTGTTTTGTTAATGCCAAGAAATTGGACTAGAGTAAGACAGTGTCAAAGAATATAGCATTAGAGATCAAGCAGCCTCGTGTGTGAAATATTTTGATGTCCCCCGGGACCTGTATCAAACAGCAGCACTGTGGCTCTGGTTCAGTGCCCCAGCTGCAGGCAACGCATGGCTCTGCTCAACACCAAGGGGGGAGCCAGTTGTCAGAATACAAGTTGAACGCTATCTACATACTTAATGGCAAATCGTGGACGTGAAAAACTACTGGTCAACTGTATTTCTCTCTCAGTGTCCACGGGTCTTTGCATGGGGTAATTAACTCTTAATGACACCGCCCAGGAGGAAGCGCAGAGGACAATGCAAAGCAGACCCAGACACACCAAGCACTCTGCAGACATGTGCACCACATCTCCCTTCCCTACCTCCATGCTCCCTGCCTTGCCCTCTTTTGGAGGACCTTTTGGGGACAAGGGCAGGGAGAACAGGGAAAGAGAGAAACATGACAGAGGGAGAGGATACTCCCCATTCAGCCAGGGAAAGACATTAAATCAGTTTGATCCATCTCGTGTAATTATACGCTAATTTGGATCTCTCTGACATACAGCCTCCTCTTTTGCATCTATAGATTTAACAATAAACCAAATCCTAGGGAGAGCATAACTGCTAGACACTCTCAACCACTTTTGAAAGATTAGGGTCAGGTGATTTGGGCTGGCTTTTGATGAGCTATTTAACAAGTCTAAATACCCTTTAACAGTAACAGATCTATGATTTTCTGCTCTTGCAGACAAGCGCATCTAGAAAGAAAATGCAACACCGAGTGATTGTATACAAATTGCATATAAGTAAGAGCCAGTCCTGGGCTCAGAGCTGCACCTCTGTCAAGAAGGGGCAGCCTCTCGGCAGCTTGACAGGTCACACTTCGGGCAGCAAAGGATGAAATATTAGAAGTTCTAATTAAAGCCTAGCATCGACAGCTCAGCTGTCTTCACAGTGCACTCAGTTACCAGCCCATCCGATGTAGCTTAGACTGACTTAATTAAGGGTCTCTCACAGCTGTATGGCAATCCTCAACTTGGATGACAAAAAAAAAACAAACACCTTCCTTGCTCCTTGCCATCTCAAAGAAAACAGCACCAAAAATGTACGTGCCAACAGAAACGTGCAAGATACATATAAAAATGCAGCAACGGATAACTGCAGCCGTAGACTACAAGATTGTAGAACTATGAGATTGCAGAACTACTAAAAATACTCTACTAAGTATAAAACTGGTTTATACTGAGTAAGGTTAGTATATAATTCCCTATTATTATGAGGAACAAATTTTTAAACAGATAAGGTACTGTTCAATTATCTCATGTCATTGATATAACATATTTAAAAATTACTCTGAATTGCTAAAACACTCATTTAAAAAAAATATTTCTCCATCTGCAAAAGATTTTCCTCTCGTTCACCACCTTTCAAATAAGTTATCTCAATAATTCACACATTATCAAAGAAACCCCACGCTAACCTTTCTGAAGATAGAATTGTTAGGGCAATGTCTTCTATAGTTTAGGTATGTAGGTAACTGACATTTTCTGTATGAAAGTTCACAGAAGGGCACATTAAATTACACCTTGCAAATGCATTCTGGAAGTCTACAAACTATACTTTTTGTTTTACAAAAAAAATAAAAAATAAAAAGGGGAAGGATGAGATACATACATCACAAGGCATAGCTAAATATTTATGCAATTTATCCACCAAGGAGCAGACAGATTTGAATGTCTGGCCCAAGAGCAGAAGGAATGGAATTAAATTTATGACAAAATAGTTCATTTCTTGAGAATACATTTGCTCAATGTTATAGGGAAATAGGCTAACAAAAATTATTTAGCAATGCAGAAGGAAAATATGTCCCTCCCTCAATTTCATTTAGCCTTTTCTCTTTGTTTTCTGTTTGTTGTTGTTGTTGTTTGTTTGTTGTTTGTTGTTTCAGTTATTAATTCATGTTTGCTGCCACCCAAATTTGTTGGACTGTGACTCCACCTACATTATTTTATTTACTGTGTCTATGTGAGATAGTGACATTACGCTCCCTAAAATTAGAAAACACAACAAACACTAGCACCAGGCCTTCCCTCATCAACTGTGAGCTAAAATGAAAGTTTCCAAGGGCTACCAAAAATAAAATGATCTCATACTTTAACTCATTGTGTGGAGGGAAAGGAGTTTAGCTTTTTCTGTCGGAAGCAGTCTAGGTACTTTGCAAACCGCACACACTTGCCTCATTTCAACCTGCTACATAGGAACTTGCACGTACTCATGTGAACCCCAATTTCACCAACAACACAGCAGAACCAGCCGATTGCTAGACCAAAGTGTGAGCTGTGAGTTCATACACCTCCATTTACCATTGCCTTGAGAGAAGTTCAGCCAACAACAAAATATGAGGGCTGTATCAGTGTTGTGGAGTGGATCACAGTGCAAAAGTCCTTGGGACGGAGCTGGGTAAGCAGTACAGCTGTGTCCTTATAGCATCACTGCTAAAGCAGCCAGTCGTGCACAGCCCCACACTAACAAAGCTTTAATTCTTCACTGTTCCCAGGCAGTGCTGCACTGTCAGGAGGATACCTTAGCAGGCTTCAAGCTAGCTGAAGGGGAAATCTCTGCTTTACAAGCCTCTGTGCGCTGTAGACATGATGTTACACACTCTGCACCAAATTCGTTGTTAGGTTTGTCTGAAAATAACAGGTAAGCCTGACGAAAAAAATTCAATTTTCTGAGAAATAGTGGAACAAAAGCTTTCTCTACCAACTGATAATGGCCTTTTTGCATACAGTAGAGATTGATATTATATCATGCAAGAAATCACTGGGGGAGGGGGAGAAATAAAAAGAACTAGGAAGATTGATACATAACCTGGATACCAGTAAAGAGGCCAAACAACCAGTGCCTCCTGCAGTGATGGTACAGTACCAGGCCCATGGTCTTCTGACAGATTCACAAGCTTAAGGCAACAGGGGCCATTACAGCCATCTCATATGACCTATTATTTCACTAATTTTCTGTAGCTATCTCGTATTTTCTCCCTGAGAATTACAACAGCATTGAAACTATTTAAGGACTACGTCAGAGAAGTAAAGATGGCAAAGATTGTTAATTAACATCCTGTAGTTTGCAGTGTCAAAAGCCTGATCAAGCAAAAGGGCTTCTCAGAATCTCCTTTGGTCAAAACAAGTGATGACTTTGCTTCCTAATTCTGGTTGTGAAACCGCAATGTAACAGAATTGTCTGGGGCCTGACTGTACAGCGTTCAATAATCTACATTGCAGCAATTTCAGTTGACAGAGATTTGATTGTGAGCAGTGTATTCTACCATTTTTAAACAAAACAACCTCCAAAATAAAAGAGGAAAGATAGGATAACTACATTGCGTTCTTTCATGTATAAGTAACTATTTAAAAAAATTCACTTTTAAGTCACAAATGTTCCCAGCCATTCTTGGTCTCCTTTGGGATGTTCTTAGCTGCACGCCTACCCTTCAGCTTTCTCCAGCAGACTCTCCTGCATGAATAATTCTTATCATTAGTTGTCATTTCTCGTGATGCTGAGGAACTTGTTGGCTTTAGTCTTCATAAGTAACTGCTGGTTGTTGTCTCTGTTTCTGACAAATCTGCATCCTATTGGATACAATGAAGTTTCTAACGCACTACCTTAATTGTGGAAGGAGTGGCAGACCAGTAGCATGGAAGCATACTGGCTGGTGCACTTGTCTGACCATGCCCCACACGTCCATGCCACGACAGTCTGTCCTATCGTCTCAATAAACTCAACTTCTAACTATTCTCCTGGGTGAGGAGCTGTCTATTCTGTGTGCCCGTGTGCCATGGTGGTTTGAGTGCCAACCTCAGAGGCAGGCTACCAGATTCATGAGCTCCCTAACATTAGAACAGGAACCAATAAGGTGACAAACAGCCCCTAGATGGTAGAAATTGTGCAGCGTGGTGATCAGTGCCTATAGATATACCAGGGTTTATCAGCCTCCCTTCTATGAGAACAGTTTGCTCATATGTCAATAAGTCTGTTACTTAAGGTTTCAGCGAAAGATGTTTAAACACATTTTCTCTAGGCATATGCTGATATATTGAGCTAACTCATTATCTAAAGATGATTTACATAGAAACATGAAGATCTTCATCTGCCAAAAGTTGAGCACGTTAGCACCAATTCAACATATTTTTAACTTCAACATATGAGTCTAGAGACTACCTTTATCCAAAGAAATGCAAGTGAATAGAGATCTGCAGGATCCATATCTATAACAACCCCACTGCAAGCAACCGACCATTTTCTAGACAACTGCTTCATAAAAACTGCCTCATAAAAAACATAAGTTGGTTGTTGCATTGTCCTGAAATATATATACAAACACACTGACACAGACGTTAAATAAAAAAAGGTTTAAATTTTTGTGGACTCTACTCTCACATTTGATGACTGTGATCTAAAAATAAATATGGAATACACTTTAAAATTTCTTTGCTCCACCATCTTCCATTTATTGAGCACAGTGTACTGAAGTACACCAAGTAATATTTGCAAAACAAATAGCAGACTTGCAGGAGAAATTACAGAAGCAAAAACTTTAAACACGTGGCATTTGGCAAAATAAAGAGTTGTTTTTGAAAGGGTAGGGAGGGGTCTGAAAAAGAAGGAAATCTTATTGTCCAGTCAGTATTTGAGATTTTAAAATTATCAATCAATGCTTCACCCATTAGTTACTAGAAAGTAATGAATTGGCTTTATAAATAAGCCCCCAGATCTGACACACACCATTTATAATACCATTTCTATTGCACTTGCACCTTCAAATCATTGAACAAACTATTAATCTTTATAAGACAGCTGTGTGATAAGGGATTAGGATTTCTATGTGTTTCATGGACATTCTGTCACCCCATTGTACACAAACCCACAGACTGTAGGTAAAGCCAGGTGTTAACTCTGTGACTCAAAGGGCATGGTACTGGCACTAGAATCTTCTCTTGCCAAATTATTAAGCTCAAAAAATAAGTCACTTGTCACATTAGATCTCTAAAGTCTGTATTTATGACACAAACAGCTTTCATATAATTTTACCAGGCTTTGTAGCCATGATTCTGTTAGACCCTTGAAAGTACAGGTACCAGTCCTTCCAGAAAAAAAAAAAAAATGAAATCCTTGACAGATGCATGTAGATGTGGAATTTACCACGTTTTATTTTATATATTTATACATTTGTATATTTATAATACACAAGATAATTATGGTGTATTTTATATATATATATATTCAAAGTTATACATAACTTGGAAATTCCTTTTTCTCTTCACTGATCATAAAATGAAGTTAGGCTGACTTGCACTTACACAAACATTAGTATTTGGTTAAATGAATTCTTCTCCAGTTCTTTTAGGGTTTTGGTTTTTTGTTTGTTTGTTAGAGGACCTTAATGTTTCTATTTAACTTAAAAGAGCCATGGAGAGGAAAATGATCCAACAGATGAAGTACTCATCTGGGATTTGAGGCTTAACTTTAAGGCTACGCTCTACCAAAATATTCCTGCATGACCTCAGAAAAGCTATCTAATCTGTGTGTGAAATAGGAATATTAGTTCTTCCCTACTTTGTAAGGGCATTAAGTAAATAAATACATCAATGTTTTGAGACATTCAAATATTACTCTAATGGCTGTTGTGTAGATATGCCAATAGACAGGCAATTCTGCAGCTTCAGGGAGGTACTCTATCAATTATTACTGATATTTTTACTAAACTGTTTATGCACAGGGTGAATTACATTTTTCTTGCAGAATCCAACGTATATGAAATATTAATTTTACCATTTATACAAGCAGAATTTAAATGTATACACTGCAGAAAGGTTTTTTGCTTTTCAGCAGTCAGCCATCAAATCAATTTCTGACAATCTTCATTCAGCACTGTATTTTAATCAGTGTTAGACAAATAAGGGTCCTGCTTTTCTGAATTACTGCTCCAGATTAAAATAAGCAATGACTGCATAATTTCTGACTAGTTAATCAGCATAATCACTGTTTGCAGATAAGTTCAGAGTATATCTCGCAGCATTTGTGCACTCTGATTTTCTAAAACAAATAATAATCCTTTTTAATAATTATTACACATCTTAGTTCTTTCAGGAGATCAATTACAAAGCTCCAATCGATTTTCAACCCAGCAAAGCTATGAGTACGCTTCCCTGAATGTGAAAGGGGAGAGTCGAAAGTTTCCCCTTGTGCCAAGGACCAAAATATAAGATTTACCAAATGCCCTGCCTAACCTTCATAAGCTTCAAGATTCCAGCAAGCTGACTGCCTCGAGTATTTACTTGCGCCTTTTCTCCTTTCAGCACCATTGAACTGCTGATCTAACAACCAGCCATAGCTCACTGCCACTAACCAGTCTCTTTATCCTCTCATTTTGCCCTTCATGATTCTTCAAAGACCTTCTTTGATGAAAATAAAGATTGTTTTTTCCAAACAGTCCTTTAAAACTTAGAAGAATACCTGAGACTCGGAAATTTCTGCAAACACAATATTTATACACAAAGTATGCCTTGAAAATAAATGCATGTAATTAAAAAACAAAGAAAGAGGAAACTCCAGAAAATGAATGAAACTCCCCAAAGACTCCAAGTTAATCAATTTTCTCTCCACACTACGTCCTGGGGCCTAAGCAGCACACCAGCCTGAGGAAGACCCTAACTGCAGGTGGGACCCTCATCTGAAAGCCTCAGAGGCCAAGTCAGACTGAAGGAACAAGAGCAGTGACTTGTTTTTTCTATCCTTAAAAACCTAAACCATTAAACAGAGACCCCTGCAACAAGAAATGCAGCATTAGGGGAAGTGTAGCAGACAACCTTCTTAGTCCTACAGTCCTTAGGTGGTGGACGTGGCTGCTGCATCTGAAATGAGCCTGTGCAGTGCTACAGCACCAGAGCAGTGCACTTGTATCAGCCTGAGGCATTAAAAAATTAAAAAGCCAGGCTATCAGAAAGCATGAGAATATGTACAAACTGTAGATCGAGGAAAAAAAGGGAAAAACAAACAAACAAACAAAAAACAACAACAAAAAAGAAGCCAGTCCAGCTGAGTTATTTTTATTCTCTTTCTGGTTTTGAGACCTTTAAATACACTTGGATCACATTTCAAATCTTTTCTCTTTCTATGATGACTAAAAAATTATTCGTAATCAGATGAAAGCAACATAATTGAAATCACATGCAATTATTCAACTGCAGGCATTTGGACTTTCAAAAAATATATATAATATGAGATCACTGCCTACTGCCTGGGCTAATGCTTGCTGAAAAGTAGGCAACAGCAGCATTTGTTTCCATCCTGATCATTTTTGTTGCCTCTCTTTCGGCTTTGTTGTAATGTCCACTGTGGACATGGCTACTTTTTTTTCCCTTTTTTTCCCTTTTCCAGCTCCTTTACTTAAGTTCTCCTCCAGGCTTCACGCATACCCCCTGCTATGTTCTGCTCACGCAGAGCCCAGCAGCAGGGCTACCAGCAGCAGCAGCAGCCCAAGTGAGCTCTGGTTTTACAGCTGGATGGCTTTAGAGATATCAGCTATGTGCTATCCCTTACAGCCCAGCAAAACTGTTTCTCAGTTTCAGTAGAAATGTATAAACGTGGACTGTTTTTTTCAGTTTTGTCTGTGTGTGTGTCTGTGCCTGTATGTATGTCTGTGTGTATTTTGCTTATTTGTTTGTTTTCCATGGAAGAGAGGTCTGCTCTAACTGGAGGGGAGATGAGCAGGAGAATTCACACACCTGAAGCCTTTGCATTTCTTGCCTCAGTAGGTAAGAGAAGCCAAGCTTTCTCATGCTGTGCATGTGCCTGGCTATATGCTATTTTTCATACCAAGTCCAGGTTCAGCAGAAAGGAATCACAAAGATTGATAATGCAGCGTTTTGTGAATGGTAAAACCTTCATTAAGTGGAGTGGGAAAAAAAAAAAAAAAAGGAGAGAAAAAAAGAAACAACAACAACCCAAATTCCCACTAGCTAATGCTTAAGTAACAAATGCCACCAAGTGCTCATTTTCTGAACAACTCTTTCCAGCTGAACTGGAGTGAAATGTTCTTTACAACTCTAATCCTCAGGAAACAAACTCACCAAATCTTCCAATTTACTGTTATTTATCCACTGGCAGAGTTATTATCAGCTGGCTAGATTACAGCCTGCAGTAGATACTGTCTAAATACTGAGAAAAAACATTCTAAGTTAGTGCTTCCAAATCCACTCAAAGGAGCTCTTGCTATAAATGGCAAACTTACAGGTTTTGTTCCACCACATGATTTAAGCTTGACAGTGTTATTTCTGTCACTGTTGTATCAAACCTCTATCTGACAGCTGTTTGAACAACAGGCATATGAAGACAGTTTCCTGTTTTAAGTTTTGCTCTGGCTCATTTTACAGCTTTGTACATAACTGTATGGGTACTCTGCTTGGAAATGGTGAATTCTGTACTTTAATTCTGGTAATACGCATGTGGAACACAGTAGGAAAACTAAAGACCAAAAGTTTATAAAGACTGATTAAAAATATGTAAGTTAAGATACTAAATAAAACTTTTGGATTATTTTAAACCCTCTTAGTCTTTTCTCTTCCTTTCTTTTACTCTTGTCCAGAGTCTTCTGATGACAGTTTCAGAACAAAACAGAACCCACTCAGGGAGTCTGCCTAGAAGCACTCAATTTCTGCAAGATTCAGCTATACTTCACAGAAGGTAAGGTATCAAAGCAACCAGAGCAGCGTTACATCTCCTGTTCCCCGACAGCAAGGCTGAAGTAACAGAGGTAAATATATACTTGAAAGAAAATGATTTTGTAAGAAGGGCAACAGCCCAAAAGCTGTGATTCTAAGTAGGGTAAAGTACCTCTGTCTTATCCTTGTTTTTAATTAGAGTAATGCAAGAAAGCTAAAAAAGATAAGAACTTGCTACAACTGTGTAACATAGGTTCATCTGTGAACTACAAAACAAGACATCAAGATTTTGTTGAACGTGCTTAAGATAGTCATTTACGACTTCAAGTGTTATGACCATATCAAATACAGCTCCTGCAGTTACTTTCCTTCATACTCTTTTCTAGCCATTAAATTTTACATTTTTTTTCTGCTTCCTGGAGTAGCACACATTGTGTCTTCTATTTTGTTTAAACTTATTCCATTAATGACCCAATGAATTAAGGTACAAACACAGTGTCCCTCTTGTTTCTTTTTAAAGAACAGCAGTCACATTTGATTTGCAAAGGACAAGAAAACATCTCCAGGATCATGTAAAATTCATGATTTATTGCTGATTTTTAAGATATTTTTCCTCTCCCTCTTTGTCTCTTTCTCTCTCTTCTTTTTTTAAATTTAAATTATAGGTAACATGTCTGGCTCAATGTCTGCTGCTTTAGAATGCTCCTTAGTAAATAGAAGCGTACAGTTTGCTTCTATACGTGCTTCATTTCCAGATTTCCTCATCTTTATCCCACTCCCCCAGGCTTCAGAGTACCCATCTCCATGGCAACACTCGATAAGGTTGGTGGGTGGTGTTATCACAGCAGGCTTCCCCACAGAAGGTCTCAGCCATATGGATTATTTATGAACTTGCATGACAGCACCAGACCCACTGAAATACTTCTTGGGCAAGTTTTCTCTTCTCTTAAAGCCAGCGATTCGAAGCAGGGCATCCTCACTGCAGTCAGTGCCCACGAGTAAAGAGCTGAGGCAAAGCACCACAAAGGTGGTCAGCCATCCATCCCCAAAGCTGCCTTGCCACTGCCTGCAGGTTTCTTCTGCCCCAGCTGAGTACCCATTGACATACGCTATGAATCGTAGCTTAGTTATACATCCCAACCAGTGAAACTGGAAACTTGCAGCTTCTCGACAGAACAACGCTTCAGATGTGCCATGATTAAATCGTTGATACAACTTACACTGCTGTTGGGAGTTGCTGATGCAGAAACACTGCAGAAGTTCTATGTTTCTGAGTTAGTTCTTGGAAAAAAAGCTAGCAGTTTGGCTTGGACATATTTTCTTCACCTGTTTTTTCTTTTTTTTTCTTCTAAATCTGAAGTGCATTTTTAGATAAGGTTGTTGCATTTAAACTGTATTCATACAAACAGCACATACCAATTTTTTGAAAGAATCCCTATAACAGCAGCTTATTTCTTTAAACCAATGCTTATTTTGAACAAACATACTTTTTTGAGCAAAAGATGTAGGACTACGAGGGCCTGTCATGCATCCACATCATCTAATCATTTTACAAATTTATCAAGCTCTATTTGGAACCAGATAGATTTTCTCTATTTTTTTTTTTTTTAAACATGGCCAATACCAAGATTTACTAGGTGTGATTTATCTTCCTAGCTTTATCTATTATGTATACAATCCACACCTTAATTGGTCATGATAAGCTTCCTTCATGATCAATAAGTAGGAATTTTTGAGGCAAAACTCATCAGATCTATTGTCAAAATCTGTTCAAATATTTTTATTATTTGTACTCTAAGCACCATAAACACCAAGAATTCACAGAGTAGTTCTGTCAGCTCTTTGGAGAGGAGCATTACAGGTGCTGTAACGGGGGTTCAGATCAGCCAGTGAAGATGCTACAGCTTTTATCCCACTCTCCCTCTTTCCTAACATAGAATCAGTCCCTAATTTAGGTAAAATGTTCCAGATTAGAAGAGATCTGTGGTTTACAGTGTTGAAGCTGACTCAACTCATTTGAGGAGAACTTGGTTAGTGCAGTTATGATAATCAGTTGGAGGAGGCAATAAGAAACAATGTCTGGTGTCGGGACAGAAGGGAAAATTGAAAAATAAGGAAAGTTCACATGAAAAGAAAGCCAGAAATCACAGAAAGTAAGAACTATATTAAAAATACAACCTTGACAGAAGCTTTGTCGTTCTTCTTCCTTGGATATAAATTTGTAGCTGCAGACTGGGAGAGAATATTTAGATATTTAAGATATTGCTGAAGTGACTTGGCCAAGTTCACATCATTTTCCAGATCAGAATTTCTTTCATTATCTGCATTCTGTTCCAAAATCCTGTACAGCAAAAGCAAAGGAAGGAACATTACCAGCCCGCACAACATACAATGTGCATGACATAAAAGGTACTGTTTTACACTGCAAAACACTGAAGTTACTTCTATTCGGCAGTTCTTAACAAAACAAAACAAAACAAAAAAAGGCATTCAAAAGCTTAACAACCACAAAAGTACAGAAAATTCAATGTTTCAGCAGAAACAGCATAAAAAAATAATTCACTGTTAACAATTTATTTCATGAATCAAAGTTAATGATCCAACAATAAATCAAATAAAATGCCTACTTTGAGGCCAAGTCATATTCAGAAGAAAACATTTGTAAAAAGAAACTATGCATGATTAAATTACACCCCAGAAAAGATATAAGATGGCTCCGAGACTTCAAAAAATTGCTGGATGATGATGAAAATCAACACCATTTGGGCCCCACAGCAATTTACAGAATATGGTAAGACTCCTGAACATGGTGAAATAACTGAGCAAGTCAGCTCCAGCAAAAAGCTTAATGAGGGAATAATGAGATGGGAAAAGTATCTCTTCTGATCTTCTCAAGTGCTTGGGAATCGCAAAATAGCAATGTTTCTTGACTATTTTAAACAGGTCTAAGTGACATTTGCAAAGAAAAGCTAAAAAGGTGATTAACCAACAGCAGCGTAGAAGCTTTTATATGGGATTCAGAACGTTGTGTGCAATGAATCTGAATTATTACCATCTCTCCTCATCTATCTCAACAACATGTCAATGATGATGATAATTCAAATGTCAACACCAGCAGCTATTTCATTCCTCATGCAAGACAGCAGAGGGAGTGTCCCCAGTCTGTTTCGTTACCTGTGAGTGTCACATCATATGGAGGGATGCAGAAAAGGGTCACCTTTTTGGTGCCACCATTTCCTATCTATGTGCCCACACACTTCAGTGAAGAACAATTCCAGGTGGAGGAGCTTTCCAGCTCGGGAAGAGAAGGGATCATTTCACTTTCAACACCTCCACACTACTGTAAGCAAACTTTTATTCCGCTAGCTCATGTCATGGTGCTCATTTGGGAGCACAGCTCGAGAGAGTACCTTTATCTTATTTTCCAAATCTTGGGTTTAATTATATTACTTTATGCACAAAGTAGCAGACTTCCTTCAATGTTCACAGCTGTATCAAATGCGTGTCCTGATTAATTTAATAGCGATAAATGTAATTAATAATCTAATTTGCTGTGGTGGCACCGCAACCAATAGTGCTCACAGGGTTGCTCACTTTGAAGAACCAGAAAAAAAGCATCCACCCCCACCAAGAGGCAGCTTGTGAGTGGGGAAAATTTCATTTTTCTGCTTTAGCAGGGAACTTGACGGCTTCGGATGTGGAAACAAATGCATCGTGGAGCTAAGGCAGTGGGGCAGGAGGCCTGGATCAGGCCTGCCGCCCTGGCTGGCGCAGCTTGGTCTCCTCAGGAGGGGAAAGCTAAGAACTCAGCCTACCTCAGGGTAGAGCCATGGCCCGGCCTTTGCAGCCCACAGGGAAGGGAAGCTGTGAAAGCTTCACCACACCCTTCCATCTCCTCAGTCCAGACTTCTTTCCTCACATACAGAACAACTGACACAAATGGGACTTAACCAATGCCTGTGAACAATCACACACTACTGCCTCACTTTCTCTGCCCAGAATATACCTAAGTTTAATGCAAGGAAGGACAGCCCAGACTGCTCTTCTTACATTCCCATGCTGAGGGCCTCCAAAGCAATCATGTGCAATTCCAGGAGAACCACCAGCTACCCAACGGGCACACAAACTCTAAGAAAATAAAGTTAGCTGCACAGAACACTATAGAGAACTTGACAACTTTGCTTCCTTCTCATGCTGGTCATATTATTCTCTTATTCCAGAGTTCTAAATTCTGCCCTTCTGTGGAGGGTGGATGTGCACGTAACGTTATCCACCTCCTTTTCAACTTAAAGCCAGGCTAAAACTGTTCTGCACTTTTAGAAAGAGACGGGCAGTATGCTTTCTGCTTCAATAGAGATGAACTAATCCAGAGAGGCTCTCATCACAGAAGGCATCCCAGTTTCAAGCACTCAACTTTCATTTATCAACTAATTCCAACATCTATCTTTGCCTTTCTTCACTAACTTTGAAAAGAAAGGAAAAACAGAAATACCAGACCAAATTCTGCCCTGAGGATTTCCACTGGAGCTAATGGGAACTGAATGCACAGATAAAAGATAGTATTTAGGTTAGCTTTTCAAGCAATTATTTACAGTGTATAATCACTTGCACTGGTGGTAGAAGCAAAATCTGAGGTCTATGATTTCTCATTTTTTCTTACAGAGATAGTAATTTCTCTCAAAATTTTGTTTAAATTCCATATTAGATATAATATTTTATCCTATAAACTGAAAAAATAACAATTAAAATGTAAAATACTGACAAAGCGTACATTTAATTGATGACAACTTTAATAAAATCCTTCAAATAGCTCTGAAAGATTTGTTAAAATCTTTGTAGTTCACCAATATATCACTGTTGTTCACCTTGTTAACACGGAAAGTAAAATGCATTAAATGAGCTATTATTGTAACTGAATTAAAATATTTCCTTTAAATTTGACAAAGTGATAGTGGAAAATGGATGAAAGAGGACTATGTAAAAGCACCTGGTGAGTACAATGACTGTCATCTGAATTCTTGTTGTGCACTTATTTGGAAGCATTTTCAGTTTTATTTTATACAGAAAAAAGGACTTTGCACACAAAGAACTACAGTGTATAAAGACAATAACGTACATACTTATTTATCCATAGAAATAATTGTACTATGCTACCAAAAACAGCGCGTTGGAAGCTTTTACATGGAAATATCTGAATCTCTGCACCTCAGATATAATGCTTTTCTAGAATGTTCTCTATTAATAGATACCACACTTTTTAGAATAAAGAGTTTCTCCCTTTTAAATACTGTGAGAATCTTATTACTGACTTAATGATGGTTTTATTATAGAAATAATGCTATACCCCACTTTATACATTGAAGCTTGCTGGAAACGTTTGTGGTTTTGCCTAATTGCACCAATGAACACAACTGACATTTATTCCCTGTGTGCAGAATGGATTTTTTTCCCTTTATCTTGGATCCTCTTTCAAGAATGGTTTTTTTTTTTGAAATTTAATAAGGGCCCAGGAAATACCATGTACACTCCAGTTAGCCACCAAAGAAAGAACTTTCATCTTGAAATCAAGCTCCCAGTTTCGTTCGTTCTTTTTTTTTTTTTTTAAGATGAAATCCATGTCTTCTGTTCCATCAGATTTCATACGCACTAATTTAGCCTAAGTCAATTTACCTTTCAAGTGTCTGAGTCTATTTTCTTGCTCTCACTAACTCTGTGGGGATTAATGACTCATTAATATGACTTCATATTGTCTTATTACACACTTTATCCTTAATAAAAGGTCTCCCTGCCATAATGTTTCTTTGATAATGAGATACCTACACTAAGTTGCTTTTTTAATTATTTAATTATTGCCTGATAATACTTTAGCAAGTGTATTGAGCACACTGAGCATACAGCACTTTTTATTAGAATCTATAAGAAGCCACGAAAAAAGTTCCTACTGTTCCCTGACCTACAGAATACATTGCAAATGGACAACCAGAAAAATCAATTAATGTTTTAAACTGTTGGCACATAAGATAATGCTTTCAGAGGCACAGCTTGGTAACTTCAGAAAATCTATCGACAATGGGAACAGCTATAAGTGGAACACATTTGAAAGTCTGATGTTCCTAAAGTGCCAATACACAAAATGTGTTTTTTTAAAAGTATAGTACTAGTTAAAAATGCAAAACAGTTCAAACCTGATCTCAACAGGAACTCCTAAAAGTGATCATCTGTTCTCAGTATAAAACCTAAATTATTTTTTGTATCTTCTTATACATTTTATTTTTTTGTTGTGCTTGTGGAAATCTGGCCTATTTTATCTTAGTCTCATGAATAAAAGTTATAGGTACAGCCATTATAAAAAAATAATAATAATCCCCAAGATATTCAAAATCATTTCTGATACCATGTATAGAGAGTAATCCACGCGATAATGGCATTTAGTGCCTCTATGCAGTGAGAACAGATTTGTGGATTCTACCATGTGTTGTTATCTGCTTTGTGATAAATTATGGATTACTGTCTCTTTCAGAAGTTACACTTATACCTTACTGCTCTCCTGAAGTATATGGCACTGTAACTTTAAGATATGCTTTTGTTTCCTTTACATTAAAAGAATCAGCATATATGCAAAATACAGGGTCAAATTCTACAAACTAAATCAAAACAAACTGACGTAAACACAGATGAAGCTGCTGGGCATTTTCAATTACAGAGCTTTTTTTTTTTTTCCATAAAAAGAGTATTCTAGCATAGAAATGTTTTCATCTTCTTTTCAGTATACGAAGATCCAACAACCAATGTATTGCCATTGAGGCTAGAATCTTGAGCTTTGTTCCACTATGAAGAAAGTTTTCTAGCAAAAAGAAGTTGCTATGAATTTCACTGATTTTGAGATTGTTTTTCATAAAACCATGTAGGAGAAAGCCAAATTCCCCATTTTTAACATTTCCTAAAATTGTATGCATTTTAAAATTTCCTTCTGGGTGGCTGTGTGATTGGGTTGCACTTAAAGACTGTAGGGGCATAATATAACAGGTAAAAGAGTAAATTTATACATGTGTCTGTGTAGGAAGATAACTTTACAGGCAAAACATCCATATTGTTCTATACAATTACAGATGCTGTGTCTTCTTGTCCTCAATAACTGCTAAACTGCCCCTTTGTATCTATCAAGCCACGAGAAAAATGGCTTCTACAATGTAAAGTACAGGCAGAAATGTCCCAATCTTTTCTGCCATAAGATCCTGCAAGGATCTTCCTTCAGTTACAACTGTGTATTGGAAGAATAAGAGTTTGAAGATATTAATGGTTGCCCAGAATCTCATTTTTAATAATCATAAGATTTTAATAATCATAAGATAATCATAAGAACAGGACTGGGGGTTTTAATTCATTCTATCTGCTGTTTTCCTAACCATGTTTCCAGTGCTGTTGTACAACTGGTTTCCTTTTGTCACCTACACAGTGTTTTAGTGATGCATTTAATTCAGCTTCAGAACCAATCCGTTTCTCATCATTTGAAAAAGCTCCCCAAAACCTACCAAGCAGAAACACCATTGAAGACTTACCTTCCTGTGTCAGATGCTTCAGACACAAATATATCAGGGTGTCTGTTGTGGATTTTGTGAATGTTTGACAGTTCCTGACCAATAACATGCTGTGTATAATCATCTTTCCAGGTAAAACCTGATAAATAATGAAAAAGAGAAACAAACAAACGAAGAAGCAAAACACTGCTTAGTAACTTTAAAGTTTGGCAATAGTATGTCCTATATTAACAATATAAAAAAACAACCAAACAAAAAGTTTTATTCAATGTGAATCCAACAGTGAACTACAGGTTCCTCTCTCCTGTAAGAAATTTTATTAATCAAACTTTTCCTAAAATGCAAGGAAAACAATAGATGACATGAGATTTTGAAAGAGACCTGATTCCTAACAGAATTTTAGCTAGTTACGAATAAACTTTTATATATATATATATAATAAAAAAATAATAATTAAAAAAAATATATATTTTTTTTGGAAATAGCTATGGAGAAGAGTTATCTCACTAGTTAGCTATTAAAAGACAGAGTGATTTAAAACTGGATGCTGGACTCATTTAATAGTTGCTTCCCACAGGTGATTCCATCACTTCTCCCCCATTTACACCACATTGCCCCTTCTCTTCTCTCTCTCCATAAAACTACACTTTTACACTATTAAGGAGCTGGTATTGCAGAGGAAATAAGTACTTTGTGTTTTAATCTAAACCATGTGGGGGTCAATTTATGTTATCTTTATACTTAAATGTTGTGACAAAGAACTTTACAACAAGGGGGAAGTGCAACTATGAAGGCAAATTCCAGTGATTACTTATTAATTACATGCACTGCCAATCTCATGGTAATTATACTTATAATAATGATATAACTCCAAACATAATTGTTATCTGATTTGTAGATTTTAGATGTTGCAGTAACTCTTTAGTTCATAGAACTTGCCCATGCAATTCTCTGTAATTATCTAATAACTAAATATCACATAATTGCAGAGAATTTATGCTTTTATGCCACGTGCAATAAACCACCACAAAAACCCTGAATGAATATTAATAAAAGTTCCAGATTTGGTGATCCTGCTAATATCTTCCTGTAAGAAACTGCCTAAAGAAAAATCCTCTCTAGCTGCAGATGGGAAGGGATGCATCTGGTTGTTAGAACCAGCCTCAGAAGGGGAATTTCTGGCTCAGTCACTATTTCATGCACATGCTATAAACTTCAGCACCATTCACAGTCAACAACAGAAGTGTTGGTATAGGCACTCTCTTAGGATGCAGCTAAAGCATCATCAGTCTCAGTAGAATCGAGAATTTGGCCATTTCACTTCTTGGATGAGTGCTTTATCCAGCAGGCTATTAAAAAAAAGGGTTATATTCTCCAGATTTTTCCAGGGTATTAAGGTGGTGTTCATTCTCTGTTTACTTAAGCCTGGATTTAAAAAAAGAAGCTTAAATAGGAAATTTGTCCATTCTGCCAAAGGAGAAAGTTGTGAGCATGCAGAAGTAAAAATAACTTCAGAATTTATCAAATTTTCAGCCTCGGTGAAGGTCTTTTCCAACCTTAATGATTCTATGATTCTATGAAGTTGGGTGTAACATTAAACAGGCCAAAGAAGTATTCAGACTGTGCAGTTGTCTGGGATTTAGACAAGTTTTAGGGGAAAAAAAAAAGTCCCGATTTTGGAAAGATTTAAATGTACTGCAACACAAACTTCATTGTTTTCCAGTAATGAAAATAATAATACACAAGATAGAACCAATGTAAGTATGCATGGGATTTAACAAACAGAAATGTTCTTTGACACCTGCTTTTTGTTCCTTTTTATTGTTTTCTTAAATAAAAATATTACTCAAGTTTATTGAGGAAACACTTCACCTGAAATCATGTCAGATGTTAATGGCTACAGTAGATGATTCCGGACCCTTGGGAGGGGGAAGAATCTCCAAGATATTTTTAGATCTGATTCATCCTTTTCAAATGCAAATCTCACCTTTTCAAATGTGCCATGTAAGTAGATGGATTCAAATCAGTTCACAAATCTCAATCTAAGCCTGCTCAGAACAAGTTCTTATGTGAATACACAAAAATGAGTCACCACGCACCTATGATTATTTTGGCGTAGTGTTATTAAAATTATTTTTACATGGAGGTTGATATATATATATTTATATGTATGTATGTTTCACTTCACTTCTCTGTTGCCTAGCATTACACATTTCTACTAATGTTAAAAATTCATCCCGGAGAAGAAATGTGATAACATTCAGATTTAGAAGTGCAACAAAGAAGTTCAGGTAAAGTACATATATATGTACTTTACCTGAAATTCTTATATATAATTAGAACTTCCATATATAATTAGAATAGCTATAAAACTACTATTCTTTGTTTCCGAATTCACTACAGTTTCACTTTGCAACTCTAAGCCAATACTAGCCCTATTAAATGCTAAAGATTATTCAGTAATTACTGAAAAGTTTGAAGAAAAACACACAGAGCCACTCTCAAGAGTTTTGTTGAAATTAAAGCATGAAAGAGTTCATCTGCAGTATCTGCATAAAGACAAGAAATTAATCTCTCTCAGTCCTGAGCAATATATTCAGGAGCAGACAGAGGCGTCAATAGTTAGGTAGGTCTTTATGTCTCCATGAAATAATGTTTTTGGTAAAAAAGAACAGCAAAGCATTGCAATCCCAATTCTCACTAGTCATAACTGTGTCTTTTGTTAACTTGGGTGTACTTTCTTTCTCCTGATGCACAATTTTAACATTTTCTCAAAATGCATTTCCAACCAGTACAAGCAAACAGTACTTAAAGCTGAAAAAGAACATAACTGTGGCATTAAAAGAGAGCAAACAGAGGAAAGAAAAACAGAGTATTTATTATAGAGTTTAAGAAACTAGAATTAAGGGATTGTGCCTTCTCAACTGTATCTCCCAGCACTTGTAACTCAGATAAGATTTAGAACAACACGTGGATGAAAAATGCATGCAAAATCATCTAGTTCAAGGAAATCCCTCTGCAATTGGTGAGCACTGCTGCTCCTTATGCAACTATCTCCAGAACTGCAATGTTTCTAAAGCCAACCTTCTGCCAATCATTTTCCAGCATTGTTTCAGTTACAAAAAAACATCTCTCCCACACACTGAGCTCAATAGAATAGCACATTCAAGAATTATAATACCACGCTGACAGCTGCAATCAAAATTAAGGTTGGGAAGAAGCACATGACGCCGTACAGTGATTTCCTGTCCCCTTTGTCTTCGGCATCACACCTAGCACCAGCTCCCGGCTCACCACCCAATTATAACAATTTGCCTCCACTGGCTGAGCAGGATCACAGTGGTGCTCTTGTACACACATTACTTCCACGTCACTAACGGGGAGTGGTACGGGGGGACACCCAGCCTTATGAACCCCCGCATCGCTACCCACCTGCACGTCCTACCGGTGAGTTCTCACAAGCGGACAATGCCGAGACGTGAGCAAGAGAAGGAGGCTGGTGGCCACTGAAATGATGCAGGTACAAAATTGCTCTCAGCTCAACAGCACTGATGGTTGTGAGTCCCCATGAAAAAAAAAAAAAGCTATAGATAGAAACCTTACCCACAAGTAGTAACCCTTCTTGGTGACAGAGCCCAAAGTCGAATTATTTTCTTGGTTACTAAATTGAAATTCTGTAACCTTAATGTATGTGAAAAAATTGTGATCATGTAGAGGCAGCAAATACAAGACATGAATACTTTTATAAATCCCAACCTGCACATCAAAGCCAATGGAATTACTCCAGATATGATCTGGTCTCTTTCCATATTATCATCAGGGATCTTCCTGGATCTTTTCTTTCCACTGCACAATGACTATAATTACCAAAAGTATAAAAATAATAATGAAATTAGTATTGTCTAGGTCCCCATTATGTTCAACACTTTGTCAACGGAGAGTCTAATAATCATTTTATTAATTGAAATCAAATCGAAAGCAAGCAGTGTTAAATAGTGAAGAAAACAGTTTTCACAAATTCACATTGGCAAAGATAGCTTCTGCCTCCAAAAGTAAAGTCAAAGTTTTTTTCACGTGTATCATATAATTTCATTTTTACCTTGCTTCACTGGCTTTGCCACTATATCAATTACAGAGAAATATCTAAAAATAATCAATATTCAAACATGTCTTTACTTTTCTTGGCTGTTGAATTTTTCTACATAACGGCATCCTTTCCTGTGGTTTGAGTCTGTTTTTCATCTTAAAGCAACTTGATGCCTCTCCTTATGTACCTGACCACATCTTTAGTGCCTGCAAATTAATTAGCAACTGTTGAAAACACTCATCTGCTACTTCTCCCTCTTAACTTAATCTAACTCAGAGTTATTGATACAAACAAAATTACTGATACAAAAAATCTTCATTCCTTCCAATGCCTAGGCAAGAGAATGACAGTTTTTTAACTTAGCAAAAGCATTCTGGTGTACATCAGTAGAATTTGGTTTAACTCCTTTGCAGCACTAACAGCTCTCAGCACCTGAGGATTTGGCCGTGCAAATCTTCCTGCTTGTACTCCCAAGCAGCCAACCTGCGTAAGGATGCTCAGGCTGCACAGGGATCTGGGAGCACTTTTAATGAGACCTGTGCCTGACAGCCTAACACGATGAGGCTCTTCCAGCTCTCGTACCACTTCAAATCCAAAATGATTAGTTCTGCATCAATATTTTGGCAACAAAATGATTTTTACATATCAAGTCCATTCAAAGTGACAGGAGATTATTATATATTGGCAGAAACCTATATACTCAAACCTGATCCTTCTTTGTCAGGAAAATCCCCATATAAAAAGGCCAAAAAACCTCAGAAGTATTCACACTTGAAGCCAGAACATATTATTATTTTTCAATTGTGACATTAATTTTTTCCACTTTTTGGTTTTATTATCCATTTTGTCCTTGTGCAGCATATGATAAAATAGGTTTTTCTCTGAGCTACCTTCAACTGCTACTTCATTTCAGCCAAGAAACTCTCAGTTGTAGAGCTCAGAGAATTTCACCCCCCATGCCATGTGTTGCAAATTGTTAATGCCTACTTGAGCTGTCAGAATGTCTGCAGAATTGGGAATGATTGGCTTTCTTCCCTGCTTTCACAACAGACAGGTCAACGTATAGACGTGGCTTTCTGCAGGCTGCCTTTCCACATCCTCTAGAGGATCTGCACTTGTTCTCATCCCAGACCTCCATTTTCAGATCTCAAGGACATGCCCAGTAATGTTCACATTTCAGGGCTAAGACAAAATTGCAGCTTTAATACTGAGGTTGGTGTGTGTATTAAAATTCATTCTTTCAATTACAGTTTTTTCTAATTAAGAATGCAGACCAAAGATAAAATCTTGATGTATGTCGTTAGAGTAAATGAAAAATAGAAATACTTCTGAAAGAAATTTTGCGATACAAGTTGCAACAGTAGGTTAATGGCAAAAATAATAATAGAGAAGTTGAACCCACTTCTGCACAGTAAAGGTCACTACCAGCTTTCACTATAAACTATTTTTTGTTGTTGTTGTTTCCTTCCCTTTTCTCTTGCATTCCCTTGCAGTAGTGCTGAGTACCAGGTTTGCACTGGTGAGTTTTTTGCCCTCTTTTGGAGCTTCTAGTGGGAGCTTCTCTATAATGTGCAAGAATTTCAGTCACTGAATTCAGCAGCAGTTCACTCACACGGCAAAAAGCTTCCACTTGAAAGAACAGATGAAAGGGCTGCCTAAGGATTACAGTTTCAAATTTTCATATATTGTTTTATTATACATAAAAGTGATAATCTCCATAGAATTAAATTACTAGCATGATCTTCTTACAGCCCTGATTTTAATTTACTCTAAGTAACTATCCCAGAAGGTAGAGGGAAGGCTTTTCTCTTCAGTTTTTTGGAATTTCTATTATTTGAAAAAGCCAAATGAGTGCTTCATTTGCCAAGAAGATTATAAAATACTCTCACAGGACTCAGTATGCAATGTTTCCTTACCTTTATTTCATCTCTTGTAGACAGCTACAAATAATTGGTTTATACAAGATAAAGTTTCTAAGTGTTACATAAGATTCTTCTGCCACTAGAGCTGATAGTAATAAAAGAATAATATGATAATGTAAAATATGTCATCTAACTTCCAACTAGAATAGACTACTTTCCAAAAACTAGAACAGAATGGATACATGAAAAGGATTTTGCGATCCTTGACATAAATCCCATGCTATCCACTATGTCATATAATCCTCTTCACAAACTGATGACCCTCAACTTTGAAAGCAGATGGTTCTGTTCACAGAAAAGAATTTTAGGAAGATATGCAAAAGGGAACTTCTTTCATGGTTACAATTTTATATTAATGTTCAACCTAGAATTAATTCATGGTCAGCTATATCTTTAACTTGAATGGCTCTCTGTGATGGCCGGGCTGTGACATACTTGTCAAAAAATAAGCAAATTAATATAGGGTGAGTGAAGATGCATCTTCTATTCCACCATTTCCTTCTGCCCCTGGACTATGCCGACATTTCCTCAATGCTGTTAGTTCAAGGAGTTTCCATGAACTCCTTGAAACATTCACATGCATCCAAAATCATGATACTAAAATAAACATGAGCCTGCTTTGCTTGTTTCAGTGAGCTTTGAACCCACCTGGGCTAGCTGACAAGCACATCAAAAAGCACGTGAGTATTCCAGATTTACCCCCCAAAAGCTTGACTCTAGTCCTACACTGTGAAACAGCTGCCTTTACCACATTCATCCTCTGCAGTTTGCTATTAAATTACAGAATAGTGATCTTTCCTTTTTCTGTTGAAATACTGTTTTGCTTTTTTTATTCCTTTCTCCTTCCTTTTTCTTTCTTATTATTATTCCTTTCCAAGACGCCTTACACCACTCTAAACTTCCATTCACCCATCTCATAATGCAAGATCTTTTTCATATGTGGAAATTGGTTGTAATACTAGACCATACAATGCAAAGAATGGAGATATTGTCCAAATAGTAGTTAACAATGCATATAAAATCAGCAGCCTTATTTCCCATTTCATTTTATCCATTTCATTTCATGCTAACAGTAGGATGACAGCCTTACTGTCATGAAAAATACAGTTCCTGGGGAAGGACTTTTGAAGTGCCTTCAATCTGGGAATTAAAACATCACTTGTAACAAGGCAGAATTGGTCAGAAGCGTCCTGGCACTTAAATAAGTATAGAAAATTATGTGGCTGTACAGGTTACACATATATTAGCAAATTCATCTCAGATCTGCAGTTCTTCATGTATTTTTAAATGCCTCAGAGCAGAACTGTTCTTTCAGATCCACATAGTGGCTCTCACCCCCATTTCATGTAGCTGCTGAACGCTCACTGATGTTTGTGAAAAATCAATTTTTGGCTGTCAGATGAGGGCTTGCAATTGCACATGCGAAGTCAATATAAGGGAGTGCAACATTGGGCACTACAGCAGTATCTGCAGCTGCAAATGCATCTTGGCATTTGGTTCTAATGTGCCTTTAAGACCAATGTATATATCTTTGTACAACAGTATAGAGGGAATGTTAGTATGAACCAGACTAAAGGGTTCTGTAGTATATTCATGGGGTGTAACGGGAAAATCTGACATACTTGAAACATTTTCTCTAGCAAGAGCCCTCAGTCTCCTATTCACTGTACACTATCCTATATCAAGACCAATGCAAATTAAAGGAGAAAAAGATAAATCTTTGATAATTTTAAATGACAGGCAGAAGAAACTTCCATAACTCTATATAGTTTGTGTGAAACTTTATCCTCCATTTTTCAATTTTAAGTCATTTCTCCTGGACTCCAAATTCCTCCAGGAGGAGGTCATATATTGCATGCATTTGTACAGTCTCTTGCTACAGCAATAACAACAGCAATAACAATAATTGTTAGTGTTGGTATTGTTATTAATAAAAACACGGCAGTTGAAGAAGTTAGGGTTCCCTCAGGAACCTTGCAAAGACCTTGGTGGCTGAAAGCCGGGGGGTTTCCAGGACAGTGCGTTAGCCAAGATGGCTTGCCTGAAGCAAAGACAAGCAATCTGCAGGTCACACTGCTCCCCAAAAAAGCTGATTAATGTTCCTCAGGTTTCATTTTGAATTCACCCCACGTATAGAAATGAACCCTATGTGGGTTTGTGAAACTCAGAAAGACAACGTGGCATTTTCAGCCTGAAGACTATTCGAATTATCTTCTTTTCTATTCTCTTGTGCACGTAAGCTTTGTGGGTTTAGACCTTCCAACAAATGAACCGGAGGATACAATACACTTTACTGCACATTGGATGTCAGAAATGTTTTAATTTAGGCATTTTTGGCGTGAGCACCTTAGGCCTCTGATTTACAAGCCAGTTACTTTTAACAAATTACTGTACCACATGGCAGCTAAGGAGCATTCTCTGCCCATGTATCTAGCTGATGTCCATGGGTAAAAATGAGATCACTTAGCTTACTTTAGCCAACAATGAAAAAGGTTTGGGATAAGAAGCTCTGACCAACATGGTTTACTACCTGATGTACATTTTCTCTCCCTTGTTTCCCACAGTTAATACCTCACTGAGCTTTAATAACATTTTTGGACAATTCATGTAGTGCTGATTCACAGATTCACACCAGTGCTCTGTCAGATGCATGCACTCTGATTTCTGGCTCCTTTTAGCTCCTTTCCTGCCTTTTGGGATGATCTCTGAATACTTAAAATGTGCAGTGCTTATGAGCTGTGATTTGATATTATCACAATGCCACTAATAAGTGCAATTTTGTCGAATCTCCGAGTGATTTTCTGAATAAGTTTTTGGATTAACTAAAATATTTACAGTGGAAGAGCTAGACCAATCAGATGTGAACTAAAAGTCCCTAAAATTTCAATCTTTGTGAACACAGTTCTAGCTAATGTCTGTTCACAATACATCACTACAAAAAGCTTCATCATTTTTTTCTTCTAACAATCTTATATATTAATATACAACTTATACAACTATATAAATCTAAATTTAAATGGCATTTACTGGAAACTTTGACATTAAAAAAATGCCTCAAACATGCCATGATGAAATAACCCTGACTTGAAACATACAGAGGGAATATAACAATCTTAACTTTCTTGGGAGCCATTTTACCCCATTGATTTTAAGGTTTTCCTTTGTGTGTTCTATGCTCAACCTGGATATCCTGAAGTAGCTCTACTATTATACCACCAGGGTCTATCATTAACTGCACTGCTCTCCATAAGAACCAGAGGGAACTTGCTCTGGGCAAGGACTGAACTTTGAGACGTAGCCTGGAGCAGCAGGGAGCCACATGGTGCTTGTACCCACACCAGAGACCAACAGCATGGACATCAGGGGACTGACAGCCTTTGCCTTCTTCCCAATCCACCCTTAAACTTTTGACGTGACACCAACTCTGTGACTCACTTCTCTATCTGCAAAACGAATATACCACAGCACAATTTCAGGGGTTAACGTTGTACTGTACGTTGCGAGCTCTTTCAGGTACCACAGAGCTGCACTGGCGTAAACAAGAAGCGGTGTGAAAAATGGGGTCCACCAGGAGCTGTGGCGATGTGTCATTAACTGAGCAGCAGGTAGTTGCTTTTTTTCTTCACTTCGGTGTGTTTCCACTATTTAAGGACTAGCAACTACAATCAAGAAAGTGAATGCATTTTCAAAAATACCATTAATTCCAGAAATTTGTCCATCAGCACTTCTGAATGGCATACAAAGCAGCAAACCTCCTTTGGAGCAAACAATGAAGTGAAACAGCAATAACATTAAAGCATTTCAAAAACATTGGTGGTGTAGCTCATATTTATCTTTCACTTAGTATTGTTACAGAAGATAAGTCTTCTGATCAGGGGCTGCTAGCATTAAGAAATAGTGATATATTTCTAGATAATTGAGTACTACCTATTACCATACTTTTGATGTGGTGGAACATTCATGTGCCTTGTTTTCCACTTCCTCAGGGTATCCTGGTTAAATGTCACATGTATTTTTCTCCCACGTTAAGAAAACAAAACCTGCATATTAATTCTTCTTTAAGAGAGGTGTAAACGTAATAAGAAGGGAATATTGATTATTCTATTCATCTACAAACTACTCCAACACATATAAATAATACTGGAAAATGTAATGCAGCCTTAATTATCAGCAGTGCTACCCTCTGTTTATAACAGTCATGACAGATGAAACCTGCAGCAATTAATCTGATTGCTGTGATGGCAGTTTAAGCTAATTCACAACAAAAGATGCAAAGTAAAAAGCAAGCTATTGCACATATTTTAAAAACATACTGTTATTTAATATAAGACCTGTGTTTCATTGACCAGATAACTGCTCCTTAGTAATGAAATTCTGAACAAATGTCCCTGCAAAGGTATTTGAGAGTTAAGGTGTCCAAGAGCTCCACGAAGTCCTCCTTAGCTGTTCCCAGTACAAGACTGGAAACACAAAGAATTGCCCTTCTCTCATTCCAAAATGCTTGTGGTTTGGGTCCCCAAATCTGTAACCCAGAAAAACTGCCTAGAAAATGTTTGCTATCACTGCCCCCAAAGGAACAAATGTTGGAAAGGAAAGAGCAATGAGTGAATAAACAGTTGAAAGTGTCCTGTTTCACTCATTTACTTGCTACAAACCTAGCCTTCAACTCGTGTTCCGTTCTCACCACCTCACACTGTGCTAGCAGCTGCAAACAGAAGAATATTCTCTTTTCCTAGGGAAACAACTGTTTTATTTTACACTTCATGACTACTTGTTTCAAGGAGTAAACCGGAATCTGGGATTGATTTGTTTTACTTACTACAGCCAATAAGATATAAACATGGGGCATCACAAATTCAACAAGCTATTGTTAATATGCTATTCCTACTCACCAGTGACTTCTCTCTCTATATATATATGATAAACTACATTTATAGATTTTACTCCACTAATGTTAGATGACATAGGAAAGAAAATATTTCCTTCTGTCAATTATTTCTTAACTAAATGCCAAAGGTTCAAACATAAAAACAGAATAATTCTGTCCTGGCAACCACGTAAGACTGTCCTTTGCACATTACATTATACTTAGCAGTTTGTCAGGTTTGATTCTTTTTCCTATACACAGTATAAGGGCATGCCCTTGAATCTTTTATACTTGTAAAAGATGCATATAGATCTAAATGTATTCAGTGTTTCTCAAGAAGATAATTTTTGATCATCTTATTTATTTGAACATACATTAAAATTGGTCAAAATTCAAAGACTACAGCACAGACACTCTTATGCCGAATTGATATGTAGTCAAAAACAATCAAGTTTCTCTTTCCTCACCCATTCTGTATTTAAAAACTGCTGTCATGTTGACAGCAAAGTTGCTATACTTTATGTGTGCGCACAATGTTTTGTATTTGTTGTGATCCCACCTTACAGCTGAGGCTATGTAAGATCATCCCTCAGATGGTCCAGCAGAAGTGCTACAGCGCAGGCAGCACTCAGAAGATGTCACCACTGCCAAGGCACTTCTACACCATGGAGCAATGGATGGACACGGGAGCTTCTCCTCCAGCACTACTGGGGACATTCAGCCAGATGGACCCAGCACGTCCACCACTCAGCCACTGCACAGCCTTGGGTGGCATGGAGCTTCGCAGGATGGGGATGGACGGGAACTCACGTAACTACTGCACTGACAAAGCCAAATTTGGCCCTTTCCAGCTCTCCCCACACTAACTGGCCTTGTGTTGCTAACAGGAATGGGAAGCCATATGAAATGTTTCTATTACTCCTGTCATCATTTGCATTAAAGTCAAGTTACACAAATGTGGCAGTGCAAATGAGCATCTTAATAGTTGTAAATTATATTTCCTTACAGTGTAAGTTCTTCAAATGCCACTGGAGCATTGCAAAGCACTTTTGTTAAAACAAAAGTTAGATTCAGGAAAGAATAACTTCTATTGAAGTATTATGATTCAGTTGTCCCTTGCTACTACTCAAACATCCTCATGCATACATCCTTCTCCTATTATTCTTTGCATTAGTTTTGTTAGCCAGGGAAAGTTTCCCTAATATAGTTTTGACAATTCCACGTTTAATTTGTCTTCATTTCCTTGTGTCCTTAATAACACTATGTAGACAGCAGATGTCAAGTCCTTCCAAGTGGAATGAAGCAGAAGTGAACTCACATCCCTAATAAATTGTTTATTGAATATTTATTTTTACTTGGATGACAAACCGCTAGTGAATCCGCTGGTGGTAAAGCCCATGCTTACATGCTACAGCACAACATTTATTGAAGCAGCTATTCTAGACAAATCTATATTGCATTTATAAATCTTCAAAACAAGCCCTAGTAAATGTCACTTCTTCTTAAATGCTCGGCAGAATCGATGACAAGTGATGCAGTCTTTGCCCTTGAAGAATTTGTGTGTTTGGATCTCAGTCCAAATTCTAAAATCCTTGTTCAGAAACACGTGGTGTAAACACGCATGCAATGTACAAGAGGTGTTGAAGAAAGAAAGGAAAAGTTACTCTAAATGACTAAGATGAATCCAAACAGGAAAATTATTCTAGTTTTTCAGCATAATCTGTATGAAATAGCCATTTCATACAAGAGCCATTAGCTTATTTCCCTTTGGCACTGAAATATTTTGCTGTGGTCTTCCACGTGCTACCCAAAAGCAGTTATTTTTGAGATGTTTTTATGATCACATTAGGTACCTCTTGAAAGGCACCTAATATCAATAGGTATATCAATAGGTACCTTTCAATAGGTACCTATCACCTAGGTACATGGCACAACCTAGAGAAATGTTTTTCCATGGAAAGCATTGCAGCTTCTTCATTTTCCAGCAGGTTTTGTAACAGCCATTTTCTTGCAAAACCTACACTTGTTTTACTCTCAAATGCTGCTGGACATGTTAATTAAACAGACATTAGTCAGCAAAGCTTGCTACAAAAATGATGTTTTAATGGTAGGTGAAATCTTGGGGAGATATTCATTAATAAAATATAATGTGAAATGGAAAAAAAACATTGATTCAAATAATGATCTTCTGCTTATTGTTAGAAAAAGTCATCACAGTCAAAATAATAAATAAATTAGTCTCCACCTATTGACAGCTGCCAGGCTACTAACTGTCCTAGAATAGAAAACTGGCTTTGAAATGGGAATAGTTAAAAAGCAAACAAGAAAACACAGCCTAGATTGTGACAGTGTGCAAAAAATGACTGCTCAAGCACACATTCAGGAAAACAGAAGACAAAAGGACTATGAGATACTTTGTTACTTTTTATTCCCTTGTTGAACAAAGCACATTCACCAAAATAAATAAATAAACAAAATAATACCCCCCCCCCCAAAAAAAAAAAAAAAATCTAGTTCTAATCCTTTATACTTATATTTGAAAGACACACAGGTCAGATGAATAACCTAAGTCAGCAATTTTACTCTATTTAGTAAAATCCCTGGGGACAGTGTGTGGTAGCTGGTAGGAAGATGTTTATTGTGCTCTATGAGAATTTAGAAAATGTGATTATTACATTACTGCATATTTTTATTATAAATAAAAAACAAAGCCACTTCTCTTATAATTTAAATTGATGTCCACATGCATTGATATCTAAAGCTTATAGAAACGCTTAAGCATGCACTCTTCTTTTTCCTCTAATTCCTGTACGCTTTGTTAAATTGTTATTTTAATGCAACAAAAGCAGGATATTTTGGAGCTTTACAGAAGAGATGGATTACATGGCAGCCATTAAATAGCAGCAAAAGCATCACACATTACACAACACTTCCAAACTTGTAATGCAGAGTCTCTCTCTTCAAACACCAACCCTGAAGATATCTCAGTTAATAGAAGGAAAGATTCCAGCCCTCTTGTTTGAAACTTGCTGAAAGCCAGGTGTGAAGGTGCTGGAAAGCTGCCCTTTTGCCAATTCTTCTGGCTTTCTGACAATGAAGTGAGAAGCTGCTGGAAGCAACAAATGATTCTCTGTAACTATCTTTTCAGTCTTTGTGGCTCTAATCCCATACAACTGTAACCGATGGCCATGATTTGGAATAATTTGGGTGACTTTTTAATGTTTCCAAAGTGCAATGAATTAATCAGGGTTAGAACAAGGCTTGAGGAAAGAAATGCGACCTGTTTATAGTATGGAATTCAATGAAATCTAAATAAGATACAATTTCCTGTTTAGTCATCTCATTCTTCCTTCTCCTCACTGTATCTCCCTACAAATGTTTAGGATTGTATAATGGAGATGAAGTATGACAGGTCCCTAATCTGCAAAACAATTGAAAAATGTTATTTTTTGCAGAGACAATCCCACATTCATCTGCTGCCTGATTTACAGTTTCCATCTGGACAGTTGGCAGTCACTCACAACAACTCAGGCTACCTCAAAACATAGCACAGAGACTTTGGTGAACTCTGATTTAGATACTTAGTACGGAAAGAACAGGTTCTTACTAAAATTACTTCCATTTCCAGGTATACTAATCAAATGAACAGTGGTTTTATCTCCATTTTTCCAAAAACAAAAAGGAAGAAAACCACTTTAAAGCTGAAATTATAATCATGGTAAATTTTTTGTTCCCTGAATCCCTCAATTCAGTGTGATGAGCAGAGAGATTTAGTCCATTCATTTCTCCTCTGTAACTTTTCTGTCTAGAAACAGATCTAATTAAGATGGTTTCCAAAAAGAAAAAGAAAAAATAAAATCACATGATGAAGAGAAAAAGGCAGTATTTCCAGAAACATCATTTCATTAGGAACGTTTTCCCAGCATCATTGTTCTCCCCATCGCACAAGAAAATGGAAGAGCAGGCACCTTCTCCTCTTCCTCTTTCTGTTACCCTGTAGTTAATTCCAACTGTGAAGCCAGTGACCCTTGAAATTATTTTCACATGCCTGGAAAACACATGTGGCTTTTACTTACCTTTATCTTTCTAGAATTGTTCTTTCAAAATTCTGTGTGCTCCCAGGAAAATATTAATTCACCCAGGATTCTCTTAACAAATATCAAAACTTAGCCTCAGTTTTAGCCTTAGAGACTTAAACCTCTAATGAGGGAATTCAGAGTTCAGCTTGCATTATTACCCACCAGTAACATAAAAACAGGTTCAGCATATGTAACAATGCTGCAGCTTAAGCACAGCAAGATCTACCCTGAACTTTCAAATCCCCGCTTCTTATTTGTACAAGCCAGGCTATGAAAACAGACATTTTTAATGAATTCACTGAGAAAACCTTAGTAGAAGTAGCAACAGCAGACTTAGAGCTGTAATATTTAAAGCAACTGCAAAATTGTGCTTTCATCAGGAAAGGAACAAAAGCTTTGTTACTTTTTGAAGCTTACATTTATATTCAGCATAATAATTCAAAGTATCATTCCCTGCCACTATTAGGAGACAGAGGTCAAATATGGCAAGTAAAAAAAAAATTATATTCACAAGCTATACAAAAGAGAAAATAGGCTCAAATTGTATGAAGTGCAGTGACATTATTTAAATGTCTTTGTTAATCAGGGTCCTGACATAAGAGATGGTGCTGAGAAGAATTTGCTCTTCAGACTCTTCTCAGCATGGGTCAAATCTGCTTAATATTCCAAACGCTGAGTCTAGCTGAACCGTGTTACCCCTTTATGATCTCTCATCTATTTTTTTTTTTATCCTTTGAATTCAGGATGCACTGGTATTTTCAGTTTTCATCACTGCTAAAAGGCAGGGAAGCTATAGTATAAACAGTGAAGTTCCTTTCAAGCCTTGTTTATAATGATTTATACATTATACAGCTGTTACACCTGCAGAAATTTTTGCAGAAAGTCAGAACACAAAAAAGAAGTCCAGGAATGTTTACTTTCAAGCTTATTTATTTTTTCCAGTTGCTCAACAAGAGAGAAAACGGGGCTATCTGCTGATTCATAAATGAGAAAATAAGAGCAGTCTGGTTTTGCCACCCCATATAGCCACGATAGAGTGAAGCCCCTGCAACGTGAAGACCAGTGAGGCCCACAGAAGCATTCAACATGCGGATGATGATGCTTACTTATCTGCACGCAGATCCCATTTGAACCACCCCTATGAGGACTACGAAGAATGTCCCAGATGGTCAATTGTTACTCTTTCACGGATAAATAAAAGATAAATAAAAAGATGAAAGTCATGGGGCTGTCGATGTTGGCCTGCACATTACTGTTCCCATTCTCCTGTGATGTTCATGGAGAGCAGAAAGGGTTACTTTAAAAGAAGTAGGTCTGGCCCTCCTGTTGGCACCACACTGGACAGGCTGCACTCTCTAATCACAAAATCAAGGATTTGTCTTCCTCTATATTTCCTCCTTCCCTCAGCACTTCTGTAGCTACTCCAGCCTTCGACAAGCCCCAGCCAGCTGCTTTCCCATCATACAGACTGGCTACCTGAGGGGTCTGAAAGCTGTTTTTGTTTCCCTACCAAAACACTCAATCCATAGAAGACTTTCTGCCATTTCAAACAAGACATACAGGGTAATGGGAGGACATAACAGAGCAGCTGCCCAGTTTATTTTGATTTATTGCAAACATTATGGGATCTCCCAAAGGCCTGGATCACAGTCCACTTGTACTCAGAGCTGTTCCCCCTGTCTGCAGCACTGCAAAGCAGTAAGACAGATGAGCTTGTGCTAGACAAGATGAGATCCAGCCTACATGAGTGCAACCATGTTTTCAGTGGGGATTTAGGAAGGACTTATTATTAAGACCAACTGCACGCTTGCTGAAGATTTTGATAGCCTGACGTAACTGAAAAATCTGAAAAGTTGCAATGACACAGCCCAGACCTAGTCCAATAGGATTCCCTTCAGGCATTCGGGTAAGCGTACTAAGCTTTCACACTACTGACCACCATTTGTTAAAAGCTAGTTTCCAAAATCTTCCTGTTTGCAACCAAAACCAAGCCATTCATAGCTACTCACTACTCATATCCCATATTTACAGTTAACAATTTTATTTTTTTGAATTGTTCATAGAGATTCACAGGAATGCCCCACTTAGTTTAGAAGAGACTATTTAACTCAGTTTTGAGACAATTCTTCACCCAACCCATGTATGACACATGGGTTTTCAAACAACAGTGAAATGCAATGGACTGCTGACCAGCAACTTAGAGGACCTCCTTAGTCCAGTAACAGGGCTATTCTACAAAATATTTTCTTGTTTTCAATGGGTTTACTAAACATTTCAGTGTTTCTTGTCATTGGCTCCAATCCTGCTCCCTTATGTTCACCCTGCTGTAGACCCAATCCCAGTGAGAGCTTGAGGGGGAAGACGGGGATGTTAATTAGAGCCTTCGAGGTCAGGAAGAGGAGGTAGAAGTGTTGGAAAGGCTGAAAGTGTTTTGATGCCTTCTTCCATGATCAGTACTGGCAGCAACAACCAGGTGCTGGTGCTGAGCCACTTCTGGAAAGTGTGGTGCCCTACACATTGTATGTACAACATAGCATAAAGGCACGGTGTGTTATTGGAGATGGGATAATTGCACTTCACTAAAAGCAAAAGCCCTCGGAAGAACAAAGTGAAATAACAAAGAATAGATCACAGGGAGATGTATGGGATAATAGAAGGATTTTAGAAAAGAAAAGAGAAAAAGAAAGTTTAAGTTTCTTGCTCTTCTCACAATTTTCTTCACATTTTTTTCCCCTTTATTAGAACCAGCTTTGGAAGGGGAGTATTTAAGGATTGAAAGAGAACTCATCCCTTCAGAGAACCAGTTTCACCAAATGTAATGTTGACAGGCACTGTACAACTACTGTGTGTATTTGGGAAGACATAATAAATACGAACTGAAAAGGTCACATCTCACACAGGCACCTTTGACGACTCATGCAGACTCTCTCAAAATACAGCTCAGAAGTAGATACAGTAACACATTCCTTCCCTCCAGCATCCACAGTAACTAGGGTTTCAAAACAATTTAAATTTCCTATTAGAAATCTCGATTCAGGAATATACTCCACTTTGATTTAACATGTTCCCAGCGAGGCGGTCGTGCTCTTGTATTCCATTCGGCAGTCCAAGTTGGACATGAAATTGTTTCTTTTTCATGACAGTAAATAAAAACTGCAGTTTTCAAAAGAAATAAAATAGACAGCAATGTATTTATGACAATATCCTATTCACTCATGCTCATACCATACTGTCAATAAATAATAAGAGATTAATGAGACTTCAAATTGTAAAAAAACAATAAATAACTGCAATGCTTTTAAATAAAAAATCATGCATGACTTGATTTTTCTTCTTTTTCATGGTTAGCTCTTGGGATTGAATGGTTAATTTATTTTCTGAGAAAGAAGACCTTAGATAAGCTCAGTGGTTATATAGGCATGTCTGGGTTGCTAGGAATTTAAACTATCAGCTTGCAAATGGAGCTATTTCAGATCCCAGGTGATCCAAAGAAGAGGTTCTCCTCCTGCACTAAACGATGCATGGATTATGGAGAAAAATATAGCATGTGATCATGTCATCAGACACTGCACTGTAATGCAAAAGCACAAAGATGCTGAATTCAGGCAGTACAGGCAATGCCAGAATTACATTTGTCTACCTTCGGAATGGTTGATTGGCAGCCCTCAGAAGGTTGTTGTGTGTTGTTTTGTTTTGTTTTTTTTTTAAATTAATCTTAACTATTGTGTACAACACACAGAGAATATGATACGGTACTGGATAAAAATGAAGCCTCTTATGTGCAAATTCTGCTTCTTAACTGTCCCGGTATTTTCCTTACTGGGACATGGGTATTTCAGTGGTTAATGATATTATATCCTCTGTATATGAGTTCACTCAAGCATATGACCACTTGATTGCCTCACATACACTGTTTAATCTAATTATCATAAACACTGATGTCTCAAGAATTTTCTGTGACTCCAAAATCTGTGGTCTTGAAAATAGGCATAGGTCTCTAAGCAATTTCTGAGCCCGGCCACAATACAGTAAACCTGTGCCACTTCGCTAAGCCTGATGCATCATTGATAAACACTGCTGAACCTGTTTCAACAATTTTCTGTACATTGTGCTACTGTTTGCATTAGAACAGAGGCTAAAGCACCTATAGAATAAGGGCAGGAGCTTTGGGGAAGGGAAATATTTTTAATTGTTTGTTTTGTTTGTTTTTTCTAATACCTTACGTAAGCATAAGGAACACTACAAAGTACTCAGTAAGGGGGGGAAAAGCAGGCTTGAGTTTATCCAACAATGAAAGTAATCAGAACCTGTCACACAGTACATAAAATACGTTCAAACACATACTTGACTTTAATTTATTGGTGCTAAAGCTCCCACTGAATTAAACTGGAGTTCAGGGTGCTAAGCACCCCTGTAAATCAGCAGCTTCATGCACGCACGACTGCAGTCCCAGGCTGCCTGCTGAACAGGAAATCACTTTTATCATCACAGCCAGTCGAGGAGCGAAGCCCATGACCAGAATGCTATTTTTATCTCCTGAATCTGTGACTCTGTGTAAACTATTTCTACAGGAAATAAATATGTAAAGGCAGCATCAATTATTACAGTTTCAATTAATGTACTGAAAAGCAGGAGATGCCATGCATAGCCGCAATGACTAATTTGAAAAAGGAATAAAGTCTATTTTTCAGATAAAGCTGAAGTCTTTTTTTTTTTTTTTAAAGAATTTAGGCAGGATATTTATTCTCTTTTCAACAAAGCAGATGACAGTATCCATGTATGATAAATATCTTCTTACTTCCTCTTCCAGACAAAGGTGGAGACACAAGGCTAGTTTTCATATTCGAGCCCCTCAATTATTAGTTTTGCTACCTTCACAGCCCTTGCCAAAAGCCTCAGCTTTCCTCTTTTCTTGAAGATAAAAGTAAAAACCCAGAATATGTGATCCAGAACTTAGAAACAAGACAGAGATTAAATACGTGTGTGTGCACCTGTGTTTAAATCACCAAAAAAATAATAGCTCATGTATCATCATGCTAAAACATCTTCACAATTGCCTATATGATACATGATTGCTGATTTTTACATGAAACACAATGATGAAGAATCTGATCTGGAATGTTTTGGGTCAGTTCAAGGGTTTGAGAAGAAACAGAAGCAGTAGCTAAAGGAATTTGCAGAAATTATGCTGGAACTGATTCTGTTTCCACTGAATTTGGTGAAACTGTCCCATGTGCTACATACACTCCAATTAACCCACCTCCTAAAATTATCAAAAAAATGGCCGGGAACAGCAGGGCAAATCCCTTCAAATCACTAGCTGAAGTGATACTGCTGCTAAAAACTCAGTACCCTACATTTACATAGTGCTGGCCACCCCATGGACGCTAACACACCTGTACCTCTTGTATGAGCAGCAGAAGTCATCCAAGCAGGGTGAGGTCCAAGCTTGACCCATGTCCAGGGGCCCTAGCTCTGACTCTGGACCAGGACAGCCGATGGTTTCTCTCCAAAAAAATGCATGACATTTTTCACTCGGTCAAAAAGGGAATCTCTGATCTCTCTAGGTATGAAAGAGCAGCCCACATTTAACTTCACACTGCTCAGATCCCTCTCATGCCTGAGTCTCTTAAAGCAGAGAAATATGGGCAGAGAACTTTTCTTTCTCTCCAGTCAACTGCAAACATATATGAAGATTTGATTTTGGGGAAGCACCTTCAACTCGATTCACTTCAGTTGCATCTTCAAACGCTCAGCCTCCCTGACTACCAGGCCATAAATATAGGAGAAGTAAATATCTGTACCCTGCAACCTCCCCCCTTCCTTTTGTGTGCCAGTGCTGCTCACAGGCTCCCGAGGGACTGATTCCTCCACACAACTGGCATTTCAAATTCAAGAACGTGCAATTCATTTTTGCCGCCCTCAACGATAACAAATACTCACTAGTTTTTAATTATTGAATCATTCATTTAACTTAGGATGCCTGAAAATGATCATTTTTATGGAAAGTAATGAATTGTAATTACAAGTAATAAAAATATAAGTAAAGAGAACACCCAGACATGCCACAAAGGAAATACCTCATTCTGTAAATGTGTTTAATTAATGATGATTTCTAATTGTAACACATTACTTACAGAATTAACATGTTTTATAACTATCTACTAACCCTGATTTTAAAAGTTATTTCAGCTACAAATGATTCATAACTTTTTTTTTTGAATAATAATTCCTCTGAATTCAGCCTTCCTAGAAGTAGCAGGAAGCAATTACAGGCAATTATGGTATCTTCAAGAAGGAACATAACCAACTGCCTGGATTCATGTGTAAAATGTTAAAAAAAAAAATATTATAGATTGCATTGTAGATTAAAAAGAAAATAAAATAAGGAGTTAAAAAAGCAAAAGGTAATTTTTCTCTCAGTATCTTGCAGATATTACAGGAATTTCTAACTTCCTGTTTACCTTGATTAAACCGCAGTGCTGGATGCAACCTGCAGCACTACCCTCATTGCAAGAATCACAGAGTGGCTTGGGTTGGAAGGGACCTTAAAGACCATCCAGTTCCAACCCCCTGCCATGGGCAGGGATGCCGCCCACTACATCAGGTTGCCCAGGGCCTTGTCCAACCTGGCCTTGAATATCTCCAGGGATGGGGAATCCACAGCTTCTCTGGGCAAACACAGACACCATTCCTGGACAATATATGTTTCTTGGACAATATAGTTTTTCCCAAGCAGTCCCAAGTGGTTAAATACAAAGGCCATCTCCTGCTGAAGACAACAGCAAAGCTCCAACAGTCTCAAGTAAACTGTTCATTCTGGCTGCTATAATACTGCTTGTATGAAACAACGAAGTATTGTATTTACCAGTGCTAGTGGCCACTAGTCTGACATTATGACTGATTACGGCAAAATTCAAAATTTGAATCTAGATCTTCTCAAAATTTACCAGTGATGATATTCTGACAACATAGAATAATCCTTTGAACTTTTCTTCTCCATTTATTTAGCAAGCTTGGCAATAGTAATACGGTGCAGAGGGCTGCCTTATTCAAGGAAGAAATTAGTATCTAGACTTTCATTTTTCATATAGTATCAAGCATAATTAAGGTTGTTTCTTCTGTTGTTTGTTTATTTGTTTCTAATTTCCCATTTGAATTCATCTGGATTCAGCTTCCAGCCTACTCAGCCAATTCTTGTCTTTCTCTGCTATATTATAGAGGTTTCTGGTAACCAATATTTTCAACACATTAAGGCACTTCTACACTGTAAACAAATCATCTCTCTTTCTTTGGAAAAAGCAGAACAGATGGAGCTGTAAGCTTCTCACTGTAAGACGTTCTCTCAAAACTATTTTTTTGGCCCATTCCTGTACCTTCTTCAATTTGCCAACATAATTTAAACAAACACAGACACCAAACTCAACACGATATTCCAGTATCTGCCTGACTAATGCAATATAGATAGATAAATCACTTCCATCCCCATAAGTCACTATTCTAATTTGTACATCAAAGAGCTCTCACAGAAAACCCTGAGGAGTTGCATGTCCACCCTGGCCCAAAGACCGTTTTGAAGCGCAATCTCTGAGCAATATGGATAACCTCATTGCAACCCCCAGCCCACACTCTCCTTATGCATTTTATTTGAATGGCCAATGTTGGCAGGCATCCTAAATTTTTTGTTAGGCCTTAATTACTCTTCACAATTCCAATAGTCTTTAAGTCATCTGGAAGGTGTGTGTTTGTTTTTTTCCCCACTGGCAGCCAGTACATGTATATCCCCACCTTACTGACAAGGCTGTAGACAAGAACTGGTCCAGCATCGACCCCTATGGAATTTCACTAAAAACAATCTTACTTAAATCTCATTATTATTTTGGGAGTGGAAAGCATCCTTCTATCCAGATAAGGCATGGTATTCATCTATGAAAAGATATTCAAAGCCAGACTTCCAAAGGCATAGAAAATGATGGGCTTCACTGTGTAGAAACATAAAGGCCATATATGAAAATAATAAGCGTGTAGCAAAAACAATGGTCCTTAAAAATCTGTTTCTTTGGGGCAATAATACTTAAACCTTGTGTTTTGCACAATAAATGTGCATTGGAAGAACACAAAATAATACTGAAATAAAGTAAAGAATGTATATGTTTATACAGATTTGGACCTCAAAAACAAGAATTAACCAAAAAAAAATCACATAGCTACAAAGCAGTACAGAAAGCATGCTAGATGGAAGCACATTAATGCTTACATAATGTTGGTATTTTAGTCAACACAGACTCTGTCAAGGATATAAAATCTTTCTGCCTATACCCCAAGTCCTCAGGCCCCAAATAAGACCAGATTAACTTTCCTGACAGACCCCCCCCCCCCTTTTTTTTTTTTTCCTTTGGGGAAGGTTTGTGGAGGCAGACAGAAAAAACGTGTCAATGTGAAGGAGGGGGTCTGAAAGCAGATACAAGTTCAAAACAGAAAAAAAATAATAATCTTAATTATTTTTCAAACTACCTGTACCCCAGAAACCAGGAAAGCACTGAAATGCACAGCACATTCATTCCTCTGGAAGGAGCAAATACAACTGACAGCCACGCTAAAATATTTCATGAATAGGAAAGCTTCTAAAGGGCACCTGTATGCCTGGCTCCTCCTCAGTCGCTCCTCCTTTGCTCTCTACTCTCAGTTAGATGGCCAAGGCTGCAAATCTCAGAGCGAAATTTCTAATATAATCAATAAGATGCCACACAGCTGAATATTTGATGCTAGTTTATTATTCTCGTTGTGCTTCTGCAGGTTCAGTCTCCCCCTGCAAACTGCTTTCCTCCTTTTCTTCTGCAAGTCCCCTCCAGAGGCACCAACAATTCCAGCTCAAAAGCTGCATTACCTCTCATTTTATGAAATTTCTGCAAGGAATAACCTTTAACCCATACTTTGCCTCCTCCCCTTCCCTGCCAAAAGCTTTATTCATTCAATTCTTTTTCAACCTCAATTACTTCCCATTTAACAAATGGTTGGTACAGCCGCGAAGCACTACGGTAAGAACAAAGGTTGGTGCTCCATTGCAATCTCTTCAGGGTAGAATTAAAGGCAAATTCTCTATCAGAGAAAGCCACCTCTCCTCGATTTTTCTGTCAACGCGGTATTATTATACAGTTGTCTCTGAAAGGAAGGCTCTCAGGGTGTCATGAACTCTCAGAGAATTTCTAGTCTACAATGCCTCTCGGTAAAAAAGGGAATGCTCCAGAGAGAAAATAACCTTTGTGTAAGGAAAGGTTTGTTCTGCAATATTGTCTGAGCATTGGCTTTACAGGGAAGAAATGAATCTTTGCATTTGCATCACCAGAGCGTAGAAACTGGTCCAAAAGAATATCGCTGTACACAGCTGAGCTACGCTGCTCGCTTCCCTCCGACTGGGAGACAGGGAGGCTTGAGCAGGATTAGGCGGTTCATCCAATTCCTCTGCTACTGATATGTGTCCACAGCAGAACACACAACCTGAATTCATTAAATGGGAATCCTATTCATTTCAAGTTATATTCCTTAATTAAAAAAAGCCATGTCACTTATGACATCTCTTCTCTGATCCAATTTGGAGCTCAAGGGAAGAACACATTCCTAACTGCTCTCTATTCTCAACCATTCTCTCATTTTTTTCCTCCCATTCTAAATACTTTAAATGCAGGCATAAATTCCTGCCTTTGGCTGGCATGTTTATAGAAACAATTCATGTCAGCAATGGGACAACACCCTCAGAGAGACAAATTAGTGATGATTCTCCAGGAGAATACTAAACTGTCTTGTCTAGAAAAAAATAAAGAGTGCCTATAGCACTCATATTCATACATATATAAACATGCACACAAACACATTCTGGCACAGCAAAGAAAGAAGGACAAAAAAAAAAAAGAGAGAGAGAGAGAGAGATACTCTTAAAAAAAAGGGAGGAAATGAGGAGGCAGATTCCAAGCTGTGTGAATTGTTAAATGCCCATTGAAATAAATGGAACTCTGATAATTAATTTCAGCTAAGGATCTGCCCCTGAGAAATGAAAAGTGCCTCTCAACCTGCTCACATCCTGTTTTCCTGAACGACTTTAATTACACAAAAAGTTAGTCTTTTTTGTTATTATTTCATACCATTTTATGTATTCCATTGGCCATTTTAAAGATTTCATTATTTTTTGTTTTGTTTTAAACTGGAATATCTTAATCTAAAGGAGGCTAGAGAAAAAGAAAGTTGAATACAAAAGAAAGGTGAAATGGTTAATGGAAGAAATTACTTAGAAGAAATACATAGAGAAAAAAAAGAACAGGAAAAAAAGTAAATTTTGCACTATTCAGATTCAGGTTCAAGCTCAACAAAAAGCATGATCAAAATGCATCCTCCCCTGAGAGTTACAGATTACTGAAGATAGTGGCACTTCATATGCTTTCCTTAATACTGTTTACAAATTACATCCTTCTGGGAGTTGAAGGAAAAAAAAATGTACTTTAAAAGGCATGCATGTGGGTTATTAGCTAAAGATAATGGCCACAATTCCCCTATATCTGACAGATTATTTTTTCCTTGAAAGAAAGAAATTTTTCTTTTCCCTAAGAAAAATTATATCATATTTGATGTTCTGCAAATATTTTAATAATACATAAAGTCTCAGTTCTAAAGGAAAACAACTCAGAAACAAATCATTAAAGTCTGTAATACTCAAAAATTTCAATTTAGCCTCCAGTTACTCCATGTCAGTGTTTACTGCATGTCATACAGGCTACTACACGTACCTACGTGCCTAAAATATTCTTAGTGCCGAGAATCCCTTAGATATATCCCAAATGCTGAGATAATGTTATTTAATTCTCTGAAATAATAAACAATTAAAAAAACAAAACACTACTGCTGTCGTTCAGTTATACTTTAAAAATAGCTTGGTTAAGCAGGTGGTGAGCAGTGATTACTGCGATTGCTGTCACCAGTTGACTGCAGATTGTGCACACAGCAAATCTATGCCAAGATATCCAGTTATTTTTGTTACTCATCGTCTCTTCCTACTCATCAACTTTACCTAAATGGGTTTTTCAGCTGCAACATGCTGAGTTTTAAACTGTACACTCCTAAAGGCAGGGATTATTATTCTAAACTTGGCTACTACCTGTAGGACAGGCCTTAGACTGTGAACAGAATTTTCAGTTCCAAACTTTGGCAATGACTTAGCGCCATCTTCAGAGACAGACTTGACCCCATGAAGGTAAATATGAACAATGAAGGGTTAAGCCTTTTGTCTCCTGAAGACTTTTTTGACAATGTTAAAAGCTGAAAAAATGAAAGGAAACCAGGATTTGGTATGCCACTGAAAGAAGCAAGCTGCAGGTTGTAAAATTTTAGACTACCCATTTGTTAAATTACCATCTATTTGTAAAATTATTTCAAGTTTGAATGATATGAAAGATGAAGATAGACATAAATTCAGTACACTGCAGTTACCTACAGCATTTCACAGTTCATTTCCAGAATATTTTGGGTCTTGTACTCTATGGCTCTTTTGTATAAATGGTTTAGTACACCTGGCCAGCTCATCATGACAGTACTTCTTCAGTATGATGCAGGAGAAATCATAAGAGGCTTTTAAAAAGGGAAAAAAAGAAAAGGTTTTCAAAACCATTGTCAAAATGAGGGTCCAGAAATCAATTTGTAATTATCTGCCAACACAAATCTAAAGGCTTTTCTGTGATAAGGGTGGTAATACATAGGGCTGTAATGTGAATTATTTCAAAGAATAAAAGACTGATTGTCTTCATGACCTATATAGCTTTTAGTGAGCTTTAAAACAAAATTACATTTTATACTTCTCATGAATGGCTTTCTCCCCCCTTCTTCCCCCTTAAAAATGCAGGGTTTTTGTCCCATCTAGTAGGCTTTCAGCTTTAAATAGGACTCGGTTTCTTCCAATGTTGATACATTTCGTTCCACTGAAAGTGAAGGCTCCAGCTTTGCAAAAGAGCTGAAGCTTCCCCTGTACAAAGGCAACCCTTTCCAACTCGGTTAGAAGTAAACTACGAACCATATGATCACATTATTTTTACACAGCTCAACACTAGCATTAAAAAAAAAAAACACACAACAACAACAAAAAAAACTTTTCAGCATAGAAACATCATAAATAAAATAAATATTTTGTGAGATATAAAAATGTGAGAGAATAGTGTTCCAGAGGTTAAAATAAATTCAAATTATTATGAGGAAAACAATTACAGGGTTTAGTATTTGCAACTGATTGGGAAAAAAAAAAAAAAAAAAAAAGAGTATGAGGGCCATATGCAGATCTCAGTAATCACTTCAGCTCCTAAGCTGTGCACGCCTGATGCCAAGAAAGTGATTCTGGTTGTCCCTGCAGGTGACTGCAGGCTGGGATTTTGCTTATTCAGTGGTACTGAATGTGCCCTGCAGCCTCACAGACCTGAACCCTTGGCAGTTTCTGCATGTGATCCCAGTTGCACTTTCTTATGCTAAGTTGCCTCCCCATGCTGTTACTTATGGCTATTGCCTGCTTGAAAATTGCTTTTGAAGGAGACAAGGTAGTTTCAGTGAACTATTATAATAAATAAATATATATATATATATATCTTTAATAAAGTAGAGAGTATATTTCTATAGAACCATTTAATTTTTGGAAATGTTTTTTGTTTTTGTTCTGTTGGCTTAGAATATTCTGAGATTCAGATTTAGCATTACTTCAGGTGCATTTGTCTGAAAGCTTTCTGTATCTTGGTAAGTAAGAGCTCCCTGGGATTAATATTTACATCCCACTCTTAGTAACAATAAACCAGGATTTGATACTGAAGTGCCTGCTGTCATGCATGTTGGGATTCCTTTGCACTAGCAGCTAGATCATGCTTTGGAAACATGATGAATTTCTTTACTGTTCTAAGATCCATAAAAACATTCCCAAATTAACCTAATTATTCTGGATTTTTAGGACAACTGTTCTTGTGAAAAAAAAAAATGTCAATTGCCTTGGGTTTTTTTTAGCTGATCAACCAACTTTATATAATAACACTGTGGTGAAAAATAAGGAATGCTCTGTGCTTTGACTTCAGAAAAGATTAGACAAGTAGTTCTTTCCTTGTACACAGTTCTAATCTTTAAAAAAAGGTTTTCCTAACCTATTTTAGTGAGATATTTCCTACCTGCATCTACTGATTCTTCTGAGATTGTTTTTGTAGTATCATATTCTTCCTGCTCATAACGCAACACATAATTTGGGCATTGACTCTGCATATTCATACACTACCTACCACTTTCAATGCTGTATCCAGAAGTCCTGCAAGAGGCCTTGTAAATAATAAATAAAAAAACACAGTGCCAACATATCCCTGCCAACTTTTCTGCAATTGGCAGGCACTGCTCATTTAATAACTTTACTTTTCACTAGAGAGTAAACCTGTCCCCATAAGCCATATGTCTTTTTCTAACATTTGTTTCACTTGAACTTAATTTCTGAAGGGACAGTAAAGTACATAATGTCACAACAACTTGCTGATATATTTGCTAATGTTGCAAGGAAGGTTATCCAGTCTGTTCTCAAACTTCAAATGGCACCTATTGGGACAAAAAGGTTGAAAGGAAGCAAGTTGAAGATCAAAACTGTTTGGTTCCTTCTTATTTCCCAATGTGTGTTAGCTTTTATGTTCTAGAGAGTAAATTAATGGTGGGTTAGCAAGATGACGAAAGAACAAACAGGATGGTTCATCCAATCTGATGCAAAGCTACCAAAGATTCTCTGACAAATTCTCTTCTGGGTTCTGACTCCTTCCAGTTGGCAGAAACCTCCCAGACAGCACATGTTAAGGAAAAAGGATGCAAAATCACTGTAGGAAATGCCCTGACAGCACTCAGCTAACACCCAGTCCTTTGGGAAATGTCATCACCTGACCACAATTAGGATCTAAGGCTACTCTGAACTACTCTATAGACAAAGGAAGACGTAAATACTCTGCTGGCATAAACATCCGGAAATGAAATTACCTTCAGCACTTTACTCTTCTCCCTGTTTTTCAACCTGAACACAGCTCCTGGCCTTTGAGACAGTCAAACGTGGCTTGAAGAGGCAATTCCACAAAACTTCCAAAACAAACTTTTGTAAGACAGAAATATAACTCACTGCACTGTTAATCAACTCTTATCTTTTAAGGGAAAAAATGCAAATGTAACATCATTAAAAAAAAAGATAACTTTTAATGAAAACAAGAATTACTCATACTACTCCGCAGAGAATAAAAGATCTCTCTTTGGATTCCACTCTAATCTAGTTTCAGGGTAATTGTTAAAGTGTTTGAAATATCTTATCTCTCCCTCCCCAATATTTATATTCTTGACTTTGTTACTGTACAGATTGCCTTTACTTTGGTTGGTTGGATGTCGGTTCTGTCTAAGGCTGATAGGAAGAGGTTCAAGAGTGACCACAGGCCTGACAGTTTACTCGAATCCCAGTTAAATGAGCATTTCCCAAGAAACAACCTTCCCTCTCCTCCCCGACACCTTAGGCCCAGAATCTTATCACTGTTCCCACATCACAGGAAGTTTTATCGTCTTCTCCTCAGCCCATCTTGCAGGTTCCTTCCCACAGATCTGCAAGGTGTGACCTCAGACCCTGCTTTCTTCTCTGCACATGGCATGACTCCGCTCAAAAGAGCAGTCACTCCTGCTCTGACTCAGTGTTACAGCTTCTAGATCCTGTTTTGTTTCTCCATTTTCCTTATTGTCAGTGACTTTTCTGTGCTAAGCAGCTCAGATCTTCTCTTGCTAAACAGTGCTTATCCTGCAGAGTAAATTTTAATGACCTTTATGTAACTGCCTTGTTTGCACACACTGAAGGCTGTATACCAGAAGCCCATATCACTATGATATCCTGACTACAGTCTTGTTCGCTTCAATTACTTTTCTGAAGTTGTCACCCCTCTGTGCCTTTGAATAACCCTATATTTTTTTGTATTGTTTTCCTGGCTGCCTTGAACCAGGGAGATCAGGGGAACTGAACCTTACATATCCCAGCAAGAGACCTGTAAAAGTTTCTCAACTTACCAACAATTTCCTCCAAACAGTCACCTCAAGGCACAGAAGCTGTAATAAAGGCCATGTAACATATTTGAAAACACTTGTTCTTTTCTCTGGCTGTATCTGCCTCAGTAGGAAATGATCCCAACAATACAGAACAGAAAAGCCCAGTATGTCTTAAAATGTATCTTACAGTTTGGGGTCAAAGCTTTTTTGGCTTTTTTTTCCTTCACTGAGGTAATGGACAGTGTGTGGTAGCTCAGCATGCCCATCACTAACTTCTCCCCTCCAACTCTCCACTTCGTAGTAAGATCAAAGCAGAGGAACACAAAGGAGGGTTCTATCGGATGGATCATGGAGAAAGACCTATTTTTCATCCTCTTTGTATACAACAACCCTTCTGATTACTGGCATTATGTTCAGTTCCTCTTCTCTTTTTCTAAGTCTCCATGGTATTGATTGGTTCAATGGCAACAAAGAAGTTCGTTCAAAAAGGAAACAGGCAACAGAAGAAAACTGCTGATAATCAGAAGAGGAGCTGTAATAATTACAAATGTTTGAGTGAAACTCAAGCATGTAGCGGTACTTGAAGAAGTCCATTGATTCCAGAGTGATTGCAAAAAGGCAAATTGTCAAAACAACAGCTAGCTAGCCTCAGGTTCAGCAACATCTTCTGCACATTGACAGTACAAAGCAAGCCAACTTAGCCACGTAAATGGAAAACTCACAGTGATTCAGCCCACTGTAATCCTAATTCCTTCCACTGAACAATTCAAAAGCAGTGTTTCTCCAATTTCCATTTGCAGGTAAGAAGCTTTTTCCTTCTGCTTTTACTGAACCGAGTGGTGCCTTCTTTATTTCCGTCAGTCACAGTATTCCTGCCTGGCTCCCTGAAGTGGCCAACAGCACACAGTGATGGCTGAGAGAAGTTACAAGATCAGAGCTCGCCACGTGTTAAGTTGACTCACAGCATCCCTACAAAGGGCTATCCAGCAAGCAGTCATTCTCAAGGGTCCCATCTTCACTGTCATTCACCTTCTGTACTAAACCACGTACATTCACGCATCTATCTTTGCCAGCTTCGCCTAATGATTATTCAAAGCTTTACATTCTTCCTCCAACAATCCTAATAATATGTTTTGACAACTTGAACTCCATGACAATTATCCTTTAGGGAATCAAAAGAACATCCTATTATTAGCTGGCAGCATCACCTTGCAGGAAGTACAAAACCAGGGTTGTCATCAGGTGTGGTGTTTTTTTTTTCCCTGGCACAGCTGATTGAGATCTCAAACTAGGACTAACAGGAGGGACACTGCTGGGCACTGAGCAGGTGTTAGTGACCTGGGCAGTGTGCCTGATAGCACCACTGAGTATCTGGGGACTTTCGTAACATCGCTGTTATGACTTTTGCCATTATTTGTTATATTGCTTTCTTAAATTCAATCAATGGTAGAGGAACGATCTCTCATGATGTGTTTGTACAATGCTTAACATGAGGAGTGTGTGTGGGGGGTTCACTTCATGTAAAAAATAACACAGTTTATAGTAGAAGCTAAACCACTGATAGAAAAGAAGATATAGCTTCCTTCAACAGCTCGTATGTTTATTTCATTTTACTCTTTGCAAAGTTACGAGCATTATCTTAGTCATCTCAATAGAAAAAAAAAAGATAAGACTGGCAAGAATGATTCTAAATTAATGTAGGATTTTAATCTTATTTAGTCCGGTTGTTCTTTCGACTTTCAAAAAACAATAAATTCACAACCGTATTTTTCATTCATGTAGCTGCATGAAAACTTTACATACTGAATAATGACAGTTGATTTTTCATTTTCTCATTTTCAATACCTTAAATTATGAAAAATTTACTTTGGAATTGGTGTTGTTTCAATTGGGTTTATGAAATCTTTTTACTGGTGAAAAATACCAATATAAGATGCTGTATTTCAGACAGATATCTGAATGTTGTCACAAGATGACTTTCCTGCTGCTAATCAAAGGCAGAGAGCAATCATAGTGGTTCACGGCAGTAGTTTAACTGTTGTCAAATACCGCCATGTGAGAGTAACTCTATGCAAATAATGGCAGAGACATGACCCGCACCCAGGTCACTGCAAATCTAATTGCGCTGCATCAAATTTACCAGAAAATCACAAGAGCAATCACCAGGTGATCAATGCCCATACTAGAGTATGATATTCTTTCTAATGACATCCCTAAGCCATACAGGACGTTATCTGTTTAGCACAATTTCCAGACAAAATAGTTTAACCAATATTAATGCAATTTAGAGTTTAATGCTCCCTCACACAAATGCTTTCTCTCCCCACTCCAACAATCAACAATCTCTTCTTTCCATCTCATTTGAAGAAGTGATTTTCTATCAAGAAGGAATAACACACCTGGGGTTATACCTCCTCAGCACTACTGGAGAATATTTCAGCTTTAGGCCTGTACAATGCCTAATGAGACAATTTCAGATATTGAGAAAAAAATCTTTTCCAAAGTAAAGCCTATGGCTTTGTTGTACTGCTGTTAGCTTTGAGTAGACAACAGTGACGATTCAAAAGGAGGCATAATTTGAATCTTATATTAGTTTAGAACTTTTCAGAAGAAGTGGCTCTGTTTAGAAAACATTCTGGAAAATATTTCACAGAAATCTGCTTTCCTACCCATTAGCCTAGAAAGAAAAGCTGTACAAAAAGCCCTGGGAGCTCCAACCTGCCAGCAGAGAGCCAGGCAATCCTGGCAATTCTTCAATCCACATGACTTGAAACTCTGAGAACTTCAAGTAGATAGTGCTTCTCAAACCTCTGGGAGTTCTAAAACAATTCGTTATATACAATTTGTTTAGGAATTATCAAAATTTACCTCCATACATCAATCCATATCTCCCAAGACAACTTGTCTTTCAAATGTTAGAATTTCTTACAGATGAGAAATACTGATTTATTTTTTGTCCTTTCCTTTTATTTTTCAGTTTAACTCTACATCTGTTGTTCTGCAATTTGTTCTGTCTCAGTACTGCTATTATGACACTCCTTGATTCATTTATTCCAAGTTACTATGGTTCATTTTGCCCACATTGCTCAAAATTTAGGAAAGCAGCTAAACATATTAATGGAATTGTAACAGCCTTTCCAGTGAATGACAATGCAAATGCACAGGATACTCCAATATGACAGTGGCACAATCCATTTCAGGAAAAATACTTTCAAAGTAGACTCAATTTTAAATAATGACCAAAGTGAAGCTTAAATCACTGTCAGACTCTTACTGTCTTTCTCTGGATTTCTTCCTTTCCATGTGCCTAACCCTCAAAAAACTGTCTAAAAATATACATATAAATAAATTTTTAAAAAATCAGCAGGAAACAGAACCACACATATTCATTTGCATTACATAATAATTTCTATTCTGGGCCTTTCCCCTATCCGATTTCACAGGACTTCAGTTCCTTTTGGAATAATGTTTTCTAGGTTTGGGGCTCTAAAATTATTTTCATTTTCTTTTGTAAAAAGGATTTTAGTGCCTTAATTGGCATTTCAGGTGAAAGTCAAAATCCCACCTTTCCTTTTATATGTATACTTAGCTCTTTGGAATAGTACTAAAGCTGAAAAACTGAGGTCTGAAAACAGAAAGTAAGCCATAAAATAGTCCATCACACTATCTCGCATTGAAAGCAATTTGTTTTTGGATTTGATCTTACTAGTAATCTTTGAAAAAAACTGGCACTGAGCAGTTCTTTCATCTAACAATGTATGATCTTGCAGAAAAGTCTGTGGAATGTTTCAAAGAACTTGTTTAGATATATTTACTTTATTGCCCTGCCCATGGGAGAAGAGAGCCTTTTTTCCTGCCACAGATTTCTATAATTCAGTACAAGGCATTGAGGCTCCCTGCTGCAAAATGAAAAGCTGCTTCTGAAGGAAGATGGCGTTCTTTGTTCTGGCTGGAGTTACCCAAGGTCTTACTCAATTCCAGTCATCTGAATTGGCCATGACTTCTCAGCAGAGGAAATAAATGAGTATTGATGTCTATTTTTGAATTAAGACTGTAAAATACTGCAATTTTCTATGTGTTCATGCAGTTAAAGATGCTATCATGCATGCATTTAGATACACGTGGCTGTAGAAGTAAAATTTGAACTTGACATTCATATTGGCATTGCCGGATTACTTGCACAGCTGTTGAATGAATGCGATGTTTTGCCTCTAATGCGATGTTCATTTGTTACTTCTTGAAGTCAATTGGTTTTCACACAGTACTTTTTTTTCTTAAAATGTATTTATAAATAGCTGTATATTGTACAATCATTTGTCTGAGAGTACCTTGACAAAATTCACTTGCGTCCCTTAAGGCAGATTAGATGAACTACCATTTAATGGTATTGATGATGGATGTAGTAAACAGCTTTAGGCCTGGGAATATAATCTATGACTCCTAGAAACTGCTAGTGTAGCAAGAAGCTCATTTGCAGCATTCAGAAAGCACTAACTATCAGTCTATGCCATGTAAATGGGAAGAAAGAGGTTGCGTTTTGGGATGCAGAACGTTCTGTGAAAAGTAAAAGGGCTATGCCTCTAATCACAGCGTCTCCCTGGTGAGCACTTCAGATCCACTATGGCAGTGCAAAGGCTTGGACCAATTATCTAGTAATAACATTATACTCCTCGGAGATCTGGGCAGAAGAACACAGAGGAGTGGCAAAACTTCTTTTTCATCACTCTTTAAAAAAAATAAAAATCTTTATCTTTTCTTCACAGTTTAATTCCTCCCAAATCTACTAGGTGAAAATCCTCCTTGTGCGCAGGGTGATATAAAACTAATTTATCACTCATTTCCCATTTAAAGGGCATTCATGGGAAAGCGCTCAATGCCAGTACTTATTTATTAATACATGGGGGTGGCAAAGAAGGGGAGCCTTGAATTATCTGCTAACCAGAGATGTAGGAGGAGGATTATGTGCTTCACACAAAATACAAAAGCATTGATTCACTAATTTGGAGAACATTGAATTCAACCGTTCATCATTTAGTCTTGGGCCTGTTCATGCTCTGGCTTCTCTACTGAGACCAGATGTAAAGGCAGAAATTTTGATAGACATATTTTTTTTGTAAATTAGACAGTCCATACGTAACTGGATCACAAATCTTAAAGCCTAGAAAACTTGTAGCAAATAAAAGGAAAAGAAAGCTCTTACATGTAAACTCACTATCACACCAAACAAGATAATCCCCCAGGGAGAAGGACCAGACAAATGACGCTTATGCATTATAAATATATGAAGATATTGGCCTTGTGCAGGTTCCCTGCACACAGACTAAATGTTACCACAAGTGGTAAGATTCACGTGCTAAGTTATCTATAAAATCAAAATCTTTCCTTTCTGAAAGGAGAAGAAAAGCATCAAACTTGGGAAGCTTTCTAGTTTGCAAGCTATTTCAATGAAGGAGGTCCACCCACACAGGACTTGTCCAGAAATCTACTTAAGCAATAATGCACAACCTACTCTATTTGTAATAATGAATGTGATGAAATCACTAAAATTAACTACAACTTAAGTAAATATAATAAATAGAGTAAGCACAAAGCTGAAACCTGAAATATCTGACACACCCACCTTAACATAAGGCTTGGGTATTTGTAATGGTAAAAAGAGTAAGATTCTAAAACTGACCATAAAGAGTATATCTACACAGCAAATGGATGAACATAAAGAGCTACTTAGCTGGAACTGACAAAGCTATAATGTGTACAAAACAAAGCACTGTACAGCTTAGTACGGCTAATTAACCCAGGAAGAGCACTGTGCTGACACGGTTATATTGAATGCTATCCAAGCTATCTTGTTCAGTGCTAACCAGGATTCAAAGACATAAAAGCATAATCTGCATCTCTAACAAAGACAAATACACCTTGGAAATTTTTACTAATTATTTTAACATTACAATCTCTACCTGGCTTCACTCACTGGAAGTGGATGAGCATTCTAAAGGCTGAACCTGGGGACCTATTAATAAAAATATTTGTGTATTCATCTCTGGGGCATTATGGTGAAGGAAAATCATGAACCAGATGTAAGAGAAGAAAAGAGACTTGATTCAGTGTTCTGAGTGCTGTTTATGCTTACAGGTTATTTACAGTTTAGAGCAAGCATCATCAGAGGGCACAGGATTTTTTTCATTCATACACTAAGCTCACTTCTTCCAAAATGAGGAAAACCAGAAGGGAAAAGAAATAGAACAAAAATCCAAACTATGCCTTTCTCCAGTAGCAGCAACAATAAAGGGAAAGTAAATCAGAATACTCTTAATGACATTTACTTTATTTACTTTATTGTGTTGTTTTATTTGTTATTTATGCTATTACTTTATTTCTTACACTGTTGTTTCTACTTGCGAAAGCATGGTTTGATCTCTGACCTACTGTAAATAGAGGCCATCATCCAGGTCACTTTTCCATCAAGTCCCCAGGTGCAAGCCAGCACCCTAAGCTGCTTTGAGCAGGATAACCAGGAGTAAGTGTAAGCGCAGAACTCACCCCATAAACATCATTGCCCCATTGCCCATTGCAGTCACAGGGAGATCTCATACAGCCCGTCTGCTTCTCACCTTCCCAGTCACTGCTCCAGCTGAGCCTGCCTCGACCTGAGGTGTGACAGAAAGTGGGCCAGGAGCCTTCCAGCTCTCAGTTTCAGTTAATCACCCATCCCTTCCTTAGTTAGCAGCAGAGTATGACACTTTCTTTTTCATTTATCTCTGGCTCCATGTAACCAGCACCATTCCTGGCTCTGGAAGCATATGAGCTTTGCTAGAATTGCAACTCAATTTTGTTGTAAAAGCAACCTGATGCCAATGAGGCCTTGGGAAGAGCCTTTGTTCATTAACTCCTGTAGCAATTATAACTACTTTGTAGAGCTACATGATTACCTCTTTGCCTGCAGTAACGAGGTTAGTGCCCTTGGTGCCGAATCCCTGGGCCCCATCTCAACCAACAGCTGACGTGCCTGGAAAACGCAGGCATCTTTCCTTACACACGAGAAGGGTTTTGTTCTTTGTTTAATATTTGATTTCTGTAGCAGAGTACAGAAGAACTTTTAAAAGCAAAATCCAGGTTGGGAGTTTCCTCTAGCAACCATTGCCATTGTGTCAATTTTATTCCTAAAAAAAAATAACAACTCCATATCCAAAATAAAATTCATTATTATATTAAAAAAATTTCCAGACGTACAAATCTTTTCCAGGCAGTCCAGGAGCCCTTATAGCCTTCAGCACAGATAGATTTTTTTTTTTCAAAGTAGCATAATGTTCTTTACCATTCACCTCTTACAATGACAGGTCATTTTGAACGCTTGCCCATCCCTGCCTGTATCTGATGCTCTTGACACCAGACACATTTTAACAGAATTTCTAAAAGGGCTCTTTGAAAGAAAGGGTAACCTGACAGGAAGAAAATGTTAGTAAAAATCTTTCAAAGTACTTTCCATGTGAAAATCTGTTGTGTAGTCACACTAAATCTACGCATATTGTTACTGCTTCTGGTATTAAAAAAAAAAAAAAAAAGAGAGAGAGAGAGAGAAATCACTTGGGGAGGGAAAGTTTACAGAAGCCCCAAAGATAATATAACATTTATCTAAGAAAGTAATCACATACTCTGTTATTAAATGCATAAATGCGTTACTGCACATCATGGAAAATAGTTTTCAGTGAAAATATTTTGAAATAAAAAATATGCTACTTAGTTTCATTTCATATATATTTTAGTATTAAGAAAATGAAGGGAATAAAGCAATTTCTACAGGATAATGGGGGAATGAAAAATAAGCTGTTAGCTGGACTTTCAAAATATTGCCAAATCAAATAATAAAATAATTTTTATTATGGCTACCAACAACTTTTAGCACGAAAGCACTGGAAAAATATAGCTTTTTTTTTCCAACTGAGATTAATACGTTGCCCTATGTGGGCTGGAATACAGCGCCTGTCTGATAGCATAAAGCAAAACTGAACAGCTGATGAGGACAACGATTAAATAAGTATAATGGATTTTATACGGGTGTGGGAGGAATTTAGGAAAGAAAATTGTCCAAATTAAGTTTGTGTCAGTCACTGAAATTTATATTCTTCTTCTTGCAAAAAGTGTCTATCATCTTTAAAATCCAGAGGGGATCAAGGCGTATTCCTCAGTGGTATCTACACTTCTCTTTACAGCCATGCTGCATTATTGGTTTAATGTTTAAGCAGATACAGAAAGAAGAGAAAAGATTAAATGGAACAACAACATAACAACTGCTTTGTACAGCATCTTCAGTTTAGCACTGGTGGTCTCCTATTCAAAAACTGACTGAACTCAGCTTCAATAATTAACTCTTACATTTTTATCGGTCCGACATATATTAGGTCTGAATTATATCAAAACTGCAATCCACAAAAACAAATATATAGCCTTTTCCATATTGAAAATATAACCCAATGCTGTTGAATCTCTTCCTACTGGTGCAGGTAATTTTTAACATCCATACTGTTTTGGGATTTCTGTTTTTCCCCCCTTTAAGAAATTATGACACTTTTTGGCTTTGACATATTGCTCAATACTTAACAAGAATCTCACCAGAAAATAAATCCATAGTTGTTTTCATGACAGCAAATTACATGCCAAAGTGTGACATTTAAATGCTGAATTTTAATGGCTTGTCAGCAGAAGTGAAATGCATTTAAAAAAATTAATATGTGAGAGAACAATGTGTCTGTCTATAAAATAATTCTGTTCATAGTAGACATGAATGGTAAATACAGTGTCAAATGTATTCTATTTCTCAAAGCACATCTTCATTTGGTAAGAAAGGAGCTATATGAAGAGGGGTTAAATTCTGCTCTTCTACTGGCACAGTGGATCTCTGCTGGTCGGGAAGCTCCTACCAATTCCCATTTCCAAGAGGTTGCCAATGTGCAGGACAATTTTAGCAGATGCAAGAAAAGGCTAATTTGGGGAGAGGGAGATGGTCCTCCACCACTTGCCAGCACTGTTGTAACTGCCATATGCCTGCAACCTACCCATTTCCTTGTATGTAGTCCTGAATTTGATTTTCAGAGAGCAAATAAAAGAGAGAATCAACCAAAAAAATACTCTAATTACATTGAGTCACATGCAAGCATTTCCTCCCTACTGTTTATCTTAAACATTTCCATCAATGCATTTTCTGCTTGCTACCAGTAAACACTCATGTTATGCAAAATGTTTCTATTTAAGCTAAAAATACCAGTAAGGAGAATTCTCTTTTCCTCCTGCAATTATAATGATATAAATAACAATTCTGTTTCAGTGCTCTTGCTTACATATAAGGTCCCTTAGGATCCTTGGATTATTTAATAGTGGTGTATGAAGGAGGTGTGACAGGTGGTACCAACATATTCACAGGCTAATAAATATCCTCAGATTAAGCAAAATCTACAACACTGTGAAGAATTAGGTTCTTGACAATGTGTGGGAATGTGAGAAAACAGAAAGTTAACTGCAGAAAAATGCAAATTTGTATACATGGGACAGAATAATCTATGTCTATATGCTGCTGGGAACCAACTTAATTCTGTTCTGCTAGGGCAGAAAAATAAATGAAAATCTTCTCCATGTGCAACTGTGGACAGTGAAAAAATGCTGAGAAACACAGGAAGGCTGCTACTATTACTAAAACATTAAAATTTCTGAATTCCTTCCCTCACTAAAATACTCTGAGCAATTTTGTACTGCTTATCTTAAAGGAAGAAATGGCTCAAAATCAGACAGTGAGAATGATTAAAAAAATATAGAATCCATGTTTAGAGATGAAGATTGGAATGGTTCTTCTTAGCTTGGTGGACAGAAGGGAAGTAAAAGGAAATGTTATAAAAGGGTACCAATTACAAAGGGGAAGCAAACTCTCAGAATTCAAGAATATGATCATACATTTAACAGCATATTTAATAAGTTATTTTTCAAGTAAGAATAAAGACTTACTCCTTCAGACACATGTCCCACCTCCACAGAAATACCTTTCAGTTTTCTCTGCTGCCTTCTGAAGTTCTGCCCCATTCTCCTTATGTCAGCAGAGTTTCCTATCCCAGTATCTCTATTTCTCACCTTTATTTACTTCTCTCATCACTTTAAAATGTTCGCTCTTTTCCAGGTGTCTCTCTGATTTTTGTGGGTGGTTTAAACACCTGTGTATCACCTAGCCAAACACATCACCCAAATCACTGACAGCTCCTGTAGCCTCTCCCACAGTAAAGGTATTTATTTAGGAATCTCTCCATTATCCAGCCACCAATTTCCACAAAGCTCACAGACATTGAATACATTTGAGATTTTGCCTTCCTGACAAATTGGTTAAATTCGAAACCTTATTGAAGGACAAAAAAATTACGGAAGGACTGAGCTGAACTGATTCAATGGGCAGGCAGTACCCATCCTTGGAAGAGATTAAAAAAGCAAAATCACGCCATGCAAATAATTGAGAGGGAGTCATATGTGACATCGTGGCGGTCCTAGTAGGACAGCAAAAGTTAGGCATTTGTATGAGCAAATATAAAGATATACAAAGTCACATCAGGCAGGAGAAATAGATTTCCTTTGAAATTCAGGAGAGAGCTACCCCACAGCACAGTTCCACTGCTAGTTAACACAGGAGGGAAACGGGTCCGAATTACAGAGCCATAGAATCTCCAATATCTCTTCATATATCTTGTTCTGGCACAGACAGCAATATGATACTAACTTACACAAACCAATATGGAATAGGAATTTTTTCCCCTTCCTAGACAACCAAAATGCACATATTTACTTGGATCAGTACATTTCTCTGATCCATCTGCAATTTTCATTATTCCATGTACAGATTATTTTTTCCCAGAAACTTACACACAGAGCTATTCTTTCTACCCTAGAAAGCTTTATGTGACTTGTAAAAGACTGTCAACATCAGAGGCTAAAATCTCTCACCCAGAGAACAAGTAGGACACAGAAAAAGGCAAAGCATAACTCTTTAAATGCCTTGACAACATGCCCCCACCCAGGAGTACATCAGTTCAGCTGCTATGCCTGTTCAATGCCTGCCCTTTATACTTTAGAAAAGGGCTGACAGGTCAGAAACTTGACCATTTTTTTTTCCCAAGAATATCAGCTATTACAGAAATCATATTACCTCTTCCTCCAAAGTACACATCACTCAAGCTGATATTAAGTTAACTTTAACTTCTTTCACATTGCCCAAACCATATGACAGTAAGTGACTTCATACCACCTGCAGTAAAGCTCAGCTGGTTAGTCCAGAGAAGAAAGACTTGCATTTTTATCATCGTCACTCTCAAATATTTGTTCTTCTGACAGATGTTATCCTGACGCTCACCCTTATGATGATAATAACTTTCATTTAGTTAGTTTCAAGTTACATTTTAAACAAGACTGGGCACTAAGTTGTCTTACTCTTCATATTTTATCTTTGATATTTGTGGATGAGACACTAAAGCTTTTTCTTTAGAAGACAACGTAACTCCCTGTCTCTCTTCATGACTACAGGCTTCAGTTCTACTTCTGGCCTTGAAAAGCCAGCTAAAAAAAGGTGGCACTAAGATCACATCTATTGCATGGCAATGAAATGAAATGCCTTTAATCAGTCAAGCTTCTTTAGACTAGATGAAATTAGATTTAGATTAGATCTAGGCTTTGCAGTTAAAAATATTTTAGTGTGTCAGTCAAGCCTCAGCCAATTAGCAACATATAAACTTCATTTTTAAAAATATGTACAAGCATGTTATGAAATTAGACAAACCAAAGCTGTTCTTTATAGTGCCAGTTTTCTAACTACAAAAGGAGACTTTTAAAATCATTCTGAATATCTCTATAATGAATTTTTAGGAATACTCAGACTGGAGACCGTGTTCTGCAAATCATATATATTTATACACAAGTGACTGGTAAAGCCTGTTATTTTAAAAGTAAAACTATTGGGCAGAAGTGTTGAAAGCGACACTGCCTAATTAAGCAGCAGTGACCTGAAAGAAATGTCTTCACTGCCACTTCAGCCTCAAACATTTAGAGAACCTCCTGTTGAACGGTAGCATAAATACAGGCAGCTCCGCTGCGAGGATGAAGGGTTGTCAATAGAGTGACATTAGCATGCACTTTTGATTTTCTCCAACTAAATATTATTAGACACTTATTTTAATAAAGTGAAACAATTTTACTGTCATAAGTGCTAATATCAAGATATCGAATGAACAGAATCCATAACAGAACAGTAATGAGGCTGCAGTATTGAATTTTCACTATTAAAATCCCCAGCTAGGTTTTCAGTTTTCTCCCAGACTTTCAACTGAAGGAAAAATATGTCATAATACACAGGAATAACCTCCTGATTTCCTTTCACCCATTATTTTGAAGGTACAGAAACAACCAAACCGGAAAAAAAATCCCTTTGTATGTATCAGACTTGAGGTATCTAATATTCTTGCCTAAAGCTGTAAGTTCAAGTCTTGATAGAGTGAATTGTTTGTGCAAAGACATATTACCCTTTCCTCAACTCCACAGGGCTCTTGCTGTAGCAAAATTACTGCCTATATACTGACCAATATTGTTTCAGAGCTTTCTTAAGCTGCGCCGGTGGTCTTCAAGTGCTGATGGGCTGTCTCTTAACTTACAGGTTCTCCAGAAGCTCTCTGTATGTATTCTGTACTGTATTAACCCCAATAAAGTCCATAAGAAGAGCATCTAAGCACTATGATAATATTGTAGATTGTGGGTAAATGAATCACAATTCTATGTTTCAGAATTTATTTATTTAAATTTGGGCTCACCGTTTAAAAAAAAAAAGGGGGGGGGGGAGATCTGGCTAACCTGCATGTAACTGCTTCACTTTTCACAACTGTGTTCTCCACAGAAAGGGAAGTACTACAAAGATATAGATACTGAATAAGCAATTATCCTTAATTTTATCCTTCATGACCAAAGGGACTAAAAAAATCCTGTTCTTAGGAGCAAGCCAACCTCAGCCTAATTCAGTAAGATCAAATCATTTATTACCTTCTTGAACTCGGAGACCACATATTTGAAGGCAGGCAGATTTTTAAGTATTTTTCCACTTTTTTTCTAAACTGTTTTTTTAAACAGCCTTTCCTTTATTCTTTCTTTTTATATTTAACACAGAAAAAGACTACTTTGTTGCATGCAGGGAAAGAAAATGCCCTTACTATAACAATCAATATAATTACCCTGTTATCCTACATTTTGATATTTACATTCCTCTCCAGAATTAGTTTCCGTAACCTTTGCTACTGTAGCAACAGCCCTTACACCAAAGTGGAAGCAAGAGACCATATTTATTTATTTTAAAATCAGATCTGTGTCCCCAGTTGCTGAAACTGAAGAGCAGAGTAACTGTTTTTCATCGCATTTTGGAAGATATTTTGACCTGCATGTTATTGCCAATACTGTGAGTGTCAGCGCACAAGTGACAAAAATAGCAGCAATATCTTTTTATTGATACTGCATTCATTTTATCCCCCTGTGTTGAATTTATAGCTTTCCCTAGAGAACTGATACCATATTCACATACCCATCATTACAGCTGTATGAGCACCACTCTTTAGAGCCTGTATCAACCACACCATATGTTGTCCTGAAAAGCAGATAGCACAAACAGGTCATCTCACCCTTTAACCTGGAGAATTGGAGTTTAATTCTGAACACAGGCTGCATCTCCTTTGTTTTCAGTTGTGTCAAATTACAAAAGAGGCTATAAATATTCAGAAACTATCACAGTTACCTACTCTGCGTTTTCATTTCCCCTACTACCCCACACTTCTTCTGATATTGATCCTTTTAACAATACAGAGAGATTTTACTTCTGTCTCTCCTATAGCTTCTGATCCAACAGCAGTGCCCATCTCCCAGCAAGTGCCATGTCACTTGTAAATGCCTTTTTAAAGACATTTCTGCCTTTTTAAAGTCATTTATAATGCCCAAGGCAAACAGCTGTCGAAGCAGCTTTCCCCACCTCTGTCCCATTGTGTTAAAATCAGCTTGGTGGGAACGGAAGGCTTAGACTTCACATAATCCCAGCAAGCACAAAACAAAAAGATGAACTCAAAGAACACTGAAGGGTTTAGATCCCTGTGCCACTACTGATTTCCTGTAAAATCTCAGCTAATCACTACGGTCCATGTCCAAAAAACATATTTAAGCATCTTATACAGGTGGGAGACTTGCCACTGAAATCAATGTAAATATAAACATTTACATATCTCTGTGAACCTGATCCTTTAGTCCTCTCCTGTCCCACCTGTTAAATTAGGATAACGTTAATTCTTCATCTGCCAAAGTGAGAACAGAAATACTGAAAATTAAAAGGTGCTTGGATTTCACTGTAACAGAAAAATAAATAAATAGATAAATAAATAAATAAATGTTAAATGGGATAAAGCTTTAAAACTTTGGCAGGGCAGAGAAACATAGATGGACTCAGTGATGTATTAGTCTCCAGTGTAAACCTTCTGAGACACAAAGGAAAGATTCTAGCTTCAATACTGCCTTTATCCGATTGCTGCCTTTTCTGGATATGCTGCCGCAGAGGCAGGCAGTATATGATACAGCAGATGATGAATCTTTTAAGTCTTTGACAGTTATGATTTTTACACAAGTTGTAACATTAAGTCAACCACTCTGTTTCATGTTTATGCTGCCTCATTTGGATGCCTGCTTCTTCAGCAGGAACACAGAAACAAAATAATCAAACCAGTTATTTGTCCAGCATGCTGGCATAGTGTTTTTAGGGGTGCTGGAACATTTTTTGAGGTCCATCAGAACATGGGAATGGTTTTAACACTCCTTCTGAGCCCAGAGATACTCAGGCATCTTCCATTATGATGTTTATGCTCTCCTGTGGACAGCAGTCTAGTGAATTGAAGTCACTTCCTCCAACATTTCTCTTTGAAGAGTTGGTATGACACCAGTGAGCTCAACATCTTCAAGAACTCACAGGGCAAAAAACTGATAAACATAGTTTCTGAAGAGCACCTGTTAAAATTTATGTTTGCATACCTCTGCATGTAGCCAGCTTCTACAGAGTTAGTGGCTAACCCAACAGGAACTTAAAAAGACATCTTGTCCAAAATACTAATCCATAGCAATGACTGCAACAGAATACAGGTAAGGAAGACACGGCAACCCCAGATTCAGGTAGACTGCTCTGGGGCAGCTTCTAAAGTACAGTGGGACACTTTTTTTTCTGGCAGGATCATAACACTGCTTTTCTGCGAACCTTAAATTTCAAACAAAATTCTCCCTAAGCAGCAGCCTTGACATTGACTCCATACAGAAAGAAAAAAAAAAAAAAGAGAGAGAGAAAAATAAAAAGGTGGTTTTTTGTTTGTTTGTTTGTTGGGGTTTTCTGTTTGAGTAATGAAAATTCACTAAAGAACTTTAAAAATGAAACTTGATCCCAGAGACAGCAGTGGGAGATGTGGCATACAACATTGCCTCAATGGGGCCAGAATTCATACTAATTAAGAGCAATATCAGAAATCAAAGGGCAAATGGACCTAATAGATTATCTACTAAGCATACTGCCCGTAAAGAAACAGCCTAACAGTCAAATGATGTATCATATGGCACAGTCACTCTGAGTCCCAAAGCTGTCCATCTTCAGAGGCTGCGGCATTTCTTAGTGAAAAATCAGCCAACACACAGATTTTGAGGCAGATGGAACGCAGCTTCCAGGAGCTCAGCTTGCAGAAGACTAAGGGGCATATAACTGGTTCCTTTCCACAGCTGGATCACAGTTATTCTCAAGCCAAAATAAGTTTTGAAAGGGATCCATGGCAGATTCCATTTTGCTTTTAAACTTTTGTGTACTTTTTCCACAGCATCATCATTTTCAGCAAAATCTGTCCATCTGTTTCACAGCCCAAACCAGAAGGTGCTGATGTTTTCCTTTCCCATCAAAAGCACAAACACACGATGTATGAAAAATTCATAATAAGAATCAGCGGTGGTACGGCCAAAGTAAGAAAACAGAAGACGCCATGGAAATCTCTCTGTGATACCCTGAAAAATGAGGAAGTGACAGTGGCCCGATGGCCTGTTCCTGTGAAAATCGAAAACAAGCCTCCTATGAAATGCATCACTAGCAAGCATATTCACTTCTAAATGGGACTCCAAGAAACCAGTTATTTTCATTTATAAAGGAATACCTTTACTGCTGATAGGCTAAATAGCATTAGGATAAAAATACTACACCCAGGCTTCATTTACACCACTCTGCGGTAATGAGAATCAAGGAGAAAGAGTCCTCTGGTGGAGCAGGCAGGGGAGCAGTGCGCTCTCCGCAGGCTCTGGCACGAGTGCAATGCTTGCCCTTGGAAATGCAGAACTTTTTCTGACTGTGGCTCTACTTCAGAATAACTCAGGTTGTTTTGAGGAATGCCAAGAGGTGTTCTGTTCACAAAGGGCTTTGGAAGTCCTGGATAAAAGAAGAAACTATTAAGTACTGTAGGAGTTACTTTAATGAAAAACAGGACAGCTATCCCAGGATATGCTATATGGTTTTCTTCAGAGAACTCAAAAGTCCTTATGAATAATAAAGATTTTTTGCTTGGGGCAAGACAATATTCCAAAAAATGTTTCTATTATTTATACACTGAATTTGAGAGAGAGGATGAATCTCACTGATCTACATAGGACATTTAAGGGAGCACTATTTGTTCTGACTACCTGCAATTATTGCTCATTTTTTCTCCTATTTCATCATAGGTCATGACTTTTTTGCTTTAGCATTAGTATTTTAGTTGCCTCTACGTATCATAAATAGTTTTCCTTTGTAATATACAAGAATTGTGAAGTCCTTAAGCCACAGAATGTCAAAAGTCATACAAGAGAAAAGTTTGTATGCTTTGTAAAGCTTCTGTACTCACTGTCTCTCTTCCCCTCCTTCCCAAATATCTGCTACTGGTAACTATCAGAAAAGGATATTCAGCTAGATGAATCATTGAAGTGAGCTAATATTGCACCTCTTTATCATTTACCAGCCCAGAGCAATAGGTTTTTAAGCCTATCCAGACTTGCTAGATGATTAAAACAAATGATCACTTCTGGATTCTTTCTTTCAGTCTGCAGAAATATGTCAGTAGACCTAATGCCTTAAAGGAGAGAGCAGGACCAACAGTAAAAATTCAACAGAGCAGTTTGCTGCCACAGGGTAATAACAATAAAGCTTATTTCAGACAAAGCTTGGATGTAACCATAAGATCCAGCTATAAGATAGGACTGCACGTTCCAGCAGTTAAATACTTTTGCGTCTTCCAGGTATCTTCGGACAAAGTTTTCACCCTGCTTTGCCTATACACGAAAATATGTTGGACTCTGTTCTGCTTCCCCTCTGTGTTAAGTGAGGAAGCAAAACAGAAATGAGTAATTTGCACAGCTCAGAGACTCTCTTTGGATACTCCCATTGCAGGTCAAGTTCACAGTGCTCAATATTAGAAACACTGGATGCAACAGTGACAACTGAAGCAAATAGTCCAGGTCTCAATGGCCCTTCATCTTTAACTTGTAAACAAAGCAAATAGATACAGAGGTTAATGAAAATTATTACTGGGGTTGATAATGTTATTTTCACAATTCTAAATGTAGGAGTTACAAAACAATTACTTGCACAGAAAGCTATGTAACCTTAAATGGTGATGTATAAGACCATCTCAGATGAAATGAATACACAGAATTCAATGTTACTGTACTTGGTCCTACTACAATAAATCCACTGATAAAAATTAGCTTCCTTCCAACACCGTGTCCTATAAAAATACACACAGCCTGCAATGACTGACTTGTTGCCTACCCAACTCGATGAAAGCAAGCTAAGCAATTCTGCAGTCCAGAGACAAATGATCCACTTTATTTTGATCTTAAGTTCCTTAAATCTCTTATTTATAGGAGTTGTAGCAAGTATTTCACAAATCTTCAAGAAAGTAAGCATCACTTGTACAATGGACTGTACTTAACATGAGAGCTCAGCCTAGAAGTACTGAACTTAAATCCATTAATCAGCGTCACAGCAGGGCAGGTAAGGAGACTGATCATTGATTATTCTCCATACATTCAACCCCTGATCAACAACTTTTCTTTCACAAGTAGACACAGATACCTGAAGAACCTTCCAGAACTGGAATGAGCACATTGAAAATATAAGATTCATTATTCAAAGTACTGAGCAATACAGAAAGCACCACCATAAAGAAAATTCTGTCTTACTACCATTTATAAGGTGCATAACAACCTCAGGATATTTTCTTCCATCTCAGGACTGGTGGCGCTACTCTCAGGGTTCTCGTATGTTGTTTAAACCCAGCTTTCTGGGATTCAGTGTCCTGCAGTGCAAAAGTCTTTAAAATCAATATGCATGCTCCACCTGCTGCTCACTCTTTATTGCACTACTGAAGTTGCAGCATCTACACAGGGTGATGTTGAATGTTTTGGAAACCCTTATAAAAGGTTAGAAAGGCTCTCTTATACAAGGTTCCAGCTGGCTTCTGACATTATGCCTGACTTTCATATCTAGAGTTATCTGTAACAGCAATTCACTAACTCACCTTTTTCAAGAGACATACAGTCAGCTAATCAGACATTTATACAGATACATATTTGTGAAATTATTAGTGCAGGTGGAAAACTTAAAAGAGAAATCAAGTTGAAAAAAGAATCTTAAAGGTAGATAAAATAATATCAGCAAAAATAAATAAAAAGATATTACACTGTAAAGCACTTTTTTTTTTTTAATATAGAACCTTTTTTTAAAAGGAAAAGGAAAATAAATAGAAACATCCCCAAATGCTCCTGTATGACAAAATGCAGAAAATCAATGCCATTTCCTTCTCAGCAACACCCACCCTCAGCAGCAACTTGCTCAGTAAAACAGCAGGGAGGTGAAAGCCTCCAAAATGGAACGTTTTATTATAAAAATTGATGCTTTCAGTAGTTTAAGTGAAGAGTGACTAACACAAAAACACAGAAACTGGTGCTGTATTTTGAAATTAATGAAACATTTTCAAATAAGGAAGTTCCAGGCCTACTTTCTTTGTTACAGGGAAAATCTTCTTATTGCAGTTTGATTGTTCCAACTGATCCATTACTACAGCATTTGAGAAAACTATATAGTCTATTTTTTTTATTGTTATTTTCAGAAGAGACATTGAATGTTCTGAAAAATCTAAGTCAATCCACTCATCATCTCAACCTACTGCATGATTTATAACATTGTTTTAAGGAAAATAATGGAAAATAATACCAGGTAACATGGAGTCACTGGAAAATAAAAGACACATTAGCAGGTTTATCTTATCCCTAGCTTAAAGAAAATTGGTGACGTATAAAGGAAATATTAAGACTATAAAATATTTTCAAAGCTAAGAACTGAACTTGTTTCCAATGAGAAAAGTTCATAGAATCAGTTGTCAGGAAAGGCTCTGCACCATGACCTGTCAAACTAAAGTTCAAGATAAATCCAGGATGTATTCTAGCACGAGTTGCACAAAAAAGTTTATGCCAAAATAGCACAGCAGGATTAGAAACGGCCTAAGCACCTGCTATTCAACAAAGGTCAGAATTTGAGCACTGATTAGTTTATGCTGCTACACGGATAACTGATGAGTACCCAGAGGATTTCAGCAAAATAATTAAAATGTTGCAAGAGTACAGGCCAGGGCAAACTACAGCAAAGTTGTTTTGTATTTTTTTCAGTGACCCTGGCACTGGGAATTTGAAATTGTTTCTCACGTTCTGTTCAGCCTGTATAATACTGCATTAAAGCTGCACCAGAGCTGCTTATCCTTAAAGTACAACTTAATTCCTCTAAACACCTCTCCACAGGGCCTGAAACATGGCAGAACTTGAATATCACATTCAGTGAGACAAAAAGGACAAAATTCATGCAACTAAAAAACAGCAGAGGTAATCAGCCGAGGACTCCCTAGCCAACAGAGACCTAAGCAATATGGTCAGTGAAATCTAGGATGTGATTCACTTCATCCTTCAGTCGTCTAAAATTACACAGATGAATCACATCCTGAAAGCGCCTTTTTTCTGTGCTGTTTATGGACAGCCCCAGTAGACGCAGACCGTAGATGATGGCTGTGTGAGACGAAGGCCATCCCCACAAGCCGAGCGCACACCTTCAGTGCAGCAACAGCCGAGTCAGCCTGGTGGAGGAGAAGCTTCGGGTGAAGCACGGCCTGGGGACTGGCTGTCACAGAGAATGGATGGGACCAGAAGGAGGTGAGGGAGGCAAGGGTCATGGTTCTGCAAACTTCCAACCCCTTAAAAATTTTTTACTGCTGAGATGCACCCCCGTTGAGTGAATGTAAGCCTGCTAACCACAGAGCTGCTAAGAGCAATTGATTTAACATCTCCATCTGTACAATACATGCTGGCATTACCAGAACTTGGATCACCTGCCTTTGTACTCACTGAGGCAACTGGCGTAAGGAAATAGATCTACGTGTGTAATGGGAGATGACAGACTCATGCCTGGGCTTTCTGTGATTGTAAAATGCCAGCCTAGCAATAAGATGTTAATGACATTTCTTCCCAAAGTTCAAAGGAGAAGAATTCGTCACAAGGAACATCGGATGCGGTGAAGGGCAAAGCCCCAAACACAAGAGAACTGAAGAACAGACCAATAGAGAGATGGGCAAGGCCTTGCGTGAGAAATACTGGAGAGATGCTTGCAGGTGCTGTTAGAGTGGATTTTATTAAAAATAAGCTACTAGTTACAGAACCTCTCTTTGCATGTTTATAATATTTTACATACTAAATTGTATGCTGAAAGTATGTATTTAAGTCCAACCAGAACCATGTCAGTAATGCTTTACTATCAATATTTGGCCTTCAAATAAGTTTTATAGCATAATGCAGGAAGGAAATCTGTTGGTTCCTAAAACAGACAAATGCAGTAGTGAAGATGAAACAATCCAATTATTCTGAAAGATTTCAGCAGCATAGGTAGTGACCAATTTTATCTAAAATCTTACTGAAACATGAAGTGAGATTTCTTACATACTAAGAGCTAAAGTTGAGCACTTAATTAGACTGTCAAATCTAGGAGGACCAGAAGTAGATTAAACTTTGGATACTTATACATAGTGATCAGACACTGCAGTGCCAAGGAAAGATTAGATGATCATAACTAATCTAAGTTTTAATTAAAATTTAAAAGCAGACAGGTTTCGCATTGCCCACAAGGGAGAAAAGGCTGTGTTCCACTAAGATGGGTTCAGGCTTTTTCTCCACATTTCTGAATTGAATTTGGTATCCAGCCTTTCTAATATTATTCTGTGTTTTAAATAAATAAATAAATAAATAATCTCCCATTGTGAGAAACGCACACTGAGGGCCACATTCCATTTGTATTTGACTGGTGGAATTAGATCACAGGTTAATAAGTTGCTACTAAACATTTTCCACTTCTGATGAACATTTTCCTAAATTTCAAACCAATATATTACTCTATGAACATCTCTGCCCTCTGCTCAAGCCTGAAAGCAGTGTCCAAGTGAAGTTCATTTTGATGTAAGGAAAGGGAAGAATGCATTATCACCATCTCTCCCACATAGATGCAAACACAAGCCAGTGCCCATTCTTGCAGAGATTTTCCACTGAAGACTGGGGGTAATGACAGAGATAAAACTCAAAACATATGATAATGTATTTTCCTTCCTATTTGGGGCTGATTGACTTATTCATTAGGATTTCATTAGATGGTAAGTTTAACCCTTCTTCTATTTATAGATTGTTTCCAATTCATTTCTTACTTCTGAAAATGTATTCATTATTCATATGTATTTTATGAAGTGTTTAGGTGAACAATTTTAAACTTAATGAACTTTTTAATCTCTGTTTCTTTTCCCATTGGGAGTGCTTGGCTTTAGTCACACAGAATTGACCTTAGCAAATATTTTAAGTACATGATGATACCTTGTTTAAGTTAGTATATGTAGGGTTTTTTCTGGAACGAGGATAAACACAATAAGCGTATCAGGATAGAAATTAATGAATGATGAACATCAAGTATTGTGTGAAGTGTCTAAGTGTTATTCTTTAAAAAGGAAAAGCCCAAAGCTTCAAAATGTTGCCTTTTTTAGAAGAGAGACAGAGGAGGTACCAGGAGGCATATCAAGGAGGGTAGCTAAAAAAGACAACAATGTCAAATTCTTCCTACTTTTGGCTGACAGTAAAACAAAGGGCAGAAGTCACAAGTTTGGGAGACTTAAAGTGGATATGGGAAGGACCTCTTCTGTTTGGAACTGGCCAAAAAGGTCACCCAAAGAGGTTTTAAATCCCTATCCTTGGAGGTTTTCAAGACTTCAGTAGGACATCTGATGTAGTTGCTAGCTGTCCTGCTTTTAGCCAGAGGCTGAACTAGACAACCTCCAGAGGACCCTCAAACCAGCACTGATGTGTGTGTTTTAACATTTAACTTGTGTTTTATTTAACATTAATTATTTGAATTACAGTTGTTAAACATTTCACCTAAGGATAACACCAGAGGAAATTATACAGTAACACACCCTAGGAATTTCTCACACAGTCTTTTTCACTATGCATAGATATGTAATACTGCGTATTGGACATTTACCATGAAGGACATAAACTGACAGCTCCCAACAAGGACTGATGTGGAATTTAAAGTCTGTGAAAAATACCCTGTCAAAAGATCTCACCTTGCAAATACAGCAATAAATGGAAGCCGCTACTTGAAGGCAGAGGAGAAAAACCTTTTGCAAAATCTATACTGGTCTCAGCTGAGGAATAGCTCAGCAATTGCAAACCACCTGGAAACTCAGAGAAACTCAGAAAGTTGTGTAGTCAAGACATAAAAAGGTGGGGCCAGTTTCAAGTTGTGCAATTGGGTTTGTACAGAAACAAGCACAGGTGCCATCTGTCACTGTGGGTGACCTTCATCCTATTCATTTAATCCACCTGCTTAAACAGACTTTTGTTCACCATGGTCATTTCTTAACATTCAAGTACAGCAAGGTTATTCCAATGGGTTACTGATCAGGCACTTACAACATGGGGAAAAAAAAGGGGGGGGGGGGGGGGAACATGATTATGTAAAATGGAATTATTATGGAATTGAATTCTTGGCAAAGACTAACATATCTTTACCATTTTTAGATCTTTTTATATTTTTAACACTTTATTTGCACCATCAATTACATGAAGCAGTGTTATGCTGTCTACAAGGGTAAGTGACTCTCTCAGGGGCCAGACCCGGGACACACTCAGATCGCTTGCTGGTTGTCAGCTGGCCTCTCCCTCCACCCAAAAGCCTTTTTAGTCAACTGCTTTTAAATTACAAAAAGGGTTTGTCAGCACCATGGGTTCCCACTCATGAGTCTGATATGATCCTCTCAGCTCAGTTCTACCTTATTCCAGTTTCCCACGTGCCGTCCCCTGCCTGACTTTGCCGCCCTACAGTTTTCTGCTCTGCTTGTGGCTCCTCTCCATGTGTCCCATATAGCCTTTTTGGTGTGTCAGCTGGGTAAAACACAGGCTGGGGATGGTGAAATACAATATACCCCCCAAAAATGTATTGGCTGTAAAATATGTATGTGACAGCCAGCTGCTTCTAAACAAATGGGTAACAGCTGACTTTTCCCTAGTGACACTTTTTGCTCCTCTATCTGGTTAGAGACTTTCAAGGAAATCATTTCATGGAATTTATTACACATAAGAACTTCAAGTTTGGTCCAATAATGTTGAAGCTAGGAACAGGTGAAAAAATATTAGAAGAGGGAGTGATAGATGGACAGAGAGTCCTTCCATCTCTGACAGAAATTTTTTTAACAAAATAAAAAAGTAGTGAATATGAAGGAGCATTTAAAGACTCAACACAGCTTTCTAGGATCAAACAGTTAGCAGCTGTTCAGGCAGGAATTTGACTTCTTCACCAAAGCAAGTGGAGATATAGAAGCTAAAAGGAACAAAAGGTAAGTTTCTAAAACATTAAGGAGTCAACACCCCCATATTGTGAGTAAGAGTTTCATCATTGTTAGGAAACCTGTAGGGAAAATAAATCTATTATCTAACCATGCTAAAGGAATGTGAAAAATAGTGCATTAAAAATAAATAAATAAATAAATAAAATACCCAACAACAAAACCAAAACCAGGGCACGGAAGTAGTTTTATAACTGTATGTTTGAAATATGGCAAGTCAACCAGAGGAAGAATATTCAAAGAATTCCTTAATGACTGAAGAGAGTTTAGTTAAGCATGCAATGCGGGTCTGTGCAATGCTTAATTAGAAACCAGACAGCAGACAGCAAAAGGAATCAAAGACTCAAAATGGGGTGAAAGTCTGTTACACAATTTTAAGACTGTGCAAGGCTTCAAAAGAGAAACTGAGCAATGGACAAGTGTTGGAGAGAAAGTATGACTTCATTATTGTGAGCTGCACTGTATAACGAGGACCATACACATATGTACAGGCAAAACAAAACAGGAGAAATGTGTGAAATACAGTAAGTATGTGCTAAGAATCGGCATGAAAGATAACAGAAGTAGATTAAAAAAGGAGACTTAATATCACCCAGTCTTTGCAGGAAACTGCTACATTTGTTAGAAGCATTCTGCAAAAGCCATAAGATAACGAATAAAAATATCTGAAGTGAAAAAAAGTATATATATATATATGCATTCTGTATAGCAAAGTGAAAAAAAATCTTTTGTGGGAATTTGTACTGATGACTAAAGCAAGCCAAAGTTTAAATCATACTATGGTGTAACACGGGGAACAAGATCTACCTACTGAAGTTTTGTATGAGTAAGTTTAAAAAGTAAAACAATTTTGAAAAGGTAAGCCTAAATGTTTCAGAATTCAGAACATATTTTAAAGCTAAAAATGTCAAACACTGGGTGTCATTAAGAGTTGATAACAAAAGAACGTGAGGCCACGTAGATAGGGATGAAAGCTGTAGATAAAAAAGAAATGCTGTGAATTTATAAATAGATGAGGAAAACAAATTCCTTAATATTAAACATATAAAGCAAGGAAGAAATCACCAGTAGTGGTGCAATGATAAAAATCAGTCTTACATTGAATGTGTAAATGTGCTGTATAGAATTATAGATGAACAGTCCAAAATCACATAATTAGTTTGGATATGCTAGATTGTTATTCACAATTTCCAAAAGTGGTATTATTAGAGAATAAAGCACCTAAAGAAGTAATCTCATGCTTCAATTGGTATTAGCTGACATTCCAAGTGTGGGAACAACTGATAAGAACTGCAATTTGATTACTGTGTTTCTAAGGGTGTTTTTAAAACATCATGTACCTTCAAGCCCAGTGCATGCATAGGTCCTCTGGAAGGTATTATTTTTTTTAAAGAATGATCTAAGAGAGTAAGAATGAAGTTCAGAGTCACATGTGACATCATTAACAGGGCAGCATGTTAATGAATAACCCGAATACAAAGACTTTCTGCTATTGAGCTGTTGTTCAGTCCACTGTTGAGAACAAGGCCATCCAAAAGAAGCCTGTTGAGCTTGCCCAGTGAATTCTGGCAGGAACAAGAAAAGACATCTTTAGTTTCTTCCACAGAAGGAGGAAACACAGATGGATTCCAAATTTCAAAGATCAGAAATAGAATAAACTGTATAAGAGGCAATACAGAGAGCTTCATGGAAAAGACCAAGCATTAATTCAGAGGTGAAAATGCAAGAGGTGCTGCAGAGATCTTCAAAACAAAGGAGGCAAGACAGGAACTGATCGACAGTCTTTGATATTTGCATTATATTATCACTAATTTCTATGTTTCCTTCAGAAGAAGAGCTGTAAAGTTATCTGGGCCACAAAGAATTTGATACATTCTGATCCCAGTCAGCAATTGCCACTGCTGGTTGACAGAAACATGACACAAAGGAGACATGCAGACCTTTTCTCCTTTCTATAAAACATATTAATGTATTATTTTATCAAAAACACAAGTCAAAGCTCTGATTGATCATAATTTTAAACAAAAAATAATATATAATGCTATAGATATGACATACATATCTTCCAAAGAGGAATATTCAAACAATGCAAAATCAAAAAACGTTGTATATTAAATTTATATATATGTAAATGTTGTATATGTTGTAAATTAAATTTATGTATATACAAAGTTTTCGTCTGTACTTTCTAATATCTTTGCCGGAATACATAGGATCTGTTTTGCTCATATAATCAATTTCTGTAATGCCAACACATTCTTCATAAAGACCAATTTCCTGAGAATAACGTATTTCACAAATGTGTTATATGGTAAAGAGCAAGTCAATGCCATTTCAGATTATGTCAGGTGAGCAGAGCAGCTATACAGGAAACCAAATGGAAGTTGTCTGCATTTTCAGTTCTGTGCTACGCAAAACACATGAACTAAACCAGGCATTCACAAAGGGTTTTCAAAATGTCTACTTTTTGCTGCTTTATCAAAAAAAAAACCTTTCTGCTTTTGCAGAAACTCATTCTAAATTTTTGGAAGTTCTACTTACGCTTTTGAAGACCTAAAAAATATCAGTGGTGCTTTAGCACTTAAAGGCAGGAATTCTTCGCAACTTTTTCAGTGTTATTGTCCACTGAGCCAAAAAGTTAAGGCAGTGTGACAGTGATACCAGGAGAAGGTAAATACATCCAGTCCCAGAACCGTTCCTCCAGTGTAGCATGTCATGGGGGTTTATGCTTCAACTCCTGGTTTCAGCAACCATACAGGAAAAGAATTTGCTAAGTACACTGATGTCTGGAGCAAGCTGATGCCCAGAAAATTTCATGTAAACACACTGATCTATTCAAGTAAAGCTTCTTCTTTTCCCCTAAGGCCAACAGAAGAGTTTGCATTCCTTTACGTCAATATTTGAATCTAAAGAAAAACCTGCTTTCTCCTACCTCATTCAGCTTTCTATATACCTCCATAATGACATGGTAATTGCCTTGCAAATATGTGCAAAAATTGCATTATACCTTTTAAGTTTATTTCAAAACTGAACATAAAAAAGTTCACTTTCAAGTCCATCACCTTTGTTGCAGTAACAAATGATACTTTTTTTCTAATTTTCCCTGAAAAATAGTCCCGACTGAAATATTTAGCAACCATTTTGTAATTCACAAGCTTCATATGACAAGCTACATTCATTGCAATTTTCAAGTTAACTGATCATACATCATTTCAGTTTTCAAAATGAATTTGCTATAAGAGTATAAAATTACTTCTAGCAAAGTTATATTAATTACCTTACATTTAACTGTCTAAAAAACTTAGCACAAATACTTTTTACTCCCCATCAAGAGCTTCCTGGGTTGCAAAGAAGACAAGAGGAAAAAAGTGGTATTTTTTTAAATGTTCTGTAAATCTGTTGTCTACTTCCACAGCCCAAGAGTCTCTCAAGAGTATCTTGCTGACAATGAATGAATTTAAAAGTGTATCTTACTCTTTTTGGTTCTTGTATTAGCACTGTTGATAGTCAAATACCTCAAGCAGGACTCACTTCCAAGTAGTGTAAAAGAAATTGCTTTCTTTGAAAGTAAAGTTGTGTACAAGGTGTTAAAGCAAAAAAGTAGGTAGTGACAAGCATAGTCGGGAACATTTAGTAATGGCTCCAGCTTAGACAAGCAAAACGAAAGCATTAATGTGATTGTTTTTTCAAATAGTCATGCTTGCATGGCTCCTGCAGTAAAGGCATAACATTGGTAATTTAGAATCATAGATTCTGGTAATTTAGAATCATAGATTCTAAATTTAATTAAAATCTAAGTAAAACAGAAGACACAAGCTGAACGACTGATTTTTAGTGTAACATGTTTTGTTTCTAATAGACAGTGTCCTGTAGAACTGTGCTAGAAACAGTGTCCACAGGACACACAAACAACACAAAAATAAGACTTCTGGCTCAGAAGAACCTAATGCCACCAAGCGTATAGTACTGAGAGGGTTTATCATGTGAAATGCTTCTGTACGCTTGAACTTGCCTTCCATTCTTCCCCTAAACAGGCACAGGGGCCACTCCCAGAGGCAGAATCCTAAGATAGACACTTCTCATGCCCCTGAGCAAATACCTGACCCTGAGCTCTGGTGTCCTTAAGGAAGTGTGTCTTCCAGGCTCCATCTCTGAACTCCTTATTCTAGCAATGCCTATTGCTGTGGCAGTTGCGCTTTCACATAGTTAGTCCCATGTTATTAGCTAGTCTCCTGAATCACTGGTTAGAAACCATTCTGTGAAACAAATGTAATTCCCTCTTGGAATAAGCAAGTTGAGCAATACTAATATCCTCTTTTATTATTGCTTTTGCTGAGATTTCAAGTACTATTTATGCACTGACACTTGAGTTATAATGTACCATGATTAGACCTCCTATCTCACATTCCATTACTTCTAGCCTTATAGATCAACCATTAGTATGAAATGAAATGTTTCCACAATCTTGCTAAGAATCTTAGTAATTTGATCACTTTGCCTTCATGTAGCATTGTTGGGACAAAAGGAACACAAAACATTTTATAATATATTTAATCCATTTCAGTAAAAAGATATGTTGTATATTTAAACTCAAGCAGGAAAGTATATGGATGATTTATCAATCCAGGCATATTCCAAGCAGTATCATTTCCCAGATTGGACAAGAAGGATGCAGAAGACCAACCACAGGGATAAGTATTTCCAGTTCCTTCAGGCACTACTCAATCACACCTCTGTGCTGGTAATTCTTTCGATTCCCTTTTCTAATGTTTTAGTCCTATCTAAACAGCATTCTTTTGATTGTTCTGCTTATCAGACAATGAGAAATGTTTCAGCTCCTCATAAATTATAAACTATAGCACCCCCGATTGCAAAAAGTGATTCATCGTGATGTTTCAGCAACTGGGAGAAGGGCTTTTCCCATACAGATACTCACATTTATAAAAATGGTGTCTTTAGAAACTCTTATTCTTGAGGGGTATTTTGAAAAAATTGACAGAATCAAGGACAGGATGAATGAAAATGCTGTGAACAAGGATATTTGAATGCTAACAGACAATTCCTTCACAGGAATATTCCACGGATTATATTCCAAGGAATTAATTTCTATCATCAATCTACTAGTAGATAGTTTAGACACAGATATACTCAATGTGTAATGAAGACATAAAAACTATATCATTATGAAACCTGAATTCAATCTTAGTCAAAGTCCTTTATTAAAGAGATTATCATCAAGTGTGTCACTCATCTAAATTTCTGTCATATGGTTCCTTATTGTAGTAAACATTCTGAGCTGGCAGAATCACAAACAGTATTTGCTATTCCTGTCATGTTGTCTTTTGTTTATAGCACCTGGCCACACAACCTTCTATTTGGACTTTGATCCAAATATGGGAAACATTTAGAAGTGATGTGCAAATAGGAAAATATGAGGATGTAAATTCTATGAGATTTTCAATTGATTTTTTTTAACTCTATGGAAATAGATGCCAGCAAACCATTGCTAGGAAAAAAAAAAAGAAAAAGAAAAAAGAGAGAGTAATGTTGCAAGAAGTCATTATGAAGGAAACAACAAACCAAACAAAACAAAATGGAAGGCATATTAAAAAGAAACATAAAATTTTAAAGCTAGAAAACCACTTAGTCATCTCCAAAGTATCTGGTCCTTAACTGTAAATATGACTAATAAAGCCAGAAAATGTTTGATACAGGCATTGTTAAAAGTTTTACTTGTCTTGGGACCTACAATATAGCCTTCCAAAAGAAATGTGTCCCACTCTTCACAAAAAGGAGAGAACGGATGCTGTTATTATCTCTTCCAGGGAAGCTGGGCATCACTAAGTGGCGCTAGGCAGCACTCTTTCGGAAAGGACAAGAAGAGCTGGGTATTACATTGATAAAGAAAATAAGACTTTTGAAAAAAAATGAAGCCCTTCCTGGAGGCTAGCTGAAACACTGAAATGGGTTTGACATCTTGCTCGTCTATACTGCAGAAATGGTCATGATGTTTTGCACACTATTTGCAGGGGAACACCATTAACTGTGCAAGTGACCATCACAGCCAGCGTATATGTCCTAAGGGCTAGATGTATTACATCTGATAGTACCAGCAAACAGCAGTCTTCCCTGAGCAACCTGATGTCAGTAATCCATTAATGTGATAGCCTGTATTGATTCTGCTCCTTCCGTATTTCTGCCCTTACTAAACACTTCAGAATTTGCCAAGGATACTGTGAATTAAAAAAAAAATGTGATTTTATCATGTCAATCACTTTGGACAAGGACATTCTACTATCTTTTACAGATATATTTAAGATTCTCATAATTAGGATACCCACAGGCCACAAAAACAGCCTGAAAAAGTTTTATATCAGTTCAAAGCATATATGTGTTTGTGTATGCACCTCTAAATGGCATGAATGAGGAAAGATAAAAGCAAAACTGCTTTCATTCTCTACCACAGTTTCAATCTGTGTTCGTTGTCATCCTCTTTCTATTAATATATATATATATATATATGTATATGAGACAAGTCCAAATTTCAACACCAAATTTCCTTAAACTGGTTTTATTAATCAGAGAAGCACAAAGTAGCAGGGGCCACCTCAGTTCAGTTGAACTGTCCAAAATCTTATGGTAGGCAAGGAGATGGAGGCAGGTGAGCATTATTTGAAATGGCCTGGGGTATCCCATTGGCTTATATATGCCCTCAAGAAGGGTGTGGGGGTCCTGTAGGTTCTTCCTCATCTCTGACATCCCTGTGGAGGAAGCTTTACATGTGATTCATCAACAATATTCAGGCAACATAAATGAGTGCTGACATCGGTTTAGCTGTCTGAGATAAGTTTGTAATCCCTTCTTCACCATGTTCAGACTCAGAGAGATTTTCCAGCCATACTGTATTGCCCCGACAAAATAGTATTTTCATAAATTTGCTTGCTTAAGTCAGCCTTTAGACAAATAGATATCTAAATGCCTCAAGTACTATACACATATAACTGTTAATGAGCCAGGAGATACTACAATCAAGTTTCATCAAGAGTTTGCTTCATTTGCATGGGCCACTGGACAGGAAATAAATCCCTGGAAAATTTTTGAATCACCTAGACCAGTGTTTTCCAGCCTGGAAGTCCAATCCCAAGTATAGTCATGAACTTCTGAGAAATCCATTTTTTCTCGTAATCACACTTGCAGTATAGTATATTAATACAATATGACTAGTTTGTAAATGCAATCGTAACTGGAATCTGTTTAGGAACAAACACCCACACAGATGATACAAGTGCAAAATTAACCATTCCAACAATGCTTTAGGAATAATTTAGATTACAATGATTTCATGATTCTGCAGCTGTCTCCAACAGAGGTATATCACATGTATTAGTACCTAAAATGTTTGTTGACCTTATCATCTTTCACTTTATCCAAGTTTTGATTTGTTAGTTCAAGTTAATGCCATTCAGAGGCTAGAACATCCTTTTCATCTTTGGAAAGAGCAAAGAGATAAACCTCAGAAAGCTGGACAAAAATTAAAAGGAACACAGTAAATGCAGCTTGTAGTGAAATCAGAGAAGCTGGACTCATCTGAATTCATCAGAAAGTTAATAACTTTTTCTAGCTAACTAGAACTTTTGTGTTTTCTACACATGCACCCTGAAATATGCTGTGGTGCACAAATATACATAGCAAATTATTTTTTCCTTCCTGCTGATTTATTTATATGACACCGGCATTCATGGATGCCAACATTTTATTGTATACAGAGTGTCAGTCACAGGTACGCACTGTGCAAGGAGGAAGCACCTCTCCTGAAATTGCTTTGCCAAGCCCTCGTTGCAGATTCAGTGAGTCAGAAGGCTTTTTACTTTCATAAAGTCTGCACCACCGGGCCTGGAACACACTGCGCTCGACAGCTTCTGAAGACAACCCCACAGAGGGAGCACAAAATAATTGTCACCCTCAGTGCGACTAACTCTCAGTCCTGGTTTTTCACTATACCTCTGTGTGAGAGCTTCTCCAGGATGATCCTTAGGCGCTGAAGAACAGGGGGTGAAATGTCGTATTTGTATATGTCTATTACTGGCACTCGCTGACATCTCCCAAATATTCCATCTGCAGGAGAGAGAAAAAGAAAAGGAAAAACATACATTTCATTTTCTGAGAGTAAGAAATGTGTGATGAGATGCGCATTTCCAATGTATCCTAATTATATACTCAAGGGACCTTTTAAAAGACACTTTAAAAAGTTATCAAAGGACTACTGAAGTCATGAGGCAGGGTATTTTCTATCAAAATAAATAAATACTGGAAATAATATTATTTGGGGGAAGAGTCTACTGTATAAGTTATGAGTGCAGTTTATTTTATAAAGTTATTTCAGACTTCTGCCTCCCAAATCTTTTGATGTAAGACTTCTTTACTGCCAATTCAGTAGGAAAAAATTGGTGTTCAGAGCCTACTACGTTGCAGATGAAAAGCGCAGCATCCAGAAATATAAATATTAATTTGCAGAAACTATGAGGATTTGCTGAAACATTTTTAATGCAGGAGCTGTGTGTTAGGCATTGGTAAATGAGAACTGAATCCATAATGGCTAGCAAAGGCTCATTTCAAGAAGTACCCTCTAATGAATGCAATAAAAGAAAGCTGCTCACAGAACAATGAGATATTAATGTGGCCTAATTTATTTAGCTCCGTTCCATTTGTCTAAAATGACAGACTCTTCTCATCAATGTCTTTTCAAATCACACCTTCTAATTAATTTAGCTTCTTATTAGTCTTTATTTAGAGAATTGTTCATTTTGAGACAAGCTTCCTGTGTATGTGTAGGAGGAACAGAGAGTTCAAACATTCAAATTACCTTTCTCTCTTTCACACAAAAGACTAATTCAGAGCCTAGGTGCTTCACATGCAATCTGACCATCTGCAATCCTAGGCCTCTGAGAAAGAAATTGGGTTCATTTATTGTTCAAAACAGTTCAGTTCCATACAGTGATCCAAAGGAAGCAATTTAAATGCAACAGGTTTAATTAGCAAAATATTCTGCTGCAGTACTAGTTTTAACACAGTAATTACTTCTGCTCTGATATTACATCTATGCTCAAAGAGGAGAGCTACATCAGATTAGCAGAAAATAACGGTAAGTATTAATTTGCAAATGTCCATTACTTTCTCTGCTACTTCACAGAGCTAAAAGACTACAAATGGAAACTACAGACACAGCTGTTCACTAAACACAAATAATGGCATAAAAGAAAATAAACCAATCCAGGATGCAGAAAAAAAATAGGCATTATTAGCCTTCACTGTTAAATACAAATACCCCATTGAAATTAGCCAACTTCTGCTTTCTTCACCTTTCCAATCCTCCAGCCAGTTACAACAGCTAAATTAAGTTAATACAAATTAAAAATTTACTTCTCAGTCTATTTTTTTAATGGGAAACTAGGTTTAGAAACCACATGTACAGATCTGGTTTATTTTTCTGCCATATGATGTATAAAGCAGCATAACAGCAGATTAAAATATTATGGGTGGAATATTCACCTCGGCTTGAGAACCTGTTGCAGTTGGAAATGAGCAAAGTATATAAATATCAGTCACTCGTAAGTGGGTGGATAATGGGAATAAATAAAGTCTTGATTCAGAAAGGAACAGAACATTTCAGTGTTTAAGGACAGGATTGTTCTTAAAGAACCTTTAAGGACAGGATTGTTCTTAAAGAACCAGGATTTGAAATAGCCAGCGCTGTTTTGAAATACCACCATTACTGGATATAAACAATTAGGACAATAAACACTTTTTTATTATTTGATTTTTTAAAAAATAATATAAACATAATTACAAATTTATTTTTCAGTCCAGAGAAGCATTCATTCTTAAACATAGACTAAAAATGTTCATATTAGTGTCATTTAAAGACATTTTAATGGATACAAAAGCTAATTCATCCACAAAATCTAAAAGAGGCCAAAAACCAGTTTTCAGAAACCTTTAGCCCGCTGCTGTTGAATACAACAAAAACTATTTAAATTCTAAAATTAAAAATTATCATATGAGCCTGGGCAACCCAAACACACTAGGGCTTCTTAGGAAGAAACTGCAAATTATTTTGGCTTTTGTACTTGAAATATGGGCACAACGAGCTTTGAAGAGCTGCCACACCAAATAATGCTCAGCTCTTGCTAAACGCAGTTCCAGGAGAGTTGAGGAAGAGAAATATGCCCCATGGAGCAGTTGGTAAATACCATTGGTAAAATAGGAGGTTCTTTACAGTGGGAATACAGTGGATTACAGCTGGACTGGAGTTGTGCAAACAGTGGATTTCATAGTTCAGTGCAGTAAAAATAAAAATAAAAATAAATAAACAGGAATCTTCCTAGATTGTTCTGTTTGATTTTTATTTGATTGCAAGGTTTCTGTGGCAAGATTTAAAGCCTAAATGATTAATTTGAGGTTGAACGTTCAATTTTCAGGGTACCTCTCCATTAAAGCTCCTTAAAGTTGCATAGATCGCAGAGGAAAAAAAAAAAAAAAAAAAAGGTGACAGCCATTTTACCAAAAAAAAAAAAAAGTTCCCCCTTCTTTCTTTCGAAGAACACTATTTGGCAGATGTGGCCCAAAGTCATAAATGGCTTTGGTCCAGCACAACAGCACAAAGCTTGTTTTAATAGAATCACGGAATATCCCAGGTTGGAGGGGACCCTCAAGGATCATCAAGTCTAACTCCTTGCTCCACACAGGGCAACCAAAACTCAGCCCCTATATCTGAGAGCACTGTCCAAATGCTCCTTGAACTCCAGCAGGCTCAGTGCTGTGACCACTGCCCTGGGCAGCCTGTCCCAGTGCCCGACCACCTCTGGGTGCAGAACCTTTCCCTAACCCCCAGCCTGACCCTCCCCGGTCCCAGCTCCATGCCGTTCCCTCGGGTCCTGTCCCCAGAGAGCAGAGCTCAGCGCCTGCCCCTCCGCTCCCCCCGTGAGGGAGCTGTAGGCCGCCATGAGGCCTCCCCTTGGCCTGCTCTGCTCTGGGCTGAACAAAGCTGCTCCTCATACATCTTCCCCTCTAGACCCTCCTCCATCTTCATAGCCCTCCTCTGGACACTCCCTAATAGTTTTATGTCCTTCTTATACTGTGGTGCCCAAAACTGCACATAGTACTTGAAGTGAAGCCACAGCAGCACCGAGCAGAGTGAGACAATCCCTTCCCTTGACCGGCTAATCATGCTGTGCTTGATGCACCCCAGGACACAGAAGGCCACCCAGCTTACTCTGCCACAACCTATCTAAAAATACTACAGTCTTTACAGGGAGTGACTACGTGGTGCACCCTTCCAGACTAGCAGCCCTCACCTCCAGAGCAGGGCGGTGCGGGGCCACTGCAGCGGATGGGACCCCAGAAGCCCGCAGTGTGCCTGTTTCAATGGAAATTAAAATACCTCCAATGAGCATAGCCCAGTGAATTGCCCAGTTATCATTAAGAAAAAAAAAAAGAACAAAAAAAAAAAGGAAACTGGAAAAGCTTCCAGATTTTACAGAAGATATCATACGGTGGAGGAAGTTCAAAGCATGACTGATGCTTTAATAACCACCATCCAAGGAAAAGCACTGTAGGCCTACAGCCATTAAGAGTGTGTTCGCACTGAACTTTGATTAAAATTGTATTCCAAGAAAGAAAGTAATATGCGAGAGACATCTGCTCTTTACACATGCCCAGAATGAGGGAAGGTTGAGACAACCGATCAATATACACATATGGTTGCTATTAAAGTGCTATCATTTGCTAACAGTTAGCAAAAAGTAGTATCTGAAATTTCCATAGTAATACCATGTAAGTTATACTTAGATCTGGGAACATCTGCGCTGGCAGCATTGTAATGTTGACTTTTACATATCTTCTACATTTGTTTCCAAAGAAGAGACTAAAACACAGGAATAATATATCCAGGGAGATGGTGATATACTTCCTTACGTATTTAGTTACTTTGTTACTCTGTTTAATATTTGAGAAATAATCCAAACATATTTTTTAGGAGCTCCTTTTTAAAAGCTTGCATTTTCACAAAGACATATTACACAGTTAGATGCTAACATTAAAATAAACAAATTTAACCTAACCCAGATGCCCAAAAATATCTCAAATGAACCTCCCAAATGAACCTCTTCTATTAGAGACAACACCATGGACATTATTTACATGAATTAGTGGATAGTTATGCTACCAACTAAGGAAGGAAGCACCACATTACATTCATGACTGACGTCTAGGTACTGAATTATGTAAAAGGAAGCCATGAAAAACTATAGTTTAAAACACAGCTTTTAGAAATTTATCGTGTCAACGTGTTCAGTTGGTAAGGTAAGCAGACATCATGCTGAGCAGGTGGTCAAAAGTCTTTAGACAATTAGAGTGACCAACTTTGCCTCGAAGGCAAGGTTATTTGTGGGCAGCTGATTCATTCATTTGTAGTGGTTACTACAAAAGAAAAACAAACAAAAAAAATAAACAGTCTAATAAGCTGTCCGTGGCTACAGAAACATATTCCATCCTGGAACCATACTTGGTGTATGACTAATCTGAGAATCCAAAGATGTATACAAGATTTGGCCCAGTTTTAAACATCAGGAAAAAAAAAAAAAAAGGAAAAGGAAAAAAAAAGGCTGAGTACTTGTTGAATGAATTTTGCTGCTGAGCAAAGCTATGAGGACTGGTAGAGGCACTGGAGTTTCTCTGCAGGCAGATGAAAGCTTAATAGATGGAAATTAAAAGATTGTGTTCTGCAGTAATTAATTATTTAGATCTACATGCACTGAAATTTTTGCATGGTGCTGACAAGTGCCCTTTGCAGAGGAGCCTCCAAGCTGCTGATTTGGAGCATCCAGTCTTGCTGCTGCCCAGGTTTCCTGTAGCAGCAGGGAAGGAAGAAGCAATCTAGACAGCAACAGTATTTGCATACAGAGGCCAACTAACGCTTCAGCTTCCTTACCCTAATTACCTGACAATTGTTGAAGAATTATGAAGTAAAGCTTTGTCTAAAAAGTTTTGCCCCATATTGTAGGCATTGTGCTTTGTTCCTGCACTGTAATGTGAACAAGAAAGCCCACAGATCCAGCAGGAGATGAGACTGCATCTGCTGCCACCTCTGTCTCATTTATGCTCATGTAAGTTATCATCGGAAGACTTCCCCTGTCTCTGCACAAGTTTCAGCGGGCACCACTCTTCAGCAAGTAAACCTTCTGGAAGAAAAGGATTCTTTCTTCTCACTTCACTCACCTTCCCCTGGCTATGGGTTTACGGAGCTATAAGGTCCAAGAGTAGTCCAGGACTAATAAGAATGCCAATACTTGGTGTCCTATAACCCGAGGTTAGAGCCCCATTTGCCGATTGGAAAGAACAAACCATATTCCAATGAGCAGCATAATATCTACATCTCAAAAGTCCCATGACACTGGACTTCATGGTTACTAATGTTCAATGTTCTAGGAAGTATGAAGGAGAGTGTTGAAATATTTTACTTTTCTCTCCCTGCTGTTTCTGTCCAGTCAGGAGTTTGTTTTAAAATCCTTTTGCAAAAAGAAAAAAAGATACCATTCCTTGAAGAGCACACTAAGCTGCATTTTGGGAAGCTTATTTCAGAAGACATAGCCCACAAATCCACACTCAACATTTACAAATAAGCTCTTCAGCAAACAACATATTTTTAATATTCCATTAAAAAAAAAATAATTGTTCATACGTTAGATCTCTACTTTAAAATTCTCTTCACAAGCGAGGTAGAGATCACAAAGAGCAGCAGTGGCTTCCACAGTGTCATTTCTCATGTAACGTTTTGAAAATATTACTTCAATGCTTTCAAACAGCAAATGCTTACAAGTCTCACTGCAGCAGTTCAGCAAAGCTGCTGCCTGCAAGCATGGTTAACTGCATTGCAAATCTGCAGCGCTCCATGGAGAATGCTGCCTTCGTAGGAGGCAATCTCCCCCCGTTAAACTTTTAAAACCTTTTTACCATTTTATTTTGCTTATCTGCGCGCAGCCTCAGTAGTCCTTGGTTATTTCCATTTCGGAGCAGTAAGAGTGGCATCTAGTGGGCAGTCTCGTGCTCAGGGATCAGTCCGGGAGCAATCGCTATTCACCTGCTAAATTTATTGCTTTCAGATGCATTTGACTTCATCTGGATTAAACAGCTATGAAGTTACAGCCACCCTCAGCCTTCCCTATTCTAACGGTTGATAGGTGTGTGGAAGTTTTTAGGTCAGCTAGTTAAAATTAAGGAATACAATACCTAAAAATACACTTATGGCTAATTATTTCTAGAATTAACACATTATTAAGACAGTAAGCAAAATGCTCGCATATTGTTTTTAAAAGAATAGGTGGTGGTATTCTGCTTTTGCTAGCGTGTAGGGCATAATACAGTACATAATAAAAGTAAATCCTCAATTGTAAATAAAACACAAAGTATATTTTTGTAGATTTATGTTTTAGATTTAATAGAGACACCACAAGAAATGGAAAATAGTAGTTAGGAGTTCTAAACTTGAGAAAAAAATTATCCAACAAAAAAACACCATGTAGTGGATATTAGCAGTAGTCCAGTGAATACATTCCTCATCAGCAACTACATAAACTGCTGCCTGAAAGTCAAAGGTAACTTATAAATTCTGCTGAAAGCCAGATCACTTAACACTCCTGTGAAAGAGCTCTAACAAGATTTAACACCTTTCTTCACCTCTTTGGAAACAGACGTTTAGGGATAAAACTGCATGGCTGGTTTTCAACCAAGAAACCCCAAACCTGAACATCCAGAATATTTCTGGTTATGGAAACAATTTGATGGCATGCTAGCGATTATGAAAGTGCTCGTATTAAATGATAAAAATTTCACAATAACAACAGTATTAGCTAACTCTTGTGCAAATGCTGTGATAGGGCTGGGATTTGCAAAGCTCCAGATCCTCCTGAGGCACAACTGAAAGCTCCTCTGAGGTCTGCAGTCTCCTTGTCTTCAGGAGTAATTCGGAGAGCAAGTTCTGGAGGACTCTGTTCTTCCTTCATCAGAAAAAGATGTAACCTTCAACAGAAGGGAGATGTCATTCCACAAAGTGTTTCTGTGCTAACCTATAATTTAAGTGGTGGATTGCATGGTCCCAAAATGTAGTGCACACTTTCCCTTGAGAATTTTTTTATGTTACAACAAAAATGTGTAAACGGTAGAGAAAGTAACTAAAAAAAAATCCTACTCTCAGTTGAGTACAGCAAAAAGAGGGAAGGAAAGGATTGTGACAAAGCTATCTACAGTTTAACAAAGCAAGAAGAGAGCAGTCTAGCTATGAAAATAAGTGCTGCCTACTTCCCCCCCCAAAAAAAAAAATAAATTATTCAGCCAAGAGTACGAGACGTCCAGATTTCAACGTCTACTTTCTGTGATTCACAGCACAGAAGCAAACCTCAGTCTTAATGGGTCCTCCATCGGCCTCCCAACCAGAGCAACAATGGCCATTCCTGGGCAGGAAAGGGCAGGAGGGAGTTCAAGAAAAGGAAAAAGCAGAGGTGAAAAGAGAGCAAGTCTTATTTTTTTTTTGCTGCTAGAGGTAGTGTTCCAGTGCAATAATGCGTTAATAACTTAGCATTTCTTAGAGATCCAAACTCAAATTTTCCACAGTCTAGGTAACTATGTGGTATAAAAGCTGTGGTTTATGTCCCCATGATTAGGATAAGAGAGCATGACAAAGCTCTGACTGTCATGCTCTGTGACATTTTCAACATCCAGGTGATCTCTGCAGCCTCCAAGCCACAAATCCTTCTGCATCTACTTTTCATCAGAGACCAATCCATATTTGAGGCAACCTTTGAGAAAATACCCAAGCTCTAATTGTAATATATTAAGAGGAATTTCTAAGCAAAACTTCATGCTCAGTATTAACTATGATGTTTTTAAGAAAAAAAAAAAAAAAAGCTTTCAATCCAAATTATCCGAATAGCAACTTCTTTTTTTTTGACAGTAATGGTACTAAAGAGAAAAGAGAGGAAAGACTCAAACATATAAATCCTTCTCCAACTGGAAAGATACCCTAAATTCAAGTATAAGTCTAGTATTAGCAGACTTACAATAAAACTATCTCTTTAGCATATTTAGTCTCTGGACTGCAGGATTAACATGGAAGTTTTTACTTTACATTGCTATCTCATTAGAGATAAATCTGAGCCATGTACCACCCCCCAACTAGAAAAAGCTTTTTCCAGTGTACAGAGAGAATACTGCACTAAATTCTGACCAGATCATTACTGTGAAAATATGGATAAACTGCAGAATAGCTACAGAGAAAAATGGAAAGAAAGGAGATAGCCACATAGGTCCTTAAACATTAAGCTATCTGATTGAGGGTGGTGAGGCCCTTGCCCAGGCTGCCCAGAGGAGCTGTGGCTGCCCCATCCCTGGCAGTGCCCAAGGCCAGGCTGGATGGGGCTGGGGGCAGCCTGGGCTGCTGGGAGGGGTCCCTGCCCACGGCAGGGGGTTGGAACTGGATCGGCTTTAAGGTCCCTTCCAACCCAAACCGTTCTCTGATTCTGTGGTTCTTTATGGGAAAAAGACTAGCAGTCTATGCAACCTGGTTGATTAATTATTTATGACTTTCTTTGGAGAAATGGAGTGAAAAGACAAAACTGAATCAGAACAAGTTTCAAGCAGGGAGAAAGTATTTTGAAGCTGTTCAACAGCTTCCTGGAAGAGCAATGTGGCTCCCTTTGCTTGGACTGTTTACTATTGAGCCAGCGCAGTGGGGAACGATGAAACAGGAACAATTCTTTTTATTACTGAATATGCAATTAGGAACAAAGGTTACTGCAGGGACTAAGGATTTATTTATGGAAGCAATGACATGCAAATATACTAATGCTTATTTATGCGCACTAATTTTCCAAGTATCACTGAGATGTACTTCAGTCACTTCAAGGATCCCCATTACATTTTCGGTTGGTGCCAAGAACCACTTTGGTGCTGGCAATGTCTTCAATGTGTGATCAGACTAGAGCTGCTCTTGCATCTGTATTCCCAAGGCAAAAATAACTCTGCAAGAAAACATGTTCAGCAGAATGGATTTCTGCATTAATTTTCATTTGGTATTAAAAACAAAGTAGTGGAAGTTTTAACTGGAGTCCAAGAGCTAAGTGCCAAGAGCTCGTATTTGAAGAATTAGTTATTATGGGGTTGCAGGAGACAGTATTCTCATGAAAACATGACTACTGACCATTCCATTCATATTCATTACCGACAACATCTACTAGTTAGGTGAAACTTCCTTTCTGACCTTTACCAAACTTGAAGCTTCCTAGATCTTTGCAGAACAATATTTATTGAGACAGCAGATGACTTTTGTAATCTGAGCTACTGAATTTGTTCCTAAATGTAATTGACTTCAGACATGCATGAAATTATAGTAATAAAGATCTCCATCTTGTTCCCTAGCTGCAAAGTATTACAAAAATTATGGAAAATTATGTTATGCCCACCTAAACACATCAGCAGAAATTCTAAACGCATTCCTTTACAAAGGGGAGGGGAAACTCTTCAAAAGTAGGGTAACTGCACAGAATGCACCCAGTGGACTGATTAAAACTGTTTGGAGCTACCTCAGAAATCTCCACACCTTGCTTTAGTTTGAAATATCAGCATGCCTATAGAAGCCACAGCACCAAGCAAGCCTACAAACAAGTACTGGGACAGCCAGGAACCTCACCTCAAGCTTGGACAGAGAAATGCTAACTGCTTCTGCTGAACTGACTGGACAGAATGAATAATCTGACAGTCTTCAAACAAACTATGTTTAAAACAGCTAAATATATTACATACCTAGGACCACCTATCGGAAGCTGCATCCAGAAGCTATTTCAGAAGCAGCTTTGCTAATAGCAAGAGGTGACAGGAATGAGAAAATCACTGTCCTCCTTGCTTGGTTCAGACCTCAGAGTTCAGTCAGAGAGTTCCAGCACAAAAACATTCATAAGGTTTGTGGACAGATGAACATGACAGCAATAAGTTGGAATAAGGAGGTGATGTCATTCACTATGCAGCATTGATGAGGTCAGTATGGGAATACAGAGTTCTGGTCTCCAAGTTTTAAAATGAGTGATAAATTTTGGAAAGGACATTGAGAGAAGCAAAAGAGATTATCTATGCGATGGAAGAAGCCCTACAGTGAAAAGCCTTTGCCAGTGCAAAAGTCTGCCTTCAGCACAGAGGATGATCTTTTGTATCTCTAAGTAAGCCACAGACAGATGAAATGATATGGGAATGGAGATGTGCAGTAGGACTGGGAAGTATTTTATTCTCCTCAGCTTTATTGCTGCTCATAACTTCTTCTAAGATTTGCAATGTCTCGGATTATGGTAAGAACACATCTGAAAAAACACATTTTTCTGCTTTTGCAGCGCATGCAAAGACCCCAAATTGCTTCCTATTTTATTCACAGAATACATACAACTCACAAGAAATTGCTAACTTTTGAGGATACTTATAAATAGTAATGTGCTTTTTAAAAATAGTGTTTAAAACTAAAATCCATTATTAAAATGGAATTTAGGGGGAGAATTTAAGCTTCAAGTTAAACTTTAGATTTTCCTGGAATTTCAGTGGTTAAATGCAGGAATTGTATATTCAGTATAAAGACTTCTTAAAAGAAGACAGAATATACAAGAGTAGTTTTGTACAAAGCATTTATGCTACAGAAGGAGGAAGCAGCAGTTCATCAAAGATGCAAAACAAAAAAATTGGAAGCCCAGACTACAGGATCAGCAAAAAAAAAAAAAAACACTGGAACTGTATATCACTAATGAGTGCCATACTGTATCTAAATTTCTCCCTCATAGTATATTGCTTATCAAGTAGCAGATTCTTGCTTGGGACAACAAAACTGCAGAGAATACTCTGCCTCTTGCCTCGTCTAAGACTTCACCTGCATGCTCTTCTAGGTAGAAACCATCACTTTTTTCAGCTTGTTTCAACAGAGCTCACAAAAAGGATTTTAATCGTAAATGAAGGAAGATGCCTCTGCCCAAAATATTGTATTCTGAAGTTTCTGCTGGACATAAGAAACTAGTCACACACATTTCAAGAATATTGCTGAACTTATGATGCATATTGACTATTCACCCAGGTCTCTGCACAAAGACTGCTTGGGAGTTCCACTCTTCTGCCCGTGTTTTTCCATCCTCCAGGTATTCAACCACAGCCAAGCCTACCTCCCATTCCGGCCAGAATAAGGTCAGCCAAGGGACCCACTAGAGGGTGATGATACAGGCCTCACTGGAGACCTCTCCAAGCGTCATGTAAACAGAACTGTACACTGACTAATGAAAGCAAAGGGATTAAATGACATTTTAAAAATATAGAGGAAAAATAAGATTCTTGAGAAGATAAAAAACCTACCAGCTTCTATTCCTCACCATATCCTAGCCTTGACTTTCCAGTTAACAAAATGCTGCACGAAAACCAGAAAGATGCCATGTATGAATATAAGCAATTTTCAACGTACCCAGACATCTTTGTTTAATCTACAACAGCATTTTCTCTCAAAAGCATCAACCAAAATCCTCTAATCCAACTTCTGCATATTCAGCACCTGCAGTAGTTTTATGGCATATTTCAGTTCTTTCTTTCATGTCACTGAGAACAGGAGCTGTGGAAGAGTGTTTAAAATATTTGTTCGTATTTTCGGTGTTTATGAATAGACAAGGTAGGAACAGAGCATCCCATTTCTGTCACATCTGGGGCATCACCCTTTCAAATAAAAATGCTCACCCCGAATCCAAGGAAGGGCAGCCCAGCAAACAACCCTCACATTTTAATAAATTCCAGATTTTAACGGCAGCACCCTAAGTCTTTTGTACAAACTTCATTTGCTGCAAAGTTCATATTCCGCCTCAGCCGCTGACTGCTGTCATATTCGGTGCAACTTGTTATGGGTGGAAAGATAAGCAGCAGGGCAGCAGAAAGAGGAGGTTTATCTCTGGCAGCTAATCTCCTCAATCAACAGCACTCAGCTCTGCTTAACAGCCGTTGCCAAGGAACGGGGAGCAGCTTTTCTTATCGGCTTCATAATGTTTCATTGACTATTCAGACTAGAATAGAAAGCTGTGACACTCAGGGTTATGAGCAGCACAAAATGAAAATGGCATATTATGTGGTAGGAAGAAGAGAAATCTTTTAGCCCTCACCTTATCTGGACAGTGACTGTTACTCCAAAAAATAAAAAAATAAAAAATAAAAAAAAATCATTTATCATTTTCTGCTCTGCTTATTTTAATATCACAAAACAAACAGAAAAATATACCTACATAAACAAGATTTTTTTTTTAATGGTGTTGGCAGGTCCTCAGCAATTCCCTGACATTACTGATACCTCTTACACAGAGAGACCAGGGTTGCACAGATCCCTATTACATTACCGCAAAGCAAGTCTTCGCTGCTTATTCTAAAGCTATTGCGAGCAGCTTCAATGTGTTGAGGGATGTCTTCTCACAGTAGGTGGGATCTTCCTCAAACCATGATAACCATGACCAGAATAAGACAATCTATGCAAAACGGACAATATCACATTTCTTTACCAGTGTTACTACTTCTCACTCCTGTCTTCATCCCTGCACACATTCTGATTTTCAGTTCAAATATTCATATTCTTCATGCACAGGAGTAGTAAAACCTTATTGCATCTCTTCTGATTCTGATTTTTAGTATAAACACCATACTGAATAGCTGCTTATGAAAACTTAAATCTGGGCCCATTTGGAATCATCATGAATTATAACTGTTGTTGTATTTGCATGATTTAAACAACACGTACAGGATATTATTATTACTCACCAAAGGCAGTGTTGTAAATAAGTAAGAGAATGTACCTAAATGCATTCACTGTATCACAAAGCAATGATATTATAAAATAAATTTGAAAATATATTTGTTTGCCATTGTATCATCCCAAAGTCACCATATGCAGAGAGCTCTGGCCCCTCCAAGTTTTGTCTTTCATATATTAACATAAGCCCAGAAAATGGGAGGAATATCCTGCGATGAATTTTACATTCATGGAATTCTCTGTCTTTCGTACAAAGTTGAGGTTTGGATTTCAGGCAAATATTTTTAAGTATGTGAATTTGCAACCCATTCTCCTTCCCACAAACTCCAATGCGTTCAGCTACTGTTAAGCACATGACTAAGTTTAAATTCATTGCAAATCTGAGATGTCACTGGGAACATTTTCATGGTCAAAGATAGCTATTCGCTTAAGCAATTGTCTCTAATGCAGCCTCAGTGATCTATGGCTGTAGTGCATTTCTAAAATTTTAGAAAAGCAGAAAAAAGTAGTTGCAAAATGCTGAACATATCATATAATACTGTTTGGGACAAGGTTTTGGTAGCAGGGGGCTGCAGGGGTGCCTCATGTCAGATCAGAGCCAGTTCCAGCAAGCTCCAAAAGGGACCTGCCACTGGCTACAGCTGAGCCAATGAGCATAAGGTATTTGGGAAATTTTAAAACTTTGCTCTAATATGTAGCCCATAGGATGAATATGATCTACAGAAACATAAATACACCTTTCTTTGATGCTGAACTTTATGACAAAGATATGACCTGCAAGTACTGATCGAGCTTTCATTGGAATGTTCTACATGATCACGATACAGTGTGATATGGCTACTGGCTTTCTCTAGATTTAGAATAGGATTGATGAAGTAATTTCACAAGGACTTCACACATTGAATTCACGCATTGGACTTCTAAGATATAATACAAGAATCACCACACTCTCACTAGTAAAGCTGCAGTTTTATCTAGACAATGTGTTTAGACAACTGGGGGCAATGTTACCAACTTCACCTACTCCTATTCTTCCATTTTTCATGATTAATGAGAATAGGGAAATTTTAAATAAGAGAAAGTACTATTTCTAACAACAAATAAATAAAGGCAATGTTTCTTTTCATACTTAATGACCAGAGCTTTAGGGAAAAATGTTCTTAAATTTGATTCAGCCCACCAAACCCTACATATGAGACTGGACAGGTAAATTAGGAGTTGCTACAAGTTTCCTCCAGAACCAACGGAGAGCACATGCTGAAGGTGATTCAGCTAAACTAAAATGTAATCATGAAATTGAACAGATACATGTCTTGGTATGAATAAAGTCACGAGGCTTTGATGAACGAAATAGCCATAATGAAAGAACAAACTATAAAAAATCTGTGAATTCAACCTTAGCTGAAGGTGCTACTATCAGTTTTCAGTCAACTTCATTTTTTGGCTAATAAACACTAGGAGGTCTTATATGTATTTCAGACTGCTTGAGTAAAATAATAAGCTAATTAAGAGATGGTTCAAAAGAGCAGTGTTGAGTTTTCTTCTATTGCTCAATTAAGTAAATTTATAAACTTACTACTAATTTGAATCTCCCAACACAATCCAAAAGAAAACAAAAACAGGACCAAGGGTCAAGCTTCTAAAGACCTGACATGTCCATTTTAAGTACTCATATCCATGTATCAATTTTGGAATAAAAATTACAATAAATAACTACAAATAATTTATCATTATAAATAAAAAATATGGAATTATTTTAACTTGAATATGACACCAAAAAATATATATTTCCAAACATATTCCCTTCACTACACTTCTATGAAGTAGAAATTGTAGAAAAGAAATTTTGAAAATAAAATAAATAATTAAATAAATTAAACGATTTTGTAGGAAAAATAAAAATATGAACATCAGTAATTTGGGTTCTTAAGACTTTTGCTTTTTGCTCTGTGCCAGGGACAGGATGGTAAGATCTTAGTCATGGAGAGGTAACAAGGTCCACTAAAAGGAAATGATAGCATAGACTGAAAGAGGCAGAATGTATTTCATCTTTTCATCTCAGAAGCAAATACAGCCTGATATAAGTGAGAGGCCTGTTCAGCCATGACCACCTTCTGTGATGCACAAGCACTGCAGGTGACCATAGGACTAAAGTTTCCAGTCCCATCAATAAGACTGCACCACATCTTGGGGCCAAGCCCTGTTACATTAGGTTGTGTTCATCACTGAAGGCACTTCTTAAAATATTAGTTCAAGAAAACAACTAATTCTTTTGCCATTCATAAAGGATATCATATTTCAAAAATTCTAACAACTAATTCTTTTGCCATTCATAAAGGATATCATATTTCAAAAATTCTATTTCAATTTCTCTCTTGGTAAAGTGCAACTTTCCTTTACTCCCGTGCCATAGCAGTAGTGACATTACTTTCGAACATTCACATCAGGATTCCTAAGGGCCAGATTTTCAAAGCTGAGCACGTACACGTAAGAAACAAAGGAATAAAAATACCAGATAGGCACGAGTATGGAGATACATATTTTGTATCAGTCATACAGACTGTGTCATAAAGAAGCAAATACTAACTGCAAGTACCGAGATGGGAAGCATTTCCGTCCTATGATGTACAATCTGGGGAACATGAATAGGCCAAAATGAGAGCAAAGTCTTCTGTTACTGTATTGACTTCTGTTCCATGGGGATACTGTTCGAAAACTGTAATTTTAAAATCCCTGTCATGTTGTTTCTGTCCTTTCATGTTTCTAGTGTCTGGAGTGGAAGAAAGGGGAAAGAAAGTGGCTTAATTAAATCCACAGTTCGGCCAACAATACTGAACAGATGTTGGAAGAAAAGTTTTGTGAAGAAATATGAACAAATATTACTTTACTTACTTTACCTTTATATACAAAACAAGACTTTACGCTCAAAAACAAGTGGCTTGTCAATAATTACAGGAATATATTTCCCATACAGATCCATCATTAGGCTTAGGTATTCTAGTAGAACAATTAGAAGTGCCCTGCTTTTACCTACAGTCAAAGCACTTTTGCTAAGCTGCTCCCATACATTTGAGGAATTGCTTTCAACAACATTCTGAGTTTGGGTTTCCTTTTTTTTGTGTGTGTGTAAGAAGGCTTCAGAATAATTTCTACAAAACCAACATGGATCATCTTTAATTACTGCATTGCAACCATGGCTATTTAAAAATCCAGCCTCAGCAAAGTGGATGACAAACATTAATGAGCAGTAATGCACACATGGTATTGTAAATGAAAGGATAATGAAAGCAATTTATTTGAAAATTAAAATATGATTAAGAATGGCAGTCTGTACTAAGACCCAGATGCCAATAGAAAGCAACCAATGTGCAAGCAGACTGTCATTAATTTGGGAACCGTATGAAATTGCTTTCCTTTCTTTGACAGTTTTTAATATAAAGTAACTTAACTAATGGACAGCATGTATACACCGGAAGTCACAAGACCTATGGAGATTTTTAGAAGTAATGAAGAACACTACAAAGTCTACAAGAAGAGACTCTCCAAGAGGAAAGGGAGAACATTTAGAAGATACTTCTAATTTTAGGTAGGATGAATTACACTCTCCAGAAGTGCCTCTCTACATTGACTCTGGATAGACTCTGTTCTAAACATATTTGGCAGAGTGCCTACACTGAGGTCAGGTGAACCGAAAACATATCTCCAACCGCAGTTGCTCATGCCAGCACCGTCATTGGGAACAAGACTCTCTTGAGAAAGCCCAGAAAGCAGGTGCACTGGAGTTACCTAAACACAGGCAGAGGACATCTAGAAACTGTTAAATGGGAAAAAAAAAAAAAAAAAAGAAAAAAGAAAAAAAAAAGTAGCTCTCCTTTCTCCTTCACATGTATTAATAAGCATGTTTTAATGAGACCATGCAAATATGTTTAGGATCTAGACTGGTTCCATCGATACAGTGCAGGCCACTAGTTCAAGTGTCCATCACTTCAAGGACCTCTGCACCCTTCTCCAAATAAAAATGTCCCTTCCTCCCCCATATACCTGTTTTAAAGAGTGACTGCTTACTCCAAGTTTCTGTTGATGCAAGAGCTAACCGTACTCAGCAGATTGCTATTAAGTTGTCAGATCTACTCATATTTAAACATTCATGTTTGAAAATTTCAACCTAAGTATATTCATCAAAGAAAGTATGTCAGAGATACCTGAGCTCCATGACAAATTGCTAAACCATACAGCTCCAGACCTACATATATGTCAGGATGTACCAAAAAAAAAAAAAAGATCACTGAAAATGGTTTCTCTGTTTTAAAAAACCATTCCTTGACAGACCTGATTAAATGGAAGCAAGAGAGAACTACGGTGAACAAAAGCAAAGGCCCACTCTGTCCTAATGGTGCTAAACCCACTTGTTTTGCTCCAGCTGCAAGCAGGTCAGGAGCAGGTACCAATCATTTATCAGTCTAATTTCAGAAATTAAACATAGCCATTTGGATAGCTCCTCCAAACTTGGCATAATAGTGCCATCACTAAAGAAGTGATTCTTTTAACTAGCAAGGATATACGCTACTGAACACTGCAGACATCTTCCATCCATTTTTGTCTTAGATAATTATCTACTGTACCTATGCATTACAACTGCAGAAGTAAATATCTAATTATCTAGGGCACTACTGCAAGAATTTAGAGGTAATAACTGTACCTCAGTTGAGCCTAACTTCTTACCATTAACAGCATAGTAAAGACAAAGAAAACAGTTTTGCCTACCTTAACAAAAGACTACTCCCAGGCCAGAATATCCTGCCTTTTTTTTTTTTTTCCTACTGTTGCACAGCTTTGGCTCTTACTAAATTTTACAAAGATTCTTAAAATTTTCAGCTTCTAATTATTTTTTTTTCCTCAGTCAATACAATCACTCAACAGATCTTCTAAAAAACTGTTTCAATCTCTGTCTGAACAATGCCACTTTTGGGTAGGTGACAAGGGCTAATCATCAATGAAAAAATATAAATAGAACCAATGACTGCTTAAAAATATATTTTAATCCTTAAGAAATCCACTGGGATATTAACAAAAGGTGGTTTTGTCTGCAAAAAGGCATTAACATAGCCATTTATAAAACTAATAGGAAAGCGAGCACTGCTCCAGTAATAATGAAAGTACACTGCAGAATAACATTATGGAAATAGGATACCAAATTGAAGAATTGACCTTGGGGCCCTGGCTTATCCTGGATGAAGATGACTTGTGAAATGAAAATTTGGCTGTAATTTGTTCTTGCTTTCCCTAAAAGGTTGAAGGCATTTCTACTCCAAATGAATAAAATGACTGTTAATTTCCTAGCATTAAGCTGGATGTTCTTAAATATAGTTATTTAAGTGTATTCAAATACATTTTCAAGTCTTATTTTTATTCTTAGAAAAAGAGAACTGGTTTTCTGTGATTTCTATCACAGTCAATTTCTGAGAGTTAATTTTTAAATCACTTCAGATTGAAGTACCTGCTACAGCTGAATCAGTTGGATGCACTATACTTACGTATCAAGTGTTTATTCTTGATTTAATAGGATGCAATGGTCTGAGCATTCAATACTAACATTGAATGTGAAATACAGAACATAAGGACATTCCTTCAAATAATCAGATCACCTTCAAATAATGGAAAAAAAATATATATAATCTCTTTTAGAAAAAAAATAAATAAGAGCTAAAAATATGAGCTTCATGAAACTCTTAATAATGGCCATCAGTGCATCCATTTCAGGGAAGAGGCAAATGTCATAACATGGCACAAAGTCAGAATTGAAATAAATCAAAACAAAGCAGAAGGCACAGATAGATCATACTATATGGAAAGTCAAACATTTGCATGCAGTACTGTCCTCGTAGGTAGCTGGCATATATTAAATAGCACCAAGAACCAAAGGAAAGGAACACAGGCTATAAGTTCCACAAGTTTTCCAACATGTCTTTTACAGCAGGAGTTATTATTGATACCATAGTAGTACCTAGCATCTTCAGCGATGGTTCAGGAAACATTTGAAATGAAAGCATACAACTAGAGAGCCATATATGTATATATTTATTTATATTATATATATATATTATTGCATGTATACCTATTAAAATAAAATAAAATAAAATAAAATAAAATAAAATAAAATAAAATAAAATAAAATAAAAAATAAAGCAACTCTCCCTCAAAGAGATTGAGAGATGAGTATTTGTGTCATTCAGATTTGGGTACACAAGTAAGAGGTTGTCAATATCAGGCAGAATAACAACCAATACTAAAACCAGTCCAGCTCCCTGAACATACTTTGTATGCTTGACAGAGGAGAATTTCAAGAAGGGATCTGAAGGACAGCTTTAAGTTGGTTTATGAATGGTTACAAACAGCTTCTGTCAAACATAGGGGTTATAAGGAAGAAGGGCAAAGGTGCTTATTTAAAAATGAATACACAGAAGATAAATCCTGATGTAACTGGTAAAAAGAAAAAAAGAATTCAAAACTGTATTATTTATAAGAAATAAGCCTAATACATTCTGAGCCTGTATTCAGGATGAGAAAAATTCTCAGATATCTACACACACAGATTCTAAATTTCCTATGTATTTTACCAAATATAAATTAAAAAAAAAGAAATCAAATTAGCAACCTGTTACAAAATCTTACTGTTCAGTATATTTATTATTCTTAGTAAAGTGGAATAAAGCACATGCAAGGAAAATTTTTCAGAAATCCATGGTTTCTAAGAAAACATTAATCAGCAGAAGCTTAACAAACTTTAAAATACATATTTTTTTCATCTCATTCTACAGTATATCAATATTTGATCTATTGTTTTAGAGTAGAAATAACAAAATGTTATAAAAATTATATTTCATATGCACATCAAGCCAAATTACAAGGGAGAGCACAAGGCCTACGTATGCACAGGTAAATGAAATCATGCTACAGTATGCCCCTGGGCACTAGAAACTGTATTGTTAAACACTGTATTGTTAAAAGTCAGAATGGCCTTTGGCATGGTTTTGTCCCAGCTGAAACTCTTCCCAATAACCACACACATAGCTCATGAGCTATAACGTTTCATAGGGCACTTGAATACAATGCGTATTTTGCTGGCTGCTGACCAGAGATGGACCATCCCATATCATTCCGATGCAGGGACAAACAATGGGCCTTGGTCCTGTTTGTAGCTCATATATCCACGTATTTTTAAGCAGGCAGCATAAACAGCAGTGGATATTGATTCTTTTAAGATTTTTTTTTTCTTGTGAAACACCTATGCATCTCACGAGCATCTGAGACCATTAACAGAAGTGCAATTTTGTGTAATGGACAGAAGAGCAACTGAGTTTAAAGCCAAGGATAGGATGAGAAGAATGAAAGGAACTTCCGCTAATGTGTGTTGCACATCACAATACCTCTGATAAAAATATATCAAACTTCATCTTCAAGACATTTCTCATTTTTTCCTTCTAAGTTCCTATTTGAAAGGCTGCTCCAGAGACTAAAGGCTTGGAAAGATCCTCTGCATCTGAATTTACCCACGAATCATTAGTACCTATCCGTTCTCATGTTAATTCTGGCCTTTAACTTACATAGCCAATTTCTCTCCCTGGTATTTATCGATAACAGAGAGATCAGCTGTATCATCAGGTATCATCTGTACATCAGGTTTAATCTGGCTTAATCTGCAAGGCTAAATAAAATGCGCTCCTCTAGCATCCTCACTGAGAAGAGGATTCATAGAGACTTCATTCTCTAATCTTATTACCAGCCTTCCTTCTGTGTGCACTTCCAGTTTCAACTAAGCCTTCCTCAACCCAGCTGAAAGGAAATGTCCATATGAGTATTGCAGGCGGTGGCTTTTTGAGGCTTTCCCTTGCTACTTGTGTCTCTCTGCCTCCATGCTATAGATAGATGCGTACTAAAATTGTCTGTGGTTCTTCAGAATAGCATCAAGGCAACTGCATCCTGCAGTTTACAAATACATTCAAGGCCCTTCTCTTCTGCTATTTCCAACTGAAAATTTTCCAACAGTTGAGCTTTTAGTTCTCGACTGTATGGCCTTTCACTTCGTACTATTCACATGACCCTGTAACTCTACTTCTCACAGCTACACGCTCTTTGCAGTGTAATATTCCTCACCTCTTTTTAACAAAAAAGTATCCCAGCTTCCATTAGTACTATCTTAGTATTTTTTTCTAAAGTAACTACTAAAAATATAAAGCGAGATCTTTTCCAAAATCAGTTCTTCAGAAATTCTTTTAACAAGCTCCGACCAAGTACTTCTCTCACCAATACTACCCATTTTCATGTTCTATCCTAACAATTTTTTGCACTTTCCAATGCCTTTCTTAGTCTGCACACTCTGAAATTTAAGTAAAAGTTTCTTATTTGGAACAATCTTAAGAGCTTTACTGAAGTCCATTTGATGCCATTGCTTTCATTTCCTTCATGTAGAAAGTTAGTTCACCTTCAAAAATGAAACAGAACAAAACAAAGCAAACCTTTTCAGGTCAGTCTGGTATGATGTATCTTGGCCAGATTTATACTGTCATCTTCCCATTCAACACAGAGCAGATTTACAGGCTTTCATTTCCCTGCCTCACACTCCTTGCCTTCTTAACCATAAGCAAAATGATCTTTTCTCCACTCTCCCTTGCTGCATTTACAATATTTGCCGTCAGACCTACTGCTTTGTGTGCCCCAGAAAACTGGGATGGAGGTTATTCTGTTCACCACAGGCTCCAGCATCAAGTTCCTTAAATGGGTTTTACTTTAGTTACAGTAATTTCCATTTCTGCTAATGATTAGTCATCTTGGTTAACATCAATCTTACAAAAATTGAGGCCAAGTGTTAACAGAGACACAGGATTGTCTCCTTTGAAAACCTTCATTGGCATGAAAGTAGTTCAGCTGTCAAATCTGTTGCTACGTTATTACCTTAAATATTAACTGGTAAGGGATAATTTTATGAACTGTAGGTTTGTTGGTGTTTCCACTGTCCATTTACAAGGCCACATTTAGAATAACCACTTCCAGACATACATTAGGTAATAAGTGGTCCAAGCAGCCAAAGACATTAACTAGACAAAAAAAAAAAAAGTTATATATATATCTATTCTGATAATTAGATTAAGTTTCTTGGCTCTTATTTAGAAGATTAATCAGGAAAGCATTAAGGGAGAAGTATCAGAAGAGGCCTGAGGCAATAACAATGGTGTCTCTCGACAGATTTCACGTTAAACAAAAAGTCTAATAAGTAGATGCCCCCAAAAGTACTCAGTGCCTCTGACACAGGCACTCTTTTGTATTCATTCAGCAAGCACCTCTCAGTCTTTTCCAAAACACAGCACCTGAGGTGATGGCAAGACACACAGGAGCCTGCAGTTCTGCACACTCATAAGTAGGCATCTCCTTTCCAGTAGCTTCACACCTACTAGTTTTGCTGGAAACCACAGTAGCAAATGTTATTACAGTAGTTAGCATGACTTTCCTAAATGCTTGTACTTGGCAATATTTTAATATTTCCTTTAGAAAACAAATGTAGCTATTGCAAAATCAGAGAACACTTGTAAAGAAATATTAATACAGGTGTTTCTCATATCAGTTTATATAATTCACCAGCAAATAATGGTATTATGTCAAAGAGATTTTAAAGAAATGTTTCAGATTTGATTCATGCAACACAACATGCAAATTCCTAAATAGGATTAAAATATATGAAGTCTATCTATCATGTTTCATGGCAAAGACTAGCAATACAGTCATGGAGACGTTCCTGCTCTGAAATTTGCATGGGGGTTGAAAACTGTATTCTTTTATTGAACCTAAAATTGTTCCTTTTCTGTTCTTGCATCAAGAGAATTTTTAATGATAAAAGCATATGTTCATTCTTTGCTGGTTTATTATTTCAGAAATAACAAAGTAAAATACAGAAAAAATGCCATAGTTTGTTAAAAATCTGAGATATAGAATATTTCCTCTCTATTTCAATCTAATAGCATTTTTATTACTAGACTTAAGCTGGAAGTCTAACTAAAACAAAAAATAATACCATGAAAACCAGGACTGACAAAAATAAATGACACAAAAAGCTCTCAACTCTCTTCAGTGCTCAGAACAGTGAATTAACATATTTATTGAATTACATTGGCAATGAAGACAGCCATATATTGAAATTCATTGATTTTTTTTCTTGACTTAAAAGCAACACAGATGCTTATTACAAAACAGCGGTTCCTCTTCTCATTTTTATCAACCCTTTTTTAACAGCCACTGACAGTGACAGTTTCAAGCTTAATTGTACATTCAGCCTGTACTGTTAATGACATTAGATAAATGGATCACATCAGAATGCAGTAGCGTCAAAAGGGACCACGTGCCAATCTTACAAATTTAAAATCAAACAAGCAACTCTGTAGACCCTGACTCTTCAAGTTGTTTATCAGCTGAGTACTAGAGAATATTTTGAATGTCATTATACATCAAAAGATGAAAGATGTGCCTACTACAGCCCATGTTCCATTTATACAATGAAATTTAATTACATGTTATAACTATGCTGTCTTAGAACTATGGTAATTAAAGGGGTACTGTACATTGCTGTTTTATTCATTGTAAATCCTTATTTTCAGAGGGCTTAACTCAGCCATGCAAATTTACTCCCTTGTCAAAGGGAGGAGTCTGTCATGAACACAGCAATGCTTGCTGCAACCGTGCTAAAAAATAGTTGGAATCTCTTTGCAGCATCATTGAAGATGTTAGAATAAGCCTAAAAACACTTCTTCATTGCAATATGGCCTCAGAACAGCTGTTTAAAATATCAGTTTATATTTATGGGCATGTTTTGTTTGTATACATCTCTTATGAGATCCCTGAACAAAATACTCAACCTCACACAAAACGTCTTTCAGCAAGCCCATTATTAGCAGAAGTGGTAAGCCTCCCAAATAATTAAGAACCTTTTCGGAAGCACAAAATCAAGGTCCTTAAGCAGCAGGGTGTTTGGATAAAATTTTCACCTGTATAGGCAGCTGCAAATTGCAATCCTCTGCATCTGCACGGGCGTCCGAGCAGGAGCCAGTGGCTGAGCGGGGCAGGGTAATTGCCTGGCTGCACCCCAGGGGAGCAGAGAAGACCGGCTCGGAGAGGTGCTGAATTAACACATCTCACAGGTTCCCAGCCCTCACTCATTCCCTGCTTTATGAAACCAGCCCTGCCCCGACATCTTCCAGATACCCGAGGTTATGCTGGCCGGCTTCATATATGTGCGGTGGCATCGAACATACAGATTTGTCTGCCAAGACGCACACAGACACTCAGGGAAAGCAGCACTGTGTCTTCTTTCCAGACAAACTCTCTGTCCACAGGCTCATGTATTCTTGGATTTACAAAGAAAATGGAAACAAATCCATAATATCAATTCTCCATAAACTAGTCAAGACTCATCCCACTTTCCTCAGCCAAATCTGGTATTCTTCCTGTTCTTAATCCAAGGCAATTTAAAACCCGTGCTCATGACCAGCTTTTAGGAAGTATAATCTCACTAGATTTCTTGCTTCCACCCAAATTACACAGTGTAAAATGCACAGTATTTCTTGGGGTAGGATGTTGGGCAAATATATCTTTCTACAAAAACATACAAAAAAGGTACTTGCATAAAAAAGCAATAAAAATAACTTTATTCTCAATCCATTGAAATAGGCATATGATTTCTAATAGGCAGTCATCCAGTGTAGCAAAATCCTGTGATAACCAACAAAAGGGGCAATTTAAGGACAGAGCATTGCCTTGCTTCTGCAGATCTAAGACTTATTTTAAGCTTTTTTTTTTCTTTTTCTTTTTTTTTTTTTTGTGTGTGTACACGATCAAATCAGCATCAACCCAATTATGCCTAAGGTCTATCTTCTTGTTAGATGGCAGGGTCAGTCACAAATGAGCAGCCTCTTGCAATTTGCCATCGAATCAGCTCTGTAATTTCAGAGCTAATGCAGACATCTCATGAAAACAAATCATCAGACAGTGTCGGTTCTCCCCCTCCTTCCCAAAACCAAGCATTCGAAGAGATTTGGGTTTCTCTTTTAAAAGCCAATTCTCCTCTACATGAAAGCCAAAACAATCTATAGTAAACAAAAGTCAGTAGTCACTTTTAAACCTTCATGAATATTTCAAGCCTCTGTGCACCTTTTTTTCCAAAAGCATTCTCACTTTGTATAGGTAAAGGACAGATTACTAATTTTAAGTAAAGGTATTTTTGCAAGAAATAAGACATTTGAATGAGATTGCAAAATGCAAATCTATAGGCATAAACTTGCTGGGAGCTCAACACCACTATAATAAACATGTTCATGGGGAAAATAAATAAATAAATAAAAATTAAAACTTTCCGTTAGATGTTCTTTATAATTGTAATAAATAAATAAATGAAATTTTCAGAAAAAGCTGGTTATTTCCAACACGGGAAGAAAGAGGCTAACAGGGGGGGAGAAGAAGGCTGTGCACAGTGAAGTTCAGACAAAACCCAATGTGAGATGTTTCACTCCCCCAACCTCTGCCTTTCTTCTGACAAACTAAGCCACTGAATCCGTACATCTAAACTGCCAGCAAAACCAGTAAGATGATAAGGAAGATCCCTAAATTATTCAAAGTGGTTTCTGGGCTTCAAAAGACTCCTTCACTTTGTTCCTCTCTGTATCTACAGCTATTTAAGTTCGCCTCCAGCTCTGACACAGGCAGCATTGTGTCTGTGATGTTGAGGGAGAGGAGAGATTCTGCAAGTTTAGGCAGATGCTTCTCAGGCTGGAGCCCACGAAGACAGCCACTCTGGCAGGTCTTGGGATGCAAGGAGTCTAAGGGAGCCATCCCCTTCCCCCTTTCCCTTGCCTTTCCATTTCCAGTTTCTCCCACACTACAGCACTTCTGCGTACGCCAGATGGAACTTGTCAATCTCTCTGAGGATCAAAATGTAAGATGCTATTAACATATGCTTTTACTGCTTAATAGCATATAGACAGCACTCCTAAAGGGGGCCTGAGGCTTCTAAAGAAGAAAAAGAAAAAGAAACCGGAGTCAACATCCTGCCCTAATTCACAGGTCTACCGCTGGTAGAGCCCACAAGTGTTATGCTGCTTTTTTGTGTTTCTCTAATGCCAGCAGTCTCATTCTTAACAGCAGATAATAGGCTGACAGGAACACCGAGCTCAGGAAGGTGTAGAGATTTCTAGCGCCTTGCCTCTTGGATACAGATACCTTTTTACTCTCCTATCCACAGAAGGGACTGGAGGAGATACCCTTCTAAACCCTGCCAGCTGCTGGCAGCGGGCTGGTAAGCACCCAGCCTTTCATACAGCCTCCCACTGCAGTCAATAGGTTCGCTCACACGAATACAAAGTTGCTAAATCAGGCACTCGAGAGGAATTGAAAAGCCATCTGCTAATTAACTTAAAAATCTATTTTCATCGCATATGTGAATACACAGGATGTGCTGCTCCGCGTGCTCCTCAGATTTAGAGCCCAAAATGCTGAAAATGTCTGGGACTTGAAAACACAGGCACAGCCAGGGTGAGGACTGGGACCTCATACCAAGAGAGGAAAATATTAAAGCAAGAGCTCATAAAAACTTTTTTCCTCCAGCTAACTACTTACAGCAATGCAGCTGCTGTAGTCTAGTTTAATAAGGAGCTCCCGATGACCCTAAATCCGTTACGTGCACAGCATTGCTGAGCCAAAGCTGATCAGCAGAGCTGCAGAGACTTTGGACTTGGCTGTCCTTGGATAGGAAGGGTCTGGGAATGCGGCTGGAACTCAAGGACAGAGCACAGCCCAGCAAAGGACAGCACATAAACGCACTCTCACCTCAGCTACGACCTATTCCTGAATGACTTCCATACCTACAAAGGAAAGGGACAGCAGAAAAAGAAATAATAATAAAACAAAATCCATCACCCCCCCCGGAAGATAAGTGTTTTGTTTGCCTCCTGTTAGAGTCCTTTAAATCTGTTTTTCATCAGCGGTCCAGTTCTGTCTCTGCTTCTGCTCACACTAACATGGGTGAGCTAAGACTTATAAGAATTGAAGGTTGCTTTCTTGGATAAAAGAGATTTTCTAATGTCTGGCCTTCTGGGTGTTTCTTGTGTAGTTATTCTTGTGTAGTTCTGGCATTCAGAAATACTGGCTAGGTCGTTCACTTCCAGGAATCTCAAGAACTAATTTTGTACTTTACCAAGGACACTGCCTTGCTCCGTACACTCATTGCATCCTGGATCCCTGTATGCTCTTTTCTATAGTACTGTGATATATTCAAAATCAAAATATGTACATGTAAGTTTTATGAGGAGGCTTAACCTTCCCAATACACCTGCTGCAGCAAAGTTCACGTACAATATATTATGTATGTATTAACAAGATATGATACTGTCTATACAAACATATATTATGTATTGCATATAATAGCTACAAATACTGTGTACATTTATCATAATGCAAACCTAACATTCAGAAGACTGCAGTTTTGGAAATATCAGTCCAGCATCAGCAACTGTAGTCTACATGCAAAAATAAAAAGCTTTTAAATCAGCTTCTTGGTGGACCTGCTAAGCTGGATGCTGGAGATAGCCACCACCCAAAAGAAGAGATGCTGACCTATACAGAAGATAGACACCAGATCTTCAAGTTGCAATATTTTTAAACACAGATTTGAGGCACTTTTGAAGATTTTAATGATTCTGAGCCTTTGAGTGTAGAATATAGTCCCTAAAGACTATTAGACTTCCAATAATAGGCCTACAAAAATTCTCTAATCATATTTTGCAACACATTTTCTGAGCACATGGCATAACATGTAACTTCAGCAACAGCCATTTGAGATGAGCTTTCTGCTTGCACCCCGGAATTACTCAGTAGCAGCCAGAAGAGGACAAATCACCAAGGTGCAGATGTAGCTGTGGCACAATTTCCATCATGACTCTATTCATGGGAAATAAGGGAGGAGGAAAAAAGAAGCAGCGGGAGTTGATACAGGCTTTATGGCCAGGGGCTGTGCCTGCCCCTGCATTAAAAGTCATGTCTCTATTTCTACTGCCCTGGATTAAACCAGATATCATCTGACTTGCCATTTATTTGTTCACACTAGGTTTCAGTGTACAGGGTGCAATGGGAAGAGAGCACTGGAGGGTTACTTAGCATGGAAGTTGACAAGGCTGCCAGCAAACAGTTTTCTTTTCTGTAACTAATAAGAAATGTGCTTAAAATTACCCCAATCACAGTTTCTTTTCTTGGGTATTTCCTTTCTACATCAGACATTTGACCTTTATTTCTGATGTCCTGAATCTCCTAACCAGTTTGTCCTGATAAACTTGTGAATCTGTGCAAAGGTCCTTTAAAGCCAAGCGCCACACAGATTCACGCTGGTGATTGCTGAATCAAGGCTTCGATGAGGCTGACTAATTTCAAACTAGCAAGAAGCAAACTATGACTGACAATAAGAAATATTGCTCTGTGCAACAAGAAATGCCAAGGTCCTGCCACAAAATCCATTTACTATACATCTCCTTTGGCAACACTCCTGCTCAGGGAAATACACAGGTTGACCACGTACTAATATTGCAAAGCACCAAGTAACTATGATCAAAACAATCTGTGGATCTGATAACACAAACATTCAAGTTCTCAATACACAAAGATTCAGAATGGGAACTAATCTCTACTGACCAAATGACATAAGTGCAGGACTGAGACCTTTTGATATAATGTTTGAACTGGGGAGAATTATTCTCATGAAAATTGGAAGTTCTCGTCCAATTTGATATGTTGTAAATGATTCTTCCCTTGCATGGTCTTCATCTATCTTCTAGGGACATAGTGAGAATGAATCTCTAAATATTAGAAATATTCATATATGGGATCTAGAATCTGCTCAGGCTACAGGCTGAGGAAATTCAAAATAACAGCAATTACATGCGATATAAAAATAGATGTCTAGTTGCTCTGACAGTATCTTACAGAAAATTTACAAACATATGCAATTTATAGCCTGTAACAACAACTGGAAGAAAAATAACATTAATCTAGGGGGAAAAAAACAACCCTGCCATTGTCAGAGCCAGGATAAAACTGTAATTCCAGCAGGTTATGATGAAGATATAATATAAAGCAAAGCGCTAATATTATTTGCTTTTTTTTTTTTCAGATCCTTTTTTTCTTCTCAGTGGCTTCTGCCACTACGGTTGCAATATCAGTTATTTTCCAATCTTTTGCAAATGGAAAAGGGGGAAGGGGAAATAAAACATCTCTTATTTGCTCATGTTCGGATTTTCAATATTTTTTCCCTTGATAGCTTCTCCTTTGAGCAGTAGCAGTGTCAATTCCCCAAGGGCAGAACTCAGGTCTCAGAAATATGTACACAGCATACAAATCTTCCATAGTGCTCTTTCTAATAGTTGGTTAAACTCTGAGAAATGTTACCTATTGAAATACATATATGCATTTCATAAGCCCAAAACCAGGTACTGATGCCATCCATAGCGAGCCACAAGAACCACTTATTAGCTTTATAGAAAGAGCCCACAGTTTATACAGACAGCTGAGTTTTAATAGATCATGCCAAGATGAATACCACACCTATCGATGCACAGTTCTCTATACATTCCCCAGAAACCATCTTCCACGTCTGCATGGCAGGATGCACAAGCTGCAGCTCTGTTAAGTGCTTCAGAAATTACTGGACAGATCTGGCTACAAACTTCCAGTTTTCTACGCAGCCAAAGAAACTCCTCTTTGTACATCTATCCAGCCAGCTGGCCTCAAGCCTGAATTTATTCCTGGTGTCACAGAAGGGCAGTTCTGCTTCCATTACCTGTGAAGCTCTGGATCTTTCTGCCAATTAGTGTAAAAGGTTGTGCTGGATTTGTGATGTGGGATGTAAGAATGCAGCGGTCACCACTGTGGTTGCTAAACACCCGATAATGGAAAGCACCTGTAAGTGCTCCTGATTACAGATTAATGTATAAGCAATAGCCTATTAATGGTCATAAAATTTAAAAAGGCAGACTTCCTTTTCTCAGTACAAGCCAACATCCAGAGCGATGCTGACTTTCTGGGCAGACTGTTATTAAATCAAGTCTGGAAGTTTGCAGTAGCAAAAACATTCTGCTGACAAAAATTTCAATTGCATGCATTGTTCTCAATTTTCAAAATAACCTGCCACTTCTTTTAAAAAAAAAAAAAAAAGATAGCTACCAGTGGCTAAGACGCAAATGTTAAGCAAAATGACAGCACCTGTATTGGTACAGTTCCAGCTTACCTCTAAATAATATTTTAGCTCTAAATGTTTTGCTCTGTAAAACTGTGTCAACAACCATTCCCATGACTGCATATATATATTTTGGTGGGGATATATTCTTCTAACAAGTATTGAAACCTGTTTCTCCTTCTAGACCTTGCCTCTAATTAATCCATTAGTTTAGGTGGAAGTCACAGCCTGCAGATGAGCAACACGAGCCTCTTATCAACTAAAAATTATGCTGGTATTTTTTTGTTAGAAATTTTACTTAAGGTTGAAACACTTCCTTGAAATTATTTAGTGGGCATAATTTATCGCTAGAAATGAATGTTAGAATTCCATATACTTCTCATCTTTTATAAGCTATTAGCCAGATACAGCAAAAGATGCATGTGTCAATGCCTCCTTAGCTCACCTGCAAAAACAGTCCTTATGAACTACACATCTCAAAGCATTTACTTCTCTTAGAGCAGAATTCATTTTCGAGACGCTCACTTAGAGCCAGAACTGACAAATTTAATGGAGCAGTTTTCCATGCAGTTCTGGGGTCTCTGAACTGGAGCCCCACTGGAGAAAGAGTTCATAGCACGAATGAAGAGTATCATAGCAGAAACACAAAACACAATGCCATTAACAGCAGTAAAAGTTCAAATCGGCCATTAATTCTCAACTTCCAGGCCCTGGCTATTTGAAAACAGCATATATGCTCAGAGAATAAATACATTTTGGATGCCTTCCTGGTTCTTTGGCCTTTATATATAACCTTGACTGATAACACACTTCTCATTTTTATTAACATATGATGCACAAACAGAGACAGACACAATGGGGGTGGAACACTCTAACTCATCTGTAAAAAAAAAAAAAAAGTAATGTCTATCACAAGGTACTAGAAATACCAATATATTTTTTTACCTTTTTTTTTTTTTTAATCAGCCATTTTCAGACAAAACATAGACAGTGATTGCCAGAGGATGGCTCAGGCTGAGATGTCACTGAAAGTGATTGTGCCTATGAACACAGGGCCATCTGAATGGCATGCTCCCAAGCTTTCCAATTCAAAGAGGCACTAGAAGTTTCAATGGAAATTTGGTGGAAGCACAAGTCAAAAAATGCTAAAATGCTACCAAAGATTATGCTTTTGATTAAAGATCAAAACTTCTAACTGGAATAAAAGATTAGAGTTATTTTATATTGGTTTTTATTAAAATAGCCACACTGAGGGAGCTCTCAGAGCCACATACCAAAACAACAGGATCTCCTAAGCTGCCATTCTAACAATACCCATGACATCAATTGAGGTGCTAAATAAAGTAGGCATGCACTATGTGTTTTCTGGAGTTTTCAATCTTCCTTTTCCTCAATTTTACATACAAAGTTTTCATGGGGAAAAAAAAATGGCAAAGTCACATGGCTCAAATGAAATCAAGATTGAAGTGGTTTATTGATTTATTAATGGTACGTAATTAACTGGCAATCAGTGAACTATACATTCAGGATCAATATCAGTAAAACAGACAAACCACAATAGGAGGCACTTACAAAATGACAGTAAATGCTTATAATTTTCTAAACACCCTTTACTGCTAACTCCAAAATCTCTAATCCCCACAGTGATGTTCAGTTATGTGCACGCACACAACCCTCTTCCAGGCACATGCACCTCCTTTGGGAGATGTGGGGCCTCCAGCTCTGCCTACTTGTCCTGCTTCCTTCAGTCCAGCAAGTTGCAGGAGTGAACAAGGCCTCACAAATCCAGGTACAAGCCACCGAGGTGGGTCCCAGCACTGCTGGGTACCCCAGCCTTCAGCAGGGATGTGCCGTCCCTCCTGGTTGCAGGCTGGGATGCTGCTGGGGCAACCTACAGCAGTGGCGATGTCCATTTTGACTCCTATCTTCTCGTTTTTCTCTCCCTGCTGTAGCAAGTTATCATGCCTCTATTATACTTCTTTTCAAGCTATCTCATTTTTTTTGTTGTTTTTTTTTTGGTCATTTTTTATTTTTTGTTTTTAGCTCCTGAATGTCTCCAGGTAATCCCCTGAATACCATTCAATCCAGCTGATAGTCCTGTTAAGCAAACTTTTTTCTTTTTAATTTCTCCCTTAGTGCAATCATTTTGGAGGTAAACGTTCTCTCAGGCAGTTTTGGATATTCTATTCACACAGAGTTTATTCTCGCATTCCTCTCTGCGGTTATCCAGGCCACGCCGCTACGAGGGAAGTCACGCTAACTCCCCTACACACGTTACCAATAGGTGATTATATAATCACTGTATCTATTTTTGCTGGGCATAGGGCAGAAGATGTGATAAATGAGCCAAAGTTTAATGGTTGAGTTCAACCAGACTGCAGCAATATTTATAGTTAAACATATAACTGTTAAGTCTCAAAAGTAACTCAGTGAGAATGAATATCACCATGAGAAAGCTTTTAGAGTCATGCATTAGTTACAATATGTATTAAGCATAGATCTGCCATAGGATATTTTATTCAACACCAAAATAAATGAGGAAGGATGCTTGTAGTGGCACTGATGTCAGAAGAACAGGCAAAACACAAGTCTACAAGACAACACAGAACAAACAAGTTGATGTTTCCTGGATTTGTGTAATAAAATCTTCACAAAATGGAGATAGTGTGCATATGCAATAAAAACAAAACGTTCACTTGCCACAGGTGACTTTCTAAGAGGATGCCCTTTGGTCCTGCAGTGTTAGTATACCTTACGAATACGTGCAACCTTTGCAGAAAATATTGCTTATTTTTCAGGATAAAGGACATCAAATCTGCTGTTTTGCCTGAAAACGTCTCAAATAAGCATCAATAATAAGATAAGAAAGATAGGAACGATGACGTAATTACTTCAGTGCAAATGGATAAATGAACTCTTGATTCTTCAAGGATAGCTCAAAAGGCATTCAACAGGGGAAAAAAAAAAGAAGGAAGGAAGGAAGGACCTGAACATAATTATGGAGCTCAGTCGGAGTTTAGCTACATACATTTTAAATATTCTGTTACATATTTTGCATCATAAAGTGTGTACAGTTTAAACAGAAGACTTTAGTAGTAAAGAAGTCTGCTTTCAAAATCCTGATATAATATAGATGTTCAGGTTGTATTCAGTGACGGAGTGAGCAGAGACACTGAACAAAGCAGATCTGTCAAGTGACCTGTCCAATGATGATTTCTGACCATAACTTTTCCATTTGCTTTCTTCTCTATAGCATGGTCCTCACCAGCAAGGCAGAAGCAAGCAAGGTGAGGTTTCAAAACCACGTGAAGAAACACTGTCATCCTTGTGCACAGCTCATGTAGGAGTCTGAGCACCACAGGCATCCAACCAACTTTAAGGATCTTGGCAGTGACAAGACGGGATTCATTTCTTATTGGTGCTTCTGAGCAGTTCAGGTTCAATTATGTCTCACCAGAGGAAACCGGTTCCTCCTCACCTGTTACCATGGCCCTATATCTATTCTGTAAGGGCACCACTGCAGATACAGAGCCTTCCTTCTTCTGGCTATCATGATTTCCCATCCACCCCTACCTTAGGAGTCTCCAGCCTCCACACATTAAGGTGCAGCGTCTAGCCATCCCTCCTTCCCTGCAATGTGGGGTTTGGGATTTGCCCTGCACTGCTTATAACCTGGGCCTGGACAGCCACAGCCTCCATTTGGAGCTCCTCTGTGACGTGCCAGGGTATTTGGTCCAGCACCTGCTGGGGAACATGCCCTGGGGCACATCACAGCGGTGACAGTGCAGTCCCATATCATCCTCAGCAGTACTTCTGGGTCCATTGGCAGCCTTTTACATGGGAGACTGCCTTGTAAGCAGCTGATTTGGCAGTTCAGTTCCATATGCATCTTCACAGTTAAATACTTTCCCCCATCCCACACAAAAAATATCTACGCTTTAGGGAGAGATTAGAACTTAATAGATGATCATTCTTGACTCCAAGAGATACCATTAGTCGGTTTTGTGTAAACCCACTAACATGTAATGTACCTATAAGCCTCAGGGAGTTAAAAAAAAAAAAAAAAAACACTGCTTATACATGCTCAGTGTTGACAGTTTCAGCCTTACTCTCCCTGGTTTCCAATTTCCCAATTGGTGAAATATCATTTTTCCCCATTGAGCAAACTCATTAATCTTTCTGAAACATTTATATGGTACAGTACTGATTGACACTGAAACACTCAAGAATAAATTAATAATTATGTATTCTGCATACAGTGTGGATACAGTGCACTGTATACACAAACTGATGGAAATAAAAAGAAATATGGAATAGGTACTATTCATTCAGCATAAAGAGACCCTCTCAGATGCTCACATTCAAACAGTTGTTTAAATGCAGACTTGCATAAGTCCAGGTCTTGTTACGTAAGTGCTTTTGTGAATCTGGTCCACTGACTCACAACCTCTTCCAGGTGATGAAACCAAATGGCAGTTCCCTATCCCACTCATGCACAAAACAAGTCATTTCTGAACAATAGATAATAAATATCACTTGTGACATCATCCTAAAGGGTAAGAAGCGATTTATATTTATACGAATAGACGTAGAGGACAAATATGACCTATGGGAATATGCTAAATGTCTTCATGTGAAAACCAGAACCCTAATATTAACAGAAAATTTGTCTGAAAGATATTTTCTTGAAGCCCAACTGGTATCAACATACACATCTGCTAACATTTGTGTTGGGTAACTCGATTTGCACACCTGATCATCTTTCAAAAGGGCAAATTCCTTAGTTTCATCAACAGTATAAACGTATTTGAAAGCAATATATATATGTGTATATATTTTAAATATAAGATTATAAAATTACTAAACTGGTTTGAAAGTCAGCAATATAAAAATTCAATTTCTAAAACTCTGCAGTTTTGAAACAAAAAATATCATTACTATTACCTTTTAATTTAAATGGGCTTTGCAGTTTTATTTATGTTGGCAGATAAATGGATTCAGACCATGGTGTATGCTTAGTAAGTAAACATCTCTGAGGAAAAAAGCAGGTCACCAGTGCATAAAGTGGATTTGAGAACTGTTTAACTATGTTTCTCTGCTATATTCATTACAGCAAAGCACCCAGGGCATCTATTTGACTTCACATTGTTTATTGCAATTTCCTCTCCTGAAAATTTTAGACCTTGACAACCAGAAGTTACAGAACTAGCCCTCCAACCAAATTCACAGGAGAGTGGTGTTCACATTCAGTGAGAATGCAGGAGCTGAGTTAAAGTCAAACAATACTAAGTATTGAAATGCTTATGGGTTTTGGTCTTGACACCAAACAGTCACAGTAGCTCAGCATACGAAATCACTTTGACAGAGACTAGCTTTTTAAATAGTTTCATAAGGAAAATGTTCTGTTCAGCCCAAGCTATATTAGTAGGGAGAAAGCACAGAAGAAAAGTGACCGACTTTCATAACATTGCATATGGGCAGGAAGCAGAATTTTGAAAATTCTATATTTTAGAGTTTAAGCAGCAGGGTATTCAGTTGTGTATTTGTTTTTTAGTTTGTTTTTTTTTTTTCTTTGTTTTGTTTTGTTTGTTTGTTTTGTTCAATGAGTTTGAACTTAATTATCAGAATTAAGCTCTGTAAATTAGGAGAGCTCTCTGACAATCAAAACAATTCCCCTAAATTTCAACCACTCTTATTGGTAGGTAGAAGTGTCAGTATTGTAACTCAATGGAAATGAGTCCAAATGCTACTGAGACTCTTCTTTCCTCTATATTCTTCACCATACTCATTGTCAGTGAATGAATATCTTCATTTTCCAACAGACAATGTTGGGCAATTGTCCACTTCCAGTGAGCAAGTAATTTCATAAACTAGAAAATAAACAAGCGCACAGAGGGTTGTTATAGTTAGTTTTTGCCAGTGAGGGTGAGGAAAAAGGAATGGGAAGACAAATAGAACAAGAAATAAAAGAGTAAGAAACAACGTGCACAGGCACTGTGAGATTAACATGCACAAAAGAAAGGAAACATTTCCAACAAGAAGCAGCAATACCAGACAAGAAGTCTCGTAACACTGGCCCAACTGCTTTGAGAAAAGCCAGCTCAGAAATCATGAAAAAGGCAGAAGAAATAGATTAAGTAACCTGAAAACTTTTGTAAGTTGTGAAAGGAAAAGAAATCTGGAAGAGGAAAGATCTGAGAATAAGTTTTATATTTTGCCTATGACTTTTCTGGCCCATGAAGTTACAGGTTGCCTTTGACTTTTCTTTACTGATAGCAAACTGGTGTGGAAATATCAAAATTATTTTCCCCACCTCTTCTTTCTGCAAACCCACTTATGTATGTTCACCTGAATTAATCCTCCTGCTTCTCTGACTATTCTCTAATTTGTTCTTTGTAAAGTATATTCAGGTTGGGGTCTTCTTAGCTATTAATGGTTTCACAAAGCATATGAGATAAAGTGTCTGCATTTCTTCAGCTGCTCGGAGCTGGTGAGGACAACCCTATGCAGTCTTTCACTTGCAGAAGATTTCCACAGAGGTAAGACAGAGGTGGGCTGGACAGAGCAGGATAAGCTCCCAAAACTCTCTGAATCTCTATTAAGATTCAGGATGAAAATCACGATGTTATCACTCATTCCTCTATAGGCACTTAATAAAATGTTAAGGAAAAATCTTGACTTTTTAAAATCAAATACAGCTTAAAAGGTATAGAATTCCACGGTAAAGAATTCACCAAAAATTTAGCATGCACTTAAGTAGTGTTACTGGATATTTAACAGGTTTTCATTGCCTTTTTTTTCATACTTCGCTATCCTCCCCAAAAATGTTACATTCAGCATAATTTTATTCATTTCACATAATACCATAAAAAACTTTGAGGACACAGGTGGAAAATCTAATATGTCTACTTTCTTTCTTGAACAAATTAAATTTTCCATTTCAGTACTAAAATTCAAGTAGGGATATAGCTTACAGTAGATTTGAAGGCATCAGCAGTGAAACAACATAATTCTTAAATCGTAAATGGAATTTTTTGACTGTTGGCATCAAGAAGACTTTGGCAAAAAAATGCAATATATTACATTTAAAAAACAGTAATTAATTCCATACAAAGCCAAGAGCTCACTACTGATACAGTTATGTTTCTCCATTTTCTTCAAAATCCATACGATAAAAATATAAGCTGTTTTCATTCAGTAGCTGCAAACGTTTTCAGATAACTACATAGTGCTAGTCAAACTGACGATAACTGACCCAGGTATAGCCAGTAATTTATGACATCTGCTATTCACAGAAAAGAAGAACAAAACACTGATCATGTCAGCCTGGGATGCTTTATTTTAAAACATGCCTAAATTTTATCAGTAAAAATGCTAAGACCACTATTTTCTGAGAGAAAAATAAAAAATTAGTTGTTATGAGCATACATAAAATACCATTAGTAGAAGAAAGCAAATTTATTCTTGTTGGAATTCTACTTGGCAACAATTCTGTAAAAGATTTATTCTACTGCCTTGGATTTATATGTACTCCCGCTATAGAGTGAAATGATTGGCATGGTATAGTTGTCCTTGTGGTCTATACATATAAAAGATACTACTTTCAAAATATCAACTTGAAAAAGTGGCAGCAGGAGAATACTTAGTGACTTCATTGCCAAGATTAAGACAAACCTAGCTTGTACTAAAACTGTGTATAGCTTTTGGTTTAAGCTTCAGACGTATACGTTCATTAGAAAAAGATTTATAGTACTTTCTTCATACCTTGTCAGTTCAATTAATTCTCTGGTTGAAAAATGGAGAACACCAGACTGTGGAACTTCTTAAATTTTTAAGATATTAAGTAATGTGACAGGTCACAAATTTGATCTGAATTATGAGACATTCCTTCATCCCACCATGAGACCACCCTTCTGGCTATATACTTTATAAAATTATCTATTTTTATATCATTGTAATACATATATTATTTATAATAGTAGTCCTGTAGTTCAAAATAAGATCATGTAATACTAAAAGTATTGTGAATAGAATCTATGTTAATTTTCTTCAATTTCTTTAGCTGAGCTTAAAGACTAGATACCAAAACTACAGAACATTTGGAAGACTGAATTAGGATTTCTATTTAGAATTTCATCATTAAATAAATTGTAACATACATGGACTGTCATGAAGAACAGGCATTCTCCAAACAATTACTCTATTTATTGCTTATTTTTAAAAAAGTTTCCCATGAATAAAGAAAAATGACATGTATTGGAGAAATCATTAACTCTGTTCAAAAATCATCAGGTAACTGCAAGGCAAAATTCAAAAGACACTGTTGGTATTTTTTTTCTAGCTTTCTGCAGTTTATTACCATGTCCAGAACAAAGGAAATTTAAAATGTTTAGCAAGATGCAAGTCTGGGGGATCTGCTTCCCTTCATCTGGCTGAAATACTCTATAACAGTGCTGCCATGAATTTTACACGCTTTCTTTGAGCCTGCTCCAAAAACAAAAAGCATAAGCAAAATGAGAAAAGACAAAGGAGAAAGCAGGGGGAATCAAACTACAACTGTTTAGTTGAGTTTCAAAGTTTATTGTTACGCTTCGTAATTTAGTTCCATGAATCGCACATTCTAGGTTGACTCCCTTTTCCAATTACCAAACTCATATGCAATTTTTTAAGTAGGGCCTTCATTCTAGGGCTAAGCTTAGTGTCACCCAGTTTAGTCTTCACCTGGTGAAAGTATCCACAAAGCACAGCTGGAGACAACTAATATGCACTCCAGGTCTACACCCACCTGTTCAATGCACAAAGGTTTCCTTGAATTATACTGAGGTTACTGGTACCAACTACATAACTATTAAATACTGCGTACTACTAGAAATCTCCTTTAATCCTCTTGGCTACATTCAGAATTTTATTTCACCAATTCAGTTAACAACTTTCACCTTAAAATGGCCTAGAAATAGTCTCTAGAATCACAGTAGCCTGTGTTTCCCTGAGCTGAATTTTAGCTTTCCACCAAGAATTATGATCTTTTCCATAAGATGATGGTAGCACAAGTATCCCTTCAAGAGGAGGCTGCTCTAGGGCTGGAGACACAAGGAGCACATGGCAATAGCACAGCTTCATTTCCTCTCTGAGGATAGGACAGCATATTCTAAGGATACCCTACAGTGACCTGACAGAGAATACCTGTGGAAGAATAAAGTCGCAGATAACCTGGAAGTTTTGGAGCAGGACCACTATTGCCCAATGACTACATTGAAATGAGAACTTATGAATGTGGGAAGTGACCTATGACTGTTTGTATGAGGAGCCTCTGCCTGCTTCTTGGTGGCAGAATTATGGATGAGCACAATCAGGTCATCTGCTATTTATTACTACTTTTTTCTTTCTATTTTTTGCCTGGAACTTACCTACCCCAGATTTCTAGAGTCCAACAGCAACTTGTTTTTGTAAAGGCAGCTCTTTACACCAGGCTCTGCTGGGTAAATTTCTTCTCCCAGATCACCAGTACAACACTCCCAGTTACCATTCATAGTGAGCTCTTGTGGAAAACCAGCATCCAACCCTTCACTTGACTCCATATCAAAATAATTTGCAATACGACATTTCTTTTCAGGTAATGCAGTTATATGCAGACTCAGTACATATTGTATACTGCAACCTACATCATTTACCTACCACACAGAAGTCAGCCTGTATCACCCCAGCAAGACTAAATTTTGACTTCTAAAAGCCTTCAAGCCCAATTTAGAGGCATTAGTACCTAGATGATGAATATGTTGGGGCACACATTGAATAAGAGTCCACATTAGCCTTGTAGTGAAACTGCAGTAATACCGTGGATAAATTAGGTTGCTTTTCTTTAAAATGTAAATATATTTGTTTCAGAGCATAGGTGTCAGTAGAGCCATAGTTTTCAGTTATGTATCCTGCTTAGAAATAGAATTGTTTGGGGTTGTGTTTTGTTTCTATTAACAGTCAAGGCATCAACAACACCAGAAATGACAAAAATGTTATGACAAAAATGTCTGAAGCCTTTGAAAAAGATCAAAAGTAGAGTGATTTGTTTGATCTAATTTGCTTTAAAAGTGAATATTGAAATATTTAACATGCTTAGCTCCCATATAAGAAAATTACTGCGCAATTCCCCTCTTTCCTCCAACTCTGAAAACTCTCTTTGATAGCTTCTCCAGCTTTTTTCCCCAAAAAGCTTCTAAATCTAAACATATAATCAACAAGAAGAACTAAAATTACAATTGCAGAGCAATATTCTGTTCTGTAGTAAGCTGAGTTCACTTAACCTCGTGATCAAAATGTACAGTACATCCTAGTATTTGCTCTTGTGTTTGTAGGAAATTAATATTCTGGCAAGGTGCACTCAGTGTGTGACTGAATTCACAAATGATACCATCGACAATAAAAAAAATAAATCATGTTTCATACTAAGACATCATAGCTTTTTTCAGATGAAAATTATCATTGGAAACAGACATAAAACATAATCAAATGGACCAAGAAAAGAATAAAAGAAAATCTCAGAAGGTTTAAGTATTTGAGATAAAAGACATAAAATAACTTTGGATATAGAAAAAAAAATGCAGTTGAATAACAACAGAGAAAGATACTGAACAGGAGCAATATTTTTGTGCTTCAGAGTCTATGTTTCTTCCTTTCAGTGATCCCCAGTGAAACCAGTAAGAATTTACAAAAATATGTACTGGAAGAGCAACACTGAAAATATGCAATAAATGTGACAGGAGAAACCTGAAGATCACACCTATGCCCATTATATGATAATGTATCTCATACCTTCCTATTGCATCTATACACAAAGGATTATAACATTTCATATAGGTATTTTATAAGATTCCTTCAACGTTAAAGCAAGAATTACAATGTAGAACATGGAATCAATTTTTCCTACTGTTAGCTTAATAGTAAGTAAACACTTTCACACACAAATCACCAAAGAGATCACATCATTCAGCATTAATTTGCAGTGCTATATTCTTTAAAGCCCATTCTCACAGCATATTTCTATTTGTATTTGTATCTCAGTCATGGAACATACAGTCACAGAGTGTTCCCGTTGTATTATCTAAAGCTTTAGTTTATACAATTCTGCCCAGAGGACCTTAAAAACAGACGTGGTTCTCCAAGCCCCGGGGCCCACTGCTGTTTCCCACTGGTTTCCCACCAGTTCCTTACTGGTGAGAGGAGGCGAGGTGACCAGCTCAGCACAACCTGCACACCTGTGGAAGTCACAACTTTCACAGTACGTCCATTAAATGCATTCAGAGATCTACAAAGGTGTGGAAAAGCATTACCTTCCCCCTTACCCATCCAAAATCATTTCGCTGGTGCTGCTCTCACAGTCAATTATCCAAGCGGCAATCACCGGACGGCTTGGTGTGAAGCTGAGCACCCACCACCTGGAAGGTGCCCAGCACGCCATGCCTGTGCTGTTTGCTGCATGGGAAGTTTTCAGCCTCGGGGCATAACAGCGTTCTAGTACCAAACGTCTCACTTTGCCCAATTAAAGCCTTAGAAATTCACGAGGTAAATATCTGGGGATTACTTGGGTCATCACATCTTTCAGGACACTGCATTTCACGTGTTTATGTTCTACTTTAAATATTTTAGACGTGTATTAGCAACACAGGAAAAAAATCACCAACTCAAAGCTAAAACCGAATCAGCCTTGACATTGCTGAAAAAGAAAGGAAGATTAAATCCCATAATCAATAGGCACTTAAGCAGACAAATTTTCCACAAGCCTGTGCCAGAAAGTTATGGAGAACAGGAGGACTCCACAGGACTAAAAATTGAAAGCAATGATGAAAGACAGACTGCACTGAGGCTAGGTCATAAGCAATACTCTTCAACTTGGCACAAGAAAAAGTAATGGAAGTTTCTTAATTGGCTAAACCACATCTGTCTAACATTTTGACAGAATTAACAATGAAAAGTAAAGTCTGTTGCTGCCACCGAGGCATGTTGATACAAATCTGGTAATTTGCATGATTATAAACCAGTCATTTTTATAAGTATTTCTATGAGAAGTAACATGTTCATAAGTCTAAAACTCTAAGCTCTTGAATGACATAGCTCTTTTCTGAGTGAATTATAAGCTTATGTTCCAATTTATGCAAGTGGCTCCATGGATTTCAATACGATGCTCCAAGTGGGCAAGGATTACAGAGCGATACCCTACAAATATACATGCCATACCCTTGCAAATGATAAACAAGCAAGCAAAAACAAACCAAAAAAAAAAAAAGGAAAAGTTCTTTCTGGATGCCCATTTACCCTTTCAAGTGTATATTTACCCATTTGCAATGAACACCAGGTCAGCGCTAGCCAAACTAGCACATTTATACAGCACCATGCAGGGATATTAGCTGAGGTCTCAGAGAGAATATAACATCGTTAGGGCAACATTGTGCATGGGCTAATTAGGCCTGCCTCTCAAGCAAGGCTAATTATTCCCAGTACAGCACCACACTGATATCTCTCTGCTGCTTCTGGGTTCTCGAGCTAGACTATTCAGCAGTAGCTCAGGGATCTCTGCCCCACACTGTATTCAACATGGTAAACAAAATGGTGAGAAATGGAAGTATTATTCTGAGATAGCTGCATGATGCACTGTACTGTCTCGCTTCATCTGTCAGCGACATCAAAATGAAGGATTAACATGCCTATGCACTGAAATTGTCTTTTAAATGAGAAATTCCACCACTAGACCAACAGTTGTGCTACAGAGAAAAGTTGGGCTGAAGGGAACAAATTGCCCAGGACTGGAGCATCTCACCAGGCACATGCCACACGCAGTAGTTTCTCAGAAAGAAAAGGTAAGTAGAGGCTAGAGAGAAACTAAAGACTACTGCTGTTTTTCTTAAAGACAAGCTTTAAGTCAGAGCTAGTATAAAACAAAGGTTTCTTATTCTGTTGGCAAAGAAGGTCCCAAAAGCATTAAAGTGTAAATCAGAGTTCCCATTCTGTGCTGAAGCATTGGGCACAGTTAACAGAGAAACCTTGCAATGTCTTACCACAAGTTTCAAGGCTTAGAAGAGTTTGTTGTTTCAGATGCAAAAAGAAATAGCACATCTGTGTTGACGAGTGACCTTGCAGAGCCCAAGCTGGAACCAGCAGCTGGGCTGTGACCAGAGCCAGCTGCCCTGGAAGCACACCAGGTCCCAAGTCTGGGTGCAGTTGCAGACCCCTGCACTGGGTGGATTCAAGCAGGCAGCAGGGTAATCTGCACCAGATAGGGAAGGAGGAACTGTCTGACATTCCACATAAAAAGAAAACAGTGCTTTTACATAAAGCAGGGCTTCTGCAGATGGAGAAGACATAAAAATTACCAAGAGCACTGCATAAGAAGGTCACAGGAAGCTTCCTGTTTATTCAACGGAGAAGTTGTCTTTGTGCCTTTAATTCAGCTATCTTCTTATGAAAACAGCCTTCAAAACAAAATGGCAAGGTGAGGTCTTTAACATCATCACTGAACTGAATGCAGCTTGTTTCTTCACATCTCTACCAAGAAGCCCAGCCTACAAGAACGAAGTCATAACACACTGTGCTAGGGTTTGAACCCTGCGCTGCTGACATGCTTCTGCAATGAGACTGAATTGCCAAGAGCCTCCCATTCAGGACAGTGTTTCTGTCCAAGTCTAGTTGCGATCCAGGTAATAATAAATCTAGTTTTCAAAACAAACTCTAACAGGAAATGTGAAATAACAACAGAAATAGACGCTAACATTTTAAGCCATTAGCATATAGTAACCACTTCTCGTTTTTCTAACTACTAAAAGTAACGGCTAGTTGTTAGCAGTGTAAAGATTTGAAAGTACAAATAATTGTTTCTAATGAAAATGAAAAAAAAAGAAAGAAAGAATGAAAGAGGGATTCAATGACAGCTTGTTCCTTGTAGTTCCAATAGAATTAAACAATCAGTTTTGATGAGGGGAGCACAGGGACAAGGCAGAAAGACACCATCAATTTAAAAGTCAATTTACCTTTGTGGTTACCAAGCTGTAAATGAACACCTCTTCTGTAATAGCATAAGCAGAGATTTCTTGGCAGGGGGTTGCCTAATACCTGCCTTATACAAAACGTACAAATCCAAAATCTGAAATCCTAGGCCATATGGTAGTAAAATAAGTAACAAGAATCTCTGTATTTATTTGGTCCTATTCCTTCCTGCTGCACAACCTGTCCATTGTAAATCATATGTGTATATATATTCGTGTGCTACCATGAATGGAAGAAGATTCAGATCATAGCCCACATATTCTCTCATCACACAGACACCATACCAACACCCAAAATACTGCATTTTATCTCCAGAACAAGAGGCAAAAGCTATGAAGCCCACTAGGTATTGGACTACTGCAGATTTACACACCTGGGCATAAAGAGCATAAAACCTTAGACAAGAGGAAATAGTGATTTAGGGAAGAGAAGGAGGGGAAATCTTGCACAAAACTAAGTAATTCATAAAGGACACTTTAAAAAAAAAAACAGCCTGTAGAACAGAGAAATGCTGATAGCAACTGAACATTTCATCTTTAACATGCATATCCATTTTCCACTCCATTTTCAGAAATATCGTTATCTATTCTGTACAAGCTGACAAAAAGAAACGTTTTAGTAACTCAAAGCTTATCCCATCCAACCTCTGCACTTGTATACTGTTTAATGTGCTAATGCCTGATTGTTTCTGATAAACAGATATGGTATATCTTGCTAAAGCTGGGGATGTGTTTAGCGCTCGGTGATGCAGTGACAAATAGCCTTCTCGATTCCTGACAAAATACTCCCTCTGCTGTACAATACACACCGTTACATAAAGCCCAGTGCACACAGATACATATTTAAACTATAAAAAGGTCATGCGTATAGACAGGTTTTATAAAGCAGACAAAGAACTCAATCTTCCAGATTTTTTTCTGAAAATAGAAGTATTGTTTGTATGCACCAAATATAAAGTTATTTGTGACTTAGTTCAAACAAACAGGGTAACTATCCTAAGGTATAAACATATAGCAGGTGCCCCAAACTCAAAGACCATTACGTTCCTAAATGTTTCAGTTCAATTTGCAGTGAGTGTTAGAAAACAAGGACTCAAATGCCCAGTTTAGATAGAAAAGTCAAAATACAAATATCTTAATATAAGGAATATAGAATGAAGGAATGAATTTTGCCATAATTTTGTTTTGTGTTTAACTGCTACTATTGCATAACCAGAATTTGCCCTCACTCAAAAATTCTCTCTATATATAGTTTCGTCATGCCTACCTGAGAAATAGTAAGATGGGTAACGACTGAAAAGCTTAAATTTTCTGATGGGCTGGAGAAATGTTTCAAGCTAAATTTTCCATTTAGAAATGACGTAATCCCAGCTGTATATAGAAACTCAGAAAACCAAAGCCATTCAGGAGACCATGTCTGGAACAAAGTGAAATGGTTGTGCTGAATAGACCAGAATGAATAGGCTGTCCCACATAAAACCAGACAGACTTGCAGTACATGAACTCCTGGAGTACTATCCACATGCCACGCGTGTCACAGAGTCCCTGCTCCAAAGAATATGGAATGAACTCTCCAAGTTTATGTCATAAATCTGGTTTTAACATCCAGAGCACACAGCCTCCTCTCACCCCAAGAAAGCTGAACACTTCTACGTAGAGCATGCACCAAAGGACATGCAGAACCGCAAAATTAGAAGATAAGTTAGTTTTTAAAGATGGAGATTAATATTATTGGAGGGTGGGGGGGAGCATTCAGATAGTTCCCCAATCTACTTCTGTTTGTACCTCCCCACCCTCCCCAGGCTCTTCCACTGGTACAATTTCAATTCACGGAAATGTATTTAAGAAAATAGTAACTGAGGAATAAACTGATCTGTAGGTCATGTTTTCATTATATATGTTTTGGGTTTAATCTATGGAGATTTTAAGAATATAAGGTTTTAGGATTAATTTAAGGTTTATTATCATTATTCACTAAATTTCAGTAAAAATTCAAAATTTATCTAGCTATCATGAAGATCACATACAGAAACTAACCATTCCATGCCAGAGAGATGAAAACACTGTAATAACAATACGTGAATATAAAAACAGAATTTCTTTCTAGGAATTCCATTAAAAATATCGTTTTAAAGTAAAAATAAAGATCAATTGCTTCTACTGTATTAACAACTAGTTGTGTGTTTTGTTTTTTTTTTTTAAATGAACATTCTTAGTTGATATTGCTTCTTTTCATTTCAAAAACATGTCAAGAATATATAATTATCCGAAGAGCAGCATTCAAAAGAATCTCCCTCTGTATTATGCTTCCTGCGAGAAAAATAAACTTCATTGTTTGCTAACAAATAACAATTGCAGCTTGCTGCAGGGTATACTCAAGTGCACATATGGAAGAAAATCCAAATTGTTCCTGTCATACCTTTGAGTCATGTGGCACACGGATACAGATGAGGAACAAGAACTCCATTCAAACAGAACAAGGATCAGGGCACGACTGATCACAGCCCCAGCATCACGCAGTACAGTCCACGTTTCAGAAAAGCCTGCCAAGATCAGCCCTTTGCAGTGTATCAGGACTGCCACAGGATGGCAGAAACAACACCTGAAAATTTCACTGGCTTCACAAATTCCCAAGATGCCAGGGAAAGGCCATAACCAGATGAATTCTGCTGCTGCCTGCGCTCTGTTGCAGTTGCGGAACAAGTGCCAAGGACATGAAGAAGTTTACAAAACACTCTGAGAAGCCATAAACACTACAAAAAAATTTGAGTCCTTTTAGTGCTACTCATTTCCACGTTATAATCTCCTAACAGCTACAACAAAGAGTTGCAGTTTATGCCTTGCTGGAAAAAATAAGCATCGGCTGAATTTTTAAACAATCGGTTCACGACAGGTGGGTCATCCCCTCGTGCCAGGCTTATGACAAGCTTCGTGTGATGTGCCTCGGAGCACGCAGTCTCAGATGGAAAGCACTGCCAGACGAACCTTCAGGCTTCCTGTCCAAGGAATGTGTTGTCTGTGCACAGCTCGTAGGACAAGCAGAACAAACAGAGAACGAACCGGCAGCACACTCGCACCACAGAGCACATCAGGCCCTCTGGCAGGAAGTCATCCCCAAAGATTTTTATTTTGCTTTTTCAAGCTGTGTAGTACCACTAACAAGTATCTGAGAGACGCAGAGTAACTGGGAGACTGTCACTTAATGAATAACTGAACTAAGGCACAGCGTACCCCAAAAGAAGAGCTTGCCTACATGGGACACTCAACTTCTTTGGTCCTACAGCCTTGCATGTGTATTTTCTTCCTGCAGTCATAGTATTAGAAGGAGCCAGGGAATGACAAGAAATGGCTTACCTGGACTCAGTGACTTGTGCTGCCTACAGCCCTGACACGGGGAGACCCCAGGATGCTGCAGACGATGTCTCCATTCCTCCCCACTGCTCTCCTTTCCTGCCACAGCAACCTGATGTTCCACGGGTAGGAAATTTAGGAAGGAAATCTGTGGGAAATTTCTGAACTTTATAAGCTCAGAAAAAGCAACCAAGACTTTGCTCCTTTAACTAAAGCTTACTGTACTGTATTTAAATCTGTTTGGTGTAGCAATCAAGCTGAGGAAAGTCTTGATCACAGAATCCACAAAAGATTTTAGAGACATTTTTCCTCCCAGGATGGAAATATTACAGGATTTCATTTCAATGCTTTTGATCCTCACTGAAAATATGAAGCCTCCTCTTTTTATTAGGCTAGGTAATTTTAGCATGTCTGTTGAAACACCATTTAAGATGCACCTTTCTTTCTTGCTGCATCAAGTAATAGCCTGAATTGGGTTTAATTTCTACCTTTTTCCCTTGTTCTCTTCCTATGAAAATGAAGACTTTCCACATTAAAATTACTGTATCTCCTTCCTGCTGAAAGAAAAAAAAAAAGATGAAAAAGTAACTGATGTTGTTGGCAAGGCCTCTTTGCTTTAGCTGTGGAAAAAAAATACTCATGGAAAGAAAACTTCAGAATTTCAGAATAGTAAGAACAAAAAAAAAAAAGATTTTTCCAGGTTTTGGACACAAATAATGATACAGGGATTTAGTCAGTTGAACAAATTGTATATTTTAGCTAATCCAAAGAAACATATGTTCTGCTTTACTGCTAAATTTGAGAAAAATGTTAACCATGTCCCTGGCCCAGTCCTCCATACAGGATTTATAACGTAACACCTTTCCAGTCCTTTAGCAACAGGCTCATCACTAAATGTTTTCTGCTAGCTGTAAGAATCTTCTTTCCCTGTGGATCTTCTGATTTCTGGGTTTATCCAACTGGAATTAATGGAAGCCAATAGCCTCGAGAGCAGCTTTTATTTTTCCAGACTACTACCCGTTTCCTCTTGTTTCTTCCCTGGAAAGCACCACACACTGCTCTCTGCTTTATTAAGGCACCAGCTTAACCAAGTTGAAGCAGCACAACAGTAGTCTTAAATTAATTACAGTGTCATCCATCCCTTCCCCTGACATCTGAAGATGGCACCTCATAGCAGCTTCTCCTTTAGCATCGTCTTTAGAAGTGATACATGGCTGCAATTTTCTTCATCTTCTAGGACTGCCAGCACAGCAGCAAGCCTGGGGACTTTGTGTTGTTGCTGGTATTTTGATGATAACAGCTTTGCACCTTTAACACGTACAACGGTATTGAAGGTGTTCAGGAAAGTGCCAGATTTTGACCTGCTCTGCATTTGTGTCTACAGCTGTCTATTCATTTTACACAGCCCAACGCACCATTGAGAAGCTATCGATTTTTCAGCATGGTGAGCCCTTGCTTTCTTCTCTAACCATACTTGAAAGTTGCTGCTTGTGGATAAACAAATGCATCCGAGATTTCAGCCACAAAGGAACTTGCAGACCTCCAATGACAGAGTCATCTCCAGAATATACAACCTGTCCCTGTTCAGTGTTTCGGAAATAAATGATAGTGCATTTTACTTGTCTTTCTCAAAAAATAAAAATAAAAGATAAAAAAAAATAAAATTTAAAAAAAGTCTGTTTTGCTTTGCTGGATTATGGATATCCACATATTGGCACTGTGACCTTTTTCTCCTTGTTTCCATTAGTGAACTTCAGCAACTGCACAGATTACCCTAAAAGCAAGTGTAGTCTATATATTAGCTTTAGAAACAGTATATTTTCTAACTGCTTTTCAGTCATATTTTCTTCATAATTCAGTGAATGTTTTACATTTGCATTTGAGCAATCTCACATAGAATCAGAGAATCACTTAGGTTGGAAAAGACCTCTAAGATCATCAAGTCCCACCGTTAACCTAGCACCGCACCACATCTACACATCTTTGGAAGACCTCCAGCGATGGTGACTCAACCATTTCCCTGGGCAGCCTGGTCCAATGCCTCACAACCCTTTCAGTGAAGAAATACTTGGTTTTACAGTTGAAATGCCTTGCTTTTCTGTTACCTGCCACTGATTTCTTTCAAGCATTTATTTGATGATTGAGAATACATACCATAATATTAAATATGTTTTCATGTCCAGCCCACTGTAAATTCATGCTAAAAATAAACATGGAAGGCTTTACATAACAAGCGAAACGTCATTAAGAGTATGTATGTCATACTCCAGAGCAGATGGAGATGATAACTGTATCATGAGCGTGGATGAACCACGAGCAGTTGCAGCACCTCTTCGTCAAGTGTATCACATATACATTCGTTTTCCTTCGTACGCGAATAAAAAATAATTCACAGTACTTACATCTTGACGGGTGGAGAAACTATCACTTTGAAGTGAATTTCCAAATATCACTGAATTTCATTTCAGAAAGACAGACAGTAGATATTTTAGCAAGTTCTGCTTAACTCACACCATAAAGAGATTGGGAAAATATACTGTGTTATAAAGAAGTACAACACCTGTCAGTCCTAAGGTATGCAAAAAGGCAAAAAGTTCCCGTTTGCATCAACTTTCAGAAGTCCAGCTCCAGCTCTCAGTTTTATGTATGAGAGACACAAAATTCCTAAAACGCTAAACATTCTCCCCACATTAGATTTGTTCTGAATGTAACTCACTTCAGGCTATAAAGTAGAGAAGATTGCTCGTCACCTTTACAGCTGAAAGGCACAGGTCTGCTGCATTCTTACACTGGGGGCCTTTTCATGGCTCCCCCTCAACCCTCAAGTCTTTGAAATACCCTTAGTTGGTAATCTACTCATCAACTATTTATATATTCACCTTTTTGGACAACAAGAAAATACTGCAGAAGATAAAATTAGCCAAAAACTAGAAGAAGATCTAGAACTATAAAACAGAAGAAAACAGAAGAACCTTTGTGAACTTGGTTGGGAGAGGCAGCCCAAAAATGCACTTTCATATCAAATCATCCATACCTCACACTTAAATTATCTCCAAATAAGAACTTTACAAGAAAAATATCGTATAAAGTGATCATATATAAAACCTGCAGGAAAATAATCTCTCAGTGTCAAAACCAACAGTTGGTTGCAAAGCTCTTCATATCACAGTTGTCTTCTCAATGACCAACAGCGGGTTTCCGAGTAAGCATCTTTTAAAGATTATTAGGAGCACAGTGTTTTAATACAAGAGGATGACTATATCTGACTGCACATTTGGGTAAATACCAGACTGTGTTCACAATTTAAAAGTCATTTTCATAACTACAGTGGCCAGTGAGAGAACAGTGATGTAAATTTTGATTTCAGAACACAAGATGGCAGCCTCCAAAAGGGAATAGGAATTTGTCCCAAATTGCTTCCAAGAACTTCAAACAGTATTCACAGACCTTTTAATAATGACACCGTGTTTGAACTGCAAGTGTTTAAAAGGTTGACCACATTTTTCGTAAGGATTAATCACAGAAATCATGAATAGAAGCCAAAAAAGAACTACGTCTCCTTAAGTATTTCTTAGGTTTGTATTTCATTAAGGGAAAAAAGCATATTCAAAGTAGTTTGTGGGAAATATTCAACATATTTCCCTGCATGATTTCTCAAAAGGCTTTGTTTCCAAAGATGAAAAGACAGATTGCTATTCCAAAACTAAGATTTATAAGTAAAATTTACAAGGGCACAATATATAAGATCATCCAAGAACTAGTTTTATCTTTAACTTGCAAAAATGAATGAAATGAAACTTTCTTCCCATAAATGACCAAATGTTTTATGTGCATGGCTATGTTGTGATTTACAGGAGAGCAGCCAGAAGACAGATTTCAGTAACAAACACCGGATCATATTAATCCTCAGTAAGCTTCACTGACATTGCTGGTTATGTGAGACTGTGTTAAGTATGCTACGCACCGTGCAAAGTAGAGACCTAGTACAGTTTACTTTCCTCCTTAAATAACATGCAAATTTTTTGCAGGCAAATAGACATACAACTTCATGGATGGGATTCATCTTATGTAATTTCTACCTACAAAATCCAGACAAATTCTTCCAGACTCTCACATAGCAGAGAAAAAAAAAATAATGACAGATGTCACAAGGAAACTCTGGGGAAAGAGAACCTGAAAGGATATTTTTTGACATTGCCTTCCCCTTCAAACCAGTTATTTGTATAGCAATGACTTTATCACAGATTGCATACATGCTCCCACAACAAAATGCCTGTTCCATTCAATGCCATTACATTTGTATTCACATCACAGTCATAATAATGATTTAATTAGGTCTTAATAAGTCAAAATACCTTTTAAAATATATGCATGACTAAATCCAAACAAAATAATCTGAAAATAGTTCTACTGTTCTTCACCTTTTTAAGCAGATATGCTAAGAAGCCATTACACCAAAATATATTAACCTAACAGCTAGCTAACAAAAAATAGATGCTTTCCACATCAAAGATAAATCATGTTTCCTATTCCTTTTGTAATCAAAGCTTTCACTTCCCCTTCCTTCCAGACGCAATGTCCTTTCCTTCAACATTACCCATAAAAACCCTTGTACCTATTGCCCAGAGAAAAAGCCTAGATTGTTTAGACTAAATATCTAAACATCTAAATTGCTAAAATTAGGCAAATTTAATCCCATATTCAAAGCTGCAGCATCCAGATGAATAGGACCTGTATTGGCACCAGTGAATAAAAGTGTCTGTGACTGGAAAATTAGTTTTACACTACTTACTTAGGACGTAAGTTCAAGAACAGACAACGGAGACACTTCAATAACAATACGCATCATATGATAACCATTTTATCTGTAAGGTTTCTATACCATCCAAATGCTTCCCCACAAGTCATATGATACCTCAAATGATTTGTAATAAAAAAGCAAAGTGACAAAAAACTTTGATGTCTCACAAAGTTTAAAGACAATTTAAAGCTTGAGGCTGGCATACAAGACGAGTGTGTAGGCAGGCAAAATCCTCTACAAGAGCAAGGCCTGAAGGATGCTGCAATGAGAATCGTAACTAATATAACAGATGGTAGAGCACAGCACACCCTTGTATTCTGGCACATTTCAGTTACTGCCTATCATTTGGTTGCACCTGTGTCTTTCTCTACACAAAGATTAAAGTCCTGGGAAGCTGAACATATTTTGCTTCCATTTTTTGTCTGTACCACACAGTTCCTCTGGCTCTTGATTCTCTGAGGTCTCCACCTAGGCAAGCTGGCATCACAGGGAAAATAGGATGCGCGTTCAGACCTTGTGAGATCAGACAGCCCATCACCCACCCCTGAGCAGGAGCAAAAATCCCTAAACCTCTCCTGTAGACTACATCTCACTAGGAACCTACTTCAGTACTTCTTATCTGGAGGTTCTGGACATTTTACCTCATGTTTGCTCTTGATATCCCATTCTGTAATTGTTTTTGGTACAGGGAGACATTTTCTCCCCTCCCAGACTTTTCTTTTTTTTCAGTCTAAAGAACACCAATCCTTTCATCGGTCTTCCTTCACATCATCTCTGCATCATGACAAATGGATGCCTTCCAGCATCAGAACTGGGCCTTTCTCCAGAATAAGCCTCACCAGTGCAGACTGGAGTAGGGTTATATCCCAGACGTTTGACACAACATTCCTGCTTAAACATACCAGTAGGACACTTGATTATTTGGTAATACGATGATGGGACTGAATAGGCACAGCTTGCGATGTGCATTACATCCCAGTGTTTTCTGCTTCTTAGCTAGCTGTCCCTTCTCCATGCATGCTATACTACAGAAAAGTGCAGCACTTTATGCTTTACAGGATTGCACTGCATTTATTTCAGGCCATTTATCCTTTTATTTTTTTCCCTAAATCATTATGAATTTCAAGCCTGTCATTGGATATGCTGACAGGCCCTCCTGGCTTGTACATCACCAGCAGATTTCATAAGCATGCTCTCAGCTGCATCATGTAAGTCATTATGAAAACACTGCAAATTACCAGATAAGCATCTCCGAACAGGCAGCCAGCCAATCTGTGACCACCTCCCAGGGAGGCGTTCACCAGAATCACAGGGGACAGGCTAAAATCCCAGTGATGCTGCAGCCCCCAGGCCTCCACCTGTACCAGGTCCCATCCTGGAGTGGGATTTAATCCATCAGTGAGGCACGCACCAGGGTTAGGGCTTTCTCCTGGACAATATTTGTACAACTTGCTTGTGAGAAAGCAAGTGTCAAAAACCTCCCTGAAGTTAAGATTTAGTCAGGTTTATTGTGCTTGCTTAGCCCTGTGGATTATTATGCCATCACAGGATTAAATTAGGTTGTGAAGTACACATATTCCAACCTTTTCCCAGAAATTTAAGATAAACTTATATAAGATAAATTTAAGATAAACGTATCCTCCCCATCTCACATCCTGCTTTTTTAAGTTAGCTCTACATTACCTTTTATTTTCCTAGAACACCAGACCCTCTCTGTGACTTCTCCGGGATTACTGCTGTAAGACTGGACCGAATAAATTTCATTGCACAGCGCCCGGAAAATGGGTGAGGCAATCTCGAATCATCTCACTTAAGTGGTTTCTGACTTTTGCTTCTTCCCTGTTCCAGTAGAGCTGTTACTACTCTGCTGCTTTTGTTAACTATACAGAGCTAACCATTTTTTTTGCAGACTTAATACTGAAGGAGGGAGGACAAAACACTTGTCTTTCCCATAATATTCTGTTATCTTTCCATTTGGTAATGAAACAACTTTGTCATTAGCACAGGCAGCAATGGAAGGAGTATGAAGAGGAAATAAATATTCTCATCATCTCTTTTTTTTCTTATTCAACATTTTATTGCAGTGGAAAGGGTTGTTTTTTTTTTTGGTTGGTTCTGATTTTATTCAGAACGACAGAGTGCCCATAAACAAGTTTAAATAAAAATAAAAAACAATAATAACAAAAAGGCTCTGGATGATACATGAGAATCTCTGGTGCCATCTAGAGCAGTGCCTGCACATGCTGTTCAAAAAGGAAGATAAAGGTTAAAGTTAAACGAGGCTGTTCATGTACAAATACACAGGAAAGAAAAAACAGACAGAATCTAAAGTTGAAGAATAACATTTCAGAAAGCACTGCGGCTCTGATTGCAGGAACCAATCAATATTCCTGAGAAGGAGGACAACTGCTGAAAACCACATCAGCAACAAAAAAAAAAAAAAAAACACATGAACTGAGGAACATAACAGTGACCATCAATACTAACTTGGTTTTGAGAGCACCTCTGTAGATGAATGGATGGATAGGATTGTTCTGTTTTAGGGGAGACTGTCAGCATTGGTCCCTATGTAAACATCATTTAAAAAAAAAAATAGACTTCATCTTTTCTGTCCTCCTTTTCAACAAAATAGTCTTACATTAACTCCTATCTTTCAGAGAGTGGTAAGCATTTTGGTAATGGAAAATGATGTTGGTAAAACACTTCCAGCTACATTGCTTTTCTTTCTAGGGAAATACACTATTCCTTTTGATTTCATGCTAGAAAACACATTTCTGCCAAAACCTGAGTTTGGACAGGGTTTCCATATGAAATTTTGCACATCAAACACAATCCTTGGCATGAAGACTTACAAAAATGGAAGGAGGGTGTATTTACAGTGGTGTTTTATTTCACATGAGTAATGTGTTTTTGTAGCAAATCTCTGCATCCTCCCCACTGAACACACTTTGGTTTCAATACCAGAGCACACGCATTCATCCTTTCAATGCAAACGAGCACATCCAGACCTGGGACCAGACTAGAGGTCTTCCAGGGGAAAGCACTTCCTGCAATCCGTGCAGGCTTTGATTTCAGGTTTGCAAATCGTGTGTTTTGCTTGGTAGGTCTGCTCCAATTGTACCACATTATGTGCTAACATCAACACAGCCAGAATCTAGCTGAGAAACATTTTGCCATCCTTCAAAACCTATAATCACATTTACACAGTCTCTTTCTCTCTCTTTTACAAGAAAACATTCTGTCATACCAAATGTTCCCACACTATTGATATTTACTTGTTCTGCGAGTTTCTTTCCCTCAGGAATGGTAAAGTCGCTTGCTAATTAGGGTCTTCTTGTACCAGATGCTTTCCTTCCTCAATACTCTAATATTTTGTGTCTCCCTCTTGTGGGAGAAGAAGGACTGAGACTACACGAGACAGCACAAAATAATATTTGAACCTAATGCTCCTTTTCACAATGTATAATTCGAGACACATGCAGTGCATACATACAGGACCGAGAACAATAAGCTCAACTTCACAGTAATTTTCTGTTTGTTCACGTTTCAAAGGAACTGAAGTGGCAGCATGACCACTTAGAGATAACGTGGCCGGCCCTGTTTCACACAGGGTGCCCCAGGCTTGCAGTCGAGGAACGGGCAGGATACACAGAGGAGGAACCCAGCGCGACAGTTACAAGTACGCTGCTTCCACAACAGTCGCTCCCATCTGCACAGACACATCCTCAGGATAGCGACACGGACCAGATGGCTTTCCATTCACATTTTCTATCACACAGCTATCCTCACAAGAAGTACTAGAAGAGTAACGAATACACCTATTTTCCTGGATAAATTCCCAAATAATTGAATTCTCCTCCTAAATAGAGCCCTACATTATAAATTTCAGACATTTCTTTGCAAAGAACAGGGTCAGAGGAACAGAGTGCAAGAGGTAAGACTGAGAATAACAAGATAGCAGAGAGATGTTAACAGATTTCCTTCCATCAGTGTGAGCTGTGGATGACAATAGGGATGTACCTACCTCTTGACCTACTTTTGTCAAAGAGTAAGAACAAAACGTCCAACACTTTAGTGTACAGAGAAGAGGTAATGGAACAGGCACACAGGATGAGAAGCAATAAGCCACCAACCGGGTCATATTATTGTCTGTACCAGGCGTCAGAAGGACGATGAGGCTTGAGTTCTCACAGCCAAGCATGACAGGTTTTAGAGTGAGAAAGACAGCAGGTGAAATTTTGATGTTGTTGAAGTCAGTAGAATTTATGCATGGTTTTAATTCAAAGTGCTGTGCTGCAGCATTTCCATGGGTTAATTCTCATGGATTAAAATGTATTTTAGGACAGATCACCAGCCAAACTTTGCATGGGAGACAGGAATACTTTGTATTATCTGAAGCTTCCACACTAGTATTTGAAAAAATTGTTACACAAATAAATTGAGGTCGAGCCCACAAGAACCATAAAACATTGTACATGTTAAAGCCTGAACATCACAGCATCTCCTATATGATATATATGCCCTGTAAAGTGAATTACGCATATTTGCAGAAATTACACATCTGCTCTAAAAACGTCAGATCTTGCTGACACAAGGAAAAACACAGAAGAGTTATGAGAGCAGTATGTTATAGATGAAAATTCTCCAATGAGTACACTTTGATTAATGTTGCTGCTGCATTCACTAATGAATGACAGGCAAGGTCACAAGTAATTTCGGTAGTCCTCCATACTACAGCCTCCACAGCTCTGGAAACAAAACTCCATGTTTTACAGGAGTACTTCCGTGAGATGAACTAAAATATTTTGCAAACAGTAATAACATACCTGGAGCTGCGACAAACAATTACATTCAGATATCCAAAACCCTAGAAAATAGTACTCCGTGTTTTCTTAGGAAAGATGAAGACATCTTAAAAACCTTGAAGGTACAGTTTTTGGCTCTATAGAATATTGTGTAAGTTGCAAAATCTTAAGATCTGAAAAGTAATCTACAACTTTAACCCAGTGAAGCAAAGGGGCCTGAATATACAGACCAGCTGGCAAGGCTGGAAAATTATCCTCCACTGTCTACTGGAACAAGCTCAATTAAAGTGCCTACAAAAATGCTCTACTACTTATTTGAGAAATTGGTGTTATGAAACACCAGAAATCCATATGTTATCTATACTGACCTGTCATTCAGACATGCCCTATTTATACAAGACTTAATTCTGGATATTAAGTAAGAGTTAAAGTGAAGAGTTAGCGGTCTTACCCATATTTCACAAGATTTTTAAATCAACACAGGAGAACAACAGTACCTTACTGTAGCATTACCACCTCAAGTCCACAACGGCAGAGTCAACTACATGAGCTCCCTACGCACCTCTTCACTTTTGTGCTAAAAATCACCTCAGCTCATTGGCAGATGAAAACTATTTCTACTACACAACCTACCACTTTCGCACTGAGGAATCCTAGTGTGTGACCCCAGTGTGTCCATGGCAGATGTTATTAACATCCGAGGAAGAGCCCTTCCTTCAAACTCCCCTCTTACGGCACTCAGCATGAAACACACAGCAAATGAAGTTTCTTCAGCCAACAAGTTTATTTAACACTACTCTAAGCAGTTTAAGACTGCTAAACGTTGGTCACTTTTCAGACATATTCGATGCCCCCTGATTTTATTGGGCTTTATATCAGTTGCAGCTTCTGCCTTTTTTTTTTTTTTTTTTTTTTAATCTCAACCACTCCTGTTTGCAGAGCTGAACAGGAACAGACTGCTGCAAGGGAGGAAGGAGGAAATAATGCACTTTATGCATTTAATACCTGGCCATCTGGTACCTCAGAAACATGTTCAACTTCAAAACAGCGAGAAAATAAAATGAAGGGGCCAAAAGAGGCTTTGCTGCAGCAAAAATGCATTTATTCTATACAAAGAGAGCAACTAGCAGCTGATGCAGAGGATGTACACCTAAATCCAAATGCTAATACGCAGGGATTAAACAAAGAGAAGTAACATAGGTAAGCAGTATCAATGGAAGTGAAATAAAGCCTCTGTCCTCAACATCTTTATTTGCATCACTTCTTCTAATTATCTCTTCTATATCTTACTAGAAGAGTAAGAAGAAAACTGAACAGTTAAGGTCCTTGCCTTCACCTAGAGAAGAAAAACAAGAAATGCAGTAATACGAAGTGACATTGGCATCCTCAGCAACATTTGCTGGAGGTCCTGGGAGAAACCTAGAGATACCAGGTGGAACCTCCCATTTGCTCTCATCAGAACTGGAGAACTCTCATCAGTACTGGAGAAAGGGAGCTTCTGCCCACTCTACTTCAAAACAGGCCTAAAGACAGGTACAGATAAACCCGTTTACCTGTACAGAAAGGTGCTGATCCCCTCACAGCAAGAAGTCAAATGGGGAAAGCTGTCTAATCACTTCCTGAAACCTTCCTGAACTTAATTCCTCTTTGCCATCTGAAGAATGCATAGGGTAAGAACACCAAGCTGTGTTTGGCATGAAGCCATTGGACCTTCTGGCAAAAATCTGTGTCTAAAAGAGCAAATTACTTAAGGCCAAGCTTCCCATCAGTCTGGTAAATGCTAAACTCCTCTGTATGTTAATGAAAATCCACATGGGCACACAGCTGATGTGCCCATGCTGATAGCTTTGCTGGGATACACACTGATGCATAGAAAAAAAAATCTGCACGTAGAAGGTAATTTCTGGAGAAACAAATCTTTCCTGAAGATCACTACTTTTAGAAATATTCTATTATTTCTAATACTGATCATATAGCTGAAAGGTATGGCTTTGAAAAACAGCTAGGAATCTTATTTACAAGAGTATCATTTTTGTCTGGTATTCAATATTCCAGTTCTTAGAGGCTTCATGGCAGCTTTAGAGAGATTTAACTATCCAATTTCCCCTATATTAATACTTTTTGAAATGCAAATGACTTAAAAATTTTCAGTACATTAGACAACAACTGAAATTATATTATTTTTGCCACAGAATAATAACAGATAATGTCCACACAGTGTAAATAAAGAGACGCTGCTATAACTGGTGGGGCAGAAACAAGGAAATAACACAGGGCGATTATTGGAGACAGAAGCAAAATTTGTCTGCATAACGCGTCCTGGACAAGTTAGTGGTTCTAGTTTAAGAAAAACAATTATTTGTTATGTTATTTTCCCCATATTATGAAATTGTTTGTAAATTATAATTTTTACCATAAGTCCCCAAATATTTTGGTGCTTTCAAAAAGGCAAGACCCTGTAACATTTCAGAATGAGAATCTCAGTTTTTATTTTCAAAGATGAGTTTATATCTCACTTAGCTGTGTAGAAACTATATGAAAATTCAAACCAAAAGAACACACAGGAAGGCAAAGTGACAATGTGTACCTTCTTATACACACACAAAAAAAAAGTTTTAAAATTAGAAAAAGTTGATTTGTACGAACTGCAGCCACACTGGGAACTGTGCATCAGTGGTACCATCCCAGCACGTACAGGACTCGTGCTGCCACAGAGTTTCTAGACTTAAGATTTTGGCATTGTAATAAAAATATTTTTTGAGCCAGTGGCGAAGTAGCAGTTCAGATGAGTCAGCTGTTTTCCAAGGACAAAGGAAGGCAGTGTCTCTCCCCTAGTAAATCTTTGACAAGACTGAATCTTAGGTGACAAATACTGATCATGTCACATAAAATATTTCTAAGAAACTGTAAGAGAATGGCTGTGGAAAAATCGAAACAGTACAAGAATAGTGAATAATCTTAGGACCACTCTAATGTTGGATCTATGGAGGTACTTACATGGTGTCACAGATCCGAGTGAGTGCTGGAGCAGTCTTCACAAAGATCAAGTTTTATATTAATTATAAACAATCAAGCTTGGCTAGACATCATGAAATGCAGACTCCAAGTAACACCATTAGCACTGGGAAGCAGGTACGAACCAAACTTTGGCAAAACCTTTACAAAAGTAAATCAACAGCAGCGTTTTCACTCCAGATTGCTCTTTGTATAGAAATACATATTTCTGTAGGCATCAACTTATACATTTATGTATGCTACTGAACAGTGTTTATAGGTTTCTGATGTTTTCATCAACTACATAAGAAAAAAAGACGAGAACACTAATTGTAAAGTAGAAGAGTAGAGCTACCAAATGCTTGCTGGAAGCAGAATGCAGCAGGACACTCTGTGCTATTTATTTACATAAAAGCATGTGAAAGCGATAAAGACCTGAACAGCAGATTATTCTCGCAAAACAGAAGGGCTTTTGAAGACCCCTCAAAGGAGCTGGGGGTGCAAAAGATGGCAAAATTGCAAAGGTCGTGAAGTTTTCATAAGAAAAAAAAAATAATGAAGTGAAATTGGATTCTGGAAAGAGAAAATTCACTGAGCCTAGAGATCTGATGAGCAGATAAATTGCAAACTCTTCAAAAGAAATCACTTTGGAAGTCAAATTTGTAAGCATATGAAAAAAATACCAAGAGCACAGTGGGACAGAAGTTGGAAAGATGAAGGTATAGTATACAAACATAAAGGAACAGGTAAAAAGAACATCTTCTGAGGACACAGGAATAGTGAAAACAGTCAGAAAATAGGTTATTTAATCCTTCATGGTTTTACTCATCTATGGTCGGTAGATGGCTTGTGGTCCATCAGATGACGGTTCACATAATAACAGAAAAGTAACGAAAAAGACACACATACACTTTGAAGATATTTGTTCAATTTTCTGCAGGACTTAGATGGAAAATATGGAGGAAAGAAAAGGTAATAAAATCCTGCAATTGGCTCACAAATAAAAGTCCTTGCAACTGCATTGTACAAAAAAAATAAAAATAAAAAAATAGGTAGTTTTAAAATAATTAGGCAATGCATGGATCTGTATGTTTTTATTCCCCACAAAAATAACTGAAAATAGCAACTGCATGTTACTCAGAAGAACAGATGACCATGAGAAAATATTCAAATTACTTCAGCACCATTTTTCATTAGAAAGAGAACGATTTTCAGGCAATTAATCACAATATGCGAGGAAATGGAAGACGAAAGCGAGGATGAGGTAAGTGAGCATTTAACCAAATTCTACACTTTCAAATCACGGTCCCGATGAAACTCATTCTTAGAAAGCATACTAAAGAATATTTAGAGCACTTGGTACCTTGCTATATAAGAAAACTCAAGAGAAATGTGTGGTTCAAGAAGGCTGGAAAATGCAAACCAGAACTCTTATCTTCAGAGTTGAGATCGGAGCGAGAGAAGATATAAGCATTTGGGAAATGTGGACTACTCTGCCTAAACTGAAGTCCCAGAAAAACCCTGGAGCCAATGAAAAACACCTAAGATAGGGTAGGTAACACAAGTCTTGCCAATATGGATTTTTAAAGAACAGACAGACAAACCATGTCGATTTTCTTCATGACAGGATAAAACCACTTGTGTGAGGGGAAAAATGTCAGTAGATGTCTTATGTTAACCTCAGCAGGACTTCTGGTACTGTCCCACATGACATTTTCATTATTTTCATTTCAAGTCTAGATGAAATCTCTTAACAATGGCTAAAAACATTTTGAAGACCCTATTTAGACCTATCAATGGATAACTGTCAAAACAGGATGTCAGAAAAGGATGCATCGAGTAGGATTCTGCAAAGGGTCTGTCCTGGGTCTAATAGCATTCAGTAATTTCATTAATCATTCAGATGATGGAATGGAATGAATGCTTATTAGATGTGACATTTGTGTGCACACAACACAAGACCTGCAGCTTCTTTGAAGCCCCTAGAGAACAAAATTGGAATCAAAATGATCTTGACAAATTGGAAAAATGGCATTAAAAAAAAGGACATGATTCAGTAGGGAGAAATGTGAGATGCTATACCTATACCTAGGTAGAAATAATCAGCTGTACAGTACAAGATATGGAATAGGTGGCTTGGATGACACTTTGTGATGAGAAATTTGGGGACTGTAATGGGTTACCTACATGATTCAGCACTGGCATATCATTATACAGCATGAGTTTTTGGAAAATAATATATACAGTTTGTAAGGCTCCATTGAGTTCAAATAAAAGCTCACATTCCAGTTCAACAGCAGAACAAAAATGTCTGAACTTTCTGCTCCACCGATGCTAGCATCAAATTCCTGAAGCACCACAATCACATATTATTAGAATAAGAGATGGCTATCAAAGATGGCACATCAGAAATGTTCTCAATTATAGATAAGCTTCCTCAAACTTGAGTGACTTTAATAAATCAAAAATCAAACCTTGTCTTCAGTGAAAAGACAGACATTAAAGTTGTTCAGTTTTGAATTTTCTTACTGAATTTTCTTCACTTACCAAAAAAAAAAGAAAAAAAGAAGTATTTGTACAACCAAAGAAGTTTCAAAAGGCAACTCTGGTGCACTATACTATCTCAAGACCCTTAGAGAAAAAGTCTCCTATGAGACTCATGTCATGTCAGGCAATGCAGGCAATAAAACAAATAAACATGGTAAAAATTGATAATCAGAATTGGTAGAGTAAATAATTTGTTCCATTTACAAGACAGGATTGAAGACTAAATCAAAGCAGGACTGAATACCAGATCAATTGAAACTGCAGGAGACTACTGAGTTTCTACAACGGGGATCTGAATTGTACAAGCTCTTTTTGTTGCATTTGCGCAAATAAAGTACTTCATTCTTCATTTAATGCTGTGCTACATTTAAGATTTGGCAGCCACACCCAAAATACTAGTTTTAATATAATTCATATTCTTAGAGGCAGCTTTATCATGTCACATCTTTTGTGGAGGGGGGGATGGAAGTGAAACAGTAAATGCGGAGAGATACCTGGACTGTTTGCACTGCAACAACTCTTTCAGAATAACTGAGGACTTGGTATCTTGCAGTGAAAACAGCTTTATGCACATTTATTATTTCCAGAAAAGTTCCCCATAATCACATTTCACTGCATGTCACTATCATATAAAATGTCTAGAGAAATCTCAATGGAACCTCTTCCTGCTTTGACATGGCTTTAATTGGGATATCTCTGATTATTTCAGAGCTATCAACTGATACTTTTTAGGCCTGACATGCTAGCAGAATCTAGTCATTGATATTCTGATAGTACCACTCACAGGATTAAGGCTTTACACTACTGTGAGAAGGAATCTATTACTCCTTATAGTCTCTAACGCCAGCCAAACCATTTAACCTTCTTGTATATATGTAAAAGTGATTGTTAGAAGTAAAAGTTCTATAAACTCACTTCACTGAAAGTTTACTTTGCCCATTAGTTTTCTACTTTTTTTCTAATACTTAGGTTTTCTGTGAAGCGTTCTTCACAAGCACATATCAGAAAGCAATACATTTTCAAAATTCAGTCTGTATGGTTGATACAGACTCTTTCCAGCCTTGTGTGTCTTACTGAATGTCTATTTTCTTTAAAAGATAAACCATTATAAGTCCTAATTTATTTAAATTTGTAAAATGCTTGGAAATCCTTGGGTGGAAATAAAACCACAAGTTTATATTACAATATTTTAATGAAATTTGTACCACTACACAAAATATGAGTTTCATGTTGGGTAGAGAATCATATAATTATGTAAAGCTATCAGTTGGGAATGAATCATCACCAAAACAAGGTCTGATGATCTCTTTTCACAAGTAGATGGAGAAGGAGATACATCCATCTGGATGCAACAATTTCACATGTTCAGTTGATAATTCAAAGCAAATACAAACCTTACTTTCCCACCCTCATAGCAACAATGCCATCCTCAGATCCATAACACAAACAGAATAGGAGCATATTTCTAGGGGCAGTCTTTTTAAATGAGAAGAAATGGTTCCAGCTCATTACTTACTATCTTTAAAATGTTGAACCAAAAAAAAAAAAAAAGAGAGAAATGAGATAAAAAATATAAATAACCTTTCTCATGACAAGAAAGTCAAAATGGGCCCCTCTTGTTGTTTCAGTTGTCATACTTTATAAGTCATTGCCATGACTTCCATGAAACATCTCTTACATTAATTATTTTCTCAACTGTAATTTTTTATTATTATTTCTGTAAAGTAGCTAATTTTCTGTATATACCTTTGAAGCAACGGTTTTGATTTTGACTCATAATAGACCAAGTGGAGTGCAAAAGTGGTAAAACTAGCCTAGTCCTCCTCATATCAGCAATTCCTACAGCCAATATTCCTTCCTGTTGTCCACCTGCAAAATTTTAATACAAAGGATTCTTTACATAAGGCTTTTGTGAGGAATGTCTTAGTCCATTATTAAACCTGGGAATACAAGATGACAAAAGCTTTAGAAACACACTAAATTTCCTAATACCGCAAAAAATTAAATACAAATATATACATAGAATTTCAAAAGCAGCTTTTGATGCTGTGAATATACATCATATCTCTATAGCTTTTATAATTTCTGGCCTTTGATGACTTCTAATCAACCCATAAAATAGAAGAAATAATTTTTGCACAGCCGTGCGCATCTGTCCAGCAGTTGGAAGCAAAAGGAAATGATAACTGAACCACAAGGCCCCATTGATTCCCTCTGCTGTAATGCAATTCAGGAATGAAGTGCAGCATCATTATCAGAGATGCTGTACATTAAATTTTCTTTGCTCTATGAGTTCTTAATTATAACATATTAGCAGTGCACGCCTGAGTGAGCACTGCTCTAATTTCAAACTGAAACAATGCTTGCGTCCCGCCGTGAGCAATATTAATTAAAGTCTCTGTTCTGTTTTCCCTGAACTCTCCTTCTGACATTTCCAGGTAAAGTGAAATAAAAATGTATGTCAATATGTAAAAGCTACCTATCAGCAAAGATGTCACGTAGCTGAAGTATCGGATGGTGAACACCAACTTAAATGGTTCCCCTTTGGAAATTCTGTTTGTTTGTCCATGCAATTTAATTTATGGTCTTATTAATAACGGTAATCTTATCAGGCATTCTCTGCACATTTCACAAGTTGATAATATCACAAAACATACATGCATGCTTTCCAGGATATTAATTTCAATAGCAATTACTAAATAATTTGTATCTTTGTTAATAATATTTCACATACTCAACTGTTCAAGCAGCCCTTTCCTCGGGGAAGTAACAGTCAAATATTGCTTGTGAAGTATCTACGACCATTTATTCTCAATATGTAATATTCAATAGAATATGTGCATAATGTTCATCGATATATAAAAGAATTTTTCACCAACAGAAATTTAAAGACACCTGACATACACACAGACCTACGTTCAAATTACCGTTATTTGATAACTGAGTAATGCCCATGGTGTCCATTCCCAAGGAAAGGGACTCTCTCACATGAAACACTGGCTGTGCCGAGCACAAGAAACATGTCCCAGTGGAAAAAAAGCATCCAAATTGCAGTGGTCTGTTACAGTTACGATAAAAACCTGATTAGCCAAGTGTGACTGTAAGACTTCAAATGATGCTAAGTTTAAATTTTGCTAGAAATGTCCCATTTCTGTGACAATATATCAGTTGGCCTAAACATTTTTTGTTCTCTTGTTGTGGTTGTTTGTTTGTTTAACTTCCTGATGGATCTTAATTTTTCTCAGCTGGCTGGATAAAAATGCTCAAAAATGTTAAGAAGCCATACTGAATCACTTTCATGATTTTCCATCAGAAGTGTTATATTCCTGTGTATCGTATTTCTACCACAACCATATCAATCAACAGCAGCATCATAAATTGAAATCCCACTTCTGGCTTTTTTTTAAACTATTCCAGTTTTAGACATTCAGTTGATTTTGAATTGAACATCTTTCAGTAGAAAAACAGAAACAGTTTTGTAATGTAATTAATCTAGATGTAAATCTGTTTTTGTTTTGTTGGTGGTAGGTTTTTGTTTTTGTCAGAAAAGGTGTTCTGATCACTTTTAACAAGAGGAACTAAACTTGTAATTTAACTGCCCCCAGTGTAACTTAATATAACTTTGCAATACATTTTTTATTAACTTGTAAGTACATTAAGCTCATGTAAAATTTAAGATCACAAATTGAATTACTATAGAAATATAGCTCAAGATCTGAGATACATTCCCATGGTATATAGAAAGAAATCTGTGTTACCTGCTCCTGAGCACACACTTCAATACCCTTCTACAGTTTAGCAAATTAAGCAAGGATGCCCCTCGTTTCTTATGTAAAGCATCTTCAAAAAGATACACATCTGTTACTGCCAGCCATACACATGGGCTTGCCAGCCCCAGCTGTGGGATGTCCCACAGCCAGCTCCCAGCTCTCATGTTGGCTGGGATGTCAACTGTCACCAAACTGCTTGTGGTGGAGCTTCCTTCCTCCTCTCCCATAAGAGTAAACATAACCTGGGACTACTTAATCCTGCCTCCCTAGGGGGCTCTGGGATGTGGTCACCTGCAATCCCCGAGCTACAGGAGCTGGCTCTGTCTCAGCCTGGTGTGATTACAGCTCTCGTGGCTTCACCTGGCCTTACACTCAAGTTCCAAGTGCAGGACTGTGGGGTTTTGTTCAGTGGCTTAAAGCAGCCACATCCTCAGGTGGTTTACAAGCAAAGCACTATCAGCTACAGCAAATAAAGTAGGATATGCCATGCCTAAAAAACACAGTGAAAGTGATTTTTTTTAAAAAAACAGGAATTGTCACAGGTTTCTGAACAGATCCAAGTACAGTGCTTATTAAGCTCTGACTAATGGAATGGTTTCAGTACAAGTTTTTTCTCATTGTGAGAGTTATTTTTGCTTTACTCCTCCATTTCACAAGCAAGAAAATCTTTGTGTTTATGTGGCAGAGAAGCAGATTCTCAGTAGAAGACAACAAGAGGCACAGTTCAGTTTTCTCCTGCTTGGACTTACCTGAGAATGTTTGCTGGACTTCTAGGACAGTGGCCAGCAATGATTTTAACCTTCACATAATACAGTTTCGCAGATGCTTTCAGGCAACAGATGGAAGAGCATTACTGATGCACAAAGTATTGTGAAAAATCAAACTGAAGTCACACCTTAAAATAAGAAATAGACCTCATTCATCTAAATCAATAAACCCAGAGCATAATGGAGCCTGACTTTCTATCAATTACTGCTGCTAAAACAAAGGGAAATGTTTTATAAGGCAGCGTTTTGTGAACCCCAGCAACAGTACAAGGAATACTACTTTATAGGCTTTGAAAAAGGGTGGGAGAGTGCCGTAGAGGGAAGAAATACATGAAAAATAAACAGAAGCTTTGGTTAATGCTTAGTAAATAGCTACAGAGAGTTATGACAGCAAGTTCTACAGATAATAGTTGTTGCACTACTTAAGGTTAAATCCAGCCAGTTTCAAAACACAAAATGATTTGGGCTAGCCAGAAATATCAAATAGCTTTCCAAAAAAATAGTTCTGTATTTGCACAAGTTTTGCAACAAACCCACCTACAAATAGCTGCAACTTCCATAATACTGATGCCAGTGTATTCACTGATGATAAAGCCCAATGATTCATAAAAATATGTGCTACTAGGTGTCTTAATTGCTGCCCTTAAACTAAATCTAAGAGAAACCTTCTGAATCAGCTACGTACATTCACCAATAATCAAATCAACCTGTTGCATAATCCCCAGATAACACACTGCTTTGCTCAGAAATGACTTTAGCATAGTATATAGAACACGACTCCTTCCTCCATCATCAGATGCCCTCTGACTTACCCACCTCAGATCAAAAACAGTCACATGGGAACAAATGAAAATGTCATACAAACATTGAGTATTGTTACTAAAAGGAAAAATGTATTCCATTTTCTACCTATGCATAGTTCATTAAAGATGATCGCTTGGTGCACTGGCATTTACATGTCAGGCATGACAGCATAGCAGGAAAAAAAATCAATGGTATTTCTGTTAAAATGCAAAGTGTATTGCAAAAAGATATCAATAATCTCAGGAATAAGAGAATAAAAAACAGTCTGATCCCTTCCTCCTTATGGAGACTATTTTAATTGTTAAATTGCTCTAAACTTTCATTAGCACAGAAATCGATGTTACACAGACTAACACCATTTACAATATTCTAGGTATAGCTACAAAATCATGTGCCCCAGTCTAAATCTGATTTAAGAAAATAAGTCTTCCAAAATACTGCAGAATGCTTACAGAAGTCTACAACAGTGACTTGCTGCATACCAGCAGTGCTCAGACTAAATATCCACATCCCATGGATGCATTAGGAAAAATCATGCAAAACTTACTTTCTGTATCGTGGCAGGTTGAGGATTGCAGCATACCCCAATATGAAAAACCAAATAATCAAAACCACAACACACATCCTTATGTAGACTCAGCACAAGCGTTTCCGTGATTGACCTGAAGGCTACAAGTGATTGCAGCTCTGCTTCTGAAGGCTGGCATAAATCCTCAGTACTAAGTCACCAGGAGCCAGGCTACAAACGAAAGTCCAACCAATATCCAAAAAATACCAGTAAAGCCCTGTATTTTTCTGTTTGAAAAACATGATCCCCGCTCTTATTGATCTTGGTAACAAACTGGAACAATCTTGGAACAAGCCAGGAGACCAGTCCACTACATGTGTTGAAAGCATCAACTGGACCAAATACTCACAAAGTGAGGTGAGATGGAAGATACCCTACTTGGTATCTTTCTAAAAAGCAGCTCTTGGCTAGTAGGAAATTTGAGGGAATTACAGGTATGTGTGGATACGTACAAATACACAAATATACAGCCTACTGGGAAGCACTTCTGCTCAGGCAGTGAGAAATCAAAAGTTCTTCAATCTGAAGAGGGCTCAGTCCCGTATCTGCTATGCCATAGGAGAGACCCAATCTATTAGGCTTTGAGAGGGGCTGGGACACCTCTCCTTTTTGTTGAAGCCATGCCAATGAATAGAAAAGCTGAATGAAGCCAGAAAGAGAACAAAAGGAAAAGCACGACTCTTTCCAGTCGAATGTCCAATTAGGTTGCAGAGTACAATTATCAATTCCAGCTTCTGCTCCCAAGACAGGTTAATACATTGTACCTTAAGCACCTATTCAGTGAAAATTTGATATAATCTTGGGAACAGGACTCAATCACAATTTATCCACCAGGGTACAGTTCTGTTCCCTCATCCTCTTTTTCCAGCCCTGTAAATCTTGTCTTTCCTATACAATGTCGTTAGAAAAAGGGAAAGCGTGTCTTCACGGTGCAGTAATTAGCGTGCCACCCCAAGGAGTTAATAAGATCCTAGGCTGTACTTGTGGGTGCTCCTGCTGACACTTTCTTTAAAGACCTTCATCAGTAGAAGTTTGATAAGAATGGAAGGGTGCAAGGCAACAGCTACTTACTTCATTTTCAGACAATCAAAGGAAGGGGATAATGGTTATCCTGGGGAGCGCTGACTGCACTAGCTACTTTGTACCCTGCCACTTCTCTTGGTTTGCCTGCTGGTACCAGAAAGTGGCCATTGTTTGAGACAGCATGGATGGGATTTGTGTGGTTAAAGTAGGTCTCACATACAGAGCTGACCTAGACATCTTATCCACACCTTTTGTAGAGATGGAGTCAAGGATTCACCTTCACCTACAGCAAAGATCTAAAATGTGTCCAATTAGCTGCCACCTAAAAATGCCTATTTTACTTTCAAGTATAAGGGGAACTTTGGGCAACCAGCTCAGAGACTGACACCCAAATTGGGCATATCGATGGCTAAGCCTGATGAATCCCCCTCCGCAGTTCTCTGAGGCAGAGCTTTCTCTGACTTCATCCCTTGGACTCCATCCACTGACATGAAGATACTGACCACAATCCTGCTTTGGGTCGAAGGAGAAGTCAAGTCAATCCCAAAGATATACTGGGTCTTTTCTTAGTGCTTTGGGTAGGCTCCAACTTGAGTGAGGCCTGGGACAGATCTCGTCAACTTAGAGGTTCTCTTTCTTCTCTTTATGTATCACGCTCTCTCCTCAACTATCACTAATTTAAGTAGTAAATTGGCATAATTGTCATCAAACGTGCAGTACAAACTTAAGTCCATGTACAGTACTCAAAGGGAAAAAAAGAGCACAGTTCACCCATTAGACCTAATGGAAAAAATCCAACAAGTCAGTCAGTAGTTTTACAGGGGAATTAAGCGTAGGGACACCACCATTAACTGGTAGAAAAGATGTTTTTCACATTTGAATGTCTGATTGCACCTTGCTGATAACACAGGTATTCTGGAAGAACTTTCTCTTTAGGGCCAATTTCTTTTCAAAAAGAAGTGCAATTGGATAGACCAGACAATGAATAGTTACCATATAAAACACACATGGTAAAAGGTCTAAAAAAAACTGAAATAAATTATTCTGAGACAAAATTAAATGAGAAAAGATTAATTAAGAAACCTGACTAGAAGGCCTCCAGAAGTGAGGCAATAGACTCTTGGCCATGAAAGAAACGTCCCCTACAAAGCAAACACTGAACTAAGGATTCATTTAGAAAGTGATCCAGGATCAAATTCTCTCTCAAACCTTCTCTGCTTGGGAGGGACATTTTAATGAAAGTTTTGTCGCTGTTATTATTAATAAGTGCAGCACTGCTAGTAATAGCAACCTTCTGATTAATATAAGAGTCCCTACCCTAGAAGCTAGGTTGGTTAGATCTGAGCTGGTCGGAGCTGCTTAATGCCATGTTAAAAATGTTAGCAATTGCTGGAACTCCGTCATCATAACAAGCTGTATCCCCACAGTAGTTTGCAGGCCAGAAAACTGTGCAGAGCATGATTTTTCTGGTTCCCAAATTATATCCCAAGTGTCCCTTAGTACATTTAGAGTAACCTCCATCCCTGAATTGCTCTGTGTGGTCCTATACATTGATCTACCAAGTGATCCAAACTGTTCCATTGCTTTATAAAAGTTAAATAACTAGAGTTGAGGCCAAAAGATAGCACATCAGGGCATTTGATTGAACTCTTCATGCCTCTCAGTCTTCCACTTCAACCCTCTGTTCATAACAACTATCCAACGCTGCAGAAAAACATATCCAACTAAAAAAAGCATATTAAAAAAAAGTAATTTTAAAAAGACTTATTTGAAGACAAGTGACAAATAACATTAATGCCCACTGTCTAATTTTGCCCACCAACTAAATTAAGAATGTCTTCATGTCTGAAGAGGTCCTAGTGCACAGTATTTGCCAAGCATTAAAATACTATCACATTGTAGTCATGTAATCTCACAATAATCTTTGAGAATTGAACAAATTGAGCCCTGTGTGCCTTAACATTTTCTCGAACTTAAAAATCATTTCAGTACCTCTCTTATTTTCCCATTCAATTTTGGGCAATAATTTTGTACACTGGCATGACAGTTTTATGCAGTATTCTCATGCTGACCATATCATTAGACTTGATGAAAGTTATAGAAAAAGAGAAAAAACACACGCCCCCAGTTACACTTTGCTCTCACAGCAGGAATTATATTAACCTTCTTTTGCCATAATAACAGAGTGAAAACCCACGTCAGGTTGTTTTTCAGTCATATCCACTACTGAGTTACTGCTTGGGAGACGGTCCCTCCCTGTTTTGCATGGCACCTTTTCCTCTGTTCTGGAAGTGCAAGTTTACATTTGGATGTAACAGAACTATTTTTGCTAGCAAGCACAAAAGCAGTCGTGCCCTTGTCACAAACCATTCCTCCCACTCCTCATGGGATTTTCAATAATTTATTTTTAGGAAAGCAATTATATAAGTTCTTTCCAATCATTTGTAATCAAATAGAACTGAACCCTACTTTAAAATCCAGTCCAGGACTAACATTGGTCAGGGTTAACGTTGGTCAACAATCCAGTTTTTATTCCGTTAATGTGCAATAAACATGTTTACTACTAAATTGTTGTTCGAAGTGTTATAGAGCTCAAAGTCTCTACAAAACTCAGTACCCTCCACATGCAATTCAACTTTATCAGCTAAATGTAATTACTTTCAAAGATTAACTTCTTTGTTGTTATGAAAGACCTTCTTCACATATAGCTATATTAACTAGCATTTAGCATATTATGTTTTAAAACCCTTTTTTAAGGGTATCCTACTCCAGCTCTGCATTAATTCTGACTGAGATCAAGATTAAGTAAACCAAGCCATATTCCTACTTGCTTTGCTAGCTTTACTTAAAATCTTCTGTTTCTGCTATTATTTAAACAATGCACGTACTTATCCATTTGTTAATGAACTACACCATGGCTAAATTTTTTTCCAATGGTAATACTAGATTCATGCCCTTTAATTTCTTAAGAAATTATTATTTCCTTAATAATAATGGTGACATTACAGATGCTTTTTTCCCTTCAGAGGTGATCTGGGAAGGAAGCAGAGCATGAATGGATAATCTCATTCAGCACAACTAGAAAAATATATTTAATTTTATTAATACATTTAAATAATGTAATTAGTATTTTAACTTAAGCTAATTTAATTAAAATTTAATATAAATATATTAAGGAAGCATTAAAAGAATCAGCGAAAGCTGTAGAGACCCACATAATAGTTGTATATTCACATCAATGTATTCAATATTTCTGATATTATGTTATTACTGTTTCGTTTTGTTTATACTTTCCACATCATCATAGCTCCTTTTTGTCTCTTTCTGTTTTCTGTGTCCACTAAAAGCATACAAGGAAGCCCATTTCTTTCTGCCTGGATTGCATCTACTACATGACTGAAGCTCCTTGCTGCAGTGTGAATAGTGAAAACATATGAGTGTGCAAAATGTTTTGATTCTTCATTTACATAAACACACACCATTCTTGAAAGTTAGCATATTTACAACTGTTGACTATTGATAAAAAAAAAAAGAAAAGAACGTGAAAAAGCCCTCCCATGTCCAGCTTTCTGTTCATTACAATCCCTCTTGCAATTACAGAACTAGTTAGCTTCCTAATTTGCTTCCTGAGAACTTAAACTAATGCTTAGCTTTAATTTAGGTGCCAATTCCATTGCAGATGTTCTGCATGCTGCTTGGTTAAAGATTTTGCAATTACATTTCGTAGATTTGTTTTTAAATCTCAGCTCTATTATCAGTAAAGCAGAACTAAGCTCTAGCTCAGCATCATTCCTGCCCTCTTGAGTTCTTCATGAAACTGAGCTTTTTGCTTTATGTTCAGAAAGAAAAAAAGCCACAATATGGGAGCCTAATTCACTGGAAAAGGCAGGACAAATCAAGAAATTAAAGAGGATTTTATAATTTAAGCTTTTACCTTAATGAGAATTTCTTTCTTTTTATATACACGCATATAACATTATTTTGTATCTACATGGAGATTATATATTTGTTCATTTTTTCCCCACACCTGGTCATTCAATATGCAAAGCTTGCTAAATTTAATTATGATATTGTGCACCTGTGCTTCCTTCCACTGCCAGGAAGCAACCCTTTCCCTTGAAACTTGCAATTTTCATTGCAAAATTGAAGTATTCTGCGAAATAGCTGCATACCTCCTACCCAGCATACCTCACAGTGAGGCAACCACACCAACACAGTTATGCAATTTAATTACACCTTTGGATAACATCTTTAAAATCAGGATGGGCTTTTGGAGATTGGAAGCCCTGTGAAGCTTTCAAAGCAGTGCCATAAGTCCAGCAACCATTACATGGCTAGCACACATTGCACAGTCATTTTCTAGTCCTGGGAGGCCTTATAAGTTGAAGAATTTCTGATATCTTCCTTTTTGGGTGCCTAACCACAAATCTAAAGAAAAAAAAATCTATTTCTTAATAAAACTTATTCATAACAGTGCCTATTTTTATACATATCTTCCATTTGTAAAACTGATTTTATGAATTCATTTAGAAAAATTTATCTTTAGCTATAGAAAATAAAGACTTTTTTTTAATAGCACTGCTAATTATTCCTTAATGCTATCACTAAAAAGACTAATTTACTCTGAAGAATCTGCAACCCAGTGCAAAACCTCTTTAATAAAAGAGGGTAGACGATTTATTGCTCGAGTCTCTTTTAATTACAACCTCTGAATAAAATGGAATTATTCCATTTTGACTTTCTATTTGTGTACACCAGTTTGTTTCTAAAGGGAGAAAAGAGACCACTTCAAAAGTCCACCTTTCCCCTGGCAACACCTGAACCACAATGCACATGACAGGTAAATTTATTGAACTTCATTATTGCAAATTAGGTTGCAAAATTGTAGAAGCAGAGACTATGGCACAGAGACACTTCAGTGAGGGCCAGACAAACTGAAACATCATCAGTCTTCTCCAGCACCCACTCTAACAGTCTGGGAGGGAGTAGCCCACCACGAAGACTTCCTGATACCCAAGCAGATCTGAAACAAGGGCTCTGAAACCAGAGAAACCCCCAGATCTGACACAGGGAAAGCAGCAGGGACTCGTGGTTGAGAAGGGAGAAGAGACAAGACGTGGTTGGTTCAACCACAGCAAATTGCACCCTAAAATTCACCTCTGAGAAGACCAAGTTAGGTCAAGCATTATGCAGCTGCACAGACTCTGATTTCAAGACCTGTATGGTCAGCTTCATTCTTATACAAAACAAATTAAAATAATGTTTCATATGTTGCAAACTTCACTTAGGGCATTAATTTTGCAAAGGAAAATAGGGAGTGAAATTTAAAGAAAAGTCTGAAATTAGTGTTCCCAGTACTCCCAGAATTTTGGCAAACTGCTTAATCTGAGTCTTTGCTGAAAACTTATTTCAAAAAAGGAGAAATTTCCTACACGTACATACACTGTGTATCATTTCCTCAGGTCAAAATTATATCACTTAAAAAATGAAATGGACAGGGAATTAATTGTTTATATGGTTCTATGAAAATTATTACTCTAACTTCCCTTTAAAGGGAAAAAAAAATTACATCTGCATTTGTCATATAAGTAGCTGTATCCTTAGCACAATGTCTTTCTCCGTCTTAAACTAAATGGATCCCAGATGGACTGGTCCAATAGACTTTTTCAGTTAAGGTATTTACCAGACTGCACAAAGGTAGATTATTCACAGTGAAAGTGCAACTCGTTCCTACTCTACAGTTTTCTCATTCATATACAATGCAATAATCTCATGTCAAACCCACTTCTAAACATTATACACTTTTTATCTTAAAATAAAAAAAAAAAGCACATTCTCTTATAAGGTGTTTTTGCTTCAAACTATGAGCCTCTGAACATTAAGAAAAGCATCCAACAATCATTAGTACCACACGTCTCATTAGGGTCTAAATGGTAGGAGATCGATGAGAAGAAAAACATTGCCACTCTCCACTGCAGAAGAGTAATTTTTTTTTTTTTTTTTTTTTTTTTTACAGTTACTACTGTAGACTTGGTCCAAATCAGAGCAGCTGTTAAGGCACCAAGGACATTAAAGTTACAGAAAGGAAATTATACATCACTAGCTGAGTACCAAGAAGAAGAGATAAAATTAAAGAAAATCATTTAATGAATGATTTCCTGGTGAGACTGCATCTGGAGTACTGTGTCAAGTTGTGGGCTCCCCAGTACAAGTGAGGCATGGACACACTGGAGAAAGTCCAGCAAAAGGCCACAAAGCTGATGCAGGGGCTGGAGCATCTCTCCTGTGGGGAGAGGATGAGAGAGCTGGGACTGTTCAGCCTGGGCAAGAGGAGGCTTAGGAAAGATCTTATCAAAGTCTATAAATACCTGAAGTGAGGGTGCAGAGGGGATGGAGCCAGGCTCTCCTTGGTGGCACCCAGGGCCAGGAGAAGAGGCAATGGCACAAACTGGAATGAGGCTCCATCTGAACACCAGGAAGCAGGTGACTGAGCACTGGCACAGGTTGCCCAGAGAGGGCAAGAAACTCCTTGGAGATGTTCAAAAGCCACCTGGACACGTTCCTAGGTGGCCCTGCATGAGCAGCAGGTTTGGACAAGGTGTCCTGAAGAGGTCCCTTCCAATCCCAACCATTCTCTGATTCTGTGAATATATATCTACGCTCATCTCTTACTGTCTGTTGAATGCAGCACAGACTATGTCGTATTTGTGTGTATGCATCCATTTTGTTTCATATGTGAGATCACCTGGAAGATATTTCAGTACAAGTTTTTCAAACTACATAACTGATGATATTGGGTAGTACAAATCTACAACACGCAACACATGAGAGGCATATTCCCACAACTATTGGATTGCTTTTTTTTTATTATTTTATTGTGAACCAGTAACAGGAACTAATCAAATTATTGTATTTAAAACTCCAATTCTACATGTATTGTGCAGCTGTGACAGTATGAATACTTTCACCAACATCTAATTTTACCATCTGCGTTAATTGTCGCTGGCTGAATGATTAACTGACAATATAGTCTCCCCAATTGAAAATTCTTTGACTTCAAAGGGAAATACCTGCATGAGAATTGATAAAAGGCACAAAAGAAGATGTCTTACTAAGTAATTATTACACATTGAGGTGTATCTGTTTTAATTAATGTATTAGCAACATAGGCAAGGAAACAAAAACAAGCACTTCAAGCACAGTGTTAGAATCTGTATTTGATGCGTGGGTCATGGCATGGAAAGCACTGCGGTTCCAATAGGCGTCTTCAGCTGCAGCCCAAGGAATTCTGATAAATCAAAACAGAGGTGTTTGCTTCTCAGCGTGCTTCTTCCCACCCTTTCCAGCAAACAGAAACCACGTGCTTCGGTGATTAACTGAGTTATAACCCTTGGGGGCATGGACATTTATGCAGCAAGTCAGGAACTAAGATAGAAACAACACCTTGGAGGCATTTACATGTAGTTCAAAAGTGTTATTTTGCCAAAAGAACAAGCACTTCAAATTAAAGCATTTATTATATAGAGGGTAATTTGATTGCTGTTGCTTTTCAAAGCATCTCGCAGAAACACAGCATTGCCCCTAAGAATTCTGCGTGCAAAGTCAAACACTAAAAGAATGAAAATTATAGAGGTTACCACCTTAAACCAGTCCTTTGTTCCTCTATGTTATGGCACAGAGCATCTTATTCCTATAGATAAGATTATCTTATCCCTATAGAAGACTTTCACATCCAGACTGCAGTTGAAGTCCACCACTGGGCATCGCAGTCTGTGGCTGCAGAGGGTGCAAACTGATTTCATGCTCAAAACTTCTCTGAATTTAAGAGTATTTCCTTATGGGTTTTCACTATAGTATGTAAGCTATAGGAGTTAGACCCGGCCACAAATGAGCATGTATAAGCTGTCATTACAGCTCCCATAGCCTTCACAGAAATATTCTCCTGCAGTTCTGTATGTGATCGAATTGGGCCCCTGATGATTATGGCACATACTATACTATACAACACATACCTGCTATAACTTCATGCTGACGTATACCTGAACAATTTTATTTTATTTTTTTTTTTTATAACCATGCAGAGGTACTCCAGAAACCTGTTCCATTACAAAATGTGTCACTACAAATTAAATTTCCTATTTCTGTATTATATTTGTGCTCTGGTAGCAAGTGACTGCTCGTCAAACTACTACATTCTGACATTTTGTACTGCACACTGCTACCAAAAAGCACCAGCTTGAATCCTTACCCAGAAACCTGAACAGCCAGTTGCTGCAACATGGCAGCGAGATGAACAAGCCTTCCCCATGCAGCAGCACGTTCCCTGGCTTTCCCAAATCCAACTTAATGCAGACACAAGGAAGAGTGCTAAAAGAGAGCAGAGCCGAAATAACCTGTAACCCTCTGGAATCCAGTCCTCCTGTTGCACTTGCAACCCAGTGACGAGGAGGTCATTAATATCCTCCTCTCCACGGTATACAGCAGCCATGGCTCAACATCAGCTTTGCAATCCAACTCCTTTGGCGAGCCTGAAAGCCTGTGTCTTCTCCAGGATTTCCCATGCCCACCCCAGCCCCAAGGAAAGGCACCACACAGTCACAATACCTGGGCTGTTCTCCAGCCGGCTTGCCCAGAGATGGTAGCAGTGAGCTCATCACACCCAGGATTTTCAGCCTAAGGTTTACTTTTCGGTCTCACTGCCTTTCTCTGGCATATGTACAAAGTGTTTGCCATGCCATCTGCTCATCTATGATATAAGCAGGGTCAGCACAATGTTACATTAAAGTAATTTACACCTACTTACGTTGACTTACTGATAAATAACACATCAGTACTACGATGAAACCATCTACAGGCTTCCTAAGGTGTGCAAGCATTAGTGACAGGCTTCCCTAGCTATGCTGTATGCATAACCACCAAGCATCTCATGTAATACAAGAACCTACCACTGCTCCAGCTACCACCGAATGATAACACTTAAGCCTAGACGGACTACAGTTATACTACAGCAATCCTGGCTTTAAGGGCTCAGCTCCACAGCCTTCTGACAGGTTGCTATTCTATCGGGAAAAAAAAAAAATGTGTTTTATAAAATTTAAGCTTTAAAATTCCCTTTCCTTGCAAAATTTTAAGATTTACCACAATGTCCCAGACTATTAATGTTACTTTCTGATTGGCCCTATCATCACCCTTTGGTGACATTCACAGGGTGTATTTGGATATCTAGCTGTGGCTCCTGTATGATCCGCTCTTGCGTTTGCTTCTAAAGGATGCCTGCCTCCACAGGTTACAAGAGAAAGAGGCCGATGGGGAGTCAAGAGAGAGAGCTGCATTAATGCAGGAAAACAAAAGGTCAGAGAACTCAAGGAGGGACTAAGAGAGGGAACAGGAGGAGAGGGAAATTCATTCTGAGGGAGAACTGACTTAGCTATTTAAATTTCATAGGAAGTTAAGAATTTTCTCTCCACATTAAAAGATTTCTTCAATACAACAGTACTGCTAAAATGATTTCCTTTCAACAAGTGTAGTATTATAATAAAAAATTGAAATTAAACACACCAAGTCATTATGTCATAATGCAAAACATCGCATTGTACTGAAATATTTCATTTCCCCTTACTACTACATAGGAAAATATTATAAACTGAAGTCATGCATAATTGAAAAGTAAAATATTTTAATTATAGATAAAATTGATGTATTCTAGCACTTCTAGGGTTTTTCCTGATTTTATCTGTAACAATTTCTCATATAAAACTGCAAATAAAACACGCCACGTTGTTCATATTACTGACTAAGGATGAGCACTTGCTTAAAATACAGTTTGCCTATATTCATAAAACATTTAAAACAAAAGTGCTGACAGACCCTCAACAACGATATTCCCCCTAAACACCTTGCATATAAATTCATCTTGTTTAATGAGAATGTCACCTAATAAGCAGGTCAGCAGAGAACTGCAAAGCAAACAGGGTAGTTCTGCCGCTGCAACTACTCCCCAGACAATACTCTCATCACACACAAGATAACTATTATGCTATATACATGTTTATTACAGAATAAGTCATTTTAATTGTGCGTTTTCCAGATAGCGCACACTGCTGTAATTTCTCCTTTAAAAAAAAAATTTGGCTGTTCAAGCTATACTCCTGGATGTGAACGCTGTATTCCCCTGGACTGTCTAAAAATGGAACCTTCCTTATTTCCGCATCTGTGATTAGCACAGCAAAATAAACCTGTATGTGTATGGGAGAAGGGAAGAAGGATCAGAACTGGCCAAGTGACATCATGATTCACAGACGCTATCAGTAATTAAGAGTTTTGGTCCAAATTACGCTCCAAATCACATTCAGCAAGTCATTTAAAGGGGGTTTTAGCTTGTTTTTATATATGGCACTTCTGCTCTGTTCTTAACTGAAAGGGCCTGGGGAAATATCCACAGGGCTGCATCGGCCTCGTGCTGTGGGCACACCCCCAGTCACAGGAGGATTTCACAAAGCCTGGCAGGGATCACCCATGGTTGCAAGATGCCTCACTCCAGCGGCACAGTCACAGCATGGGGGAACCCCACTGCCCAAATCCATGCTTCCAGCCACCTTATACAACCAATACGCACCCTGTCCTACATGGCAGTCAGATTTTACCCAGAAGTGTGCTCTGAGCCTGGGCCTCTACCGGGTCAGGAGAAGTGTAAAATGGTTTGGATTGGAAGGGACTTTAAAGCCCATCTAATTCCAACCCCTGTCATGGGCAGGGACCCCTCCCACCAGCCCAGGCTGCCCCCAGCCCCATCCAGCCTGGCCTTGGGCGCTGCCAAGGATGGGGCAGCCACAGCTCCTCTGGGCAACATGTGCCAGGGCCTCACCACCTTCTGAGTGAAGAATTTCCTCCTAACATCTAATCTAAACCTACCCTCTTCCAATTTAAAGCCATTCCCGCTGGTCCTAGCACCACACCCCCTGACCAAGAGTCCCTCCCCAGCTCTCCTGCAGCCCCCTTTAGGTATTGTCAGACCACTGGAAGGTCTCCCTAGAGCCTTCTCTTCTCCATGCTGAACAACCCCAACTCCCTCAGGATGTCTTCATAGCAGAGATGCTCCAGCCCTCTGATGATCCTCATGGCTCTCCTCTGGACCCACTCCAACAGATCCCTGTCCTTCTGGTGCTGGGGGCCGCAGAGCTGAACGCAGGGCTCCAGGTGGGGTCTCATGAGAACCTTCCCTGATGCTATTTTGCTGAGTAGGAGGAAAGATGGCAACCATGCTCCTGCTTCTGGATTTTCTGATCATTGGAGGAGACCCTTAGTGGGTAGAGAACTGTGGGATGGACAGGATACACTCTAATTTGGGTTTAAATCCCAATATCATTTTAGCTCTTTGCTCACAGATTGTTGAGGTTAGGATATGAGACGTGCTTACAACGTGGTCTCTGGCACACCACTTTCCATTTGCACAAAGGTCACATGCAAACTGTCTGGCCAACACTGACAAGCCTCTGGCCAAGCAGAAGACATAATGCATTGCAATAGATCAATCTTATTCCGCCTTCTCTCCTTTCAATCCAGGAGCTGAAAGCCTGGGTGAACATCTTCCTCCCTCCTGCCACCCTGCCAGCAGTTCTAAGTGGCAGAGGAGACACTGGTTCTGGAATACACCCAGGTCTTCCCAATGCCAACAAGAAGATTACTTCAGCTGGACCCAGGGTATTCCTGGCATGAAAGCAGAGGTACATGCCAAGGACAAGACATTTCTATAAGGAACGCCTAGCTCAGCAGCCAGCCCTTTCCATACTGAGGGAAAGGAAGAGTATCAGGGCACTAGAGATCTCTGGCAACACTGCAAATCCCGAACGACCACAAAGTCTGGGCTCCACTACCAGCTTCAGCAGCCTCTTTTCACAGAAGGCCCATCGCGTCTGACAAACAAGCAAAGCAAATACAGCCTCACAGGCAGCCTGCCAGCTCTCTATCCCAACACTCACCAGGCTTCCCCATCCATGCAGGACACAACCCTCATGTGGGTCTTGGTAGAAAGGTGAGCCCACATTATCCTTTTGGCATCAGCCCCGACACACCGAGCCCAGACAATCCATCCACATCGCTCAGAGAACAACAAGTGCTACTTGCACATCAGCAATACTTCTGACCAGAGCAAGGAAGAGAAAAAGGTAGAGATTCATCCAAATGGCCAGGCTGTCTGCTTGTGCTCATGAAGACACCAAAGATAGTAGGGAGGGAGTGTCTGGAAGCCGGAGAGCACAGCCAAGAGTCTCAAAGGAGGTTTATGATTGGGAAAGGAGATACTGGCAAAAACAGCACAAAGACTGACTGGCACGAGCTGCATCTGCTGAGGCCATGCCTGAGGCAATATTTTATTATCATTCAAGGTAACAGCATATGAGTTTTCAAAACTTATATAAGTTACGTCACAGGTATGCAAAACACAAACATCATTTTAAACTCCTTTCATATAGCAGAAGAGCATCTCAATACACATTTTGCTTAAGACTACATATCACATTTGACCATGTTTATGTTGCTTACAGGTAGGTACACGTGAACTGTTTTTGTAAGACAGGTGGCATGTCACAAAAAAAAAGAACTGCGTTTCAACATCTTACTGATAAGACATTAGAAAACCAATAAACAGTTTCCTGACAGAACAGTGGTCTTACTAAGAGAACACTTACTATGATAAAATGGTAATGATAAATGATAAAATATCAGTCACTGCTGCCACTTGCAGCTGACAATGAATCATTCTAAACAGCAAAGATTTGCAAAGTTCAAAGTGTTCGCATAAGTACTGCAAAACTTTGCCAACTGAATTACTTCTATAAATCTTAATATTTCTTTTTTTCTCTTTGGTATCTGCCAGCTCCATCAAATTCTCTGAATCTTCTGCACCTATGAAATTCCTTGCCACCTCTATTGTCTGTTTCCAAAAGCAGTCCTGAATCCATTAGACTTCCACACCCCATAGTATTATTGCACACCGATTCCAATGATTCTCTTTCATTCTCTGACAACTAATTTCAGAAGGAAAGAGTACATGGTTGAATATAAGGCAAATTAACTAGTATTTCTAGTTCCCTCAGACTGAGCTCAGACATGACAATTTCTTTGGATTTCCTTTGTGTCATACATAATGCTTCTGTATCTGATAATTCAATTATCTCACAGGAACACAAAAAGAACACACATCAAGTATTTGAAATCCACTACTAAAAGCTACTTTCTAAGCCATGTTTTTGTTACTCAGGCTCACCTCAGAGTAATCAGGTGGATTTAAGAGACTAAAACATAGCGTACTGAATTCACCTCTAATGTTCTTGCTTACCAGCTTCACATTGTCTGCCACTGAAATAATGATGGAAATAGGAAGAAGGCTATTAGATAGTTCTGGAGTAGAGCATGGCATCTGGCTTTATCTATTCATTAGGAATTACCCTGTAATATAGATAGAGTTGCCATTATGGCATCCATCCACAGCTCCACACATCACATTGGCATCAACCCCTGACAGAGCACGCTGCTGCTTAAGTAATGACATTTTTTTGCAGAATCACCGATTCCATTGCTCCACTTATGCTGCCCTTTGCAGTAGCTTCTATCACAGCCCCGACATCACGGGGCTGTCAAGCGAGCCTGTCCGGCTGACAGCCCCGCACCACCAGCACCTCAGCATCCCAGCAACTGCACGGAACAAAACAAACACTAATGGGATTTAGAGATTAGCTAATTCATCCAGTTACTGCTGAACCACTGCTGGTTAGGGCAAGGTGGCAACAGACTAAACCTGCTTAAGCAGGCACGGTGATTAACAGAAGTAGGCAGGCATTTTAACCCACTATGCCTGCTTTATTCAGGCACTGGTGACAAAATCAACTACTCAGAAACACCAGGCGAGGGTTATTAAAATAAAAAAAAAGCACATCATCCCATTAAGGGACACCTGCAGACCAGAAAGGATGTCCACACAGGTGTTGTACCTTACAGCCTTTTTTAACACATTCTTTCATAAACTCTTACTTTAGACCAACGGAATTTAGTTTACTATTTTTTCATGCTTGATATTCTCTGAGATTAAGATCATCAGAGATCAAAAAAAAAAAAAGATTCAGGAAAATAAACTTTCATGCCCTTATGTCTCTCCATCCTGGATATGACCTTCCAGAGCTCTGGCACTGAAGCTAACTCACTGCTCAAGTAAAAAAGACTTCTAGCCTCTTCCTTATACAAGCACCCTTGATGCAAGCAAGCAGATAGTTACTCATGGAATAAATTACAGAGAATGTCCCTAATTCTATTCTTTCCCAATAGGATTGCACTTTTCCCCACCCCACCTCCCACCCCAAGGCAAGTTTCCCATTTTAAGAATAAGTATTACTTTGAAAATATAAAAATAAAGTCATATTCTATATATTTTAAACTACTATAGATTGATTCAAATATAAAATAGTATAGAAAGCAAAGAATGCCTACAGCAAATGGTATATATTTAGAAATAACATGTAAATTCCATTAGTCTCATTAACTATTAACTTTTACTGATTTCTCTTCTAAATTGTTAGCGAATTGTACTTTTACTAAAACATTACACATCTCTTAGTCATACATAAACTTTTAGAAACTGCTGAACTACTAATATATTCAGACACCTGACTGCTAGAAAACATAGCACTGTAGGACGTGTGGATGACTCCTATGAACCTAAAGAACAAATATTTGAGATGAATATTAATTTGAGATGAATATTAATTTGGGTTAGCCACAGCTTGGGGGATGGAAGTTGAAGTATAAGGGGTGTCAATAGAAACAATGCCCAAGTTTTCTGTGTAGGTACCTGGCAGGCTAAGCTATTTCTGTGCTTTTGACCCAACTGGCTGCTGCAAGAGATGATATACGAGCTATTCCAAGAGCCAACAGAAATGAATTCTTTACCCAGTCAGGTGAACCCCCACCTTCCACAGTCTGCTACCACCTTTGGGATTTCCCTCACTTCCTTCTCCCTCTCTTAGACTCATTTGGGTCCCTCCTCATTCTGCAGTCCTGAGGCATCTCCCCATGCAGTATCCTTTCAGTATTCCCATACTCAATTTGAAAAAAGAATCACAGAATGGCTTGGGTTGGAAGGGACCTTAAAGACCATTTAGTCCCAACCCCCTGCCATGGGCAGGGACACCTCCCACTAGACCTCATCCAGCCTGGCCTTGAACACCTCCAGGGCTGGGGCATCCACAACTTCTCTGGGCAACCTCTTCCAGTGCCTCACCACCCTCTGAGTGAAGAATTTCCTCCTAACCTCTAATGTAAATCTCCCCTCTTTTAGTTTAGAACCATATAATTGCATTCCCTTCACACTCCAGCACATCTCAGGCTACGTCAAGGAGAAAAGGTGTCAGGTCACAGTCAGACTCTGCTCTGATACCATGAGGACAGAGTGGCAAGATGTGGAGGAACAACACTGAGCCCAGGAGGCCTGCAGAATGGTTTCCTGCAGTCCAGCTGAAAGAAGAGCATGCTGCTGGCTTTGGGGGACCCTGTCCCCCCCCACCAAAGCTGCTGCAAGGAGTAGTTCAGGTCACAATATCCTATTTATATATCACAATATCCAATCTAAATGATCTTGTAGAATCAGCTGCATTTGTTGACCACTTCTTTGGTTAGCACAGACATTAAAAGCAAACCATGAAATCATGAGTAGATAAACCCCTGCTCTGATTCTCTTCCACTTTCCATAAAAATGGCCGCTAATTAGTACTATTCACCATTTCTTCAAGTGCAATGGTGTAAGACGTTTCCAAGACTCCTCTCGGTGTGCCGTTCAGCTCCCAACGCCCAGACACCCCTTCAGAGCACGGGTACAGCCCTGTACCCAGCGCACACATGGGTACAGCCGGTAAACAAGTACAAATCAATCAATCTTTCCCCCCATAAAATTGTTGTCACTTGAACTGCAGCATCTCCCACACTGATATTGTGGATGATTCTGTTTCATCTTGATTACGACCAGCAATAAAATCTTTCACATTCTCACTTTATTCAAGCCAAAGGACAACCCTGCTGCAGTGACATACGGCTCTGCTCCTCCGCGAATATGTTAGACTGCCTACAAAATCTCCTTGTCTAGCAAAGGATAGTGGTTTTTAAAATCAATGACCTGCATTAATTTGTATTTTCCACCAAGAAAACCTCACACATCATCATAATCATCTTTCTATACAAGAGATAGATGAGATTTCTCACATTGTTTGCATTTTTTCCTCCCTTAATGGAGTGGTTTTAGACTATGTCATTTTTTAGATAGCTGTAACGTGTGTCTTTTCAGCAAGAAAAAAAAAAAGTCAGCTTGGGGTTGAAAGACTGCAGAAGAATTCCTGGTATAAAACTAACACATAGCTGAAATAACATAACGAACAGCCTACAGGATATGGATTAAGTATGGGAAGTTTTACATCAGCTTGAAAACAAGAAGCTGTTCATAGCTGATTAGTAACATGCAGTTTTCAGCCTTCGGGGATTTGGTATTGTCTCTGGATTTTATTTTATTCTTACTTTTTAATCCAAACACCTTTTCTGTAGGATACATACTGCCATTCAAGTAAGTGTCCCAGACTCCATACAACAGGATCAAAACAGCTCCTGCTCTTCTTCTGGCTGCATGTTTCCTCACCGTGTTATTTACTGAAAGATGACCAGTTGCCACACCACGGGCAGAGATTACCCCAGGTCACTCTTCTGGGGAGCAAAAATTAACATTTCCATCTCTGAGAGGCAGACATGGACCCAAAACCAAGATCCCCCATTCTTTTGTAGGAGACTTTTATAAATGGCTCCTTGTGAGTGTTCCTTCATGAACAGATCTGTATTTTCATGTGGTTAGGAAGTAGCTCTCTGATGAAGATGCATGTTCACATAACAAGAGCTGCTGCTCCATGAAATTGTAACACCTGATGTTACAAGCACCAGTTCATTAAAAACAGGCATGAAAAAGTAAAAAGAATTTATGACTCCTCTTCTTTTTCCATCTAAAACTACACTTCTGAAAGCAGCTGATTTCAGACCAAGAAAATTCTGTTTATTTATTCTGTTTTTAACAAAATGTCTTCTGTCCGTGCCAACAATTTTTTAATAGTAAATAGGATGTAAACTGCATGACATACAGGAGCAGATTTTGTTTAGCAAATTCTTAATGTCATTGTCATGGTTTCTAAAAAGGCAGCTTGTAATGGCACTGAAATTTGCACTTACTGCAGCTTAATTAACAAATGCCCATTTCCCGTTTATATCTCATGTAGAGAGTTTCAAATTAAAAAGGGAAATATTTACTCATGTACTACTGTATGCGGATGAAGTGTATGACGAAAAACACTTTACCCTGGAACTCTGAACTACCATTTCCTTTGGTCTGTGATGCAATATTGTAAATCAATACTAAAATAAATTTTTAAATAAAAATCTTGACATAAACAAATTCCCACCTTGCCTGATTAGTGAAAATCCAGGAGGATCTAAGATCTGGTCTTCAACAGACTAACAGGTACAGAATTGTAATTTTTGGACAACTAACATCAAGTACTACACAGGAATAGCTAATAGCCATAAACAAAAAAATAAAAAAGCAAGAATGATGGAACAAAGCCAGAAGTGTATGAAACATAACTGGAAAAAAAATCATAAGGTATTATTTGAGCACGCTGATCTACATTTATGGGATACTTGTTTAAGCAACATGGAATGGAACCACTAGAATTACTTCACAAGCCATCGCAGCCCTGAGAAAGTATGGCATCTCCAGAGCTTATAGTCTTAGTTAAAATATGTTGGCCAATTCATGTCCTGGGATAGAAAAAAATTTTTTTTCTTTTGGTTCTCAGATTCTTTCTACAAATTGTTTGAAGCTGCAGATGCCTTGCATTCTAAAATACGATGTTAACCTCTCTTCCAGTCATAACTTATTTTCAATTACCACATCAATAGTAAACTATAAATTGAAACCTGTAAATATTTTTTGCATCGTTTGTAGAGGATAATTTTTAATGACATGCCAAGCGTCATTACCCAATGACCTAATTCCTTGGGGGGGGGGGGGAGGGGGGAGAACACAAACTTTGGGGTCTATTATAAATCTCTCTTAGATAATTTGAAATAAAGTCTAACAAGAAGGAGTGACTTCTAACTCACAATGCATTAAATCTAGGGACATGAAATGGGCTCTAACTGGCTGATTACCTTTTCAGTGAGCACGGATTTATAATTTGTAGTGCAATGTTAGACAGGTCCATCAATACTTGGCCACTGAGCACTCCACCCTTCAGAGACCGCAGTGCTGAAACAGGTGTTCTTTACTACCAAAACATGTTGTTTCAGAGGTTTTCATTTCTTCAGTTATAACAACTTTCTGAGTCAAGTGTTTGTATGGGTAAGCTCTAACTGAGGAGAAAGATTACCAGTTGGGGTTCCAAGGCAAAGGCGACGACAGTACTGACAAGTGACTGATTTACTAATAGAAAAGGAAACCTTAGTGCTAGACTCAACTTCAAAAAATGTTAATAAAACCATTAAGTGGAACTTTGACATCCAAAGTTAAATTTGCCATAATGAAACTGAAGTGAAAAAGAAAAAAAAAAGAATTCAGGACACAGAGGAGGACTGATATTTCTTAAATGTCTATCAGAATCATATTATCTTATATTAGCTGCCCATTACTTGACCATTTTTATCCAAACAATTTTCATAGAATTTGTTGAAATAGGAAAAAAAGTGGAAGGGTTAACAAATAAGAGATTACTTCCTTTAAGAATTAAATATTTAGTACACAATCATCCATGAAACACAAAAACAATCAAAATTCAAGAGGAAACTTTCAAAATAGCTAATGTCAGTAAAATAACAGTTTGCTCCACAAGTTACCTAACATTAGCCATGAGCAATAATTAATTAAAATGAAGGCAGGGTTTGATTAAAGAAAAATAGGAACTTTATTGCATAAGTCTAGTAAATCTTTACATCTGGAACTGTGAAGGTAAGGGAACATTCTAAGATGAGAGGAAATCATATGACTACTAGGTGACTATTAAAAAACAAATGCTTTCCAAACTCTAATGTCATCACAGACATAAGAAACAGTTAAGCTTATTACTAGAAGCGAGAAAATTTAAAATTCAAAACAAGCAGAAATCAACTTCTTTTGGAGGTGAATTCATTTAACTTTGCAAATCTGCAAGACATTTAAGCTACTTCCACTGTGATTGTGTATTGCAGTTCATTATTTCTAAGCGTCCAATAAAATACAAAACTGTTGGCAAGCCTGCTGTCCAAATGTCCATTTATCTACCTGTCAATATACCCCAATAGTTTTTTCATCCAAATTTCAGAGGAACAGAGATACAGCAGCAAGACAGAGTTAAGAAAGAGGATTAGATGACAGAAAAAATCTGAAGGTCTCAGTTTTCAACTCCACTCTCAATTCCACCACCACCCCATATCAGCACATAATAAAGTTTTTGGATGGATAATTCACCTCTCATCTATTCTAAAGTTCAGAGAGAAAGAATCAATTACAGCTAGGTAACGGACAGCGAAAGTTAACAACAAGAGATGCTTACCATTGAAAATTGTAGTGTGCACAACTGCTCACAATCATACATATCCTGCTACTTCCAGAAAAAAACTGTAATGGTACAGTCTAATCATCTCTCAACAAGTCTGTGAGATGATGCATTTGAGGGCTAAATAAGAGTCTTTAAAGGACTAAGATTAAATAGATTAGGTTCAGATTTTCAATTTCGCTATAAAAATATTTCAAGTTTGGTATTTATACAAGTGTTAGATGCATTACACTAAAAAAAAAATATTTTGATAGACACCTTCCCTCTGAAGTGTTTACAGTCCAAAGTGTAGGCAACGACCTGCAGTTCTTTGCAGCTAAGCGTTGTATTCCGTGCTAACTCTCCCTTAACACCCACTGCTTTTACCAACCTTCTTAAATCATGTTGATCCTACCTGAGAGCCAATACAGGAACGTGCTGATGCAGCAGCTAAAGCAACCAAGTATTTCTCAACTTATGCACAGCAGCAGCCAAAGCTATTTAAGTAAAGGACTACAATACAACAAATAGTTTGGGAACATAAAATATATTTATTATTCTTTCTACCTCTAGAGCAACTTCTGTTGCTGTTGCCATGGTGGCTGTAGGGCATTACAGAAAATTCTGTTTACAGTAAAGTCTTTGAATGGCTTACAATGGAGTGAGACTTTTCATTAACAGGTCTTTACCTATTAATCACCAGTACTCTAATTAGTTCTCTTTCTGAATGTTCCTATTTATTAAATGAGGACAGATACCATAAAAGCTTGCCACTTACTTATTACAGAGTTTTAAGCATTACAACAAAGAGAAGGTATATATTTTCTAGTTCTTTCTGGATGAATGATCTGCTTGTGACCCGATCCAACTCAAAATAAGGACTTCCTGTGATAGGCCCACAACTTAAGACAAACCTACATTCTTTTAAATAAAAATGAATCTTGCATCTGTTTAGTTGATCTGTTCAGGACAAGCACATTTATTGAAAGCGATTATCATATGTATTAAATTTGTTTTTCATATGCATAGCAGCTTGCATCTCATATTTAGATTATTATAGATTAAAGTAATCCCCTCCTCCATAGCTCATTATGTGACATAGTGCTATTTATTATTGAACGTATTTTCACATACAAGTTATCTTCAGACCAAAGAGCCAAAAATCCATTAGTGGTTATCAAATGCTATGAAGTCTGCAACCAAAAGTGATTATTAATGCAACAGCAGTCAGCCAATGCACAGTCTGGATAGGAAACGAGGATTTTTGACAGAACTTCTGAAGAAAAATTTATTTGGGGGCAGCAGTAGGAATAATGGCTATGGCATCTTCAACATGGAGAATCTTGTAATTGTCAAGAAACATTCAAAAGAATCTTATTCAAGAGACATTTAAGTCTACAGATTTGCCTCCTACACACCCAACAACAAAACACAGTGAGTGAACAATAAGTCATTAATGGCCTTGCAAAAATGGTATGTTTTTGAAAATATTATCTGATTCACTATCCCATATTTTAAACATATGTACTACTAGACAGGTTTACAGAAGTTTTCAAAAAGATACAAGCAGTATGATGATGAAAAATATTTTCTCAGGCAGAAAACATGTTCAATGTTCTCTAGTCCATCTTAGTTTGGATACTCTTGTCAATGACACTTAATTATCCAAGTACCTTGATAATCAATGATAATAATTAGTCTGACTCACCCAGTTAACCACTATTGCATCGAGACAGTATTCACTTATTGACATTCAGAGGGATAAAGGGAAAGACCACAGATTCACATCTAACAGAGATTAGGCAAAGACGACCAAAATAAGCAAATAGATTTGAAGTTTTGCACTTCATTTTTGTAATTATACATTTTAAGTAGTCAACATGCTAATTAGAAGACTTTTTTTTTTTCCTGGGATTAAAAAGAATAGCCCTCTCATTGAAATGTGAAGTCGCCTAATAATTGCAATGTAACTGCATAGCAATCACTACCAACTCACCAACTCCACCTCTACTTTGTTTTGAATTTCTTTTTATTACTATTCTTTATACATAAATATATTTATGCAGGGTTTTAGTAGAGGTGAACAGTTCAAAGAAAAAAAATGCCTATTTTATTTTGTTCAGGAGCCACAATCCAAACACCTTAATCAAGAAGTAAACTACAACAGTTCCAAATGTCCCCTTGACACCAGGAGGGGAGAAAGCATGATGGATTTTCAGCAGAGCCACACTGCTGCAGTGTCACTCCAAACCAGAATTCATTTTCTTTCCACCTCATTGCCAGCACATTATCCCTTGGTGTTCTCTTCTTCTCTACAGACCACACTGTCCTTTTCAGGCTCTCGTGTTTCATGATTCATCAGGCACAGATTTTATTGAGACTCCCTAATGCCTTTATCAAACTGGCTGTACTTTCCTGTAGTCTCCCAGATGTCAATTTACAATTATTTTATTGCACACACAAAAAAAGAGTAATGAAATAGAGAACATCTCTGAACATCTCCAGTAAATGGGCCACCAGCTGCTACACAGCTTACCAAAAAGAGTTAATGAAGGGGTCTACCACACACTAATAAAAGATACATGTACAAACAGCATCTCAAAGCCATTTAATGAAAAAAATAAGAAAATGTATGTTCCACTACCTTATAAGTAACCATAGATTATATGTATCCTAGAAAAAGTTTCAAAAAGCAGCAAATAAACAGGATTTGTTTCTTGTGTGTTGTAACAAAATACACACACATCTTGTGAGAGTAAAGACTTCATATCAACTACATTATTCAGTGAATAAATACCAAATATTTTCAAGAAATAGCAAATCAAAGAATTCCAGAACTTTGGACAACCATCCAAATTATCATTCCAAATACACAAAGATGGGTAAAAGAAAGAGGTATTAGGTAAGTACATTTATTCTCCAGTGATCTATGCCCTCCCCACCCTCCTCAAAAACCCTGTATGGGTGGCGAGGCAGAATCTTTTTACCAAATCACCGTGAATTAAACACCAAACTCCATCCCCATCCCCTACAATCATTTAAAATGGTTGAACCATTTTACTTGCAGTGCTTGCCCTTGTTCTGTGAAGCTCAGTACTGATATTTGGAGAGAGAAAATACACTAGTGTAAGTCACAACACTAACTTTCCAGATGACAACACCCCAGTGGCCTTTCCTGAGCTGAAAGAAAAAAACAATGCCTATTTATACAGAGTTTTATCTCAATACTCAGCAGCACCAAGCCTTAACAGGACATAGGAATTTAAGGGATTTGTGATGGCTGGTGGCAGATTTATGGGTGTACGTACTTACCTCATTCTTGCTGCCGGACACCAGGCCATCAGGGAAGCCTGAATCATGGCTTTGTGCCCTGCAGGACCCCCAACTCGAGATTCTTCACAAAAACCCACAACAGAGCCTTTAGCAACAGCTGGGATCGCAGACAACCATAGCTGCATTATCATACTAAGCTCCTTTTCCTAAGGAAAAGATCATAACTTCACCTTTCATCACTACTCCAGTTTTAATGCCAGTTGTGCTTGACACTTCTACCCCGCTATCACACAGGCAGCTATTTTAGCATCACACTGAGATAAACAGAAGGCAAACAGATTGACTGGAAGATAGATGGACCTTGTCTTCAGCATTAAAGAGAAGAAAAAGAGGTACTCTGTAGCAGAAGTCATCCCTGCGCTGGCGTTCTTAACCTCATGGTAAAATTGTTATTTCTGTCCCCCCGCCCCACGAGTTCAGAAATTTTCTGCAACATTATAAATGTTCCTGTTTGTGAAAGCTGGGCTGCGTACACTCCAAGTTTAGGAACTCAGCTGATACAATTTATTTGCGAGGCAGCAGCACGGCAGGGTGGAGGAGAGCTGAGAAAGCCTCAAACTCCTCCAGGCACTGACTGCTGGGTTATCACCAGTCATGCTCCTCGTTAGGTGCTGAAACTTAATTTCTCTTCCAGTCATTAACCCAGCATAGCTCTGACACTGTCGTTAATACAGGTGCCCTTAGAGCTTCATAAGACAAGAGGAAGAGAGAGCTAACGTGAAGGGAGAGGGAGTGCCTAGGCTGATGGGAAATAAAAGTCTTCATCCCAAACAAAGTCCATGCCATTGCCTTGCTCTTCATCATCATAGAATCATCACAGAATTGCTTGGGTTGGAAGGGACCTTAAAAACCATCTAGTTCCAACCCCCATGCCATAGGCAGGGATGCCGCCCACTAGATCAGGTTGCTCAGGGTCTCATCTATCTTATTACATGACTGTCACAGGGACAAGCATGGGGAAAAAAGTGAGCAAATTTTGATCTTGGTGTTTATTTCCACAGCTGCAAGTACAGAATTATTTCAAAAGATTTGAACTCTAAGAAATGTGAATTATATTAGCAACTAAGGCACCATTCTTAGGAATATTTAAGTATTAATTCGCCCTTGATTTCAGTTGAATGAACTGTGTATTTCTGAAGATTTGGGTTTTTCAGTTTTCAGAATACCATGGTACAATGGTAGATTTTTTAATTTTATCCTTGAGTATCATACCAGATTCTGACATCTTTCCAACATACTTATTAAAAGCATATTTAAAAAAAAAAAACCTAAGTGTCTGACAAAAAAAACCCATGGTGTCCCTAAAACAGTGTAGAGGAACCATTGAAACCAAATCTTTGTATTTAATTAATCAGTCTGATTTTTACTCCAAATATACATATATTTCCATTTACCTCAGATGTTATTTGTGAAGAGCTCACACTCTTGGAAAGCACAGACATTCTGTCTATACATAATAAAGCAGCAGTACGCAGAGGTAACACTTGGCATTACTCCTCAGAAGTCTGAATTTAGTTATAACAAGCACTGTTGCTTACTGAAAAGCTTAGGCACAGATTTGTAGAGTTATTTGACAAAAATTTGATAGCTTTTGTAAGAGCACTGCCTTGCAAATGCAGATGTAGCTGGAGACATCTGTTAGCTAAACAATGCTGAGGTGCATCTCCCTCTGTAATTCCGTCCTAGTAGGCAATGATCTGGAAAACCCCAAAGCGGAACACATTAAGTTCAAGAAGCCATTTCAGGGATCCTGACTCTTCCCCCTTATCATCTGTAGCACATGTTTACCATTTATGGCTCATCACCAGCACATGCAACCACTCATATTCCAAATGCTCGAGAAGCTCAATGGTTTAGGAAGAAAGTCCATTAATATTCTGAACTGTTTGGAGCCATCCAAACTTGGAAGGGCTCATGACTTTGTACTGCCATGCTCGGAAGCCTTTGACACACGTCGCTAGCTTAAGTCTTTCCTAACAAGTACAGCTTGCATACATAAAGCAATATTGATTCAGCTGTGCATAACTGTTTATAAAGCCTTTCAGAGACATGGCATCTTCAAGCTTTACTGCAGACATTAGAGCATGGCTTCCTAGGAGAGGTTTAGTGGCTGTCAGTGAGGCTTGACTTAATGATGCACACTGCGCCAACCACTGTATTTAATTAACTTTCTTGGTTGGCCTCACAGAGCTGTTTTCTACAATCTGATCTTGTCTGCATGAACCCTGCTATGATTGTGTGCTGGAAGGAGACTTGCAGCCGCAACATTTTCATAAATAAAACTACCTCAATTTATAAAGGCTGTGCTGATAAGAAGCAGAGATATTGTGGTATCCACGCACAGATAAAACACAGCACAAAGCTTCTTTCTGAGGCAAAATATCTGGAGAGCAAGCCTAAAGGAGAAAATGCCATCCTTCTAAATGAACAGTTCCAAAAGTTTAATAAAGGGAAGATCCAGGACAATAAGGAATGGCTGTTTTGAAATGAACGCCTTTATCTACACCACATGGCATCTTTCCCAGTGGCACTACCAGAAATCAATAGTGTGGTTTCATAAGAAAGGATAAGCACTAGTCTTCACTGTGCTGCTTTCAGCAGCCTGTTTGTTTAAGACTTCCAGCTAGGAAGCTATTTAAGCTGACACTTTACATGAACTGCTTTACTTGTCACTTAAAATGCAAAATGGAACATGACTATGACATATTTCTGCTTCACCGACTGCACTAGGGTTAATATATACATTTAATATATATAAGAACAAGGAGTGTTCAAGGATAAATGAGGGAGTTCTGTTTCAAGAGACCATCTAAAAATTCTTTCCTGATATTTCTTTTTCTTTCCATACAAGCACATTCTAGGTATAATGGTTAAAAAAAATGCCACATGCAACACATGGGTTAGCTCATTTACTTAAACTTTTAACACAGGCAGTGAGATGTGTGTGAATGCGAGTGCCATAATGCTCCTTAACCACAGCTGTCGCTACACCTGCCCTCACTTTCTCTCTTGTTCTTTCCCCTTCTATAGATCTTGTTTAATTAAGACATTTTGTTACTTGCTGTCATTGGCATCTGTAGCAGCTTATCAGCACTTACTGGGGAGCAAGCGTTTCCAAACTTACAGACGCTAGATTATTTTCTATTAGTGTCTGCAGCTCATTAGCATATCCACCTTTCATATCAAGTTTTTTAGGCTCACATTTTCAACCTTCAAGCATTTCGTACAGGTGAAAATATCAGTGCCTCCCATTGTAAATGAGAAGTAATGATTTACTAGAAATAAAATAAATGACACCTAAGCCATTTCACCCCTAGAAGCTCTAGCTTGGCAAAAAAAAAAATTCAGGAAAACTAACTCAGTCTTTTTGCTTGGCTTATCATCATGCCATTAAAATAAACATGAAACAATATGTTCCTTTTTAACCACTTGATGAGTCAGTGCAGCTCAGGAAACTGATAAAAGGTTTATGGAAATAAATTAATATTGCATGAACACTGCTGGAGCTATTAAACAAACATAAGTGAGAACCCATCACTGAAGCCAAGAGACCTTTATATGATAAGGGAAAATTGCAGAAAAGTCAACAATCATTATTACAGCAGGTTCTTTGCCCTACAAAAATGGCATATGACCTAAACAGATGTAGTGATGCAACTGATACAGTTGTTGTTTATACCAGATCTTACAACTGGATTACATTGCTTTTGACAGTCAAATAAGCTTCTTTTAACATCCCCTTTTTTATTCATACAAATCTCACTTATTAAAACCTTTCCAAATTTAAAAAAAATAAATCACTTTTTTGAAATTGTATAACAGCATGGAACAGCTCAGTTACTGATGTTTTGGTTATTCTTTTACAAGCCTGACACATGACTAGTACTTGAGGTCTCCAGTTGATAACATTGTATGAGATAACAACAGAGTGTGACTGATGTTTTCAGTAAGGAAACCCAGTTTCATTTTTGAAATCGCACTCAGTTCAGCTACCTCTGCCGGAGGCCAAGAGAAAGATCAAAACTACCAGCCTTCCTGCAGGAGTCAGACTCAGACCTGCAGATCACAGATCCTTTAAAGATGTTACCTAAAAGTAGGTCCTGTTTCTTACCCACATTCGCACTGTACTTCAGAAATATACCCTTGTGCAACCACGAAGGAGACAAACCTTTCTGTGACCTTGCAATACACAAAGCAAGCTCTGCTCCCAAGCATAGAGACCTCCACAATCTTAAGCTTCTGAGCTTTCAAGTCAGCAAAGCATTCTCATTTCAATATATCAGGATTTCTGATGAACTTTAGGATTGCACTTGAACCGGGAGGAGTTTGGGCAGGAAAAATTGGAAGGAATATCCACAAGCAAACATGTTTTATCTTACACATAAAAAGTTCTGAAAGTATTTTAGTTCTCCAAAGTATGATCTTCCAAATACTCTGTTAATTTTCTCAACAATGATATATTTTTATTTGCATCAAGGACAGCATTTAAAATCTACTCTGGACACCACACATCCAGTTGGGGAAGGAGAAGGGAAGAACGAACCAAACATTTTGCTGTAACCTTAAACACAGTGACAGAATCCCAGAACATTTTCCTTTTTTTAATTAAGCTCAGACATTACAACATATCATTGATTGATTGTCTTATTCATTAGTGACCTCTCTTTAAGTTACAGTTACACCAAACTAATAGTGGATCTATAGAAGATGTCCACTCTGAATTCAGAGACAATTTCCACAATCAAAGTTTGTACTCTAATGAAAAATCACGCTGAGTTTTTAGAAACCATATTTATAACTAAGAAAACAGGTTTAGAGCAAGAAACTAAGTGACCTTCATAGGAACATCTTTATTGAAGATTTCCGCTGTCAAAAAAAATATATATGTATTTTTACTATCATCATCTCTTGCATAAATCCTCCATCACATACTGCCTGACAGATATAGCTGTTGCCTATAATAAGACCCTAAGAGCCATACTTGCATTGGGAAGACCTCAACTAGGTGCTCGAGATCATTGCTATCAGCAAAACACAACGCTGCAGAGAACTGCCACTACCCTTTCTGTGTCAAGCACAGAAATCCTCTGAGTTTCAGCATGGTATAGAAACAACCTGAAATTATAATTTTGCACAAGAATTATCTTTGAAGATGTTAATAAATCTACTGTTTCTAACTGTCTAATGATTTTATGGTTGAGGAGTTGGGAGAAAATATTTCTGTCCTTCATTCCCTCCTTTGTGTGTATTTAACTGACGATGAACAATACTAGGAGTTTAACATCAAATTCATCTTAGATATTCATTAAATTAGGATTTTAATAAATTTCATTTATAAGTAGACACATTATTGGCTCCTGTGTTTGATGGAAATAAATACATCTGCTTAATGTCAGACACTCACCAACAGAAATTTTATATTTAATAATTTTTAAAAATCCATAATTACAGATCTACATACTTTATGACAGTAATTGCTTCAAAAGATCTCTTTAAACATGTTTTTTCATCAAGACTTAAACGATTTCATATAGCACATTAATGATTTTAGAGTATTGTCAAAAGAGTCATTCCTAATCTTCCATTAGACTCATTCACACGTTTGTGTTGGCTTTTTGTTTTTTACTTACTGAAAGGAAATTGAAAGAGAGCAGAAGAAATCTGCTTCTGCAAATCTAGTTCAAGTGAAATCACAGAAAAAGGAAGCAGTATAATCAAGAACAATGGTAGTCTTTCTTTGAGACCTTCTTTCTTATTATAATAAATAATAACCTTTTGAATAAAAGGAGACTGGTAATTACTCAACATCAGCCTCTAAAAAGATGAACAACCTGAAGTTATTTTCATCCTGTATGAAGACAAATTAAACGTTAGCATATTTCAGTGTGTTTAATTTAATTACTATCTATTTCTCATGAAAGGAGATGTTGTTCAAGGTTGATTTTTTTTTTTTTTTTTTAAGTCTATTAAATTTTCCCTACCTGCTGACCAGAACAGTCATGTCCTGTTGTTGATGTCCCCCCTACACCCCATTCATATATAGATTTGGCTTATTAAATTGACCACACAGCAATTACACTGCAGAGGACAGAGTAGTCAGCAAACAAAACATTCAAGACTTACCATTTACACAGATTTCATAAGATTTGCAAAGGTCATCTTCAAACAGGCAACCTAAAAACACAATAGAAAGGTAAAAATTAATACAGGTTTCAAACTGTGGATAATTAGCACAGACTGAAGTCCCCTCAGGCTATTAAATGCTCAGCAAGTGTCAGGCATTTGGTTGCCCTTAGGAGTCTAAATTGGGCAGTACAGAAAGTTAAGAACACAGGAACAAAGCTGGTTAGACAGTACATCTTTCTAACTGGTTACATCCAGAATAACCTTTGCTGTTTTTCTTCCCATTATTCCTCTGCTGAGGATTAGGTTTTCTCAGTGCTCCTCTTATTTAGTAATTTGAGGAACTTTACATTCCCCAACTTTGAACACAACACACACAACAGCAGAGTAATGCTGCTACACACTGCCAGAAATCAGGAGTTTCCTCAAGCTATTTACACTGCAATGAGACAAGACTAGGAAATAGATATAAAATGCTTGAAATAGGTTAAAAAGCTGCAGGCTTTGATTTAGTAACTGCAACCATACACTATGTCTAGATCCTCAAGAGCACTTACTCTTTGGAGAAAGGCTTAAAAATGAAGCCATCCATAACAAGACCATGATAACTTCACAGACAGCTGACAAACCCGTGCAGTTCCTGGCATTGTCTCCCCCCATATTTGAAGCAGGAAATTTGTCTCCAAACTGCCTCCTTTGCAGCTCCCTGCTATGCCAGCCCGTCCCTCACCCTAGAAACTGCATCCCTGTTGGCAAACCCAGCTCATCCACTTGGACACATCTTCATGGATGACAGCCACAGTCCACCTGTGGCTGATAGCACCAAGCCAGGTAATGAGACATTTGTTATTACCCCCTCTGTCTGCAGCTGAAATGAGCTCCTGCTGGTATTCCTGAGAGCAGTAAGGCAGGTAGGATGCTGTCTGCTCTGGTCACTCCACATGGGGACAGGGACAAGGACCGAGAGCAGAAGCAAAGTGAAGTATCACACTACTGGCAAGGGCATCCACTCTATTAATCCAACCACTAGTTTCTTTACTTTGTCTTCTCACAAAGATAAACAACTAGGACTGGATAAACTCCAAGGAATGAGGCTTTATTTTGAATACAGACACTGCCCTAGAGAACACATTTCTACAATTAAGCCTTTTAACATCTCTGGGAAGTACCTTAAGTTTATAAATAACACAGTTATAGAAATCAAATGGTCTTGAGCAGTTCCACACTGCTTCACCACACCTAAACACCAGAGCACATCCTCTCTTCCCAGAAGCAGAGTACAACGATCTCTATTCAGAGTCAAACTGATTAAGTAGGTTGATTTAACCAAGAAAAAACAAAAGGCTCAAGACTCTGTCTATGAAGTACACAAGTCTTAACCCTGCTAAAAGAAAAGTTCAGGAGGAGGAGTGACTTATGTATGCCTGCACAGCCTTTCAGCAGGTAACTGTATTAGCACATCATTAAGCCTGAACTAATAAATTATGTCTCTCAGCAGGATTTATTAGCACAGCGCTAGGTCTGAGCTAAGCATCTACACAAATTCAAGTCACGCTGGTGCACTGGCAGAACCACTTATATCTACACCCACACCTACCCACAAAGACCACAAACGCAACCTAACAAAGATGACAGCCTGCAACATGCACGTTGATAAAAGCGTTCTCTTGTCCTTTTACCCATGCACCGATAAACTGTGAGTATTCCTTGGGCAGCTTGTGAAAGGTGGAGAAAGCTTCAGATTCAGAAAGGATTCTGCAAGCAGAGCACAGCAGAACGGCATGTGTCTAAACAGTCCACAAATTCCAGTTTGTGACATTTTGGAGACATGTATAGTTTTGTTCCAGACAAGTCTACTGTAGCAGCTGCTTGACCTGAAACAGCATCTAAAAACTCCCTGAAGATATTGCAGCCTTGGTGCCAACCTAGCAGAGCAGAAGGATGCCTTGACTGGGTATTGACTCATAAAGAACCTAAGAGAAGAACATTGGCAGGCAGCGGCCAAAACACATCAGCACAGGCTACACAGCACAGAAGGAGCGCTAATTAAAAGCACAGTAATGATCACTTCAAAAATTAAAATCTTGAAAAAAAAACTTTATGTACTAATACAGAGTAGATAAACAATAGGTGTACTTCAAGATTTCTGTTTTCAGAGATCTGAGGTTGCCATTTCTTCTAAAAGAGAAGTTCTTATGGTTAGGAAAAAATCCCCAGCAAAACCTGTCTGCCTTGATTTTCTGACTAGATCTCAAAGAGGTTAAAACCAGAAGCCTGAGATGGCCTTTTCCTCCAAAGCACTACAGGAGGTGCCCTGTGCCCAAGGAAGAACAGGAGTCTTGTGGTTGATTTCTCACTCCACCATGGCTGGGCTGTAGATCCTAAGGGTGTCAGATGAGCTTCAACCAGAAGTGTTTCCAGTGGAGTCAAGGTAAAAGCAGTGACTGGTTCATGCAAGCCCCTTCTGATTTCAAAACACCTGGAAGCTGCTAATGAGGGCCACAGCCACCTGCTGCCCAAAGCCACCTGCTAGAGACAGGCTGTCCCACAGTATACTTAAAATCTGGATTTTTCTGCTTTTCAGATTAAAGAGGAACACCATGATTACATTCAGATACAAAGACATAAAGAGCCAGGCTACATGACTACAGAACTCTGACTCAAATGCACTCTGCTTTTGCTACATACGCTTTGCATTATCACCTAATACATTTCCATGAAAAGCACAAAAGAAAACTGATTTTGCCATGTTTTAGTTCCTCTTTTGATAGCAGTTGCTTATCAGATGCTGACTGCAACTAGGCATTTGATGCCATTAGCCTTGAAAATTTATGCCTTGGAGAGCAAATTAATAAAGTCAACGCATAGAAAACTATATCCATCTACAATTACCCTAAAATAGACTACAAGGACCTCTAAACTCCTTGGAAAATATTGTATTTCAAGTTATTACTAGTGTTAATTATTATGTATATTTCACCCAGTCAATGTGCTAATTTAACTACTAATTTATCTTTTGTTGTTATTGCTGTGACATTAAGAAGCATCGTATTTCATTTAAAATATCATCTACCAACTAATAGTAATGATGGCAATAAGTCACCACTGAAGAGTGAAGAGGCATTTTTTCCAGTCGGCACTTAAATCAGTTCATGCCTCATGGAATCAAAATTAAATTTCATTTTCTATAAAACAAATCCTCTACGAGTGATCTTCTCCCAAAATACATAAACCTGATGCAATACCCCTCAACACCCTCCTGTCCCCCCCAAAAAAAACCCACCTCACACATTTACTTCATACAGCAACCCTTAAATAAATTCTTCATATAGCTTCAACCAGTTGAAGGTACACAAAGGCACTCCTTTGATTATATGCCTAAATATGCCAAATTAAGTTTTCCAAGAACTCAGTGCAGACAGCAGTAGATTCAGATGTGTCATTTATGCAGTAAAATGTGAATACATGAACCTGGCATTGCAGCACCAAGACTATTTTACAAGCTTAATTCTGCTAGCCCCATGTGTCTTTTCAAGAAAAGATCTTTCTAGCATTAGTTAGCACACACCAAAATCCAGGGATAGTCAAGATTTTGTCACCTAATGAACTGATTTTAGCATTGTGTTTATTATTGCTTTGCTTAATCTAGAACACAGGTTTGTTACTTGATCTGCATTAACAATTTACCTTTTCACTAACACTTATATGGCCCTAGTAATAAATCCCACGTCTCAGTGGTAACAAAGGTGGCTGGAACAATGCTATAGTGGCACATAGGTGCACCAGCACCCACAAAAACAAGTTCAATTGTAAGCTTCATCATCAACTCACCATGTAACCAAGGCACACAAGCCTACATTGCACAACTTATAACACAGGGAGAGCTTTTCCCTTACACATACAGAAGTTGTTTAAACTCCAGGTAAGCAGGACCTTACCCCATATACTTGGGTAAATATATGCTTTACACATTCTTAAGCATAAAGGTTTGCAAAGGTTTGTCATGCATCCACTAATTTCTAGCGACATAACTCAGGTGCTTACTATTAGACTGCTTCATGTAGCAGGACCATTTGTGTTAGACCCACTTACACATACACCTTTTCTCATTTTTTTTTTTAAAGCTTTGTGACTGCCTAAATAAGGGTGGGTAGCTATGCTATATATTACATTACACTTACATGGAATAGTCTTTGTTAACTAGACAAGAAAGTACATTTCATAGGGCTTATCAAAGTCTTCCACCTTCTCTAATAGTTTTTCAGACAATCAATAGTACAATATAATTGAAAAAAAAAAAAAGCATTGTTGCAAACCCAAAATATTAGAGCATAGGATCTAAAAGTTTAAATTTCTTTGTAAAGATACTCTTATCATGAGACACTATCAAAACTATTCCCCTCCTCTTTTTATCAGGTTTACAGCAGTTCTGCTTTCCTCAATTCAAAGACAAGTTAGGCTTGTTTAAGAGTTTAAACCATTAGACCATATTGTTTTTTTTGGATTTACAGGAGACACCTCTGAAGATTGTAATAGTCAGGCATGAGCTGAAGTCATCTGAGCTTACTCTAGAAAAAAAGCTGTATTAATTTACTTATTGAGAAAACTATTTTATTGAATCCACTGATCAAATAATTGTATTGCGTTCATTTTTCTATCCTTTCCCATTAACCACAGCCTATGATGATTTTACATTAAACACATCTCATATGAAAATGCTCAAAGTTTGTAAGCAGCTTTACCAGCTACAGCAAAAAAGAGGCCTTGGGCTCTCTTTATCAGAAGATATCTTACACCATCAAAATAAGAAAACAAACAATATACAATAAAAGCTAAATTTCTACCATACTTGTCAATCACAATTTAGGAAAATAAAAACCTCCAAAATCCTTACCGTTGTTAGGACTCTCCTGTCTCTTCCTTTCGTGATCTTCATTCAATGGCTACATAACCACCTAATGTCTCCTAACATTTGTAGACCATAATGATCTAATATCATCACAAGATTTTAGTCAATAGAGGTTTCTTTAATAAAAAATATCTTTCTAATCTTTTTAATAATTTCAAATGAAAGTTCACTCCTCATTTATCTGCTTCTTTCAGGTTTACTTGCTTTCTGGTAAGGAGACCTTGAAGAGTAAATTCTGCAAAGCACTGGTAATGGAAACCAAAAAGGAAACACCTGGCTGTATCAACTCTGGGCATGTCTGATGGGGGGGGGGGGGTGTCTCCCTGGTTCATTAGCACCACCTGTGAACAGCTGTAAATAGAGCTCGTGTTTATTTTCATATAGCAGCATTAAGAAATAAGGCCTAAGAATTATATTTTACAAGTATTGCGCTTATATAACTTTGAACCAACAAAAAACAAGCTAATGTATAACAACAATGAGCAACAAATTGATTGGAAGGAAGTATCAAGTATGACTTTCTAGAGAAAATTGAACAGAAAACTTGACTGACAGAGAGAGACATGCTCTTCTCGCTGGTAGAAGTGAGAGAAATGTTGTCCAGCCTGCTGAAGCTGTGATTTATCCAATACATCCTCATTTGTCTTCTACACACGTATGCTTAACAACTCTAGAATTACACAAAATTGCAAGCATAGCAGGGAAGAATATACTTTAAGCTGATCACAGGTTCCTCTTGTTTTCCTTATTCTACTGTATACGGTAACTCTGTGTGGTTACATAGGCACTATAGGTATAATGTATTATTCGTTACTCAAAAATTGCATGTGGAAAATTAGCTACTGCTCATTTTGTTCAGCTTTATTTTGGCATTCACTCTGATAATAAATGTAGATGTTCCCAATTTCTTCAACTTTCCTTTTTATCCCATTTTTCTTTGCCTATTTTTCCTGTCCCTCTTTTAACTCTTCCACTCTCTTTTCTAGAAGTATATTTTCTACCTCCTACTTGTTCTCTTCTACTCTCCAAGAAAACCTTTGTTCAACTCTTTCTGTCCCTCCCAAGCACTGGCACACAGTACTCAGGCATTATCCTTCCTACCCTTTCCCCTCTCTTCACTCACCCTACAAACAGCACACCTGTCACCTCTTCATCAGTTTCAATTGCTGGGAACGACTGGATCTTCACTCAGGTGCCCTCCACTTCCCTTCTTCCAGCATACTCAAGCATTCCTCATCTGTCACCCTGATGGTGAATGTGCTGAGTAGGAGAATGGCCAAGAAACAGATGAGAGGGGCAGAACTTGCTCCATCCTGCTCCCTCTGCTCAGTGCTCCTCAGGAGCAGAATATGTTTTGATGCATTCTCCTTTATTTTTCATGTGTTGTCAGGATATCCAGAACAGTCCTCATTGAAACAGACATTTCATGAAGATGTCAGAACCTCTGACATTTTATCAACAACTGCTTAAAAGAGCAGTTTACCTTTTGGTCAAAATAATATTAAAGGAGCACAGAATACTAAATGAACTTTTCTCCCAGGAGAGAAAATGAGAAAAATATGTGACAGCATGGTAAGTACTGAGTTTTGATCTTCTGCCCTTACTCCATCTTTGATGTTTTTTGAATGTAACAGGTGCCTGATGTTTTTCGTAATACTGTAAACTCTAGAGGGTAGAGATGTTTTTATTATTTTTAATCATGTGTATGTGTACAAAGCCTAGTACAACAAAGCACTGATCACTGGTGAAAGAATCCAGGCCTTCCTGCAATCCAAATTAACAATTAGAAAGATGACACATGAAATCCCTGCAGTGGTTAACTGGAAGATAGTGTAGTCTCTTATATGAAAAGTTTCCAAAGTAAGAAAAGATTTCCCATAAGTGTTAACATATGGCGTTAACACTTCCCTAACTCTGAATTATTGCTTCTTTCAATCATTTTTCATGTACACTGTATATTGAAATATGATCCTAGCCAGAATAATTCACCACGGAATAAAGAGTTCTCATTCAAAAAGGGAAAATGTCAGTACTAAGCTTATAGCTAAGACTTGCCCCTGAAGCCTCAATCACAGGTCATATTAGTGCTTCATTGCCTCCTTTATATCACCTGCTATTCAGCGTGTGCGGATTGATGCACTATGTAAGCAAAATAGTACAAAAATGCTGTGATATATGATGCTATTTCTCACCGTGCAATGGGACTATTGTGTCTTTTCTGTGTTTAGAAGGGAAAAAAAATTACATCTTTTCTTTTGCAGGTAATTAGTCCTGAGCCTGTCCACCACTAAAGAAGGGAATTGCTTCGTGCTGAAAATACTATTAACTTATCTGATCACTAATGCCGTGATTGCAATGATGTAGTGCTTTTCTGCTGGAAAGCACCGAGGAAAGGTCACTGTTAAGAATAATTGAAGATGTGATCAGTAATAACACTTCATGAAGGGAGGAGACAGGGAAAGGCCATCACTAGAAAAGCTCTGGAATAGCATTTGCATTTTGCCCAGGGCTCAGAAGGACATGGCATGTCATGGGCTGATACAGGCAATGTATGATTTAGTGTCATGTTTTTCACAGTAAATATTAAAAGAACTTGCATTGTCTCCATGAAAAATCATGCTGCTAGCCCATATTGGGAAGAAATTAGCACCTCTACCTCTCAGTGTATGATCTGTTCTTTCAAAATTAGAAAATGTTTAATGAAGTGCTCACCTGCTGTATTCAAAATCTCAGAAAGAATCCAGACCAGTCCTTTAATAACTGCGATTCAGTACTTTCTACTTGTTACCAGTTGCTAAAAGAAATTTCCTCACTGGGCACTAAACTGCCATCACCAACTGAAATCACAGCTCTGACCCAAGCAAAAAGCTTTTTGTGCACTTAGCAGAGAAGTTGAGGGCTGAACATCATTGAATCTAAATGAAGAATTCCATGTTGCTGTTTAAATATATCTAAAAGCAGCCTGAAATTTTTAGCTGCTGGTGCCTGCGTGATATCCTTGCCCCTAAAATCTGTGTGCAGCAAGGCCTTCTAGTATTTTTCATAGCCATAAGGTATTGAAAACTTAAAACTGAGGCTTACGTAAAGCAGAGGATGATGTTACCCAGCAAAGCCTTCCTCGGTATGATTGCACGTAGACCAGCAAACATTGCAGTTCAGTGGCCTCTGTCATATTTATTCTGTGAAAGAACTCCTGCCATCATTATATCTGTCAATCTTGTTTTACCCATCAGTAACTGTCAGCCTCATCCTGTATACTTGTTTTAAAAAACAGCGGAATGGAATGAATTCTAAGTCCTAATTATAACTCAATTCTAGCCTTCTTCCACTCTCTGGGTTAAGACGAGCTGGGTTGAAGAAGTAATGAACTATTAGATAGAGGAACTAGGAACTGTCTGTCTGGGGGTCATGTGCTTTGGAAGATAGTTCTTAAGATAAAATTTTCCAGGACACTTACATGGGGAAGAAGCTTATGACCTATCATCTGGAGTTAATTAGCCTCCACATTCAGCGACAGTTTTTTGTGGTTTTTTTTTGTTTTTGTTTTGTTTTTTAAATAGTTCTTTAAAGTTGCTCCTCATGCTTTGGGAAAACTTCCAGTATTCACATAATCAAAGGAAGGAAAAGAGGTATGTTTATCATTTTTCTCTAATAAGCACCAAAATTTTGTTTTCATTATGTGTCAGAGAATCTTAATGAGTATCTGCTTGGTGCTTGGAAAAAAAAAAAAAAGATAACCAGAATTCACAATTCTCATACAGTCATATCGCCTCCAAAAGTAATTACCCAATATTTAAGTTTAATGCGCCTCTCCCAGTGCTGTCTTGAGCAGACTTCAAAAGTAGAAACAATTTGTTGCAGAGGACCGCTCTGGAATGATTGGCTTTTCTGTTCTAATTAGCAAACAGTACAGCATCTTTCAGCTGATGATGCCTGTGTGGACAGCAGCAGTACGACCAATATCTGTCACATGTAATTTTTTTCTTTTTCCCTTTCTCTTCCTGCTTAGAAAATCACTCACCTTTTTGTTCCACCCCTGTTGCACAGCTAATTATACCATGGTAAATTATCATGCAGATGTGGTAAAAACAACTTGGGAAGAAAAGAAATGCATCTCATAACTCAGTTGAGCCCGAAGAGCAAGGGGACAGTCCACAGTCATTTACTGCAGGAAAGAATTCCAAAATAGAGAAAACAGCACAAGTGGGTTTGGGAGTCAAACTTTAGAGGTGAGCTCCAAACAGGGACACAAGAACCAGGCAGGGCTCTAAATCTGTTTATTTCTGCATACCCATATTGAAGTCTCCTAGATATTGAAAACGTTTTAAATTGGTATTATTGGGAGTGTTTGAAAAAACAGCCTCATAACTTTATCATGCAATTTTGAATCACAATGTTTATTTACAGTGATGAAAACACCCACGTTCATCTCATGAAAGAGGCACTGCTATATACATTTGGTAATTTCTTTAATAAAGAGTTTAAACAGCCCAGGGTAATTCGTATTAAATATTCATGTGCTGGAGAAGAATAATGAAAGTCAATGAAGAAAGTCATAGTCTCTTAGAGTTCTCAAAGGAAAAAAAGAATAATATTAGGTAAAATTCAATGGACTGTGGCACCAAGATTTATCTATAGTTTACCCTGGGAATTTCAATTGTGAATGAAGCTACAGCACTATCTATCAGGAGACAGTTATGGGAAATAAATCATACAGGGATACTGGTAGCCCACCAAAATTGAGTACTCAGTGAAGATGCCTAAAACTCTTCCTTTTCCATAGAAAAATGCAAGAATCTCATAAATGTTTGTGTACTAGAAATTTCTGCAAAGTTTCTAAGAACTAAGCTGTTCCAATCAATACAAATTATCCCTTGACATATAATCAATGTGCAGCACCATGTGGCTTTGTTCAAGTCCTGGTGGCCTTGCATGGCACTGTGAATCTGGGCATCGCTCCGCATTCTTGTCTGGGATTGACGTTAAAGGGCAGACTTGGGACAATTTTGTTATGCTGATAACATAGCATAACAATCTCTCCTGTATTGATTCAAAACTCATTCCAGACAGTAGTTTAAATTCATTACAGGGTAAAATGATTCACTTCTACTTACTTTTTGTGAAATTACACCAATTTCAAAGAAAATCTGGCCCTGCAAGTGAATGGTCCTGATTTTGACCACTAATTGTGCACTAATTACTCCTGAATCACCCCGATGTATATGAGGCTGGCATTAGAAGCAGCTGTCCCAGCATACATTCTGCTGGTGTCTCTGTGAAGTAGCTCTGCCACTGTAATACCAGTGAGAAGTCTTTTTCTCTAGGCTAGCTGTTGAGAGGCAGGCACCATAACGACATATATCAGAGAAGTAGTTAAGAAAAAGGCTTAAAGCAATTTGATTAAAGCAATTCGTGGAGGAAGACAAGAAAATCAGAGATAATTCTGAAACTTGAAAAATCTGACGTATACTGAGTAGCACCAGAATTCATACTCTGGTTCCTTCCTAAAAAGTAAACAAAAGACAGTTTTTCTCTCTCTAGGGGAAAAAAAATAATAAAAATAAATGAATAAAATAAATTAGAAGACTTTGAAGTTTATCTAGCCATTAAAATCCTTTTAACAAGAAAACACTGCCCTTGAGAAAATTCATTTAAATGGGAAGAAAAACCCTGAAGTCTGGATGTTTTCAAGAGTTTATGTAGGTGCCTTTCAACTTTAAGCATAGCCAGAAGTCATTACTATATTATAACAATATAGTCCCCAACTCTCATTAACTTAGCATCTAACACCTATTGATTCTGATAGAATTAATGCATTTGAGCAGCTTTGTGAATCAGGGACCAAATGCCTCTCTCTTTTTTGTTGTTGTTTATTTTCTTTGTTATTTTTCCCTCTGTACATAATAACGTCCAATGTGTTTGTGTGAAACTTGTGCAGCAGGAGGAAAAAGCTTAGAGCTTTGACAGAACAGATGAGAAAAAGATGTTAACAAACAGTTGATGTTGCATGTCCCCCAGATATCATGAAGAGGGGATATCGAGCTACCTGTAAGCCAGGCCTACTAGCAAGGTCACCAGAGGAGGATCCAGCAGACTGGAATCCCAGTCTTGGTCCTGTTTTTTGCTGCTGCCCTGGGCAAATCATTTCACCACGACTCCCCTCTTGTATTTTACCCAGTCTTATCTAGTTAAATACTAAAGCTTATTAATTGTTTGTAAGTGGTTAACAGAATGGTGACGTGGTCATGTTTGGAGTGCTACTGATCATCAGAGTACAAATAATAACCTTTGTATACTCTTATTGTACTTCTCCACATCACAGAAGCGTTTTGAACCTTAAAGAAAAATAAGCAGCTGCATAAAGGTAGCAGGAAACATTTGGTAAAACACAAACAAACATCTTCTGAGGAGTATTTTTTAAGGGTGATTTAAGTAAAGCCAAGGCCTTCCATCTCTTCTCAAAAAGTGCTGGGATTTCAACAGAAAATGTGAAGTGGCTCCTTGCCAGCCAGGGAACTCTAGAGCACATAACCTTTTGATTTTTATTCCATGAGAAGCCTTCCAGGGAAGGGGATGGCAGAGGAAGGAAAAGTATCTCTGGGACAAGAATTCTCGTTATTACCCTGAAGGGGCTGGGTAGCAGATAGCCAAGGAGACCTCCATGCCTCAGGAGGCAAGTTGCACACATCTGTACGGCTTCAGGAGCATTATCTGTCATACTTTGTTGACTTGATGTACTGATTAGATACTTCTAATGAAGGGATAGAGTGTTTTCAAGTCTCTGCCTGGATTACTTCTTTATACTCAAAGGTTGACTTATCTATAAGTTTGATTTTAATGGAAGGGAAAATACGGCATACATAAATACATGAGTGAATTATCTGTTCATCCTTTATCATACTCCTTTTGAAAGATCAGGAACGGCAATCATCATGATTGCATGTGGTTACAATTAAAAAACAACTGTACAATGCATGTTATATACAGCTCACTGGTGCTCAAGGGCCATGACCTACTTGATCATAATTCACTTCTGAGAACAGCTGAATGTTAGTCTTGCATACCTTTCATATTCCCACCTAAACTTGAGCTGAAGACTGAAGCTGAGGAAATCATAAAGTCTCCAAAGCATATTTGCTAAAGATAAATTCCATACAAAAAGCAGCGTATCCCCCCAAAAATCTTACTTCACTGAACTTCTGCACATCTCATCATGACAGTACGGCATAAAATACCAAACACCGTGTACTTCTTGCACTTTTGCAGCAATCTTTATTCCCATCATAAGAGCTTCCTCTGTGCACATTCCCTGTGTTATCATTAATGTTCCTTCTTCTCTTGAGTTACCAGGCAGAAGGCAAATAGTGGAAAAGAGAAGGGAACAGGGATATTTGTAGCAGTATTTACCAACAGGAAACTACCTCCCAGCTTCCTCCACTGCCCCACGAAGCTGCTCTGAACTCCAGAGCTGGCTGTGCCTGCAGGATCTGAGCTCTCACCGGTAATGATAGCCCAAAGTCTGTGCAACAAAAAAGAACAGGGCAAATTATCTCCAGAGAGGGATTACCAAACTTACTTCAGATTATTTTATTTCATTTAATTTTATTTTTGGAAATACAGAGAACGGAGATGGATGAGGAAACTCAGAAACTTGGGAAAAAATGAGAAATTTGAAAGAAAACACTGGAGAGAGATGATGGTTTGACAGACGAGATGGCACACACTTCACTGTGCTATGGAAGAGGAATGTGCAAGAAAAGAGGAAATGGGAAAATAACAGTCTGAGAAAGGAAGTGAAGGAAAATAACCTTTGCAAAAATGTGTGTAAAGCATAATGAGACTAAAGTGATAAAAAGTCTGAAGTGCAGAGATTAGCCAGTAGCAGAGATTAAGAACAGACCTGAGCTCTCCTGATGGCACGCTGCACTGACTTTACAGTCGTGCTGCCTTCAGATTGCAGCGTGGCAAAAGGGGCTCTGTCAGTTCTCACAGGCATCCTGAGAACAGAAGGTATTTCACAATAATTCTACGGACAGTTCGCAAACCTATTCCAAAGTTTCATTTATTCAAGACTGGGATTTTTTTCTGAAAATTCTTAGTGATAATATTTCATGAAGTTCTAGTCATGAGTCTTCAGTCCACAGTAGACTGTAAGTTGAGTGGCATTTGCATAATTCTGAGAGACGTGATATTCAGTGAGGTTTAGAGTCAGTCTGGCACCTCATATGTGAGCCTTCTTAAGAATTCTTAAATTATTTTAATGAACCAGTATTATTCAGAAAATATTCTTTTTTCCTTCAGGAATTGAACTTCAGCCAAAACACTAAAGCAGAGTCTTTAACAGCATACTTGGAAACTTTCTGTTTGTTGAATATCTTACAAATATGATCTTGTGCTGTTTCTGAATTTAATAGTCTGCAGACAGCAAAGACCAATGTGTACTGTGCTCTGTACATCACTGTAGTGTTTACAAAAATTCCTAATTATAACACTGTTAAAAAAAAGAGAGAGAGAGAGAGAGAGAGAGAGAGAGAGAGAGGGAAAAAGGGAGGGAAGGAAGAAAGGAATGAAGGAAGGAAAGCTTTGTGACCTTTATCCCCTGTTCCACAAAGCATACATCATGTAGCAGAAGTATAGGAACAAGAATTTTTTTTAAATTCCCAAATGCAGAAATAACTTTTTTTTTTTTTAGTTCCACCTCATTTGAGGTGTTCTTTCAACAAACATGCAATTGTAATGAAAATGTCTGCAAGTTGTCAGCTGTGGGATTGTTTCATAGAATTTATGTCAATAAATGCAAAGCATGGCAGAGCAGGCTGTTATCATGTGCTAGCCTGTACAAGGACAAAACACGCTGCTTCTTCCCTTCGTTTGGCTCTGCCGAGAACAAAGCTTAGCTATCACATTCACATCAAGTCCCAGCCTTTTGGAGAAACTGGCTTCAGTTTCCTGCAGACAGCTGAAGAGTACCAGGTCAAGGACCAGAACAACAGCCAGCATAGCTACAGTTCTCCTGCTTTTGTGCAAGTTCCTGGAACAGTTTCACTGAGGGGCACATGGAAAAAGAATAAAATGGAGTTCACAGAAGATGAGCTGTATTGTGATTTTGCTGTAGAAAAGCATGCCCTTGGCAGACTTGGCTTAAATTTCGTTCAGGGTAGCATCAGGATTTTTACTGCTAAGAGGTTTTATCTATTAACTCAACTTCCCTTTAGCTATTAATTGAGTATCAAAGCAACTAAAACAAAAAATACTTTGTGTTGCTTTCTGCGTAATCACCACAAACAGTTTTAACAATTTCACACAGCTAAAAACGTGAAGTTAAGGCACGTAGGTTAAACAAAACAACAGCCCTTGGAGCGGCCACGTCTGCTGGAGTCTTACATCAGGGCAACCCAGCTCTTCATCCTCCCAGGTTAAACAGGGCATGGGGACAGGGCACAGCTGTGACAGACAGGCAGAGAGCAGCTCCTGTCTGGCCATACGTGAACGTACCTGCATGCCCCCTCACTCCCAGAAAATCCTCGCTTTCCTCATCCTTGGCAGCGCTGCCCATTGACGTATGATGATTTAATGGCATCCAATTCGTGTATTTATGGGTTAAAGGTAGAGCACACATATAATATATAACTACTACACATTTACTCTTGTTTTTAGTCGTAATGTTTTATTTACAAAGAGGCATGAAAGTGTTTGCACATTACAAGTTTTGGGGGGAATAAAATAGGAAAAAAAAAAAAAGAAGAAACTACTGGATGCTAGAGCCTTTTGTCACTCCAGAAGTCCCAAACTTGTTTGCACTATGGATACAACCATTTTTAGGGACATGATTCCTTTGTTAATGCTCTCTGACTAATCTGAGCTCATCTGAGATCTTCACCACCTCTCTGCCACAGCTCCATCGCCAGCCTGATATCACAGCCTGTACAGTTTACTGATGTGGACCTTACAGACAGGCTAATAAGCTTAGGCCACAGATCTTCCCCCCAGCTACTTACCTTTCCAGCTGTGTGAATACTCTCGTTGCTCATGCTAGCATAGCGTATGACTACAGAAAGCTAACAAAGAACCTCAGGAAACATATCCCAGGCTTCTTTCTTTTTCCAATCCACATAGGTCACTTCACAACATTTACATTCCCAGATGGAAAAATGACTACACGCTGAAGAAGTTTTTTCTTTTTAAAAAGAAGGAAAATAAATCAAAAGGAGTGACTTACTAGTCCATTACTTCGTAGAAGGTTTTTATATAATTTTTACTAAAATACCCTAAGAGATTTAAGGTGACTCACAAATGCCTAAAAATATGGAAGCTATTTTCTCCATGTGTTTTTTTCCTTTATGACGAAGGCAGACTAAAACTACTCTGCTTTTGTTTCTTGTTATTTTCTGCTTCGTTTCTACCTTCCCTTCTTGTAAGAATAATAACATACATTATGCCTTTACTTGAGAAGCTCCTGACTGCAAGCCACCTGTATCAGCAGGAGGCACAGCAGATAAAAAGCACTAACCACACAGTTGCAATTACAGATCAAACATGACTGCTAATCTCAGTAATTGCTATGTGTTAGTTTTCCCACTTTCAGCCAGTGCCATCCACTTTGACAAAACAGAATCAATGACTGCCTTTGAAAACTACAGGAATACATCTATATTTTAAATGTACAGATGTGCATATTAAATATATGTGTGTTAGATGTGTAGGATTTTTTTTTCTGATTCTTTGAATGCTACAATGAGGATGAAATTTTGTGATACAAAGACTCAAGAGGAAGGAAGAACTAAAAAGGAGGCACTGTACATCGTATTTACCTTTTTCATGAGGCTTTAAGGTTTGTTCAGTGTTTCCAGTCGATAATAGCTCTGTTGGCATTGTCACCTTGGCCTGCCTGCTTCTACATGCCTCATCTTATGGCATTGCGGGTGGTCATACTTCCCCAGTAGACTGCCACTGTCCTCAAAGGAATAATCTTGTTCCTGTTCACTGGCAAACCACTGACTTTTCAGACAAAGTCAGGATCTTGGATGTTCAGAACAGGAATAAGAGTTAAAGCAGGCTGGAGGAGTGCCTTTGCTGCATTTCAGAAGAGATTCCTCAACCAAACTAGGAAAAACAGAAAACGAATTAACCTTTCTTTCTACTTAACAAAGGAGAAATATGGTTTTTCTTCCCTTTGTTTTGCTTTAGTCACACAGAAAGCCTTATGTTATTTATAAGCAGCTCTTTACTAATCCAAAATAACTCCACTCTGCAAAGCATACAGTTTTGCCTGGAAGTATTATGGTAAAGATGTAGGGCTAGCACAAGAAAAAGCAGGCCCACTTTGGCTTTTAAAGCAGAAAGTAGTAAACAGCTAAATAATATGGAGCGTATTTTCAGCATCTGTCCCTAAAAATATTTCATATTATCTAAATATTGTTGAATATTCTTAGAAAATGAAGAATAAAACATGAAGATTTTCCATGGAGACCTAAGGCTAAGAGTTTCAGTCACCATGCCAGGTCACTGGCACATAGTGAAAGACAAGTTTGTGCGATTAAAACAAACCTAATGGGTTTATTTTTAAATACATTCATTTCATAATGAATATTCAGCAAGACAGCTGCAGCCCAAAATCATCCACTGAACATAGCCAGGAATGTTTTCAAATAATCTTTGCAGAAATGAAAAAATACAGAATATTCCTCACAGGTCTGTCTCTAGCCTACATATTTGGGATTTTTTTTAATTTATTTATTTGGTGTGCATGTGTTATGTATTTTTTAACACCATTTTTTATGGTGTTCAACACCATTTAAAAGTCAGTTCAGGAAGCTAACAAAGCAACACCTCTGGAAGCACAAAGATTTTTCATTCTAGAAACGTTCATCTGTGAACTTAGGAATGTTTGTCTGTGGACATAAGGCAAAGATTTAGAAGCTTCAGCTCAGCTTTTTCTCCTTTCAGCTCAATGGGAATGTAGAATCCTGTACTTTTGCAGTCAGCATTAGAGATGAAATTGGTTAATGGGCTTCACCACCTTACTTTATGCTGGCTGCTTACTTAAAAACAGTAGGGTAAAGGAAATGAATACTTCAATCTTCCGTGCATCACTATTTAATCAGGGTAGAACTGTGGGGTAATAAACCAAAGGCTGTCATCATACAGACATATGTATGTTTGTGTGTGTAAAGAAAAAAGATAAAATCATTACACTACAAGATTCAAGCAGGACAGTACCCACCTTCCTCAAGCCTTCACAGATGCTTATGATAAGGCACTAAAATTCAGTTTTTCTCCCATTTCTAAAGTTGTTTTATTTGCACATGAAGACGGTGAAATCGTGCCACCTTAAAATGATTGGGAAACTCCCACTTGTTACAACTGGCTCTGAATGTTTCTCTCCAGATTTATATTACTGATCAGGATATAAAATTTCATTTCTGGACACAGTGGATAGGTACGATGGAATAACAAAGGGCATATTTCTAGACTATCATCTGTGCTGCTAAAAATCAAGCTACGTTCATACCTGCAAACTTAGGTATCACTTATTGCACTATGCGTTCAGCACCGAACAAGCAGCTCTAACACTGTGTAACACAAAGTGGGCATGAAGAGAGATTCTAGTTATCCAAAGCTGCCTTAGTTCAGAGGTTAATTTTTAGCTGACAAGTGAGAGGTTCATTCTCTATTTCTGTACCCCACTGCATCTGAATCCCTGAATGATTCCGACAGAAAAAGTGTGAAGGAGCAAAAATGTAAGGCTATTTCAAGTCTATTTCAAGTACTGTAGGAGTTTGACAGTATTTCATTTTTCAACATATGCTAAAATGCTGTGGGATAACTCTATAGATTCTACAGCTCCATGCAGATAAAAAAAGGCTAGAAGCAATCTGGATGTTTCATGCAGTCAAAAAGATGAAAGGAACAGCACCAGCAGGTTATTTTCTGCAGGAAGGTACAAGTCCTTATGGAGAAGAGCAACGTAGGAGCCCTCCATAACTAGTTACAGCAGCTGGAATCTAAGCACAAAGAAACAGCGAACACATTCAGGCTCATTTGCCCAGTTCACAAAGAAAGGCTACGCAGGCTCTGAATTGTATTTAACTGTAGTAAGCTGGTTCACTTGGGGCCAATACCTCAAACATGAGCGGATGACTAATTTATGATGACTGACTGAAGAGGTTTCATTTTTAATGGAAAACATTCAAAGCCAGGAAAAATAATGAGAAAGGAAAAAAGAATAAATTCCTGCTATGTGACCCAGTTCAAGCTTCACTTAAGTATGCTGTTCCTGCACAGTGAGCTTTGTGCTCCTATTTTGTTTCTGCTCTTCCACTTGGTAGAAGGCAGCACTGCTGACCATCTACAGAAGAGACCTTTTCAATTCCCATACTCCAAGGGCTCTTTTATATCTCCTTGGCTCAGCAGAAGGAAACCCAGGCGACAGAAGATGTAATGTTTTGCTTCCCCTTTTATGACAGCAGCCATTCGGTCGACTGAGGTGGCACTGATAGCACAATAAAATCACCAGCCTGAATCTTAATGCTTCCCCACGGCAGCGTGCAAATTTTCAGAACATCAGGGCCTGATTTGCATCAGGGGAGCTGTGTCCAGACCTGCACCCTGGCTCCGAAAGTGGCCAGTGGCAGATGTTCAGGGATAAAGTATCAGGAAGTCTTTCCAGTGTGAGGCAACGCACGGTTTAAAAATTTTGAGTTAGCAGCAGTACCTGGGCTGTGTTGTTTGAGAAGCACCAATTCTCCTTCAGGGCTTGTTTATTCCTTGGGTTTCCATAAGACTCTTCAAAGCCCTTGTGATAGGCAGGTAAACAAATATTATCTACTTTTAGCAGGCAGAAAAAAAAAAACTGTTAAATCATGTGTGCCAGATGTTGTGAAAAGTAAGCAATTAGCAGTCCTAGCAGTGGTCTGTGTGCCACTTGTGCATCTCTTTTCGCCTTAAAGATCTTACAGCCTAGACAGATGGCATAAAAGAGTCCAGTATAAAAGGAAAAGTTTCTAGACTGACACTTTGTCAAGTTATTATTATCATGTTTAAATATAGGAGACAGTGACTGTTGTTTTTTGGTGGTTTTTTTTTGTTTTGTTTTTTTCTTCTATATCAGTGCATTAAGACTTCTGGTTCCTAATATCTAATACAACACTGTTAGATCAAAAAGTTTCCCTGTTTTTCTCTTACCTTCTCAGTACATTACTTGTCCCACATACTAATTTTGAACACTTTCAGCCATCAGAAGATAGACTGCTTTACAGGCCAGAAACATTACCATGTTCATTGCAGTCCAATTGGACCATCAGTAAAGTGAAGATAATAGTATTTTCCTATTCTTCAGCCCTAAAATAAGTTGTACGGTGTAAAAGATTCAAATACTAGTATTGAGGCTAGACTGGAAATAAGGTTTTAATGTACTTCATTACTCTAAGTAGCAATTTTTACTTTAAACAAAGTCAGGCGTAGACTTCTGGGAACTAAATGCCAAGGAGATTTAGGTAGGGTAGGGTATTTTGCGTCCCTGTAAGGAGAGTTATGCAAACATGCACAGATTGTATATAACTAACAGCATTTTTCATGCTAATGAAATGTTCTTCCTTTATGCACTGAGCAATATTTTCAAGCTGCGTATTTTAAGAAAAGAATTTTATTTCATTTATCCAAGCAGTAATGTGTATCCAAAGGAAAATACAAATGCTAATGTTCATATATTAGAGTTTTACAGCTCTTTCAGCTACTGTAAAATTTCTGACTTTTTCTTTCCACTGGGCAAATACGTCTAATTAAACTATTTGAAACTTGCCACTGATTTCCTAAGTACATGAATCTTTGGGAAGAACAAAACTTTGAGAATTTAAGCCCTGAAGATGAAACTTTTGGAAATGTATCCACATGTGGTAAAAAGGGTCAAGAACAGCAACTTCTTATACTCACTGTGTAAACTGTGTCACCTGTTCTACTATAACAGTGCTCGATTTGCTTCTGCATTGCTCAAAAAATTTCATGTAGGTAGAATCTTTTTGATACATCTGCGGATTAATCAATACTGGCAGTTTAGGTCTAAACATAATTATAATATTTACAATTGGTACAGGCTTATCACATTTTGGAAACAAAATTTACCCTACAAAACAGCTCAGTGCACCTAACTGTGTAGTAGTACTCTAGAAAAGTGCCAGGGGGTATGATAGTTGCCTGCAGTTGTTTGTATTCAGCTTTCCACATGACAGTTAATGACAAGCATAACTGTAAAACTTCACTGCAAGAATAATTAAACTGTACATATAGATTTAGAAAAAACATCATTATCAGAATGTATAATCCCATGTAGGCAACAAAACGACTCGTGTATGTCTTACACATGCATTTGCTCAACTGCATTCAGAATTGCAAATGAAACAACAAATCATTATATTTTATTAGACAAGAAAGCAAGCCTCCAACTTTGAAAAAGGACTAAAGAAGATGTTTGCAACTGGTGCCTTTCACAACAGTCCCAACAGCCTCCCTCACTGATGGCAGAAAAATAACAGCGCATAACATTTAAGCTGCTTAATATGTTGGTGCCTTCTCCATTATGTATACAAGAAATTCTCATTTTTCAGAGGATGGCTTTAAGAAAACAATATAAAGATTCATTCATTTTGTGATTATTAGAGGTCATTTTATCACCCAAATTACATTTGAGAACGCTGGATAAAAGGCAGAACAATTTACTACTAGCAAATGTGACCTGTTAGAAGTCCTATTTTTAGCGGCTTGTGCTATTAATCAGCAGCGCAGATCTGCACTATGATAGCAAGAGCAGGTTCCTGACGCTTGACAAACAAGAAATGGAACAGAAAATACTGTGTGAGCAAACTGAAGGTGACAGCTGTAGCAGAGGAAACAAAACAGACCATGTGAGAACCTTGCTTTACAAGCAGAGCAGAACACAAATTTTGTGATGGTCAACTTCCCTGTACCAATCGTGTCCAAGTGATCAGAAGGCAAAGTAGAAAAGATTGTCCGAAAGTCAGAATTAGCAAATAAAAATGGAGTCTGGAGGAGCGCTAAATTAAAGCAAGTGTAGTATTCAGTGTCTTGGAAGAAAGCATAAGCACCCAGAAATTTGAAACCAAGAATCTGTCAGTATTTAAGAAGCCCAGGTTCTACAGCAATTTATGATTTTTAAGAAATGCTTACAAAATGGATTTGCTTTTACTCCCTAACAAAACAGACAAAAAAAAAATCAGTTCATTATCAGTTAAAAGCCTTCAGCAAAGGTCTAATCTCCATCCTACAGATGTATTACGTTCAGACTTTCTGGCCCACTGATTGCATTCCATGGCACACAGCATCTGCACCTTTACAGAGGTAAACACACAATAGAAAAATGGAATATTTTACCTAAATTCACATTTCTAGTAATACTTTTCTTCAGAAATACCTAACCAAATGCAAGCAATTTTGTATTTGGTGTTCCTTAAACTTATCAATATTTCACATACACTGTTTAATTTCTAAAATAAAAATTAAAAGAGGTTTTCATAACCTTGTATGGTTTGCTCCTAGAGTCCTCCCAGACAATATACTGCTTGAATGAAACAAAGCCACATGCTAAGAATAGCAGAAACAAAACACTGAGGATGATAAATAATACACACTCAGCACAAGTCAGACAGTTATTATCGTAGGCTTCTATATTTAAACTGAATTTGCACTGTACATTTTCTAGTAATCTTAGCATGAAAGGAGACCAACCTGAAAGAAAAAAAAAAAGTTCCTACTGTTGATTTATTTGTAAAAAAAATGTTTAAAACTTACCCTGATTTAATTAATCCATATAGTTTTCTAGTGTGCAAGAAGTTAGCTATGATAGATTCAATTACTTTTCCACGCTAACAGCAAAAATTAATCTATAAATAAATAAAGAGATAATATCTCTGCTACTGCTAAAGAAAGAAATGCTTAATGAATCCAAGGCTATTTAAAATATTTACTTCCTAAATAAACATTCACCAGCCACCCTATTAAGTTCTTAAATTGCCAGGTGGTAATATATCTCTGGTTGTATACATCCTTTCCTCCAGGAACTGGGATGCAGAGGGCATGTTTGCCATCTGTCATTTAACTACAGCATCTTACTTTGCTGGGAATGATTTTAAAATTTCTTTGGTGCTAGATTGTGTATCAGAACCCTGAGAAATTACCCCAGCCACTGCACCATGCTAGCATGCAGTGCTAACACTAGAGTATAGCAGTCTTTATCCATAGGTAAATTGGGTCAAGATGATAGCTTAAAGAGATAACAGGCCATCCAAGAGATTGAGAGGCTTTCTGAGTCTCTGACTCCATATTCTTAAACTGAATTGTCTGTTCCCACTTTACTCAGAGTGAAGAATATTCAAAATATTTAAATTACCAAAGGTTAACTCCCAAAAAGATGGAGCACAGAGGAAACGGAGTAGGTATGGACTAAATACATTATACAGTCTGGTTGGATTAGGGAGGAAATTTTGTCTACCAGCAAGCCCCAGAGTTGTCATGGCACCGCTCAAAATAACCAGAGCCATCACATGCAACTCCTACACTTACATTTCTTGGACAGAAACATGATGGCAGACTGTATACCAAGGTCTTCTGCAAACAAACACCATCCACTCCCTAGAGAGAAAACATCTACATTTCTATAAACAAATACAGGTCAGACAGCGGCAGGGGCAATTTTCTTAAAATAATAAAGACCTTATGAACAACAGCTCAGTTTTTATGACCCAGCAACAACAAACGTGCTTCAGGCTCATCCCATGGGCTGCTCTGCAGTAGAGGAAAGCACAGTCTCTTCAGACATTTGTGGTTACGGGGATAAACAGGAGTACCTGAAATGGTGCTTCCTCTCAGAGTGAAGCCCATGGGTCATCGTGGGCCCTACAGTCTCAGCCGCCTGACTTATATTGCTAATTACTAATTACTAACTGGGCTAGCCAGTGAGGGAAATTGCACTGAACTATCAGCAATGCCTTGCAATATCTTGCAATTGTTTCAATTCAGACAGGAATGGCATATTCTCCTACTGTTCCGACAGCCTGGCTGAAGTCAGCACTTGACTGAAGACCAGATGGCTAATCCCAAAGCCAGAAAAGAACGAGGTGTGGAACTTGAGCAAAGGAAACCTTTTGAAGAACATATCATTATAAGCATTAAAGTAACATTTAAAAATTTCCAATAACAGTGAGCCTTTTCCAGGCATGCCTCTGAGAATATATACCTTAATTATCCATTAGCTTTTGTGTACATTTAAGTTCTATGTATTCATTAAATCAAACTTCTGAAAACTAAGGGATGGCAGGTGTGGCCAGGCAACCTTAAACCTAGACTTATTTGCTGAATGGAGGTTGACTGTGAGAGAGATCTGTGGGAAAACGATCTCTGAGTACATGCTAAAAAAAACCTCATAGTGTATGCATGCAAAGGGAGAGACTTAAAACAGATGTTTTCCAGCTTAAAGTGCCAAATGTTAGAGCCAAAGACTCAGCCACAAAGAAGAAAGCCTTGCTGAAAAGAGGGCCAATGGTATCCTGGGCTGCTGAGGCGTGCTGCCAGCAGGTGGAGGGACGTGATCCCTCACCTCTCCTCAGCCCTGGTGAGGCCTCACCTGGAGTGCTGGGTCCAGTTCTGGGCTCCCCAGTACGAGAGAGACATCGAAACACTGGAGAGAGTCCAGTGAAGGGCCATGAAGGTGGTGAAGGGGCTGGAGCATCTCTCTTATGAGGAGGGGCTGAGAGAGCTGGGACTGTTCAGCCCGGGGAAGAGAAGACTCCGGGGATCTTATTAATGTGCACAAACACCTGAAGGGAAGGTGCAAAGAAGATGGCGCCAGGCTCTTCATGGTGGTGCCTGGTAAACTGACAAGAGGCAATGGGCACAAACTAAACCAGGAGAGGTTCTGTCTGAGCACCAGGCAGCACTTCTTTACTGTGTGGGTGGCAGAGCCCTGGCCCAGGCTGCCCAGACAGGTTCTGGGGTCTCCTCCTTGGGGAGCTTCAAAACCCACCTGGCCATGGGCCTGGGACCTTGCTCAGGGTGGCCCTGCTGGAGCAGGGGCTTGGATCTGATGACCTCCAGAGGTCCCTTCCGACCTCAGTCATCCTGTGATTCTGTGGAAAAAGCTAGCTAACCAGATAAGCTGAACTCAAAAGAAAAGCGCTAAAGCACTTTACTTCTGAGCGCCCACACAGAGTGGGCGTGTAACAGATGTAGTACAACAAATCCCCTTGCAATTCACACATTTAATAAATTCAAGTTATCTTGTTTATGTGTGCACATGCAGAAAAACTCTAAGCAGCAATCTTTTCGTATTTTTTTCTTTCCTTTTTTGTTTTAATGGGAAAAAAAATACCAATTCTAATTATATACATCTTCAACAAACCCTGCACATCAGCAGCTGTCTGCTCTGTAGAAGAGGTCTTTACCACCTAACCCATCGGACTATACCTTTGCTAAAAGGAGAAGAAGATTGCGAGACTGGCACTGCATCAAGCTGACCTTGATCTGGGAATTCATTTTCAGGAGTCCACCCTTTCCCCATATATTTGCAGATTTCAGGCTTTCCTTCTGCAAGGACTGTTATTTCTGCAAAGGCGGTGTGCTGTTGCTCAGGGTGGTTCATTGTGTTATTCGATTTTGGCAATAAAAGTGCAAAGAACATTTTCAGATCAAAGCATAACAAAGCATTTCCTGCTGTAAGTTTAATCAGATTTCTAACTGCATAAAAACATTTATTCCACAAGTTGAGGTAGCAGAGCAGCTTAGTAATTTTATTTTTAAAATGGAGAGTAGCACATGATTGTACGTATTTCTTTAAAAAAAAATCTATCTGAAGTAATAAACTAATATGAAAATTTAAGGAAAAGCAACATGAAAGACAAATGACAGGAAGTGAAGATCATCAACAAAGACATTAACCTGGTTTGTCACAAAATGTTGCAACAAGAATAAAACAACATAACAGCAAATAGCATGAAATATTCTTCATTTGCTGTCCTCTTTTATTTAAAATGGGTATACATGTAAATAAAAATACCTTTATTATTTAAAAATGGAAACGTCATTCTCAAGTTGAAAGCATTCCTTGAGCTTTTCCTTATACAAGTTAATAAGATTTTTCCTAACTAAAACTCTATCACTATTTTAACATTAAGACCACTCAAGGAGAAGGGACATCACGCTTAGGGAGATTCCAAGTTGTCAACAGTGCCTTATTTTTCACAGCTAGGTCTTTGCCAAAGCGTTTAAAAGCAAGCTTGCTATTTTGCACATCACTAACGCCTACCCATCCTTCACATTTCACTCCACCAGTGCCCTTTTGTATTATACATCAAAGCACAGACCTCTTAAATAGCATGTTGGGAAAAAAAAAAAAGAGACACTCTAATGTTACTTACATTCCATCACACTGTTACTCCTTGCTTTTACTTGTCATTCTCTTTGAATCCCCTATCGAAGTGACACATCGGGACGTGGATATACTACAGATGCAGCATGATTCATCAGGAGTATGTAGCCCCACTTTCAAAACAAAAATGCTTTCAGAAGATATCCAAGTTCATTGACTCGCTGTTTCTCACTAGGAGACTGTTTTAACACTGGGTTTCTTAGTTTTCTCATGCCAGGGTTGTGTTGCTGTATTTCCTGCATCCCTGCCTCTGAAGTCAAGTAGCACGTTGCTGAGTTCCCCCAGGTGTAGGAACTGGGCTAAAGGAAAATAAGCCTCTGCTAAACTGCTGGTGCTGCTTGCTAGATTGTTCTCTTCATTCTGCATTCTTGTACTCAAAAGAGTATTTGTCTTAGCTTTATGAATGTATTTTAGCAAATTCTGATGACTTATTGACCTGACAAGTAACTGAAAACAGCCCTGGAGTTGTGAGTAACTGCAGCAAGCTAACTGGGATAAAGCAGTAAAAAGTGATAAAAGGAACTGAGGGCAAAATAAAAATAATCCTGATAGGTTTAGACAAACAGGATATTTCATTAAGGATTTTTAAAGCACACTTGGCAGAAAATCCTCATAGCTGGTAGAAATTTCATCTGACAACCATCCTGAACTTCTGACATCTGACAAGTTAATTGAGTCATTTGCAACCCATTACCAGCTGCAGCTAGTTTCATTTGCTAAGAAAAAATACCTGTCCTGGAGCAAATCTTTCCATGACACCAGAATATAGTAGCTGGTTGATGATAAGCAAGGATTTTACTGTGGCTCTGCTTCAGGGAGGAGAGGACATAATTATCTGCAGAGAGAGATGGAAGGAAAGAAGCTCTGGAAAATAACAACTCCATGAGCATAAGGCGGCACGACCACAGCCCTGGTTATTCATTCCTGCCTCTTTCACCCCCAGTTAGTTCTCGCTGGGATCCCTTCTCCCAGCCAGCAGAGGACAGGGGCAGTGGGAGGGCTGAAGGAAATGACTTCCAGCCCAGGAGAAGGCAGACGAGCAGGAGAGCTTGTAGGGCAGCAGGGTAACTTTGTGCTAGCTTAAAATGTGTGTTGAACTACTCTGTTAGTATTTATTACATTGTTGCCAGAACTACTTCCTTCTGTATTCTGTAGACTAAAAGAGTATTCAGAAGTACTGTTTCAAGTCCTCCACTCGCAGTTGTGGCCAACCCTAAACTGAAGCCCAGCTCAGCATTTGTATTCCTTCCAGCCTACTTCCTTTCTCTGCTCGTAGCTCCACGCCTTCCTGCTGCTTGCCCAAATTCACCTTAGCTCCCATGGAAAGCTCCGTTATTCTGATGCTTAATTATTGCTAGCAAGCAATGCTGAATGAACTACCACTTCCGAATCAAGGTCATTGTTTTTGCGGCAGATATATTTGTCTAGACTAAGCCTACCTGCCATCGCTACCCCTGAATGACAATGGCAATCCACAAGGAGGATGAGCAATCCCAGAAAGTTCTTCAGAGGCAGTAAAGCTTTTTCAATACTCTGTTTAGTTTTGTCAAGTTCGCTACTATATATAAAGCACATAAGCATTCACACCAAAGTCAATGTACATATGCTCTGTAAAGTAATATTAACTTTGTTGTTGCAATTAACTGAGGAAAAATCTGGCTTCTTGAAAAAAAAAAAAATTATCTAGGACTTCCTGCACGTTCCCTGGCTCAAACATAACTTGTCACAAGTTTCACAACTAAAGACTTTTTGAGGGATAAAAATCTTCTAGAGGACATAAAAAAAAAAAAATCCTGATTCCAGAAGGCATCTCATAATTTTTCCAATTTTTGCAATACTGAATTGCTTTGACTATTCAAATCTTTTAAAGTCTTACATCATTTCTACTTTTGTACTTATTAGAATGAAATTTCTAAATTCCTAACACGTGATAACACAGCTATCTCTAGCTCAACTTTTGTTTGGAAACTATCATTAAAATTATTTCACAGAAAATTAAATAATGCTTTAAAAATGTATTTGAATGGAATTTTTAAAATTTAAAAACTATAAGATGTACAAGCAACAACAAAAGCAGCCAGATGTGGAAAATTTACAGCAACATCAAAAGAATCCAAAATAAGAAGAACAAGCTTTAGTATGAAAAGGAATATTAGCACAAATTATAGCCTAGGCCTCAAATTTGACTAAAATGCTAAATTAAATTTTAAAATACTCACATAGATTCTTGCAAAATTAAACATTATTCCAAATCTAGAAACCTGAGTAATCAAGTTAGAGTAGAAGTATTAACACATTGAAGAATCTCTAAAAATCTAGGGGATAGATCGAAATAATTACCTTTCGTCCGCTCTAATTTATATCAGTGAAGAGTCCAGAGCAGTTACATGTTTGCTTTAAGAGCAGTTCAATAAGTGAATGTGACATTCCCAAACCTGCAAGATGAATGATAACTGCTTGCTGCAGGAGGTCAGCACTTTAACTCATCTCGGGGCTTCCATTAAATTCAACAACTAAATTTAACACATCCACAGGACATATTTAAAGGGAGACAGAAACATGTCACTTCACTTATTATATGTCTAAACAGAAGACAGAGAGAGGTCTTAAAGCTGTGGATTCCAAGGGATAGTAAATAACAGTGTCATAATACCTTTAATAAGTCATAATATAGGACACAGAAAATATGTACGGAGAATGAAGAATAGTTTTTTCTCCTGGCCTGTTTGTAAATATTCACAGTTAGGGAAAAGATACAGTAATTTATTGGTGATTGTCAGAAGAACAGAGGAGGATTTTTTCTCACAAGTAAATCACTGCTCTGCCTGCCAATAAATAATCTGGTATTCCACACTGCTACATCTTAGCTGCACTTACTTGTCACTGTGATGCATCTCCACTTCGAAAAAAAGTCTCTAAATATAAAATTCATAGTACTTTATATTTAATGTAGTTTTCTCTTTGATGCAGATTTACTCGGCAAAGTAGCTCAGTGGAAAAAAATATCGTTGGCCAAATTCTATCACAATATACTGTATGCAGAAAGATGGCCAAAGTAGTCACTCAGGCCCTGCGATGGTTAAACGTAAGCTGGCAGACAGCTGACGCTTTGGGGATGGGGCAGGTGAGGAGGACAGACAGCACCTGGCATCTCCTTCCCCAGTGACGCTCTCTGAAGCCAGCCAACTTCGTTCCAGGGCTCAAAGTGAGAGGCAGAAAATCCCAGCTGACCTCACTTCAAAAGCAACTGGTATATATCATCAGAGCTAAAACCTGCATTTTCAGAGCTGCCAGCTCTGCACCAGGCTATGTGCAAAATTAGCTACTAAGGCAAAAAGAAGAAAAAAAAAAAAAGATGAATTAAGCTTAACATATAGTTCAAAGAGATGTAAAAAATTCTGGCAATTCCATCCAAACAGGAAACTATTGACATTTTCATTCTAAAACTCTTTTGTTTTTTTATCTATAATTTAAAAAGTAATATAAATGTAAAATGTTAATAAATTTTAATTAACTTTATTGACCAGATATTATTAATAGCAATTATAAGCATGCAAAAAAGAAAATTATCATCTCCAAAGCAAAATAGAACTTTCATTCTGATGTTGTTTCTTTGCACTTAAAAAGCTAGTTTTTTTATGACCAAAAATTCACCAGAACCGTATTACCATTCACTTCCATCCAAACACTTCACAAATTATAGGATCCTTTTTACCTCAACCAATCTGTCTGTGTTAGACTATTCCAAGCTATTATAATTACTATAAATCTCTTCAAATAGCACACACTTACTATTTCCTAATTTTTCCACTTCTCAACATAATTTGGAGATTTAGAAATAGGTATTAAATAGTTTAGGCAACGGCATCATTGCAATTAATTAATTTCTAATTTAATTTTTCAAAGGCTATCCTATTTATGGTTTTCTAGTTAGAATGTGTATCTATATGCAACGTCATGAACAACTGTTCTTTTGTTGGGCTTTAATATAGAAGTTAAGCAAGAAAAAAAATCAAAACTAAACCATGGAATAACATCCTCAATTTGTATAAATATTTTTAATAGTAAAATACCTATCGGAGTGTGTATTGTTATAGGACAAATAAACTGCAGTTTTCTTGCTTCTATTGAGACAAATTGATATTCAGTTTTCAGCCTGAGTACTGATATGATTTCAGATTTTTATTTTATTTTTATTTTTTTGTACTTTTAGTAGAACAACCCCCCCAAACTCAGGTAGTTCCTTTGCTGCACGTTACTATTTATTTTTGACCTGAGGTACTTTAATATTATGAACATAACAGTAAAGAAGCTTGAATGCAAGAGTTTGCCAGGGAACCAAATCAGTTTCTTATTGATTTAGAAAGCTTTGATTAACCTTAATTTTCTTCCCCCTTGAAAAGCTATGATTATAAAATATTTCTCAATTTTAGCAAAGTCCAAAAGGTAAAACCACAATTACTGTGAATGACTGCTTTTATTTACCTGCTCCCTATGAAGGAAGTGTATTTGACATCAGTGCAAGCTCAGATTAGGCTAACAACACTTAGGATGTAAACAGTGCTTGCCAGCATAGAGGTTAGATGAACAGGAACTCATTTCTCCTTCTCACTATTATGTCTAAGGAACAAGATCTTAGAGTTATAATGCAAGGCTCCATGAGAACATCACTTTAGGCAGTTATGGCTGAATAAATAAATTCAGAAAAATCACTAAAAGGGTTCAGCTGGTTCCCTAGCTGAGGGAGTGGGTATGAAAGAAGACTTACAAATTCATATGTAGCATGAAAAAGTAAATAGGAAGTATTAAGTACATGGCCCCTTCTAATGCAATAATCACAGGACATCAAATAAAGTAAGAGCACACTTTTCAAATAAATTATTTTAAAATACTAGAAATCAGTGCCCAAGGAAGTTATGACAGACACAAGTTTACAAGAGTCCAAAAACCAGTGAGATGAACTCACGGAGCAGAAGTCTGTCAAAAGCAGCTAAACATAGTGATGTGACCTTTGATTTGGGAGTCCTTGAGCTCAAAATTTCTGAAGGCTGGCAACACACACCAGAGAACTGTGACTGTATACTTGTCCTGTTCTTTTGTGCTCTTTTAGATAAACACTATAGACAACGGGCAAAGAGAGAGTATGGGGCTGCAAGGATCCTGAGCGTGACCTAGAACAGCTCTTACCAGGTTCACTGGCAGGTAGCAATGTTCCCCGATTAAAAATAGGACCAAGGTTACACCAAAGTAAATAGAAGCCAAAAATAGATGAAGGATATGGAAGTCCCAGGTGATATTCAATTCCAAGTATTATTTCTCTGTAACATACATTTCTGGGTGTTCAATTAGATACAGATATTACAGTGAAGGAACAAATTTGAACTTGAAGAAACAGTCAATGGGGTGACCAAAGCATTTTGGAAATAATGGTAAATGGTTTGTTTAAAATGTAAACATTGCAGAAGTTTGTGATGAATCTGACTAAAGGCAAATTGTACCTGAAGAATGAAGTATCTGCAATAAGTAACCAGCAGACACAGAAGCCAATAACTATTCAGTTCCCTTTAACGTAATTACCCATATTTGATCAACTGAAAAGCTCTGCAGACTTGTCAGATTACACTGACTATAAGAGAAGCTTAGATAACTAATTCACGTATGGATACCTAAATTGAGACATCTAAACACAGGTGTCTTAATCTGTAGCTGAATCCTGCCACACGTAATTCAAATATGCCTTGACTATTCATATATAAGTAATGAATATTATAATACTTTTATGATTTTATTATCTTCCAGCCAGGCTTTGATTGCTGACCCCATTTAGCTTTCCAGTTAATAGCTGTTTGATGATTTGCCAAAACCGAAATCATGTGTACAGATTGTTCTTTGCTGAAATGATTGATTCAGGTCTTCTTTTCAAGATCATGTCTGCCCCATTTGCAGATGTTCTGTTCTCCTTAATAAGGACAGGAAAACTGACAAGTCTTGTTAGAAAATTCATATCACTTCTCTTCTGTTATTCTAGTCTGCAGCTTGTCTGAAGACTTGCTGCTACTATTCATTTTTTTAGTCAGAGCCAATAAATCCCACACTTTATCCACTTTTTATTTTTGGATAGGATTTTCTGAGACCTAAAGGATTAGACTTCTCAGCTCTCATTACCAGTCACTAGGAACTGGGCTTTTAACTCTTTTGAAACTCCTTATCTTATTCACATTATAGGCTTTCACATTCTGAAGCTCTTACTCAATACAGACAGAGTGTAATTACAGACAAAACGCATGGCTTGAATGGCTGGTTTCAAGTCAAGGAGATACTTACTTACCTTACCACAACCAAAACTATACCCTTACAGCTTGTCTTAGGGTTCCTTAAACACATAACTTCAAATAACTCTGGGATGCTGTTACTTGTTCTTCCAGGCTGCTTCTAAAAATAAATGAGATGGGCCAGCAACAGTTCTGTGCCCCTGATAATGTTTAGCACAGCATGGCTCACATCCATTTGGCTGACTTCTCTCACTCTACTCCCAACTCCCTGCCCTCCAAAACAGACCATCTGCATCCTACCTGCCTCTTTGGAGAGGTCTTTGGCCCTTAATATAACCCAAATCCTTGCCTTGGTATAGTCTGAAAAAGTACATGTTTGAAAATCCAAAACAGTTTAAAAAGTTCTATTCTGATTTTATCCTTCACCCAATCTTCTTCTGAATGCCCAAGTTATGTATTTTACATGTGAGTTCTTCTTTATGCGAACCACCAGGTTACTGTGATGCTCTCAGGGCACTGCAGGAAGGCGGCTTGAGGCCAACTTGCCTCAAGCTGATGCAAACCAAATCCCTGGAGGAAGGCTCGGGGGGCTCCGTGCTCTGCCTTTAGGAGCTGCTGCTGTTAAATTGAGACCTTGGGCCCAGCCTGAACCGCACTGCAGCTGTGCTGTTACCATATCAATGCCTAGACAGGTACCCTATTGATCCAGACCCAGACCTCCAGACTTAATATCTTGGCCTGACCTCAGGACTTTCTCATCACTAGGGGTTGCTTGGTGGCCTGGCCAGGGTCACCAGATCTTCCCCACTTGCCTTGCTCAGGTGCAGTGGGACTGGGCCCTTGGTGAGGCTACGGCCTCCTCCAGCAGCCATGTTATCGTGCCCAGCTTCTGGCTTCCCCTCAGGGAGCAGCCTGCCTTTGCTGCTCCCTCACAGATTTCTTCTGAGCCATTTTCCATTCAGATATTTACTTCTGCTGAAATAGCACTTGGCTATTATCGTCTGAGAGACAAACGCATCCAAACAGCTCTCTCTTTTTTCATTATTGTTCTTAACTACTTTATTTAGATGGCGTGTAGCAATCTTCCCTTTCATCCTAGAAGCAGGTTTGTATTTAGTAATCATGAAATCATTTTTTTCTCCTATTTTAGCAACCTTACAGGAAACTGGGGGATTATAATCTCTTTATTTTATTAATATGCATCTACCAAGAGTCTGATAATTTCCTCCTTACCACTTTCTAGTGCTTTCTTTCACATTCCTTTCTAAAAAGGCTTTCTTCTTCAAACCTTCAGTTTCTATTCTTGAAGACATGCCTGTCCAGTACTTCTCCATTATCTTTACTGCTTCTTCTCATTTTAATTCTATTGACTCCGTAGAGACAAATAACTGAACGGAAATATAAACAAGGAAAATCCTAGTCTTCCCCAGCTGTTACCTTTCTTTACTACTACTTACAAGTCGCTTTCTATCCACCTGCACTACCCTTACAGTTCAAACATCAATTTGTACAGGGAGACCTGGACTGTATCAGCTTTCTACCTACTGATCAGTCTTTTAACACTTCTAGAAACATGGTTTTGACTCTTGCTTTCTATTTTTTTTTCATATTTTCACCATCACAGTTTTACCTGAACATCTCCTGTTCCCTTGGAACACCCTTTCAAATGACTGAAGCCACCAATTTGTTTTGTTTCAAAAACTTTCATTGCCATGCCCTTCTGTAGTTCTTATCAATTTTTTTTTATCAAAGACACTACAAATAAAATGGACTTCCGTGTAATATTATCAAGAATCTAACTGTTCTATTCACCTGAAACTTCAAGGATTCTCTAAAGCATATCCTATCCTTTCATGTACTAGAAGACGTTATTCTTCACATCTAAGCTTAATATGGAGAAAGCACAATACTTACTCAAAACTGAGATTAAATTAGAAAGTGTTTAACTATATTTTTTAATAGAAGTTCTTTCTTTCACAGCACAAAAGCTGGAGGAAAAGAAAAAAAAAAAAAAACACCCAACTACTAATTGTGCCCTTGGAAAATGTCTTTATTGAGAACATTTACTGTCAATGATTCAATCTTTTTATGAAAGAATTTATGCTGTTATGATCTGCATTTGTGTAAAATCCTTTGCTGTGAGTCATTCAGCTGATGGCTACTTTCCAAAATGTTGGAATTACTCACCACAAATCTACTGCAGTGACAAAAATGTAGGTTTTGAATAATGGATTTAAGGAGTGTATATTACTTTTTGGCTCATGAAATGTATTATCATAAAAGAGATATTAAATATATGTGTGCAGTGCAGCAGAATTCCAGAAAAACTCAGCAACTGGGTGACACATGGCACAAAAAGTTTAAGGTTTTCTTGAGTTTTCTGAAGGCAGTTGGGATCTAATTTAGAAAAAAGCCAGTCTTGAAATTATAGACATCTAATCTTTAACACCAGAATTATTATTACATTCTTTGGTGATGTTAACTGAAAGCCTTAATCTATTTTTCAAAGCAATGAATAAACCTAGCGATAAATGAGAGGTTTTATTGATGAGCAAAAGTAACAGAGAACGCAGGATCTTCATCTTCTACCCTTCTTCCTCATTTTCATTCTGACATTTCCATTTTATACCAGGTTCTGCATATTAAATAGGGATGTGTTTACATCCTCAACCAAAGGGTTTCCTCCTTTTTGTCAACTCCAAGGAGAAATAATATTTTTTTCCCAAAATACAATAAGGAGAGAAGGAACTGAAAGTAATTTTGATAGACCATCGCATGCTAACACCAGCAAAATAAAGAGAATGATACCGAATATTCTTTGGATATACACTGAAGACCTTGACTAAACTGAAGAAGTAAGATAAATATAAACTCATTACTTTTCTCTGGCCTTTGGAGGACTTAAATATTTGAATATTTTTAATATAGGCACTGTCATAAATTATTCAGAGTTTGATTTGATATGGGATTTTTTCCACAATGATCGATCTGTGCTACTTTTGAAAATGTGAATGGCAGTTTGTGTGAATTACAGAAGTTAATAAACTCTGTTTTAATTGTCTCTGGTCTGTCACTGTGGGTCAGACACTGGGTCAGACATTAGGTTTATTAGCATAGACTAATCATGTTTTGCTGCATATTTGAGAACCAGCATCTCATTGCATTTTTATTCTTTTTCTGTTTAATAAGCTACAGAAGACCTTTCATATATATTGATGATTCTGTGACTCCATTTGGGTGCAGGTTTTGCACAGACTTTCATCATTAGCAGATAATTACTGCTAACCCTTATTTTCTGTCAAAATGCACTTCTGATCTTACTGCAGAAATAAATAAATAAAAGACTTAATTTGACACTTACTTCACTACCACAAATATTTTAATATTAAATACCTTGCTAATTTTTAGTGAATTGGGCATTTTTTATTTTACTCAGGAGATAGCTTGTTATGGAGCAGTACGGTCAAAGAAAAATAAATGACTATGCCCTCCAGCTAAGAATAAATGTCATCGCATGCAGCTGAAGGAAATATGTTAGCAACAAAATTACTGTTAAAAAAAAAAAAAGAGATGCGGTAGTATACATCAACATTTCTCTTATCTTCCTAAATACTCATAGATTTTCCTATATGTTTTCCAATATCATGGCAGTCTTTGGTTGGTTGGTTTGTTTTATCATGTTCTTTTCAATCATACTGTTGCCCCTCTACCTACATGCTCCTCGTTGTACTGTTGCCGTTCTAAGCTTGCCCTCTCTCCTCATTTTTTGGCCAATCCTTACAAAACTTGCATTACTTAAAATTGATTATAGCAACCTTGATAATACTACATAGTTATATAACGCAAGTTACCAGAAAGTGGCCAGCTAAGCTTGTAATATTTTTTAAATGAAGAATACTTTAAATCACAACTAATATCCAAATTTAAAACTATGGGTATAAAACAGAATTTTTCTAAGAAGTCTTTTAGTGCGGATTAAACTTTTAAAGGAAATAGAGCAACATATGGGAACAATATCGCTTTCACTTTCAGGAACAAAAGCAATCCATCTGAACGAGGATGCTGCCTAGCAGCACATGGGTATCCCCACGTGACATGGAAGTGGCTTGACTTAGTAGAGGAGGGTACAGACTCCTTGATGCCTTCAAGTAAATCTGCACCTGATAGTATTACGGAAATCCTGAACAGAAAAACAAAGGTAATACAATAAAAGCAACATACTGACAACATCTAGAAAGCAAGCAAAAACGTTCTCAGAAATAATAAAGGACTATGATGAAAGTTCCTTTGGGATTTGTAGTTCAGGCATTACTCTGCTCTTACTAGCAGAATCCTCACACACATTTACTTTGCTAAGATCTCAGGTTTCACTGTGTAGTATTCATTGTTTTTGAATCTCTGTAAGCTAGGGAATTCTGTAGAGGTCTGTTTACTGGAGAGGATGACAAGTAATTTAAATAGAATATAAAAGGTGTTCCTGTGGTGACTGGGTAAAGTCAAATGAAATTTTAAACTAGTCCAGTTTTAATGAACCACCTATAAGTTAAACTAGTGGTATATGACCTCCCTGCAGTATAGAAGCACTTCAGAAACAACTAGAGAAGCATTTAAAACTAGCAACAAAATTGTTTTCCTGAGCTGCCTTCTATCCAGCATCCACACACAAATATTTTGCACAGATCATTTCAATGACCTGTGCAACTTCAGGGCATATAAAGGTATAAATCTTATCTCTTCCCTCAAAGTCTCTCAGCATTCCAGGCTGCTAGAAAAGATAGGAGATTCCCAACATTTTCACAAGAGTTTTGGTCCCTAACTTGATTAGAATCACATTGATCTTAATGTCAATCAAAAATGCCAATCAAACTGAGGATATGTCTAGGACATATTCGCCTTTTAGATGTATTTCAAATTTTTTATATAACCATTCAAGCACAGTTAAAGGTTCTCATCTATTTACGTATTTAAATACATAAAGTGTGAAAATATGGGCCTGGTCCTATGTTGTCTTATTCCAAAAGAAGTCAGTAAAAGAAGCTCTCAGTAAAAAGCCACTGAACTTCTATCTGAAGCTCTAGTCTTTTGCTCAGGACCTGGTGTGTAAGATAAGTAGTCTTTTCATTAACCTTCCTATTTTCCAGTAAGCTTCCTTATTCTCCTGAGCCAACAGCACTCCTGTCTTCAGCCTTGGATATCATCCAAAGCTTTTAACAACAGTTGCTGAAGTTCGCTTAATACCTCAGTAAATAAAACAGTTTTACTTTCTGCTTCATTTTGGCTTTCAGCCATCTTCCATGTTCCCAAACAACACTGAACCAATCCATCAGCAATAACTTCTAGCTGCTACTTTGGAAGAGCTGAGACTGCGAATGTCTCTTCAGATAAACAGTTAATCAGGGCAACCTTACTCCTGTGATGGTCTTAACACTGCTTTCACTTCTGTGTTTCACTGTGAGCTGTCTATCTCCTGAGCGAAACACCCTATTCTCATTGTAATAAATTATTTTGACTGCCTTCTGCTCCTTCTGCTCCTCACCATACCACAAAAACAAACCCGCAAAACTTTTTCCCATTAGCAGTAGTGGGTAAGAAAGACAAACTGGTTTGGATTCCATAGGAGAACCACAGGATCATTCGTTCACTTTCAAATAAAAACTTGAATCTTGAGCATCCTTTTTACAGTTCACTGTGGTTTAACCAGGCTGGTCTATCATGTTGTATATTGTTACCCTACATGTTTACGGTGTAGGTCAAACACAGCATGTTTGCCTTCTAACTGATCAGATATGCCTAATGGCTCTTTGTGGGGGTTATTTTTTATTTTTTCCCAGTTCTTATGTAATGCTTTCTAATCAATTTCTTAAAATGTACATTTTCTCAGGCCACTGCTTTGTATTTGACTAGACTTAGTTGAAGTTTTTTCAGCTGAACAACAATGTGCTTCTACAGCAAGGAAGCTAGAAAGGGTTTCCAGTTTGGAATCGCGTTACATTGTGTGTCCATGTTGATCTTTTCAACTCGTTTCCAAAAAAGCATGAAAAGAAAAAAAACATGTAAAGATAAAAGAAAAACACACATCTGTGGAACAATAGACCTCTGCTATCCAGCCAGCCAGATCTGTGCCTTCATTACTACTGCCTCACTGAGAGCAGACTTAAAATCGTAAATTGGCTCTACCAAGATGCTGGCACTTTCTGTCCAAGGATGAATGTAATTCCCAGTAATTCTAGAAAGAGTGGAAACTGTGAGAGTGCTGTGATCTAGCAGGGTGAGGAGAAAGAGAAAAGGCTGAAGCACAGCCAGTAGTCTTCCTATTTTCAGCATAATCGCCGAAGACATATTTATTCATGAAAATTCCCAGTAAAAATGAGCATCTAACTCTCTCAGGTTTGTAAAAGAACCAGTGCAATCTTACTATTCTCCTAATCCATTTCAGAGGTAATAAAGAAAGACTGACAAATCCCCTATTACAGAGATTATAAACAGTCAGTCTGCTACATATTTACTATGGAACAGCAACAAAGACACTTGCTGAGATCATTCAACATCTGTCAACTAGTTAGAACTAAATCACTGGAGACTTTCGGGGGATTTTTGCCAGTCAAGTAAGAATCTAAAATCTATGCAAAACCGTCTGTCTCACTTTGCTTTTGTATTAGGTCTCACACCTCAACAGACTGTATTTTGCATTTTTTTCTATTCTCTTAAAAAAAAAAAAAAAACTTAAATCTGTATCAAAAGCCATCTGATAAAGTCCTTCCTTGAGCAAAACAAAGAGAGCTGATAGCATAAACTGCTATTTCTGGCTTTCGGCATTTTAGCACTGTCCCTCACTCCAAGCAGACAGAAATGTTTGAATTAAGTGTATGTTTCCTGTAGGAAGATGAAGGCAGAGGAAGAAAATGCACATAGACACTTGCAATTTTATCCAACGTAGAACAACAGACAAGTACATACTGTCTGCAACAGAAGGAAAACATAGCTTGTAGTTACCATTTCTGATAGCACTTTCAGATGGTCAGAAACATTATGTTCAGTCCTTCAGCTACCAAGGTGTCTCTGGCTACATCTGCCATCTCTTCCAAATCACTGATTCAGACTGCCACGTATTACATTCTTCCAGTCTGTGTTCGTGATCCAGTCAACCTGATATAACTCCTCCAGCCAGGCACTGTACATCCATGTGCCTCCTTCATTTGTATTTCTTTCTGCACTGTTTACACTTGGAAAACTGACATCTGTTTTCCAGGCATGGTGAACCACTATTTGCATTGCAACTAAGCGTGAGTGTAGATCTGTAACGGTAGCAAAAATTTGCTCTGAAGCTGAAACATCCATGCTTACTGGAAGCAAAATGCTGAGGCTATTTTCATGCAATTAATTTCCTGCTCTTTACTATAAAGCTAATCTATTTTAACACCAAGCTTGGACATCACACTCAAATTGATATGTCCATAGTACCAGCCCATCAATGAACTGTACCTACAGAAGATGGAATTTGTTCTGTAAGGGCCACCTCAAGTAATTCATTATTGGGTTTCTGCCTTTACCTTATAAGGCTCTGGGGAAAGACGGAAAAAAAAAAAAAAAGAAAAAAAAAAAGGAAGAAAATCGACCTCAAACACTTACTATTAGCTGGATAATAGCTGGATACAGAGTTTTTAGCTAAGTGTATAAAAACTTCACTCAGCCTTTTTCTTGCAGCCCTTGAGTTCAGTCAGTGGAGCTCAATGTCTCTTTTAATCTTCTCTTTTTTCACCCTGTTTTGCAGGTAGGCTTCACCTCATTATTATAAACTCAACAATAGCCTGTGAAAAACTGGATTTGACAGCTCATTCCAATCCGTGCCTCTAGGATTCTGCAAAGCAGCAATTCTCAGACTTTCTGGAAAGGTAACCCTACTTTGGTTGTCTGTCTTGGGCATGATCTCTCCCCTTCCTGACAGCTACACACGTTTAACCTAATATGCAGCGTGGTCCAGCAGTGCCAGATTTCGTAATTGTTGGCGGGAGCTAGAATCCTCCAGGGGTGCAGGGTGAGAAGAGGCTGTAATTACTGGTTATAGGTGTTTCTTCTTTCCAGGGAATTGTTAACTGTCAGCAATTAAAAATAGTTACCACTCCTACGACAAATGGATGTATCTGCCTCCGGTACTGATAGCTGCTTGTAATTCTCCCTCCTGGACAGAATGAAATGTGATTGTCATCTCCGAGTAGAACTCCGAGCGGTTCTCCTGGAATCTCATTTTGGCACTGCTTGACACAAATATCATCCACATACACAGCACAGATTTCTTATGAATTTAAAATTAAAAACAAGGCAAAATAAAACAATACAAGCTTGTTGTTATGAGATCACGAGTTCACTGAGGCATTAATTCACCAAAGGTACAACTTCAAGGCAACTTCGATTTCATAAATCCAACTCTACTTCAGTAATTTGAGCTGAATTTTGCTTGTAGTCCTGATGGAGAAAGCACAATGCGGTTGGTGCTTTCTGCTATGCTCCATTTTAGCAATCTGGCTTATCAAAGATTATGTGAGGAATTTGGGTAAAAACACCCTTACAAAAAAGAGAAAAGACCTGTATGCCAATTGCCTTCGACAACCCAAACCCCCAGCTCTTCATTTCCAGCTTTCTTTATTTTTTACATATGAAATATTTGTATTTTTTCTTAAAAATGAACCTAACAAAGAATCTTTCAAAATCAACCAATTTAATTTCAGGTCAACATAAATTCATCACGCCTCATTCACTAATAATTTACATTGCTCTAGCCCTACTGCCTTTTATTATGGTTCAATTAAAGCAGTTTAAAAACAGTATCTCAAATTTAAGTAGATTATGTACATAATGTGTGTGACAATTCCAAACCTTTTTAGCTATCATTTGTGTCGCTTATTATCCCAGGTACTTACAGTGCGGAGTTATATGGAAGAAACAAAAGCCCCCACTCCGCTGGAATGTCCCAGTGTGCCTCCTGGCCCTTGGTCACACAACATATTTGGGGCATGCTGAGCATCCCCCTGGTCTGATTAAGGCTGTGTTGGTACCTACTGGATTACCTGGGCTGCCACAGACACGTCCCAGTTCCTTACTGCCTGAAGAGACGACACTGATCAGAAGTCCAGACACACAGTCGCATTCTCCAAGGCTTCTATCATGCACTTACAGAGATCAGCTAGCAGCCTTCTTTAATGATCATCAAATATATTCTTTCTTTCCTGTTTTTACTATCTAAACATTTTCTGGCTCACTTTCAACATTTCTTGTCATTTAGCAAAACAGCCATGACACTTACGCATCATGAGCTCAGACAAGCTGAAGATGGCCATACATTAAAACTCTCTGTCTACAAAGACATCCCTTTCTTTAGAAAGTAAGCACATCGTTTTGAAGTACATCCTCACTATCACAGATAACTCCTAATAATTTTGAAAGGATAGAAAGTCTTCAGTAGTTTCATTACTTCAATAGTTGGAAAAAAAATACAAGTTTTTAATATCTGGAAAAAATGCCAAAGAATACGGATTAAAAGAAACCTCTGCTGCTCCAAAAATAGCTGTTCTCATCTCACTTTTTTACAGATATCTGCTATGTCTTTTGGCACGAGAAAATTATACTATGATTTTTTCACTGTGAAAGCCAGTCATTTATCTCCTTATTGACATTTTCAGTTATACAAACTCTCACATTGTAAAATGGAAGGAAGATACGGTTAAACTATTTTATATAACCAGTTTTATTATGCGAACCACAATTGCTCCTGCTGTCAACAAGAAAAGTTTAGTGCTGCTGGAAAGCATTTAATCTATTCTTGTAAAACGTGACATGAGCTGCATGTAAATTAGACCACTCCTCCTAATGACTTGTATCCCATTTGTCTTGATAGCACAGATACTTTCACAGAAAATGACTTAAAAGGCATACTTTATATATGTATAAATAAATATATATTGTTGCTGTTGTTACACGTAACATTCTAATGCAAACAAGCTAAGGGCAGGGGACATCTTTTCACATTTCTCAGGGCATGGCTATTGTTGTTATTATTACTGCATTGTCTACCCGTTATTTTCTCTGTCATTTCTAAGAGTCTTAGAAATGCCAATGTCAAGTCTAAGAGACTAAGAGGCTTCAAACAGCAAGAGTGAGCCACTAGGAGACCTTTCTAAGCATAAGATGAGGGGCCTGATCCTGCACTGATCGGATGTCACGGGATACGTTCGGTTTCATCAGTGAGCAACGCACCAGGGAAAGCTGCAGAAAAAGGCATAAAAAGCTGCACTGCAGCAAAAAAAGCAGGCCAAAAAGAATAATGATCCCTCTCCTATTGAAAAAAAACTCAAAATCCATTCAGTGCTTTAGGGTCAAAAGATATTACTGTGATATTTCAAATTCAGATAAGTCCGATTTTTCTCTGTGTGACTTCAATCCCAGTTACCGTAAGACCAGGCAGCGATACTTGGATTATGCAACCCCAAACCCTGCAGAGGGAACTCGATAGACAAGTGCAGAAGAATCCAGGGGTGGCTCTAATGCTTTGTAATGCTGGCGGTGAATCTCAACAGAAAACTGAAGAAGACATAAGCGTGCATGTGTGTGTGACACAGAGGGTGTGTAAGAGAACAGTGAGTAGCTGCGAGCACTACTGAGCCAGTGCATGAATGCATGAGAACGTGGAGGGGGTTTCAGTAACACGCATATATATACACCTACCTACATGGAAAACCCTTACAGGTTGAGGATTTCACTGTCTATCCCACAATGTGGCAACCTAGACTGAGCACTGCAAGTGACATGTGAGAGACCGCTACAAGGTAATCCTCATTGTTTCTGTTTTTCTGCATTAAACTACCAAATGTTTTCATCTTAGCACAGTCTTTCCAACATGTAGCTCATACCAGTTTGGACTGATGTGACATATTGCTTACTTGAAACTCCAGTGCATCATGCGGCTGCTGCATGTTGCTTAAGACAGAGCATCAAAGAAAGATTTTAATAAGGTGTATAAAGTTCTAGTGGAGATGAAAAGCACTGTCCTCCAGACAAGACCTGTCCTTATAATAATTCACTGTTCTCCACGGCTTGCCCAGGTGAAAAGCAAGAACCAGGAAGAAGTCTGATGAGTGTTCATTTAAGGAATTCTTTCTGGTTTATTCCTTCAGAATTTATCTAGTTCCTATTGATTTGACTGTTTCAGAATCAAGTCCTCAAACACCAATTTAAAAATAGCACAAAGGGAACAAAATAAAAAAATGCTTTTTGTTAGCACTCACTATTACAGAATAAGAGGACCTCCATCCTTTTCTTTGGCAATTTGCACACAAAGTAATATTTAGCTATACAACTGCAAGCAGTCAATGCAAAAATTATGAATACAAACTAGTTCCCCTGTACCAACTTCCTACACATCACCCCATTACAGAAGACATCAAAACAAAACAGCACTTTGCAACCAAAGAAGACTTTGACTGAAACTGATCAGCATTCCTGCCTTTGTTTTTGTAAGGTTGGCCAGATTTTCTTCGAACCCATTATTTAGAACAAGCACAAATTGCTTTGCTTAAATCATAAAACCGCCATGAAATCGCCTGGCTGTGGAAGAATTATTAGGTACCACCATTCACATTGTACCAACAGCACAGGAACAGCGAAGAGGGGAAAATCTATACAGAAAGGGGAAAATCTATACAGAATACATTTCACAGTGATATGTGACATGTAATGCTCCCTAATGCGTGAGATAGACAGAAGCGTGATTTAGAGATTTCAAGGTCAGAAAAGACCATGGTGAACACATCAAAAACACCAGAGAATGTCATCAAGTATCATCAGGTGCTCTCCGCAATCAGTCCACAATTTCTGTTTGAGTACAACTCTTGCATCATATGCTCCATTTGAATCGGTTCAATGGTTTATCACCCCAGTGATTAAAAAATACTCATCTTTTAGCAGGAATTTCTTTAGCTTCAGCCTTCAGTTTCCACAACTCATTGTGGCTTTTTCCTGACAAATTTAACAACTTCCTCCTCTTACCAGAACTCCATAGCTGCAGACAAGGAAACCCTCCAAACTCTCTTCAGCTCAAACCTCTGTGTTTCAAAAGCCTTTTTTGTGCAAGTATAGGGAGGATTTTTATTGCACTGCCTCTTATAAATGCATTTTGGTTCATGATCATTAGTAAGTATAATTGTAATAAATATAACAGGAATATTAATTGCAACTTGTTCATTATAGATGAGAAAAACAAAACAAAACCAGGGATAACCATTTTCGTTTGTATTTACTAAGCCAAACAACAGTCCCACATATTCATGCATTCAGATATGTTTCCCCTAAATCTCGCACTCATTTTGCATAAAATATTACATTTAGAAAGTATAATGTAAGTTTTTTCGAGTGATTATCATCTTCAGATATGAGCTCCATCCTGTTTTTACGAAGAACTCTATATCATTATCTGTTCTGGTTTGCTGTCATGTCCAATTGCTTTCCAGTGCATGTCAAGTGATGTGACTAACATATAACTTCTGGAAATTGTTTTCTCTCTGCTTCTCTCTCATTTTTTCTTCATAAATGTCTCTAACTCTTGCTCATTCACTTCCTGAGGTATTTGTTTTGGTGGATTTTTGCTTATTTGTCTTTCAGAAATGACGAGCGCACTGTGCTGTGTATCTGTATTAATGGATAGAAAATAAAAGAGTGCAACCTACGTAAGGAGAGCATGTGACAGCTGTCAGACGGTTCTCAGTCTTCCTTCACATTTCCTGCATAAGTCTCAAACTACGCAAAGTTTCTCTCCACTCTACAGACAGGATTTGTCTTTGAGAAGCAGAGTTTTTTATCAGTGATCCTCATCCTACATCTGTGGTGGAACCATTACATATCTTGGATTATTAGAGGATCAGGAAACTGGTTGGTGAGTGCCTGGTAAACAAGGATACAGACTTTGAGCTTGGACTGTAGGAGACTAGTGTTCAGAGCAGAAAACAACCTGCACATACTTACCCCTGACTGTGTAGATGAATATACACAGCACCATGTTCTGTGTTACCTGCTCTGATACAACACTGTGTTCTGTGTTATCTGCTCTGTATTAGGAAACAGTAAGTTTAAACCAAAGTGTATTACCCCACTGTAATCCAGACGAGAGGCAAAAAAGTGCATGAAACCCAGGTCTGATCATCATCTACCAGCACAAGACGCTGTACGTTAGCCAGCTGGAAACAGTAAACAGCAGTGCTTAGAGACACTGCTGTGTGAAATCCTCGGGGGCCTCGCTCACAACCATTCTTCACACACTGCTCACAACCAGATTTAATTCTTTGCTATTTTCTGCCTTCAACAAAAGGAACTGCAGTCTCTTGCTGAAACTCCCCATGCAGTTTCAATTTATGGGCTCTGTCTGTGGTACAGATTAGAATTTCATACAACTATGGAAGAATATGTTCCAAATAAATTAGAAAAGGGTACCAAGTAGCACTGCAAAATGGCACATGAGAAACGGGTAAGAAGGACATCGGTAGAATTCATTGTTTTCCTGAACTGTTTGAATATTTTCCTCTTTCAAAGCTGTATTCGGGAGATTCGGGGCTCAACCCACTACAGTGAAACCTTAAGTAAATTATTGCTTTTATGCAATTTATCAAAAAGCAGTTGATTTTCTCCTGTCTTTGGCAAACCTGAATCATTACAACTTCCTCATTTGTCATAAGAATGGTCTACATAAACTAGCAGTTCCCACTAGAATGATGCATTCTCTCTGCCATATTTTATTCTGCTTTTACAAAATGTGCCACTACAAGCTCATCTTAGTGGCAAGACACTGAGGTTTGGCTCTTATTTGGGAAAAAGATCAATACATCAACTGATGCAAGGGTTGCTTCCATCAGCTGACAATACTATCTTGCACGTTTCTCCAATGTAATGAAATGAATAGGGACACTAAATTTGCGAGTTAGTAATAATCTCATATCTATGTATGTCAAGAAAAAACTTATGATTGTGAAGTCCAGAAAGATGCAGTCTTTCTCATTACCTATTCCACATGACTACAGATTATAAAGAAATGCACCTTGCGGAAACTTGCTTTCCATAAATAAAAAGCTTTACATATAGAAGTCAAGCTCTGCAGAAATCTTGATTATAGCATAATATGTAAATTGGTGCTACTGAAAAATAGAGCGTAAGGTCAAGGAAATTGTAAATCTAACTCATTTACTAAGTTCATTCAAGGATTTTTGAAATTAGTATAAATATTTCATTTACATTGCATCAAGAACAGAGTTGGCACCACAGCTCCTCTACTTGGTATGCAAGCATTATCCACATTTTCTGCTCTTAAAAAATAAAGAAACTTCATGATTTGCCTAATGTCACATAGCAGGAGACAAAAATCAAATCCTGTTCTATGACCACTTGACATTCAAAGCTCTTCATTATCTGCTTCCTAATATTCCTCTCCTATCCTTTCAACCCCTCCTTGAATACCCAACCTGAGTCTTCCAACTTCTGGTATTTTTGCTCTTATCACCCTGTTCACTGTTTCCTTTCATGCAGCTAATACATTTGGACTTTCTTCTTTACGACAAGACATGGCTTCTCTTCTATCTGTTAATGCTTAGCTTAAAACACGCTCCTTCGTGACTGTCATGGACCACCGTAGAAGATGCCCGTGTGTAAGCAATGCTCGGTCCTTACCCCTATCTACAAAGAGTTTTGCAGCCCACCTGGCCTAGTGCAGTTGTGTTGCCAGCACACAACTTAATAACAAGTTGCCTTTCTCCAACGAGCTGAAAAAAAATCTCCTCTTACTACAGAAAAGCATTCACTGTCGTGACTTCAAAATAAATTTATGCAAACAGCATGTTGTTAACCATTTTTATACCACTATTCATTTAAGCAATTTCTAAATCTTTGCATTTATTACATTTTTGACCTAATCTGTCAACCCCTTCAGGCTGGAAGTGCACCTTTCCAGACGTCTTTAAAATTCCTGAGACTCAGTGGCAATGTAAAACAAAAAGCTTTATATATTACATTAAATAATTTTTTTAAAAATAGCAGTATTTCTATATTTGAAGCAGTCTACATCGAATGGAAAACAAGGTTTGTTTTCTAATGAACACAGGTAAGACAAAAATCCCTTAAAAGTCTCCCTGCACTTTTTACAGTGCCAAGACAAGGGGAGACCTCATCACTCTCTATAGGTACCTTAAAGGAGGATGTAGAGAGGTGGGGGTTGGTCTATTCTCCCACGTGCCTGGTGACAGGACGAGGGGGAATGGGCTAAAGTTGCGCCAGGGTAGGTTTAGGTTGGATGTTAGGAAGAACTTCTTTACTGAAAGGGTTGTTAGGCATTGGAACGGACTGCCCAGGGAGGTGGTTGAGTCGTCATCCCTGGAGGTCTTTAAAAGACGTTTAGATGTAGCCCTTAGTGATATGGTTTAGTGGAGGACTTGCTAGTGTTAGGTCAGAGGTTGGATTAGATGATCTCGGAGGTCTCTTCCAACCTAGACGATTCTGTGATTCTGCGATTCTGTGAAGACAAGTTATCAGTCCGAGAAAATAAAAGAGCATACTGAATATGAGCAATGCATCATGAAGCAAATATAATCAAAAATCATGAAGTCTGTTATACAGTAGAACAAGAAGGAAGGAATGTATTTTCAGTGAAGCGTGCCTGCACTGGTACATTTTCATGATCATTTTTTCATGGCCAATATGATTTTTTGAGATTAGAAACAAGCTGGAATTCACATGCACCTTTTCAGTTTAGAGTTAATGAATACAATTTTCTTGGGAAACTATTTTTTTAATTGCTTATTTTTATATATATATATATACATACATGTATATATACATATTATATATATATATATACAAATCAAAAAGATTGCTTAAAGAATTCAAAAGAATTGATTTTTCAAAAATACTACTTAATCCCAAACTTTAATATACTCCATTGCTGTAAAGTACTTCAAGAGAGGGAAGATCATGCCACCTGTCTACAGAGTTCCTATTACTCTCATTCTCTACATTTTTAAAACTCTACATTTTTAAAACTATGCAAGAGAATACATTCATCTCTTACGTAACATGATTTTTAGCTGCAACAAGGACACTGCTAATAATAATAGAATTAAGAAGGATGCAAACCATCCCACTTTTGAAGGCAAGATATGGGTCTCAAGTTTAAAAAAAATCATGGAGATATATTAGAAAGTTTGGATGGGAGTTTACACTTTGTCTTTAATACAGCCTCCACTCACCCTGTGCTTCTTTAGTAGGTGATGGAAAGCTAGGGAGTTTTTAGCCAAATGTTTCTGGAGTAGCATTCACCTCACCCTGAAGCAGACACGTAAAACAGGTCAGATCAATTATGCCCTCTAAGTGCCTTGTTCTCTTCAAGGACTACAAGTGGGCCACAGAGTGACTGCCTCAACTACAGACATCTGACGTTACCTGAAATGAATCCCGTACCCATAACCAACCATCCTGCTGAAGTTTTCTCAATAAAATAAGGCTGATGCGTTTCTTACCAACAGGAAGTTTTTAAAAAATTGACAAAAGTTTAAATTTCTAATCTAATATCTGAGAAAGTACTAAATTGCTGGAGCTGAAAACAAATTTGTTATTTCTCATCGTGTCTGTCAATAAGTATGATTTCCAGACTGTCTATTAGTAAATAAGCAGAACATTGAGCAGAACCCATTTTTGTTTTGATTCCCTATACAAGACAATATCTATACATTTCATGGAAAAGCTGGATCTTCTGAAATTCCATACAAAAACACCATTTATATTGAAATCATATTCTTTGAAGATAGCTGGAAAAAAGGCATTAGGTTGTTTTCCTCCTAGAAAATAGATCAGGCAGCTGATAGCTTAGGAAGGAGTTGTGATATCTTAGAAATATCACTTCCTAAGACAATTCCACTCACATTCTGCTCTTAGTCAAGCAAAATTATCAGATTGTTTTGGTTTTGTAAAAAATAGTCCTTTCAACTTCTTTGAATATTCTGATCCTTATATAAACAAGCTGTTTGGAGACTGTCACCAGCTCTTTCAATTAACAATGTGGTTTCCAGAAAATTGAAGTTACACAAGATACTTTTGGTGAAAATTTTCACTGCATAAACTGGAAAAAAAAAAAAAAACTTTTTCAGTTAATCAAATAAAAATATTTAACTTGGGATTTTGGGATTAATTTAACACTGCAGTGATCTGAATCAGATATGACTGGTGAGACTTCGATTTCAGGTGTTTGAAATCCCCCTCCCGAGGTGTGACAGTGCACCATGGATGTGCTGAACACAGAAGCCTGGCCCCGTGTCGAGCCTGGGGCTGGCTGATGCACAGCGGTAGCTCAGCGATTTCCATCCTGCCCATCACAACCATACGAGGAATTGCAGGTACAGCTTGCTACAGCTTCTAGCACGAGGAATAGCAAAACTTTCTCTCTGCCCTCAGGCTGCCAGACCTGGCGGTTCAGGCTGGCAAGGTTCAGTGTTACCTTAAAAAATGTATTTTTTTAATGTTTCAGTACTTCGCTTTCTCCAAGAATAATATTTTTAAATGTCTTATTCCAATAAAACATCCTCATTTTACATTTTTGTCTTGATATGGAGCAAACCAAAGTGTTGACATGAGAAAGTCCCATTAAGAAAAAAAAATTCCACATGTTGAACATGTAAAATTTAAACCTCTCCAAGCAACACTCACATCTGCAATTAAGGAGTGAAAGCAAACAGAGAGAGAGAGAGTCAAAATCATCACAAAATAACATTTATTTCCTAGTTCTGTTTGCTCCTGTAAAACACAACTTCAGTACCTACACTGCACTTTTAATCCAAAGATCACACAAATCTAATGGCTCAAAAAGTTAAAAATGGCAGCACTACGGTATGTGATAGCCTCATTGCACTCGGGGAAATTTGAAATCTCTTGCTTTTCAAGCAAAAACTCATAGTCATTGCTCAAATAACCTCTACACAACAGCCAAAGATGAGAAAAAACACAGAGACTTTCTGATATTAGTAATTTGGGGTGAAGATTTAAAAGTATTTATTCTGTTGCATTATATTCATTCTAAAGAAAGCAATAAGTATATATTTACAGGTTTGTTTTAGCTGAACAATCCTGTTCTGACAGCTAGAATATTCAAGGAATCGTTCTGTCTTAAATTGCCTACTCAGATAACTAACAGCACTATTACGCAGAACAAAGATGCTCTCGTTTAGTTAAAAATCTCACACCTTCATTCTTTAAAGAAGCCTTCAAAAGTTCCGCTTTTTTAAACTGTCTTTGAGGTTACAAAACAGTAATGGATCTTCGGGAAGCTGTCTTGACTTTCTGTTAATATTATCATCTTTTGCTTGCTTATTTCCACACCTGACTATTTTTTCAGACTCGGTTCATCTGTGAAAATAAACCAAGGCAATGAAAAACGGGTTCAGTCGAGGTTACAATATCCTCCAATCTGGTGTAAGATCATGGTAAATCAGTAAAATATACACCTACTGCACCTCATTTCTACCTTATTCAATTACATATCTCCACTGTGCTATTACATATTTCCACTGCACTACAGAGCTGTTTTCTCTTTAAACTCTGTTTGCTTGTCATTTAATCTTTCTTCGCACAAAAATTTTATGCATGATGGTTCATTTTTATTATTTCACACTAAGTTGAGGAAAAAGATTAAGCTAATGGAATTAAGAAAAAAAAGATTCTGCTGTTAATTATATATTTTTTTTTTCTATGTGAAAAATCCACTACCCTGGACTAGTAGCTGACAAATTCTTACAAACTGAACAGGGATGGACCTCACCGGTGTTCACTCAACATCTCCATATTACTAAAGCATTGCAGGAAGCAGAAACTATAATTTTACAAATTGAATGCATCTTTGTAGAAGAGTAGTGGAATATTGCTCCAAAATCAGACAGAAGGTAACTGATTATTGGGAAAAAAAAAAAGTCTTTAAAACAGGAAATAAAACAAATCCTTGTCCTATTCCTTTCTAATTCTAAGAGCAAAGAAATTAGCTGAAGGGTGTATGCAAATCCTATATTTTGCTTACTCAGAAGTTCACATAAAGTCATTTCAATAGCTTTTACACGCTATTATACAGAACTGCTACAGTTTTTTAAACTGCTTCCTTCTGCATCAAGCAGAAGGCTTAAGTGATGGGATTGCTTAGGTGAATAGAAAGATCCAGCTCAATATGTGAAATCTGTCTTCTGTCTTAATGTAATATCTTTTCCATTCACATGTCCTCATGTATACTGGAATCCAAAGCATAGTACAAAGGCATGTGGGTTTTTTTTATACTGCCAAAGTTATATATATCCTTCCCATGGCTATGGGAAGCCACTGGGAGCACTTTGATATAGACAGAGACTCCTGGCTGGAACAGTTCTGAAAACACAACATTTAACCTCGTGTATTTTCTGCCCACAGTGGCAAGAAATACTTAGCACTATGTTAACAGTTACTAGTAAAAACTGACTTAATTTTATCTCTTGTAAAATATTAGCGTTTCAGGGGCTAATAAGCAAATTCTGGCATCATTTCTGATTCAGTTTCTGGGACTAAATGTTGTGGTTTTTTTGAGGAGAGTTTGTGTATGGCCACATCTAGAATATTTACCTGCTTCAGGATTGTTCTGCCTTTAGTCAAAATGCCAAAATGTTACTGTAGATAAGACTTTAAAGCAAGAGTTATTATCTGAAATCATCCCTTTCCTTTTTGCATTACTTGACTATTTTTTGATAATTCATCCCACAAATACCATGTGACATTGACAAAATTCCTATTGTGAAATCTGGAAAAGATTCAGGCAAGGACACTTAGGCTTTCTATCAAATCTAAAAAAATATCACTTTTTCGTTGCTACAGTATCATCTTCCTAGCAATGTCTTCAAACTTAAACACCGGCTTAAGAGAGTTCTGGGTCAAGTTAAAAGCACAGGGAAGCTCCTCAGAGGAATCAAGTTTATATTCAGCATGGATAAGAATGCAGCGGAAAAGGTGACTGAAGTTTTTAGCAATTTCCATAATGACTTCTCACTTGCTGCATTCTGTCCTACTTTCTTTCCCCACAGCCACACAGCGGTCTCTCTTCTGCGGAGAAAATTCTCAATTGCCTCAAAGGGAAAATTCCTAATAATTTTTAATTCTATAGCAACATACAATTTTCATAAAAAAAAAGCTTACATTTGCAAAAAGATGTATTTGCAGATTTAACTTTGCACCTCCTGAGATGAGACCAAGAATAAAAAGCTATTTCCAATTTCTCACATATGGAGAATAACTACACATAGATAATATATGAACTGAGAAATTGCAGAGTGAATACAAAATTCATTCATCTGGAGATTATCACAGGAATTTATATTTATTTGCTCTCTAACTACAAGATACCTGGTGTTCTCTCCTTGATCTTTAAGGTCCAGTTAAAGTTATTCTTTTGAGGGAGAGTTGGCAATGTGTATACTGGTGATCAGCTTTGGAAGAGAAGAAACAAACTCCTTCATGTTTCTTGCAGTTGTAAAGCATCAGTTAGTGGATTTTTGGCACTAATCCTCTTTCAGAGAAACGTTCAGTTAATTTGCATCTTCTCAAATGTAGGTTTTTACAGCCCATCCCAGATGTCACCAGATACCTACCCATCAGAGGAGAATGAAAACCAAAGCTTCTAACTCATCCTAAAGTGGTGTGCCATATCAATTAAGAACAAAGTAAACGACAGACAAAGCATTGTTATTGCAGAAGGCATTGCAAATAGCAGATTCAAAGTAATTTCAGGAATTCATATCTATTCTCAATTTAAAAACCCTGCTCTAATTATGGTATTTGGAAATACACAAATTCTTTAAGTAACCCTAAAGATGCACACGGGTGACAGCAGTGTGAAATTTGTTATTACAGACTCTTCTAGTGTGTGAAATGTGGATGTTGTTAAAGTTCTCAAATACAAATGAAAAAAAAAGTCCTGATTATATACAAATTTGAGGTATAATCAAAATTGCTTTGTGACCTACAGTGAAAGCAAAAGGAGGGAGCAGCCCCATTTCCTAAGTGACAAGAGCACTTCCCTATAGTTAAGCATATGCCTAACTATTTGCATAGGCAATCAGAACCAAAATTAAACAGGCAGGCTTAATCATAGCTTTCAGGTAACAAACTATTATAGAAACAGCTCTCTAGTGATTTATGACACGAAAAAACTATCATCAGAATACCTGATGCATTATTCACAAATGAAATGTGACTAAAAATAGGTATGCATAAACAGCATGTAAAATACAGTGGAATGAACTAGTGTTGAGAAAGTACATAATGAAATTAATCGCTTTACAACAGAGCTGCTAGTTTACTGATTGTTTACTTTCAAAGACTAGGAAGAAGAGATGTTGTGTACTGACTCCAGCAGAACAGATTATGACACTATGCCAACTTCCACTTTGTCACATTTAAAGGCTATTTATTCCTAACACTTTCTCTTCCCCTTTTTTTCTGTTTTTGTGTTTCCCACCATGTCTCTATCAGCATTCATTGCTTTAATTTATACACATTTGTACAATTAATTTCTGAAGCTCTACTTAATAAGAAAGTTATGTACTTTATCTAATGTGTATTCAGGAAGTGTCACATTTGCAGACAGCAAATGGTTCCTTTTTTTTTTTTTTTACAAACCAGGAAGGACTTTCCAAAGGTTACACAGCAATGGTGAAGCTGGTCAAACAGAGTTCTGTTAGCACAGCTGACAAGAGCTGAAGGGACTGGAAGGTGGGAAAAAAATACATAAATAAAAACGGGTAAGAATGAGTCTTCACTCAACAGAAACCATGGTAGATAGATTCTTCACCTGTTGGAAAATGTGGGAGCCCCTGAAGGAAGGCTATCCTCCAGACTGGAAGAGATGATGGAAAATTGGCTGGAAAGACAATGTTCAAATATTTATTTGCTAATACTCTATCTTAAATAGAGCTAATCGTATTCTATAAAAGCAGCTGTAGGCAAGCCCTGTTCAAACATTTGATGTCTTAAATCACCTTAAATCCAGGAACTCTGGACTAAAACCAGCAACGTCAGAAGGAACTGAACCTGCAACAGTTCTCATTTATACCAAACACTGAACAGTTCCAGGAAAACTGGTGAGGTTCTTCATGAAAGGCTGGATGTTACACTTCTGTTGGGAGCCGCGTTTTCTTGTGCTGTGATGAACCCTCACCTGAAAGCCAGTTAGTATTACCCTAATACAGGATGGGTAAAAAGAAAGATAATGGAAAGAAGCCCACCCTGTTAAACAAGTGTTAGGTGGCCAAACACACGTACACCTCATTTCACATTCTGGCACCTCCGTGCTGAGGCTTAAGTGAGACCCTCCGCCTGTTTATACACACTCCTATTTAATTTAGTTTCTCTGTCCATATCTAAAACTCATATTGCATGACATAAACCTCCCTAATCTGCAAGCTCAGGGAAAGCAGCATGACTACGGTCCTAGTAGCCACCTGCACAGCCAGCCTGGCATGGGGGAGCTGAAAATTTCGGAGCTCTTCCCTATCTGCTGAACTAGAAAAACAGTTCCACAACCTCAAGATGATAAAGTATTGTTCTAAAGTCCTCTCAGGTAATTATTTAATTAGGAAAATTTGACAACTGGGTGTGATCAGATCCTCCATTCAAGCTGGATCAGATCCTTCATAAAAGCTGTGCTCTGCTTTCTAAAATGTCAGCCATTTGACAGCTGTTTATTCTCAAGCCTGTGTGCTGTGTCCATTTCCTCCTCCCTTCCCAGTTATTTACTTTCAGATTACCAACTCTATAGAGCAGGTGTTACTCAGAGAAACAAAAGCAAATGGACAGGGAAAAAAAAAAAAGCCCTCAACTGTAGATCTTTGTCTGGTAGGGTGGCATAAAACCAAACACGCAGACTACTAAAACAGCCTTCCCATTCTGCTTTTTAAATGCTGTTTGATTATAGCATTATAAATTTTATCCTGTTTAAAAGTGTAATTGCTTCCTAAGAACATCGTTTCATTTTTTTGTAGCTCTGAAGATGGAAAATAACAGCTAGCACAGAAGATCATAGTTAACTTTGTTCTTCCCTTCAACGTTTGTTTTTACTATTGTTGCATTCATTTTGAATAAGCAACTTTTATTGCTGCAATTTGCCCGTGGAAATCACCCCCTGAATGTAATGTATGTTGGTAAATCATAGCTATGAGCTGACCTAGTTAACCAGAATAAACCTTCAGATAGGTAGTGCTAACAAGAGTATTTTAAAATCTTTGCAATTTCAGTTCATACTGAAATTTCATTCGTTCCAAGGAAAGGGAACATTGAAGAACTGGACCCCAGATTTTAAGGGTTACAAATAAATAAATGAATAAATAAAAAGATATTTCTTAAATATAGATCAAATAAAATCAAAAATCTGAAAGGAAAACACTCTGCTGAAGAATGTTGGGGTTTATCGCTGTCAGCCATGTCACCAACTCCAAGATGTGTTCACCTTCATTCATTTGCCTGGTATTTACTTTGGGATCTTGTCTTCATTAACACTCGTCTATTTCCAGAAACCCATGAGAGATGCCTAATTCCCAGCTTCTCCTCCTTCCTCCTTTCTTTCTTCTTTTAGGACATAAGTAAGAAGTAGGATAGTGCCTGGTTGCTCCTCCAACAAATGGGAGCAGTCGCTATAATCCATGCGGAGGTGCTGTGACAGTGGGAAACGGTGCTTAGCTGAGAAGACATGAGGGCAGGACACAGAAGAAGCTGGGTACAATATTTTGCCAGTGTAAGCAAGGCATTGCATTAACCCCATACTGCAATACTGAGCTGTGCTCAAATCTAGAAAAGGAATGGGCATTATAAGAGTAATAGCTCACTGAAGATGTTTGATAGCCTAACATCTATCACATTAGATATCAAATAAAGCTGAAATATAAACAGAAAGTACATAAAGCATTCCACAATCTAAATTAAAATTATAACAAATCATTCTGCAAGATAAATACACCATGATGTACATATTCTTTAAAAATAGAATTAACATTCACATTCTTTGGTGGTGATTTATCTCCATTAATCACAGATTATCATCTTTGCTACCATGTTTGTAATTCACATCTGAAGAGTAAATAGAATATGAAATCTAACTTCCAAATCCTTTCCGACAGAGAACTCAGGTTAATAGGAGACTGTCCTTTATAAGGACAACACAAGTCAAAGTTTCATGCTGTGGAGAATTCAGGGGCACTATTAGCATGACATAGTTCTATCCCCAAACCCATCTCCCTGTTGGCGTTTCAGGGATACCAGCACTAACATCAGCCCTGCTATAACTTGTGAGCAAGGCTGTGATTTGGTTCCTTTTTTTTTTATTTTTTTTTTAATTTTTTGTTTGTTTCAGCAAAAACAATACTCTGTCCAAAGGCAAGATCAAGCATTTCCTGGCGGGAATACCATAAACAGTTGCTACTGCCAAGCATTCTGTATTGCAAAGCTGCTGCCTGGTAATAGTTGAAAAAACACAGACCATTTCTTAACACACAAACTCGTCATCAGGCCTGAGGATGAGACCTTTGCCTTACAAGTAAAGCAATTGTCAGAAAGAACTGCTCAGAGTTCAGCTGAACTGTATTAACCACCTTTAGAAAGTTTTAGGGGAAAGATAGCCCTTTGGTGCAGAGCAGAATGTTAATAAGGAAGAGTATCTTTAGCCCTTTTAGGACAGCAAGAGACAGACAGGTAATATCTCCTGCAGAATAATGAGAACAGAAAATGTTGATGTGCCTGAAATCCCGAATATCTATCAGTCTTTCAGCACTGAAGATTGATTTTGGTAAGGTATTTTGTAGAATGTGTTGAGCTGCAAGCCTGAGAGATCAAAGATGAATGGGGAGGAGGGTAAACAAGCTTTTTATGTGTGTGGATGTTCTTGCCTTTTGTTGAACTTTGTAAGTTCATTATGTAATGTGTGCTCGGTCTCACTCGCATTATTTTCTCTGAGGGCATCTGGAAGCATATTACATTTTGGGAGGCATGTACATCCTTCTGCTTTACCTTGTACTTGTTGGCTCTGATTTCAAGCTTATGTAACCATCATTGCATGCTGTTAAGCTATGACTGAAAGAAAAGACCTTACACCCACTACAACCAGCTGTACTTCCCATAAAACGTCTAGTTACTGATTTTTACACCTTAAAATAGCTTGTTTTATCAACTTATTAGTTTGAAGCAAAGTAGGTATGCAGTGTTAAGTGCTAACTATCAGTTGAGAAAGGCTGTGCATCAGCAGACTGTTTAGTACTTGTCAAGTATGTTGCGCTGAAAGAAACTCTAGAAAAAAATAGGATGCAGTAATTTCCTAAGCTACTTTACTTCTCAAAAATTCCTTCTCAAAAGGAATAAATTCTATAAAGCTAAGCCTCGCTAATCTTTTCAGAAAACAGTTCCCTAAGTTTTTGATGAGCACAGCTGTTCTGAACGCCCTACTGTTATTGGGAATGCTATAGTGTGTTATTGACACTGTGAAATTGTTGAGATAAAAATAGAGTCCTCCCAACCCCCCTCAAAGCAAAGCCCCTAAAACTCACATAGGAAAACTCAGTAATCCTACAGACACATTAGCCTCCGTGCCCTTCATGCTCTCTCTTGACTGTCCAAAACTAGAAAGTCCCACGGTCCTTTCCTTCAGCTCTCCCACCACCAGACTCCCCTAGCATTTGTCTATCATCTTACCCGCAGACCATTTACCTGCTTATTTACCTGCTTTATTTCCTTTACTCACTCACTCCAGTCTGCTCATTTCTTCCATCTCATTCGGAGGTCACTTTTATCTGTTTGCAATTACCAGAGGTGACTGTCTCAAGGAAAAGTTTTTCCAGGACTAGTGAAGTCCTTCAGCAGCATTACTCATTTCAGTCCCTTACGTGACAAACGTGCCCGACAATTCACAGGACCTTCCTAACCAGCTTACTGGTGAGACCTACATGTCTCAAAGTCATGCCTCTGTTTTTGAAGTAACACAGGAGGTGATCCTTAACCAACTTACCTTCACTTTAAGCTATGTCATTAGGCTCTGTTCAGTGGGGGAAGAAAGGTGAATGACTCCCCAGATGTGCTTGCCTTTCCCCAAGCGTAAGCTGAGCGTCTGATTTTTGCATTGTTACGACGCAATACCAACCACGTAGATATTTATAGCCAGAGAGATAGTCTCCCTGTCCTGGGAAACTTACACAAGACAATACCAAGTGGAAAGGAATAGCTGCATTCTGGGAGATATTTATCTGACCTGTGTTAGCTATGTACGTTTGGGAAAGAAAAATTGAAATGTATAAACTAGATCTAGGTTAAAAGGCACCTAGAGTGATTAGCTCCAATAATCACGTTTAGTTAGATGAATCCCAGCTCTCACGTTAGGAGAAATACATCTTTTTTTGCTATCCCCAGACAACTTTACATAGTCTACACACATTACCCGACTCCCCTGTGGCCATGGTTTTGGCCTAAATGAATGAACTGATGTTTCTGCTTTTCCTTCCTGTCACCTTGCCTCATTTTCTCATGCCTCCATCAGGCCCATTGAACATCTCAATTTTGCTGCTGCATTTGACTGTCTCCTCTATGAGAATGAGTAACCCCATCGAGTCATCAGTTTATGTATTTGTAGATTCTATACAACACACTAATCTCCATTCATGAGCTCCAATTCCAATGCATTTACTTTTACACCTCATTTCTCATTTCCCTTTTTAAACATCCACATTCCCCAAATGCCTCTACTCCTTGGCCTCTCTTCTGATTGTTCCCCTGCAAACAAGCTGTTTGTCTCTTCTTCTTCTGCATCTTCACCTGTTTATTCTTCATCTGCAAACATAAAGCCATTTCACCAGCAACAACATTACTTAACTTCCTAAATTTATCAAGAATGACCATGCTGAGCCTGACCAAAAACACATCCAGCTCAGCATCCTGTCTTCAGTGGAGATTAGCAGTGAACTTTCCCTCTTGGATGCTTTCCATCTTTTGCCAGCTTTATCACCAGGACCAGGTTGATCTTTCCTTCAGTCTTCATTGGATGCACTCCTAAATCTGCTTATAAACACTAACACGGATTTTAGCAAGACCTTAAATATCCTGTTCTTGTAAGAGTAGCTTCAGAGGTTTTTCAAAATTTTAGGCTTAAAGTGAGGTCAAAACATATATTGGTTTGAGGAAGCTGGCATATATACTACTTTTTGGCTTCCTTCCTGTGGATTTCAATATATATGACCAATGGTAATCACCTAAATGTGAGCTCATATTCTTACGCTCTCTTTCCAGACAATGTAAACCTGATCAATGAACCTCAGCTCCCCACTTACCAGTGGCCTCCACCGCCTTCAGGGACTGCAGTTGCCTTTTTCTCACTAAGGGCAGCCTCTCCACACTGATGTTTAAAAACATTGCTGTTCACCGTGACAACTGCTTATTTATCATCAACATGCCAACATTAAGTACCCTTTGCTGTTAGCAGAACTGCCTGAGTATTGCAGGATCTAACAACTAGGAGTAACCTCATTTCCTCTTGGCAGACTGACTGATGGCATGGCATGATGATGGTGCAGTATGATCAAGTTTTGGGGACTGGTATTCTTCCTTGGTAACAGAAAAAAGAAGACAAGTAGAAATATTATTCTAGTTCACCAAACAACATAGATAAATGTTGAGGTACGCTCAGGTGTGAAGCAGAAAGGAGCTTGTATTTCCAGAACTCTCTGTTTTCTCTCAATTGGGTAAGCAGATAAAAGAAGAAAACCTCTCTAGAAATCCCATCCTATGAACAACCTCCAGAACAACCTGCGATGACTTCCTTTTATCCATAAATGAATTAATTCAATTCCTGTCTATTTGAACCTCTCAGCAAATACAAGACAAGTCAGATGACAGTAAAAGAAGGTGTGGACAATATGTTTCAAGTTGAAAAGGATAGTGTAGAACAGTAATGACCTGATGCCAAAAACATCCATGCATATTCTTATCTCCTTTTCAATGGAACTAGCAGGTACGCATACCTTGATATCAAGCTAGACATTAGTATTGCTTTTTGACATGACTGCTTACTTAGAAACATTTCTAGAATACAAGAAAGCAAGTAAATACTTCTGATGAAGGGAAACTTCACACATTGAATCCTTCACACTATGAGTATATAGCACTGTCTTAGTTAAATTGTCTTGGTATGTTTCTTTGCTATCATTATCATAAATTACATATCATTAATAATTACATCAAAGCAATATGATATCATTATAACTCCGTGCCTATGAGAAGTCCAAAATTACTCTAACTGTCATGGCAAAGTCAAGTTGATTCTATCTGTTGAACAGATGGTAACTAATTCCCCTACTTTCTCAGCCAGTGGCTGCAAGACTCAACTGGAATTTTGATGCAAACGCTGTGGAAGTCAATGGGAAGGCTGATATTGACTTCAGTGAGCTTCAGCTCAGCTCAAACTTGCTGCAGGAAGCAAAATTTAAGTCTAGTTTCTGTCATGGTTCTCCAAGATAGTTGACAATGTGAAATGAGAACAATAGTTACGTTAATTTTGTCATAGCAACATCCACCCAACAAGAACTAAACCAAGATCCATGTTTTTGCCATTCCCCATGAAACAGCCACAGGCAAAGGCTCTCTTTCACGACATCCTTTGCATCATATTTGAAGCACTGACTCAAAGCCAAGGGTTTTCTATTTTGTTATTTGTCCTACTATTTATTTCATCCTCTTGTAATGTAAGAATCCACACTGAAGAAATTCTTTCTATCAATGGTAAATGAAATCCCTGTTCTTCTTATTTCTTACTTCTGTTCAACTTCAATCACAGGAAATTCCTAACCTATGCTGAAGTTATTTCTTTCCACTGTTAAACATACACGCCACACTTTGTGAAAGTCCTATAAATTACATGCAACATTATATAAAAGTCTTTGAGTAAAGTCAACCACATTTAAATGCTAATGAAAAGAAACGCTCACAGCTACGGATTCAAAAGAATCTTACATGTTTATAAGCTGAAATTTGACCAACTTGTCTTTTTGTTGGTTAAAAATTAAAATCACAGGCATTCGACTTGCAGAAATTTGCAAACGATGATTTGAATACAACTTTGAAGGAACTTCTTACATGGTGTATGGAACAACTACTTCTAGAAATTTCCGCAGCATGTTAAAGTACTCATTTAAGAAGAACCTTCAGACTAAAAAAAAAAAAATCAGGATGATGAGCAGCACAAAGGATTAATTTCTATTGCCAAATTATACTCGTATTCACTGAAGGTTATACGCATTGTTTTACACAGTAGAGGTCAATGCGAAGGCACTGCAGCATGCCCACACTTGCATGAAAATACTTTATTCGGTGGAGCCACATTTTTTACCAAAGTAACTGCCTAGTGTTTATTGGAAGACATTTTAAGTTTAACTTCTTCCTCAGCGTAATCATTTGCTAATAATAAAGTTACTTATAGAAAAAAATCTATACAGCCATCATTACAGGAGCAGAATAACCCAAGTCTGAAGAATTTAGCAAACATAATTGGGATAGATTGTTTATAGAAGATTACTTTGTAAAACACTTTTTAAAAAGTTCCACAATCTCAAATGGATTGTGTTTTATAAACAAATAAAGATTAATTTAGAGTATTAAATTCCCAATCCTGCTGTTTCACCAAAGACTAATGAACACTAAAATGTACTCAGTGTATTTTTTGTTGTGGAAAGATAATATCTTTCCTAGGCTAAACCTGGGCAAGAGACAGAGGGAGAAGGGCCATACTTTTCCTTATTTGTTCACATTTTAAAAACTACTATAAATGTCAAGAAATGGAAGAAGCAGAAGACAATATGTGCTCTTGTTGAGAATTGCATCTTATAAAAACACCTTCCCACAGGAACAATCTACAAAGCCTCATGAATTATACAGGCAGTAGAAGCACAAATGCAAAGATACGTTATTTTATTTAATTATGACTTAAAACTTCCAATTTCTTAAACAAGTTTGTAAGTATGTGACAAAAGAAACAGATCACCATTTGGAGATGACTACCGTGTTGGGGAGCACGGAGAAAAGTTGAGGGAAAAAAAAGACAAAAAGAATGAAATAAGATGAAAACATCCCATAAAATAGTAAAGGTCATAAACTTCTACTTCAGAATCAGCTTTTAGGAGGACTTTCTGAAACACTTAATAGAAAGAAATTAATATAAAAACTGTTTCTGTAATTACATGGCTTTTAAGTCAGTTTCCAGCACGTGTTATAGAGGTTTTATAATGCATCTGCGTTCAATTTCCAGTCAAAGAAAATGGGACTGTCCAAGAAGAAACTGGGTATCTGGGTAACTGGGTATCTTCCAAGAAATGGGTATCTTCCACCTATAACCACAAATAATCCCCAGACTCAGATACCTTGTAAAATTACATTTGCATCTGCTGTTTGTGCCTAAAAATGTAGACTAAAATTGTATGGAATCTATTATAACAGATAGTTTGAACTTGAGATTAATAAGATTTGTAACACTGTTCGATAAAAGAAAGAAAGGAACTCTAAAAGAAGAGAGAGCTAAAACTGCTTCAGTTTCAGCAAAGCAAACATTTTCCTGCATCTTGTCAAATGCAATAAACCCTTCCCCCTCTTTCAGAGCTGTAAGATATCAGCAATTTCCCCATCCCAGCCAGAAGTAGAAAGGTTGAACTTGCTTCGCTGCTACAGACAGATCTCTGAACCATACCTCCTAGACCACCGGATTCACTGTGTAAATGCAGCCTGCTCTGCCCCCACTCCCTTCCACCAAGGACAGCCTTTACAGGCTGGCAGGCATCCTTGCCGAGGCAGAAGCTCAGGGAAGCTACAGGGAAGTGACAAACACACAAACATTGCTTTGTAGCTACAACACACCGAAAAATATTTTGCGACCCAGATTGATTGGCAGTTCATGTTTAGGGAGAGTGAATCAAAATGTAGCTAGTTTGAAAGTACAATGCAGAACCCAGCACATTATTATTAAACATAAAAATTGCAGCTCTTACTTTCAGTATTTTTATGCAAGCTTTCTCCCCAGAAGAAAAGGAGAAACAGTCTATATCTATAGCAACCAGGAGAGAGAGAAGGAAGGGAGGGGTATATCCAGTCCAAAATGTTTCTTCTTAAAACCTCGCATCACCACCTTCACTAGAGCAAGCATTTAATAGATCATTTTTATTGCCACTTGACTGAAGCCTCATTTAAAAAAATAAAAAAAAAAGGTCAGCTGATTTTTCTTCCTTAATAAACAGAGCATACATGAGGATACTTTTGCGAAAGGCTTGCTTTGTTACTGAAAGTCATTTTATATTTTGTCTTCTGAAGATTTCTTAGAGACAGCTAGTTTAGCTTTCACTCTCTGATCTCCATAACCACTCTAGCTCTTAAACTGGGACAAAAAACAAGTTACGACCTTCTTGGTTTAAGGTGAGTTTGGGGAAGATACTACAAGTGAAGTGAGACTGACTGTATTAACACGTATCGTTGGAGACAATTCTGGTGAGCAGCTACTAGTGCCTCAGTGCAAGGGGAGGACTGACTGCCTGGGAGGGTCACAGGGGAGAACAGCATCGACCCTGGATGCACAGAGTTTGTTTTCAGGACCCCTCCTTGCTCATGAGGAGGATTTTAGCAGGTGGGGAGTTTTCCTCAAGATGTTAAATCCAGAAGGTGTCCTCTAAAAGAGGAAGGGGTTCGTCTGGGCACATCTCATCAGAAGGAGGCTGCTTAATGGTCTTCGTGGGGCTGGACTGGGTATTTTTAGACACCTCTGAACCAGCCTTAACCACCTCAGCCCTGCTGATTCCCACCTTCGGCAGAACGACTGAGGGGTGGTCACCCCCAAAAGCCGGGGGGGGGCTGTGGCCTGGGGCTCTCCTGCATTTTCCAATTATGAGGGCTGAAACCCCTCAGCTGGGGCGAGGGTCAAACGCTTCGAGGCTGGCTGCCTCCCCACTGCACCACCTCGACTTCAGGGGCCTTGGGCTCGCCTCGGTGGAAGTTCGCAGCGCTGAGGGGAGCCCAGCTCCACGGAGGCGTCCCCAACAGCCTCATCCCCCACCCCGGGGCAGCCCCCTGGGACGGGCGGGAGAGCCGTGAGGGCGCCGGGGAGCCCGGTGGTGAGGTGCAGGGGCCGGTGGCCGCGAGGTGAGCGGAGGACGGGCGCGGCCGCCCGTGTGAGGCCGGCAGCTCCCGAGGGCAGGAGGGGACGGCGCGGCCCCGCTGCCCGCCAGCCCCCCGCGCCCCCCGCCCCGCTCCCCACTCACCGATCCGCGCCTCGCCGGCGGAGGGCGGCTGGCTGCGCGGGGCGGCGGCGGCGACGACCTGCAGCAGCACCACCAGCAGCACCGCCAGCAGCAGCAGCAGCAGAGGGAGGACGGAGCCGAGCGCCCCCATCATGCCTGGCCCATCGCAGGCTGCCGCCCCCCCGCTCCCTTGCCCGCCGCCGCCGGCCCCCTCACTCCATGCCGCCCGCTTTCCCTTTCGCCTTCTCCCGCAGCCGGTTCAACACCCAGGACAGCGACCGCCGCCGAGCCGGCTCCGTTCCGCTCCGCCCCGGCCCGCCCGGCGGAGGCGGGGGCTGCCCCTTCCCGCTCGGCGGCGCCGCCTCCCCGCTGCCTGCTGCCCGCTCCCGGCTCCCTCCTTCCCCGCCCGGGGGCGCCCGGACCCGCGGGGAGGACCGGGGACGGAGCTTGGGGCTGAGGCTGACCCGGGTTAGGGGCCCCGGAGTCTTCCCGCTTGAAGCCCCCACACGAAGATGGCCGAGAATGGGGCGTTGATGTGTGTGTGTGTGTGGGGGGGGTGATGTATTCAATGTGAATGCCTCACGCGTGTAAACCCAGTGCAGCCCGTGTCAAAGTTTTGTCCTAGAAAATGCGCTAGGTGGGTGGATTCTCCCTGTGGCCTCCTCAGTAGTCATTTATTTACCATAGGGTTTTTCCACAGAAAAGTCCGTGCTGCAGGACCTTGTGAGGCCTCAGGCCAGCACCTCCAGCACCTGAGGCACTTGTGGTCCCCTCATCCTCACCACTCACCACTATCCCCAGCTCACTCTGGGACTGGGAGCTCTGGGTCTGGCTGTGGGAGGGAGCAGCGGGCTCAGGCACAAACACATTGGAACTGAGGGATCTGGGGTTAGTTAGTATGAAGAAGAGGAGGCTCAGGGGAGACCTCATTGCTCTCCACAACTACCTGAAAGGAAGGTGGGGGGAGCTGGGGGTTGGCCTCTTCTCGCAGGTAACTAGTGAAAGGATTAGAGGGAATGGCCTCAAGTTGTGCCAGAGGAGGTTCAGGTTGGAAATGAGGAGACATTTCTTCTCAGAAAGAGCAGTCAGGCATTGGGACAGGTTGCCCAGGGAGGTGGTGGAGTCACCGTCCCTGGGGGTGTTCAAGGAAAGGTTGGACATGGTGCTTAGGGAGATGGTTTAGTGGTGACATTGGTGGTAGGGGGATGGTTGGACCAGGTGGTCTTGGAGGTCTCTCCCAACCTTACTAATTCTATGATTTTTCTATGATTGACTGCCTCTTCATTCACAAACTCTCAGTGTCATATACTGAGTCCTCAACGCAGCAATTTGCAGTCCCCAGGCTGAAATAGCGCAGCTGCCATGCTTGCTGGCAGGAGATCCACGTTTGGCCAGGACACCCAGCTCTGTGCTGCTGTGAGGGATGGCTGGGTCCCAGCCCCCTCCGTCACCCCAACATCTATCTGCTTAAAGTGACTTTGCCATAGACCAGAAAATTAAATTAAGGAAGCCCACAGAACAAACTGATCCTGGAAAAGCATGAGATGGCTAAAGGGCTTCCCACGGCCACTTTCCCACCACCTCGTCTTCCTTGCTGACAAAAGTGGCAGCTGGACCAGGGTCAACACACAGCATCCAGCCACCACGTTGGGACCAGCTGGCACCTGCCAAGTCTGGTGGCCCAGGGGTGAGCCTTACCCCAGGCTCTGGGTACAGGGCTGTGTGGAGGTCTGCAGGGCCCAAATGGGGCACTTACAGCTCCTGGTGCCCGGATGAACAGTTGCAGACTCCTGTAATTCTGTCTTACTCAGGGAAAAACGTAAGCCTCTATGCTAGGGAAGATTCATGGTTTCTAGAGCTTAGTGCAAAGTCCCCTCCTTTGCTGAGTGGTTAAGGCTGGCATCTTGGCTGCAAACAAGAGCAATATTTGGTTCAGAAATCAGAAATTTCAAAAAAATATATGGACACTGGTTGCTGGGTGCTGGCCCAAGGTTTGCAAACGGGATGGGTGGTGTTTTGAAGCATTTCTGTCCTTGAGGTCTATTACATGCTTGCTTACGTCTTGCCTGGGAGTGGTTTCATGAACCCAAAAGGTCCCTTTAAGCCAAATGTTCTTTACCTCAAGAAATCAATTTAAATGGTTCAGAAAGAAATCTGAGCACTGAAAGGGTAGAGGCAAAAAAAGGGGGGAAAAGCATTATATGGAAAGGACAAGATGAGAAATGAAAGCGCTGAAACATAAATTAGTATATTCTCATGGGTTATGCAAACCATCTGGCTTTAAAAGCTAGTAGTAGGAACAAGGAAAAAGGTCATTTGAATTAGCAGAGAACTGCAAAACAACTGAAGGTAAGAAAGGAGCAAATGGCAGGCACACCGAAAGAACAAGTTGTTCGTCAAAATACAAAATAGTGGTATTATTATTGAAAGGCCTTGCAGCTCTGCAACAAACAATTTGCATAGTCCCCGTGAATTTATGGTCAAATACTACGCAGATTTTAAAAGGAAATTAAAATTCTCATAGCCACTTTGTACAGGGGATTAGCAAAATAATAATATTTGTTCAAATGCATGTGAAGCAATGTGAAAAATCAAGAGAGAAAGAGCATTCAGTAAAGCCAGGAAGAAATCCTTGAGTACACAAGGTTAGGAAAGGCGGGAGTAAGGTGTCAAGAAAAGAGTGAAGAGTCAATCGGTAGGTGAATGGGGCATTTGGAAATAACTCAAGTAGCAGTTCTCAGGACTGGCAAGTCTGAAGTATTCCCTGCCTGGCTGTATTTTATGGTTTTATAGTAGGCTGCACCTAGGAAGGATACACAGACCTGTTTTAAAGCTCCGGGAACAGACAGATTGAAGTCAGTAGGATTACATAAAATGAGTTTGATTAATGACACGGGTAAAAACTGCAAGCCTTCAGTCTGTGTGTAAATTAGATGAATAACAGAATTACAGCGTAAATATGTTATGACACATGCAGGTTACTTGCTGGTTCACAATCTTTTTCTCAAGACATTTCTCGGTGCCAAGGTTTTTAATAGTCTGTATAATAAATTAAGCATCCATGCTTAGGCCTAACAGCCTTATGAGGTTGTTTTGATTGTGGTTTTTATTCTGGTGTTTTCCATGGATTTCAGAGCTGTGTGAAAAGAACTCCTGAAGGGTGTAAGTCATTTGTGGAAATTACTAGAAAGACTAGAAAAAAATGAAACTCCATTCTTGAAGTCAGGGATGCTGCAGGGCTCTAACAAACTTTGGGACTTGACAGTTTTGAAAAAAGAATAGAAGAGTGCATTAGTAAGTTATTTCTGTAAGGACATATTTATATCGTTTTGGTAAGGGGTTCTAAACTAGTAAAGATACTGAATGGTCGCTAAGAGGTGAGAGTATCAGCTCTGCATTGGCGATGTGTCTGGAGGTGAATGTGAGACTATACGGGAGGATGGCGTTGGGAATTACAGCTCTGAAAATTTCAGCACAGTGAATAACATTAAAGTTTATCATGTCCTTAATTGCTGAAGCTGAGCCTTTATTATTCCCTTACAGGTGTAAAAAACGTGGCAGGCAAAGTGATAGGAGAGCTGGATAATCTATATGGTTTTTTACATATGAGAGATTTGCATCCTTATCCATGGTAACCACAGCTGAACAGAAGGTTTTCAACACTTTGCTGGTTGAAAATGCTGTGTTGTCTGACTAAGGCTTTCCATGAGAAACATATGTGGTTTAAACAAACTTCCACTAGGAAGGGGCTTTTTCTGAGAATGATCCCAGAATGGCAAATTGCCTGGTAGCCAGGACACCTGCCCGGCATGAGATCTTAAAGCTTCACATTTTCTCTGTTTGATTCAAAGAGGTGACCTAACACTAAGAAGGTCACTCTCTTGTTTTTTCCGTCTCTCTCTTTCACTGGGCCATTCAATACTGTTATTAAAAGCAAACAGGATAGAAAGGACGTTGGTAGCAGAAGTACTTTAGTATGGAAGAAGCTGAGTTAATGATAGAGTTTTTAGAAATGTAAGAAGAAAAGGTACCAAGATTACATGAACGAAAAACTGGATGGTGGTAGATAAATGTAGATAAATATATGATTCAGTTAAAGCAGAACACTGCCAGAGAATAATTTGGGCATAAAAATACACAAAGAGAAAATACACGTAATAGTTACATAGATTCATAGAATATCTGAGTTGGAAGGGACCCACAAGGATCACTGAGTCCAACTCCTGGGTCCCCAAAGGACCACCCAAAAAAAAAAAAATCAGATCTCAGACCCTGTGTCTGAAGACATTGTCCAAATGCTTCTTAACTCCCACAGCTTGGTGCCGTGACCCCTTTCCTGGGGAGCCTGTTCCAGTGCCCGAGCACCCTCTCTACATGCTTATAAGCAATTAAGTAGTGTGAGTAAAATGTACTAAACAGGATTAAAATAATAAAAGCTAAGTATGAGGAATATAAAACACAAAGGTAGCATCTGAATTTCTCCATGTACTCAGGTAGTGAGGTCATGTTTGTGAACTTTTGCAGACCTGTTTTTTATTTACGACTGGGAATTAAATATACACAAGCATAGGTGCACCTGCGGGATCATCGGAATAGTACACGTGTATTTGTGCACGGTACAACTGCATGCTATGTCTCAGGATCACAGAGCTCTTTGTCAGTTTATCCAAGTATAAAGAGCCCGAACAAAAGGTCAGTTCCAGCAATGCTAAAGACACTCTACCTGCATAGAAAAACACAACCTTAAAAAAAAAACAAAAAACATTAAGATTACCTTATTAATTTTTTCTTCCCCTTGCCACCCCTTCACCTCTTTTCCCCCCCGCCCCATCAAGGCCTCTGAGTGGGTTAATTGCAGATCATTTATCCTGTTAATGGGTCCAAAATCCACAGGGAACAATATCTATCAGGCAGTTTATCTAAGATTCAGTAACCTAGATATCTTGGCACAGCTTTAAGATGTATTGGCGGGGAATGAGGAGAGAAGGAGATAGAGAGGCTTATGCTATATCCATGCCCAGACAAGACAGCATTTAGACTATTTTACTATTTATATTTTATGCCTCTTGAGGACATAGGTAAAATATTCACAGACTTTACGTGAAAAATGTTAAATACTATTAATGTCAGAAAAAAGTGCAGTGAGATGATTTAGCTGAATAACGTCTTCTATAAAGACAGTTACTTAACCCTTTATCATACAAGAATCTTAATGGTGTCTGTGCACAGATTTTATTGCAGATTTTCTGTATGGACCCAAATAGAGTTCTTTAGAGGCTTGGCACTGCATACACATTCTCTGGCACCTTCTGTACTGGTCTGAGGGCTCAGAGAGTTGGTTGAGCTGCAGTAATCCTCCTGCATCTTCTTTGTGACTTAAGAACTTCTTTCAGAGGTCTGTGAAAAATGAGAATAGAAAAACCATCAATGGAACCACAACTTGGAGGACCATGAGGAATACAAGAGGAATAGTACAATTGCCTGTTCGCATATTAAGGGTGTGAACAGCCATAAACTGCTTTAGGAGGCTGACGAGCTCTGGACCCTGTTCAGGACAATCTGACAAAGACGGTATTTGAACAGTGACTGAGGTACTGGTCACACATTCAAATTCTAGCAATCGACATTTTAATTATTCAAATTAAAAAAAGACAAGATTGTTTAAACAGACAAGATTGTTTAAACAGACACGATTTAAAAAAGAATACTGTTTTCATTTTATTGCAACTGTACTGTAGAGGCTGTAATAGCTCTTTGGACTGAAAGTATCCAAAACATTGCCAGTAATGTTGCACCATGCACTTACAGGTAGCTTCTTTTACTCAGGGATGTTGAAAAAGTCTGTGCATGTTTATCTAGCTGTGTGTGTTCAACCCTTTCCTTAAGAGAAAACTTCTCACATATCGTTTCATGTACACATTTTTAAAAACATTGGATTCAAGCAAGCTAATATTTAATACATAGCATTTATTTTGAATATTTTAAAGCAGTTAAGAACAAAGAACTTTATCCTGCAATTCCAGCCTCAGGTCTTACCAGCAGTGATTGTGGTCTCTGTTTCTCAGGTATTGAATATTTCATAGTATTACTAAAAGTACTTGAAAGGATCTTAGCATCCAATATAGAGATTACTGATTTTCAGTGTTAGATTAATTGATTTCATGTCTATAAAACTAGCAAAGTCTTTGAGATTTTTAAATGAATTCTCACTGAATCCATTATTTGCAGGGTGTGGAGGATGTCAGATATTGTCATCAGATGAGTACACAGTGGTTTCTGTACTTAGGCTGTACCTTATTGCAGGTCATTTGGCCCCAAGGTACCTCTGTGCTGTCTGGAACAGGGTGACTAGGTATTTGTTACATAATTATAAACTCAACCCACATTTTCCCTCATGTTTGGGAAGAATGGAAACCTTTTTTAAAGAAAGTAAAGAAAAAATTGCTATAGTATCACCCAATGAATAATACTAAATGAATGCTCTTTCAGCATATTGTATGTAGTTAGATAAAATAGCCTCTGTTCACAGAAGAGTGTGGTGGGATTCATTTTATGAATTTCACAGCAATTCAGTTGTATCTAGGAATAATGTTTTAATGTACTGTTGATTTCAGCTATTTTAAAGCTTTCTTTGCTTCTAAAACAGTATTAGAAAATGGCTTTATTCTGGAGCATGTTAGAATTTTTACTTGAGGTATTTCTGCATCACTGAGAAACAGGAGTTCAGTACGGAGCCAGAAGGAAAAATCAGAAGGAAAAAAAGGTACTGTGCAACTGTATGACAGAATTAAAAAAAAAAAAAAAAAGTAGGTTGATTTTAGTTATGACTGGGAAGCTGTGAGCTGGTCTTTTATTCCCTGTGCTGTAACTGAATGATAATGGTTTTTATGTGCTGCTGGAAAGAGCAGCTGGAAAGGAGCCTAAAATGGAGTCTTCAGGGCCCAAGAGAGGAAATGCAGCTAGAGAAAATTACCTGTGAGAATAGCAGGAGATGTGACTTACATTAACTGAAAACTATAAATGTGACTTACATTAACTGACGCCCTAAATATCTCTGTTTGTGAGTGGTTGCTTAGGTTAGTGCGTTTTGAGTTGATTTCTAAAACTGTAGGAACTCTTGGTACCAGCCCAGCCACTTCAGTGTGCACAGTACTTTGGGTCTGTGTGAAAAAATTCCATAATGTTGTTTGCTAGGGATGCAGGAGAGCAGTTTCTGTAAAGGTAGTTCTGGACTGAACCCAAATTTATTTGAGTTTCATTTACAATTCTAGCTGACTTGTTCAAATAGCACTTCTGGCAGTATCTACATCAAATGGGGTGCTGCAGCTGTGTCTGATATAAATGTGGTAGGAAAGAAGGAAAGGGTGGAATGAAGCCACGTGCAAGCAGCAGTGTATGGGTATTCCAAACCTGTGCAGAACAGCTCTCCGGTGTCTCAAGGTGGGGCTACAAAAACATGGATCCAAACTCTGAGGCCACTTCTGAAATCTGTGTATCCAGTGTCAGGCTGTGAAAGGGAAGCTTGTGCTTCACTGGGGAAGGGACGGCCTCGATGAGCACCAGCACAGGTCACAGACATGCACTAGAGCCAGAACTCCTTAAATGAGAAAGGCTTTGGCTTTTGCTAATGCCCACCATCAGCTCAAATCAATACAGAGGCTAAATGTGTGGCTTGCCTGTCCAGAAGTCACTGGAAACAAATTTCCAGTTAAACCCACCTGAATTCCTAATGATTTCCATGGGTGTATAGAGAACTCAGCACATCTGAAAAAATTACCATCTGAGCATATCAAGACGGTGTATGCAGATTAAATGATTATACTTTAGATGTTTCTCTGTGAACGGATTCTTGTTCCTTGAAGAACAGGTTGAAACCCCTAGGTGTGTGATCCGTGATTACATTTGGTTGCCATTGCTCCAAACTTGCTCCTTTCAAATGTCAAGAGGGAGCCACATTTTTAAATGGATTAGGAGCTCTGAGATGCTTAATGGGAGGGAGGTCAGAAACAGTTAAAAAAATCTGTTTTTACCCCTCTGCACTGTGATCAGTAAGATATGAAATCTGGTGAATGGATTTTACAACTTATAACTAATCCCCTGAGAAATCTATTCCTCAGGTACTAAATTAAAGGATGAATGAGATTAATGCACCTCGTCATTCTGAAAGAATAGACCCGTAGCTCTATCCAGGTGGAAGCTGGAGGAGTACCATGGCTAAAAATACATGAATGGGTAGCTGAACAGGAGAGAACTTTATAAATAATAATAATAATAAAATAAAATTTAAAAGCTTTGTAAAAAACGTCATAAAAGAAGCCTATGGGACTGAGATGCTTCTCAAAGCAGGGCAGGGACGGAAGGATAAGGAACTTTCATCTTGAAATGATCTGAGATTTTGTTAGCATAGTTAAGATTACCTAAAGTTTTGCTTTCCTGATTCATCAGTCACCAGGTAGATTAAGAAGGGTGTATTATCAAAATGTAAATTAAAAAAGTAAGAAAGATATGACTGTTGAAGTCACAACCTAAAAATAGTCCTTGAGTAGGGTATATGTTCAAACTATGTATTCAGAAATAGCCTCCAAATTTGAGAAAATGTGACTGCCTCTCATTTTCTAGCAGCTGCTAGATTTTTTTAACGATTTATGTTATGAATGAAGATACGTGCACATATAACTGGACAGTGTTAGGCAAAATTAATCCAAATGTGCGTAACTCTTACAGAGACGCATCCTATTTCTGAAGGGCAAAAACAAGTTTCCAGTAGCTGAAAAATCAGCTGAATAGCACCAATTGGTATTTTAGCTGAAGGAAAATAGCAACCTATTGTAAGATGTCAACATCTGCAAGAAAAATAAAAATTACTTGGAAATTAACCAAAGGGTTCCGACAACTGGAGAGATACAGACTGTGTAATGTCGTTTTGTTCAGTATCTGTGCTGTAATCCATAGGGCTTGTTCTTACAGTATTTTTGTTTTCAGACCTCTTAATTCCTGTGTTGCAAGACAAGATGACTTACTTGATAAATGGGGGACCCATGTCCCGTAGGCTTCTTTTGGCCAACAGTGTCTCTGGAGTCTGTACCTGTGCCTCCCCCTTGAGTGCATCCCGTACCCTCCCTCAGTTAATGACCAGTACAGGACCCTTAGCAAGAGGAAGATCAGCGGAGTATGGAAGAACAGGACATCTTGGACAACCACACAACTATAAATTTCTCTCCTGTTCAGCTACTCGTTCGTATATTCTTTAGCCATGGTACTCCTCCAGCTTCCAGCTTTGGTGAATTTGGGTAGTTCGCTAAACAGGATGGCTGTCTTTGCCACATTAGTTGAAATTATAGACATATAGTTAGGGGAAAAGCGAGTGCATGAGGAGAAAAGCGCGGCTGAATCATTGGCATGGGGGTCTGGTGCCCCAAGGAATTGCTGTACTCCCCCTGGGCATCTGTGGTTGCGTGCACCTCACGTTGTCTGACCGGGGCCTGATTCAGAGGGTGCTTAGCGCTCAGCTGCTGCTGAAGACAGGTGAGAGCTGTGCTTTGAGGTAGAAAGTGCTATACAATGTTACATCTCATACCGAGCTCCCAAACTTCACAGAAAAAAAATAACTTAGTCTCAATATACATTGTAAAATGAACAAGAAAACCTGCAGGGAGCTGGACAAGTATATGAATCATTGTGAAATCCTGGGGATGCGGTGCGAAGTGCCAGAGTAACGTCACTGTGGAAGTTAACAGCTTTGTCCTCAGCGCTGGTACGGATGGCATGCAGCAGGTTAGGTGTAGAGCTGTGTGTTGAACAATGAGGGGAGAGAAAGACCTGCACATTTACCATGTTGTCAGCAGTGAGGGGTTTGAATCATCCTCAGAATGAGCTCTGAGGAGGGAAGCTTGTGTAGAATAAGTAGCTTGTCTTAATGTAGCTAAAAATGCAATGACTTTCAACATATACTCACTCAAAGGTGAGGTTAAAGCTACGCACATCTTCATTTTGGTGTTTCCTGGCTTTCGAGTGCCCGACTTTTCAGTTGTAGGAGAGTTCCACGCTGTGCTTTCAGGTACTGGATAGCAGGATCCGGTTTCACAAAGCACCCAGCGTGGTGCTTGCATTTTCCAGCCCCGTGCTGTGATGGTGAGAGGAAGCGAGGGACAGCAAACAACAGCCACTTGTGCTCCTCTCCACTTCTTTCTTCAGCATCTCCCTCTTGGGCTGCTTATTGCTGAAGACTCATTGGGCTAAGCTCATCTCTCTGTGTCCTATCTGGAAAACGTTCCTCTGCTTACTGTAATAGACACAGAGAAAAACCTGGTGGTGAACCTAAAGACCAAAATATTTGCTATAGCTGTTGTATGGCTACAAACATAGAGTATTAATGAGAAAAATTCTGGGAGGAAATCTAGAATTGAATATGTTTGATAGCAATTCAGAATGGAGCAGGAACTGAGCTCAGCTCATTTTAAGTTTGGTTTTATAGCTTAATTCTTACTAAGATGGGTTATTTTGAGTAGCATAAATAAATAAATGAATAAAGTGCATAGTTTCCAGTGTAAAAATGTTAGAAATTCTTGCTCAGGGCATTCTGGTGTCTGAAAGCACAAGACCATTGCCTATGAGCTGTTTCTTTTAAAGGAAGGCTGCTGAGGATTTGCTGTGACCTGAAAAAAAAAAAGTAGAAAAAAAAATGTAGGGAAAGTTCATGGTAATGGCAGCAGGATAAAGGAACATTGTTTGGACTCCACCGAAATTACATTGCGTCTTTGCAAGCACAAGATTACGTTAAGAATATTCATAGGTTTTGGTGAAACTATTATAAGTTGAATAATAGAAGAGACAGGATGCTCTTTTCCTGTTCTGAATCACTGCTTTAAAAAGCCTTCCCTTTGGTCTCTGTTATGGTTCAGAGTGTTCTGGTGGAGCATCACAGACCAAACAAAAACACTTACTTGACTTCTCAAGGGAATCTTCCTCCTAGGCTGAGCATTTCTCATGAACTCTCCTGCTCTGTATAATGGAGCTACCAGTGTGTATGACTGGGCCGGTTGAATCATACAGATTTATTTTCTAATGCAATGTTAATAAACGCTGATCTGTTGCTCGCAGTAAAGACAAGGAGTCACTATAAACTTTGAAAAAGCAGGCCACTATTGCAAAAATCATAATATTTAAACTTTGTGTTTTCTTGTGCCATCCTAACATTCAGTGAGAGACTTATGGAGGGGTCGGCAGCTCCTGGCTTATTAAAAAACGAGGGCTGGGGGGAGTGGGAGAAGCAGAGATGCCGTGCCTGGAGGCCACCCGGTGAAAGGTGGCTGAGCAACAGCAGCCATGCAGAGGGGCAGGGAAAGCTCAGAGGTAGGATTTTTGGGGTGAATTCCTCCCTCAGAGGGTCCCTGGGCACTGCGCTAACAACCACCTCGAGTCCTGACCTGTCCTGGGCTCACTGTGCTCGAAAGAATCCAGGAGCGGAAAGGGGAATGCCACCTCCTTCGTGACAGGGGAATTTCTCCAGGTGACTCATGAGGCAGATGAAAGAGGTTCCCGCTTTGAGTTTTCTAACAGATATTTTAGAATTCTATCATAAAATCCCCTATACTACTGATGAAAAACGGAATATCACAGCAAAAATGTGGCAGAGGTGCAATATGCCACTAGCAGGAGTTAAACACGGTTAGAAAGGATATTAAGACAAAAATAAACTTGTAATTGCTATTTTCATTATCAGTTGAATAAAATTAGAAGTAAAAGAGGTATCCTAAACTGGAACTGCAACAGGAAGTGTAAGAGGTAAAGGGAAGAAGACGGTCTTTGCTGTAGGTTTGTGAAGAAAGAATTCTCTTCCTCTTCAACACTGTTAAAAAATAAATAAAAGTGTTTCCATACATACATAGTTCCACAAATTCAACACATTTCAGGAGCCAAAAGCATGACGCCTGTTCCGCTGTGCTAATTGCATAGGAGAACCCCATCAGGTAGAGCAGAGCACTTTCTAATATTTGATCCCGTTGAAACGAGTTCGCTTTCAAGCATTCAATCAATGGATCGTGATACACTGATAAATTAAATCCTGCAAGCTGGGTTCCCTGCTCTCAACGTGCCGCTCAGGGCAGTTGAAGGCTGTGATCTTAACCGGGAAGGTAAGAATTGCCCCAAGGCGTGCTGATTTGTGATGGATGGCTCGGGAGCCAAATATTGCTGTCTATGTCAGCGGAGATCAAATCAGGGAACTGGGAGGGCTGTAATCAGATCCTTCCATAAGTTCTCTCAGTTCCTTGCATCAAACAGGTCTTGATTTCCTTGTGGACTGACTGGTTTTACGTTTCTTCTTTTTCAGTCTTAACATAATGTAAACTTTCTAAATTCTGACAAGAGCAGACATCTGAAAAAGTAAACAAATAAACAAACCAAAACTATGAGCACCAAAAGTTAATACCCCCACCTTTCCATTTTTTGTTGTTACTTTTTTACTTTTTTTGTTTAAAAATGAGATTATTGGGTCAAATATGGATAGTTTGCCACACAGTTGAAGTCTCAGACATTCTTGCTACTGTCCTCAATTTGGATATTGTTGCAAGGATCCCATGTGGATGGACTGAAATGTCTGAATGCAGCTGTTGTGGTTGTCAAACTGAACGTTCCTCTAATAGCTCTTGTACGTGGCCAAATTCAACTGCTAGGGCTGGTGACTGGCTAAAAGCAGTTGATAGAAGCAGCTTTCCCTGTAAAAGAAGAATTTTGTGTGATGAACAGCCCCATGAAAACAGCCATCCTGCAGGTCAAGAGCAGCAGTCCATCCAAAAGAACCCGGGGACAGAGGAAGAGAGAAAGGGAACTATTTTTGTTACAAAGGATGGTCACTTGTTCAAACGACAACCCTTGGAAGTTCTTCCGGTGTGAAGAAATACCACAAGCAAAATCGTTTTCTGTATACTGTGTACTAGAAGCATGCAATCTCAGAGAACAGCGTAAGAAAGGGCACTGCTTTTGGCATTTGGGGAGCAAAAAGAGCCCCTGCAGCAAAAGGAGCTTTTCCCTCCATGGAGCAGTCAGCGGGTGACTTGGGGCATGCTGGCCTTAAATAGCCTGGCACTAGAACCAGCCACTTCTTTTTTCCTTTTTTTTTTTTTTTTTAAAGTACTCTCTTAGATTGGTCTAATTGGATTTGTACCCTCTTACAGATGCTGCATTTTTACTTCAGCTGCTATTCTGAGAAAATGAAGTTGCTAATACGTGCCTCTTTAAATAAGCATGGCAAGATTGCTGAAAGGTCAGCGCATGAAGCTGACATTTCTTGATATTAAGCTGGTACTCAGGTACCAATTTAGGCAATTAGTAAGTACAGATTGTTATATTAAGAAACAAAGGGAAAAAAATGCCAAATCAATATTCTTTATTCACACGAACAGTACAAACAGTTGGGTGTTTAATAATTGCCCCAAAAGGCAGAAAAGCACATGGCAGTACATAGGCAAACAACCCGAAAGGAGGCTGGGCTGGCTCTGTCCTATATGTTCTTGGATGTAGGCATGTGGCCATACAGGATTCACGTACCTTTCCAGCAAAAATATACGTACTTAAAATGTAAGGCTTTGCAACAAAGCATCTGTTACTGCAGCACGTAAAAAAAAATATTAAAACCAGGACAAGGATTATTATAAGGAATAGTAAGAAGAAACTAATTGAACAGAAGAGGGAAAAGGTACCAAAAAAAAGAACAGACTACAGTGGTCCTCTGTAAATCATACTGGAGAAAAAAGTTAGTAACAGCTTCCACTTCCTACAGACATAAGCAGTAAGTAGCAGAACTACCACTGTGATACTGCTTTGAAAAAATGCTGACTAACAGAGCAGAAGGTGAATTTCCACCGTTAAAGCTTCCTCAGTGCTAATGGATGTAATTTGTGCAGCTTTTCTAGGACCACGATGTGCAACTGGACAAACGACCCACTGGTAAAGGAGGACTAAGGACACATCTATTCCGAAGAGCATAACTTGGTAAAAAAATCCCAATGATTTCCAAGTAAATTGAAGCTACAATTAGAACGTAATTAAAATCACATAGCACGTGGTAGCAACAGCACAGGCGAGTCTGAATGCACAGTGAAGTACAGCTGTCATTGGAGTAAACATCAAGAGGCCAAGGCAGAATTTTTTCCTTTTCCTTGGCAAGCCACAAAGTTTGTGTAGTTGGATCCCAACTTGAAGACATTTCTCAGCTAAGGAAGAAGCGTGAGGACTTCTCCTGGATTTTCTTTAGCTCACAATTTGAAGCTGGGATAGATGGAAGACCACTGGACTTTGTTTCCCAGTCAGAAACCAACAAATGAACCTTGTCATCAAAAAGGGGACCAGACCCTTTACAAAAAAGAATAAGGTTAAAACAGACACAATTAATGAAATAGTTCAAAGCTATTGGTTTCTTCAGTAATATTTAAACTGGATATATGTGCACGAAGGGGAGGGCTCCAGACATGCCATTTACAGGTACAACTTCGACTAGAAAATTTATTCTTCGGGCAGTTATACATTAACAGTGATTGCCAGTGCAAATTGCTAAAAGGTTGTCTTAGAAAGGAGTTATCTTGTTCATATTTCAAAAAGTTTTACTAGTTAAAGTTCAACTTGGGAAAGCTGAACAGATCTCAGTGGGTCTGTTCCAAAACTGGGAACTCCTCTGACATACGGGTTGGATAGCACAGCGAGCCAAATCTACTCTGATTATCAGTCGTTCCACAACAAGAAGCAAAGACCAATCCTTCTCCCCCAACAGCACTTCAAAGGCACTTTTAATTAGTAAGATAAAACAAATCTGATTGACAGGTTTCCAAAAGATAATTCAGCTTAAGAAATATACTATTTATTTATATATGAAAAGAAAAAAAAAAGATAAATATAAGGATTTAACATTTTGGCAAGACTTAGTTTGCAGTGAGAACACCAAGTAAAACCTTGTTGTGAGATTTACCACAAAGACCCAAGGAGAAAGCACTTGACAGACTTTGGCTCACAGAATTCAAAGACAGAACATCATTGATTGTGTTGCAGAAATCCAACGGCTTTTCATCTATCAGAGGAATTATAACAGAACTGGACCAGATCCCGGGCTGAGATCTCTACACCAGCTCCACTGCCACCACAGAACAATTTCAACACCCTTGAGAACCACTTGAGCATCAGCCACGATAGAATATGGACAAAGGTTCACCTCTAAGTTTTCTTACCCTCCTTCACAATATCTCCTTCTTAAGTTCATCAGAAGAAATCAGCCTATTTCTGATGTTGATAGTTACCTTTATTTCTTTCAGGCTCTGGGATATTGGGTCTGTAGCAGGTATTCCATAAAAAATTGAAACTGAAAAAGCAGCGCTATAGACCGAGGGAAAAAAGGCAGTAACTTAGATTCTCTTCTAATCTAATCTAATATGAGCAAATAATGAAAGATTGAAAAGCAGAAAAAAAGGAAGGTGATTTACATATTCATCAACTAATTTGTATCATCAGAAGATTTAAAAGGTCATTACTGGAACACCTGCCTGTTAACAGATGTAGAAGACTGAAGGCCAAAGAACACAGTTTTTATAAAGATGTTGATGGATAAACAGTTGGCAGATCTACAGCTACCTGCTGGGGCAGCATTAGACTTTTTGGCTCAGGCTACCATTGTGGATAAAGTAAATCTTCTGGAATTCACATAGCCACATACCTATATCCATACTGACTTGCCTCTTGCAAAGCCTGACAATTGTTTATTAAGGATTTGATTATTTTAAAATATCATCATTTCAGCTAAATAAGATTCTGTCTAGGAGTGAAATTTTATGCACTAACAAAGTTACTGACTCCTACTACAGAAAGGTGCCTGACAGATGGGGGTACAGCACTATGCATAGATCCTAATCAAGAATAAAGAGTCTGTCTTAATTTAGCTAAATTTGCTAATTTCAGTGTCAGTGCCACCCTGCAACATTGGAGATCTCAATGAGCCATTTATATAGATACTAAATGCAAAGCATCCTGCCCCATTTTGAAGATAATTAAGTGTTAGATATGCAAGTCTAAGCTAGTCCCTGTACACTGTCTTTATGGTCTCTGGCTGAATCATTTTCTGTGGATACCTACTAGATATACTTCTAAAATAGGTTAAAAAAAAGCATTATGAATTTAGACATCTAATTTATGGATGCCTCAGTTAAGGCAAAATAACATGCAATCAGCATTGTATGACTAGCTTTAGGAGAGCATCTGTTCACATGAAAAAGTTAGGTAACTGGCTTACATGTTTGTCCTACCTGCAGTATTAATTTATAAAAATAGCCAAATGTACAGCAATGAAACTTATTTAAACTGGGATAGCTAAGAAGATAATATAGTCCAACCTCCAGATCAGGCAGGGCAAACTTCAAAATTCTGTCACGTTGGTCAGGGCCTTGTCAGTCGAATTCTCCTCATCTCCAAGGATGGATCTTCCACAGTCTTTCTGGTAAACCCGTTCCTGTTCCACTTTCAGTTTCTGTTCACTTTCATGCTTTCTTCTTTCATATGTCCAAGAAGTATTTCTCTTGCTGCAGTGTGTCCACTGCCTCATGTTTTCTTGATGTGTACCTCTGAGTGAAGTCTTTGCTTAACCCTCCTCATGTAGAGAACAGCAGTAAGGTTGCTCTTCTGTACTTGCTGATGCTGGTATATAGAATTAGTCTGCTACAGGCGGAGGACTTTGTGTGTGTCCGAGTTGAACTTTGAGATTTGTCGTTCCTTGTGTCCAGCTCATCAGGATTCCACTGAATCAGACAACCCTTCCCCTCAAAAATATCAACCACTGCTCCCACATTGGTGTCATCTGCCAACCGACTGAGGCGGCATTTCATTCCATTGCCCAGGCATTTAATTAAAACGTTAAACAGTACTGGCAACAGTACCTGCCCTGAAGAATGCCGCTAATTATCAGTATGACACTGTAGCACTCTTATTCTTCAAGTCTGATTGTCCAAGCAGTTTTCCATCCTACTTGTAGTTCATCCGTACAGCCCATCTCTCTCCAATCTGGCTACAAAAATACTACATAAACCTGGGTAAAAAGTCCTGCGAAGAACAGGAAAGGTGACATCCTCTGCTCTCTCTGTTCACAAAAGGAAAGAGAATGAGGTTGGTCAGGAAGAATTTGCCCCTAGTGAATTCATGCTGGCAATACCCAATCACTATTTTGTCCTTCATGTGTCTCAAAATGACTTCTATAATGTCCATGAATAGGCTCTATAATTTTCTCCAGGTCTGAGGCTACGTGCTACCTCAAAGTATGAGAATATACAATTATTATTTGTTTTATAAAAACAAAAATACTGCTTTTTTTCTTTTTTTTACTTCCCCCCATATATGACAATTTGATACAAAACAACCTCCTTACAGGTCTTGAGAATCTTTACTACTACATGATTTCTATACACACTTTTGTACATTTTGTCTGCTTTAAATGTACAGAGTAACAGAAAATAAAACTATTAATAAATTTACAAGATAATATTATGCTTTTTAACACAGTACATCTTCCTTCCTTTAGTTTTCATGACAAAAGCTTCCATGTGGTCAAGGATTCAAAAGTTCATCCAAAATTTTCAGAGATGATTCATACAGGATTCTGAAACTGCATAAAAGAATGCAAAACAGGATTAGACATGCTCATACTAAGATCAATCCTCAGCTATTTTATTCTAAGAGTGTTTTATTTTTTAATTCTAAGAGAAATCTAAGAGGTTTCCTTGACAAGTTATTCCATATATGCCATTACTAAATTACTTTTGAAACCAGTTGTTTTTCTTCAACTTACCCATTTTTCTGCTGACCACCTCTAGCTATACTGAAATCTACAAAAAATCATTTTAATTTACTATGTGAATTCAAGCACATTTTCAAATATTTAATCATCTGTATTTCATGTGTATTTAAAAGCACAACTCACTTTTATTCACAGTATTTTACATTTTTTTAAAACTTGGTCAAATCCTTTACTGTTAGTTTATAATAAGCTATTTTTCAGTCTTCTACTTTTTTCCTTTCACCCTCATTCTTCAGTCTTCATAATTTTTCTTCTCAACTCAGTAATTTTTTCCCAAGCCTGAGCTTTCTGTCTTATCCTTATTAACTACATGCTTCAGCTGCTTATACATCCATCTTAGTCACTTTCTTACTCTTTTGTTTCACATTACTCCCTAAACGGTCTCAAAGGTCAGCTTTGAAATTCCCATTTGGAAGGCCCTTTTTATTTTCTTGCACTCTCAGAAATTGTCACTCACCTAGCCTTTGCAGGTGCATTCTCATGCAACTTCTTCTAATACTGCTCTAAGACATCCTCAAAAGACAGAAAGACTGTGGTCTTCTGCCAAAATATTTTAAAGTTTATAGTGGTTAACGATGAAATAATATTCTTCATGTTACCTTTGTAAAAGATTCTGCCACCTGTATTTCTCAAATATTGTTCATCCTTTCTTTCTTTTTTCTTTTTTTTTTTCTTTTTTTTTTTAATTACAGTCCTACACTGATGGCCTGGAATAAGCAAGGTAAGTCAGACATTAATCATGCTGAGTTAGGGCATTCATCAAGGAGACACCAAGACTATAAATACAACAAGAAACTGTATTTTCTTAACAGTGTATTTGATGCCAGGTCTTCCTGAATTCAGACTGCCTTGGTTCCATCACATACTCTTCCTTTATAATGCTAACAGACTTCAAGCCATAATCAATCTCAACTGACAAAATAACCTAGTGTACTAATTTTATGGCACATTTTAATAATTAGTTAAGTACTGTGGTGATATACACAATGATACCTTGTATAATTTATTTATTTTTATTTATTTATTTTACAATCTACAGCTAACAGAGAAATACTTCTATAAAGTTGGTCCATCCATCACCACCACACTGGTCAAGCTGCAGACAATAAGTTATGATTCAGGATAACGGTGAGCCTCCCCAAACAAATTTAAGTTAGTTTTACTAGGTACCACTGCGGTGAACGTGCTGATGGGAGGCAGAAAAGTCATACACAAGGTTATGTCACAAAACAATACAAGAGTCAGTACTTATAGATACAATGAGAGTGCAATAAGGAGTTCCGGAAGCTATTAAATGATAATATTAAAGAAATATCTTTGAGCACATCCATTAGCTCAGTTTAAATTCTAATGCCTACATACTAAGATGCTAATTAAATACAGAATATCAAGAAAAAGGTGTTATTTTATAGCACATTTGTTTCACAGAGCATGGAATACTTCTCTAGCCTCCAAATCACTGCACTGGAAGCTTTATTGGCCTTTTTTTTTTTTCTAGAAATAAATACTTGCATTTTATAAACTAAATTAATGTGCATGCCATTACTCTTGAGGAAATTCTCTCAATATACAATATGCTGTCCAGAATTTTAAAGTGCGCTGAACAGCAATTTTAGACCCACAGGGCCTTCTTAAACTGCTAGCTCAGCTGAAGAGGAAAGACTAAATTACAATGAAAAGTTTTGCTTCTAAATTAGTATAACAACTCCTTGTTCAATGGCAGCAGTTTAAGTACTCCACCGGACAGGAGTTTTACTTATTTATTTCATTGCTAATATGTAATAGATGACTGCTAGGTTAAATTTAAGACGCTGGCACAGAATGCCAAGTCTCTTGGGAAATTAAAGAATATCACTGTTTCATGGTATACCTGGGTACTAAATAAAAATAATCCATCAGAGTTGTTAGGAGATAATGTATTCAGAAGAAAGAAGCAGTAATACCTTGAAGTATGAATTAAAAACACAGTAATATGTTTTAGCATGCATCAGTGCAACATCGCGTCTTTTAAGATTATGGTCAAAGTAATTATCTGCCATCTAACTTGCTGCATACCATAATTAACATTTAGGGGCTTGGTAATTAGAGTGGAAAAAGACAATGATAAAATCGTTTACAAACAACAGTGCACATTTCAGACTGTATATAATCACCTTTTAGTTATACATTAGCACGCTGGTACTAGAGCACTAAAAATAAGTGTCTTCAGACACTAGCAGCCCAGCCTGTTCCAGCAGAACACCTATCTGAGAAAGGCCCCAATAATTAATCAACTTTAACACAAATGCACTAATAATTAATCAAGGAAAATCTAATCATTAAAGAACTTCCTCTTAACCTTTTCCTACATTATTTTTTTTTTTTTTTTTATCTTTTTGGGGAGAGAAGGGAGGAAAAAAAAAACCACCAACTTCAAAACATATTTGTGGGAGTTCTTGAATTCTATAATCCTCCCAAGATCAGAAACGATCACACAGCTCTGCAGAGTTTTTTGTTATCATACTGTAATTCTGATTTTGGTTACAAATACTTCCCACCATCATGCTCATATTCCTAAGCTTTTAACTTTATCTACAACTCTCTCTTGTTTTTTGTATGATAAAAGGTAGCCATTCATATATCACAAAATTAAAGCACTGTGTAGTATCTTATGCTCTTCATCTGCCGCAACTTGTAGGATGATTTGTCCCTGTTCACTGGGCAGAGATGTTCATATAGATTCACAAAGCAATTATCTGTGTTCTTACCGGAATTTATAGGCAGTAGTGCACTCAAGTGGTAGCAATTATTCATTTTAATGTGCCTATTTATTTAATCATGTTAAGATTTGCTTTAAATTCTCTGCCACTGTCTTGATTAAAAGAATTGCATAACCGAATCATGATACTCTGCTGCTCACCTTTCTTTTCCAGATCATAATTATAATTTTTAAAAATATTCTGGTAGAACACTTGGCAACCCAGCACTAAATGACTCAATGGAAAAAAATATCGTTTATTTTTGCTTGATTTTGTTTCTAAGCTAGGTCCCAACCAAAGGAACTTTGTTCACAGCTCAGTAACTAATTAAAATGAGCTACCCAGGAAGCAGAGTCACTATGATGAAGTTTTAGAAATCTAACCACGCAGTGACTATTTATCTACTTATTTATTTTTGTTTTTATCAATTTTATGTTACCTGAGCACAATGACCTCTGCAGAGGCCACTCTTAAAATCTGGATAGCAGTATTTCTGTTTTCTGATTGCTTAGGTCAGACAGAAAAAGGAATAATGGGCTGATCTTTATTTATTTTTTTTTACTTTTTTATTTTTTAATAAATCTCGTTATTTTAATCACATATAACTGAAGTAGATCATATCACAGAACTTTCTGGTCTACTTCTTAAGATTACATATGTCATTTAAAGAGCTATATAACACCCCTTAGGCTCTGATATAATAGATTTAAATGAGCAAATGAGTGTTTTGTTAGCAAAAAAGCTACCGCTATATCTCCTGCACTTCTGAATCACATCTAAATGTATATTTACTGCACAGCCCTTTAAAAGTTCTACCACTGCCAGAACAAGTTAGTGTAGCTGTTCAGCTTCTTGACAGAACTCAAGTGCAAATTCTAAGGATTTAAAGTATCATAAAAGGAAAGAAATAGGGCCTACGTGGTCCCCTCGATAAATCACCTGCTTTTTCATACAGTAGCTTCTCATAACTTTAGTATTGACTTTAAATGAGGGACACAAATTCAGTCACAGCAGAGCTGAGGAAGGTCTCTGTCTTGCACAAAGCCACATGCCTCAGGCCAGTGATCCACCAGAAGAATGTGATGTGGAAGTGTGGAAGCGTTTGAAGGGCCATGCAAGAAATGGTTAAATAAAATAAAGAATTACTTATTTATTGATTGATTTCAACAACCTCCTCATGTTCAGAACAATGTGGTGCGTTGATAGCTTCTTTCAGTATGGATGAATGTTCATAACCAATTTGGTTCTTTATCTAGTTATCCCTACATCACCTTGTTGAATATCTTGAAGAATTATTTGCCACAAAATAAGTTACCTGTTTTGTTATTCAAGGGTAGGAGAGATGGAAAAAAAACATTATGTAAAGAAATCAGTTATCCTTCCTACAGCGTGCCTACCCTTCTCAGTTACTAACCCTACCAATCAGGGGACACAGTGAACTGTGAGTTAGTTTCTGAAGTACTTAAAAACGTGTTACGTTATTTAAATTCCAGTAGTCTGTTTTTGTCACAGTCTGTTTGTGCTTCTTAATGTCTACTCTGCATGTTTTCTCTTTCCACAGGCAGTTCAATAACAAGGCAGAGATCAAATGTTAAAATTTTATTTTAGACTTGAGCAATTTTGAAACACTTGAGGCTAAGTCATTCATAGTTGTCTGCCTTAGTCAGGTCTGCAATAAATGCTTGCAAATGCAATTTAGCCAATAACGCTCAAGAAACCGCCCAAAAAATTCATCCCAAAAAAATCTAAAAGTCAACCACACGTGAAACAAAAATCTTAAAAATGACCAAAATAAAATCAACTGTGGAAAGTTCTGAAAGTCACTGTTATATTCACTTAAATTTTTAACATCTGCATACATGTTCATTGATACACCTAATACCAAGATCCATGAGAAAAATCTTCTAATAGTAAGAAACTTAAGAAAATACTTGGTTTGTCCTACACTTGCTGAAAACAGAACTGAATTTCTGAGTACTGCAGTGTAACAGGATTAAGTCATAATGCATTCAAATTAAAAGCAAAAAAAAAAAATCCACCCCAAAATATGTAAAGATTACAATCACAGCAAATGTATGGGCAGGAAATTTAATACTGTGCTGAGCTCAATATCTCAAGATTTTTACCCACTGTTTTAAACCTTGCAATCATTCAGAATGCTCCAACTGTACTACCTAAGTATAGAATACAGCCATTTACTGTAGAAAGGAGAGTTTAGTGTTCATTTCCCATAGCACATTTACCTTTCTGTATTGCCAGATTCTTCTGTGGCAGTTTCCTTGTATGTTATCAGCTTTCTTTGAATGACAGGTGCAATATCCTTTAGAAGTGAAGCTCTGTGCTTACCTATTTGAAATATGATTATGTTGAAAAGTTGGACAAAAATAATGCTTTATCAAAAAATAAACGTGTATTTTCATAGACTATCTTTTTAACACAAAAGATTCTTTAATTAAAGATTAGATATGACATAAGATTTTCACTGCCCTGGATTAATTACTGTGTCTTTCAGCAAACCAGAATATGGAGGTGGACCATATGAGTTAGCAGATAGTTGTATTTTTAAATTCACTGCAAAGATTGAAAGTCCAAAGCTTAACAACATCATGTACAAGTGATATGTCCTTAAATTCTCTAGAAAAATGGTAACTTAACAGGATGAGGAAAAGTGCCTGTTGAATTTTATAAGAACTTGGCTTTTAAAAAGTAGCATAGCAGAAAAAAAATATTGTACAAAAACAGTTCGACTGACCTTTAATTATAATCACAATGCAGACCATAGCTGTAAGACTAAAAATCTCTTCAATTTCTTTGGAGAGAATGCATTCCATTAATTCATTTAAAAATGACCTACGGAAATAATAAAGGAAATATACTTTATAAATAATGTTTCCTTCAAAACAGAACAGAACACAACAAGCTTGTGATTACGTTACCCTGCCACCATAGTTTCAAAGATACCATGCAGGACAAAGGATATTTATTGGGTGACTGAAAATTATATGCTTCTTCTGAAACTATGAGAATATTTGAGTTAGCAGAATGGTAAACTGTTTGGGAAGAAAAAGTTTGTACACAGAATAAGTAGTTTTTATGAGAAATGAAGAGCTCGTGGAGTACTTTAGGAAGGATAATCTGAAAAAGGTACTAGATTTACTGGAATTTAACTTATGCAATTTGTAGTGAAGTTTCTAATTTCAATTTCTACTGAAGTTTAAAATATATTTATATGGCTCCAGTGTATTATTAGTAACAACTCAAAACTCTTAAATCTATTTCTATTTGTAGCTTAATTAGAGCGTGGAGTTCAGTTAATATTTTAGTCTAAAATGTGTATGTCATAAAAACAAAATGGAAATGTTTCCAATTCAAAAAGCAGCACTGAAGAGCATTTATAGCTGAATATAGCCCTGAAACACTTTCCAACTACATTTTAGGTATCAAAAGCATGGACACACTAACAACTTTTCATTGTGAAGTCTGAGATAAATACTAACAATACAATCAAATGTTAAGATGCAAAAAAGCATCTTAAGATACTCACTTTTAGCAAGAGATGATAGTATTACCAGGAAACTTTAGTAATATTTTGGGAGAATATATTAAGAAAAATGAAAGAAGGGAGTCAAGAAAGAGGTCTGTTTCTCTAGTCAAATGCAAGGGTGAACATTTTCAAGACAGTTTCAAATTTAATGGCTCTTCCTTTTAGTATTGCAGCACAATAGAGCCCTGAAGTATGTCGTTAACAAAAGAACCAACCTCCACTAATGATTCAGTGAATAAAACTTTGAAGCAAAGTTTGAGCTTCTACAAAGATCAGAAAACGATGACACCACTTTAAGCTCTGAAATCGGTATTCATGAAGCTGCTCGTGTATTGTATTAGCTTTATTGTATCCTTGTGGAATAAACTGACCAAGTGTCAATTCCATTTCATATCACCCTTAAATTGCTGACTGATAGTATTCTGCCTGGAGTTTGACTTTGTTACCACATTGTTTACTTTAGTCTTTCGTTCCATGAAGGAACTTTGTAATAGTATTAATCTGTAATAAGACTCACTGCAGAGACAGCACAGCTGCCTCCCCACCACCACCACAGGAGTCACAAGAGCCTACAAGCAGAGATAAAATATTTCAGAACAAGAAGCTATTTCCAAATACACTTATATAAGGGAGATAAGTAATTGGTTCCTACATGGTTTCCTACTAAAGAAAAGGACATTCGCCTAATTGTCAAATATTGCCAAGTGACAATATTATCACTGGTAGGGGGACTGAAATTAAAAGTTTCAAATTAAAAATTAAAATTAAAAGTAACTGAAATTAAAAGTACAAGAGATTGACTCATTAGTAACCGAAAACATAACAGACACTGCAGAACATGGTGCAAAATGATTGTGTGTTCACAAATTACAAGTTTGCATCAGATTCTGTAATGTCAAAGGCTTTTGCATTGGCACAGAAAAGTAATAATTTCCAAGATTTTGAATGATTTACTACTGGACTCCTTCACTACAACCTATAAATACAGATTTAAAAAAAAAAAAGCCTAAAAAGCAGATCTCAGTCCTGAAGGACCAGTGGAACCAGATGTATATCATTCTCTTGACTTAGATGTTCTTTGCACCAAGAAGATAAATTTCAGAAGATAGATACATGCTTATCAAAATACTGATAGCAAAGCGCTGGTCCAAACTAGAAGTTTTCTTCAAGAATGGACAAGATCTGATCACTAGAAGAAAAAGTTTGAGAGGAATTTGTTGGCTTTCTGTGCCTCTTTTGAGAAAAACTGGGTAAAGTCATTGTGTTTCACTGAAACAGAATGCTTCAACAGACAGCTGCCTCTCAGAAGAGCAAAATTTGTATTAGGAGATAGGAGACCTACTGCCAGACTCTCTGGAGTCCCCCCCCCCCCCTTTTTTTTTTTTTAGGATTAAGGGAAAAAAAATCTTAATCTCATGACAGCAGATATGGAGATATTCTATGCCTGCCAGGTGAAGATGTTAAGAATAGTTGTGCTAAGTCACGGAGAATCACAGGGCTTTTAAGGAATACCCATTAGCCCCTTGATCATTCAAAATATTCTGATGTGTACAGTCACTGAAATAAAAATTGAATACGAACAAACTAACCAAAGGAAGGATAATAAAATTCAGTTGTGACAATTTTAGCAGACATTCAACAAATATAGCAAATAAAAAAAAATAAGTCTTAAAAAATATCAGATAGCCCTACTTTTGGGGGCTTTTAGGACTTGGATACTTTAAACAGGTTTGAATGTTGTTATTTTTTTTATACAGCCATTAGTACATTTGTGACCTTATTGCAGACATTCGGGTTAAAGGATTGATGTTATTTTTGGTAAATATTTTATCTCTTCTAAATACTCCTATATTGAGGGGACTAACGTTTATCTTACAAGAGAAATCCAAGATGTAAAATTAAAGGACTCCATTATATGAACAGTCTTGTAAATAACTCTATGAAGTAAAAAACAAGAACAAACAAACAAAAAAACACAAAACACCAAAACATCCCCTCTCCCCCAGTCAGTATCTACAAGCATTATGTCAAGAGAAAGAGGTTGTAGTCATGCAGATGAATTTAATAAGCATCCAGTTCCTCAAAATTTATTTGAATTTAGAAATTAAAACTTTACCCAAAAAATAAACTATTCTACATTATTAACAACCTTGGACAAATTCATTGAGAAACATTTACCTGACCACATTAACTGTCTTCATAATTATGGTCATTAAACTGCTTGAAAGAGGTGGAAGGTCTGAAACAGTCTTTGGTATAGTTAAGTCTCTTTCAGTGGAAGCCTGAAAAATGAAAATCATCAACACCTGTAAATTAAGAAGTATATGTGTGCAGAAAATATCCTGGCAAATCTATACTTCAGTGATAATGCTAACCAAGACATATCCTTAAATAATTAATGTTCACATGTATTCTTTGAACACCCTTAAACCAAAAAATGTGTACAGTCCAAATTAACAAAACAATTTTAAATTAGAACAGCTAAAACTAAAACAAATGAACAGCATTTGTACCAAGGGAAATATTTATTACTAGTTACTATTTGTAAAGGCATAGCACACTAAACAGAAATTAATATCTTTTTTGTCTCCAAGTTTAAGTATGCATACATCATTTCTAAATATAACCTAGATGATAGCAATTCTCTGATTCCCTGTATTAGGTCTTTTTGGTATCAGGTTCTGAACAGCATGACTACGGTAAAGTTTCCTGTTTGTTCCATGCCAAAACACACATAATCATCATCTGCAGTAGAAAAATCACACTTTCTGAATGCAGCTCTATTATTCTAACATTAAGTTTAAGGAGTCAGTGTAAAAAAGAGTCAGCATTAACTTTACCTTCTGTAGCGCATAATTTATCTCTGCTACTATTGCATCTAGGAGAGTAGAGAGCACACCTTGGTGAACTTCTGGGCAAGACGAACGCCAGTACTGGACTGCATATATGAATTCTCCAAGAGGCATTTGAATAGAGCGAATTAACTAAAACAGAAGAAAAACTGCTGTTTGAGATTGCTTGAGTATAATTAAAATATTTCAGCAAACTGTTTTCTGCAAAGTGCAGATCACACCTTGAAAGCTATTGTGGTATTTTATTCACCAGGGATCAGAGAGGAAATCAGCAACGTGTAGAAAGTTTACTCATCAGTTTGGAAGAAACGAACAAAACAATGGTTGAACCAAAAAAGAACTTTTTTTCAGAAGTCCTGGAGAGCAGATCATCGCATTTTCCAGTTATCCACCTGTCTCACTACTATCTAGTCTCTTAAAAAATATAAAAAGCTAACGTTTCTGTGAAGATAGGACAGTCAGAAGAACTCTGGGACATGGTCCATATATTGAAGCTGATGTATGCTGAAACAAATAAAAAAAATAGCTATAATTTCTTCTCTCCTCCAAGATCATAACATATATAATTGAATTCTTTGCTCCGGATTGAGAAAAACCATTTTCATTGCATATAAGGTTAATAATCTATGAGTACTAGGGTAGTTCAAGATCAGTTGTAACAGAATGCCTTGTTCTTTATTTTACTAGTTTTTCCATTGCTACAAGACCAACATCAGTTAAAAAAAAAATCCACTGGAAATGAGGAAACCAAGAATAATGTTAGAAAAAAATGTATTCAGATGTTGAATGGGACAATAACCTCAAAGTAACTAAGTGTAACACCACTTCACATTTGAGTAACAAGCATGAATTCGTCTACATGTAGGTAGACATTTTAAGCATAATACCTGAATCCCTTCTTCCGGCTGTTTCTTGAGTCTGCATGAGACACATTCTAAAACTTTCTGGAAGACAGTCTGTACAGCATGGAGAAGACTTCCCACTTCATGTGTCTCAGTGTTTTGAGTCAAAGAAGCTTCAGTAATTTCTTTTAGAACACAGAGTAACACTGGAGTACAAAAGCCACCTCTCTCTAAAGAGATCCACAATATGAAAATTGTAATGAGATACCACGTACAAGCTCAGAACGAAAACTGTTACATACCATAAACAGCTATAGTTTCCAAGCCTAGACGACACATTTAGTTTCTGAGCACCTTTAGCTGAAATTTTCACACAGTTCAATCAATATTTCAAGTATAAATCCAGTGTCCCTTCCAAAAATTCTTGAAGCATAAAGATTGTAGATTTCTTCAGGAGCTAAGCTTTAATTCTGTCTTTACTGTCAACATAACTTTCCAAATGTGAGCCAAATTTAAATAGTGTTACAATGTTGTCTCCTAAGGCACACTGATACAAATTTTGTTATACACATAGAATCACTGAATGGTTTGGGTTGGAAGGGACATTAAAGATCATCTAATTCCAACGCCCCTGCCATGGGCAGGGACGTGTCCCACCAGACCAGGTGGGACACCAAAAGCCCCATCCAGCCTGGCCTTTATTTTTAACATTATATATATATATCAATAATGTGCATATGTATATAATCTGTATTTCAAATAACAGTAACTGGAATGTAACAGCAAGTAAGAAACATTAGTTATCAACAATATCATGACTCTGGACTGCTTCTCTGCTTGTATTCCGTTTTCTGAAAAGCTGCTGTTACTTCTGACCATATTATCGATGCTAGCATAATCTGTAAACACCATGTTTTGAGAAACAGACTCCAAAAAGCAACAGTGCTGTCAATATAAAAAAAAGTCATCTAAGCATGTAGAGGTGTTGACATTAGCACAAAATATCGTACCTGTTTGTATAACTGCAAGTGCTATATCTAAAAGGCATGCTTGAAATTTAAGATTTCCAAGGCCAACCATTATTAGATCTTTACACACTGTCAGGTAGTCCTGCAAAATAGATGCAAAAATGTATCAGAAAAAAATATATATATACATATTTAAAGCAACAGTTCAGTATTAGCAAAAAGTAGTAAAAATATCAAATCAAAGGAATCGTTTAATTATCTTTTACATATTGAAGTTAGATAAGGGATGGGTTGGGGTAAGTCTTCAAAAAATCTTCACAGTACTAAGAATTTTCTGAGACGTTATGTTGGATTAACATGTATAAATTTGTAGGTGTTTATCCATTTTCACTTTCACATTGCAGAAGACAAAAAATAATACATATATTAAGAATTCCTGCCTCACAGGACATCAGCTTTTCCTCAACAGAGTACATAGTTCCACAGTCCAGCAGAATAAGCACCTGTCTACCCTTCCTTGAAGGTAAAAATACTACTTAGTGGACAAATATACTTAAAAATACAAGTGATGGGATCCAGTGGTAAATGCGCTACTGCACAAGGTTATTATATAGGTATAAAAATCCTGGTATATATTTTTATGTTCTGGGACACTCTTATGTATGGATAGGAATACAGAAGTAGCATCATCTCCATCTTTGACACCAGCTGTAACATGTAAAAGGTCAAATTCAGTGTACGAGAACAGACAAGTGCTATAGTTAAAGAATACATCCCTTTGTTTCTTGTTTCCATTTTTAACACAATTCTATGTTCTCAAACAAATTTGAAAGTAATTCAGAGTAGGTGCACCAGATATGTTCTCAACCTTTGAAAAGCAGGAGTTCCAAAGAGTGTTCCAAACACTTTGCTCTTTCCTCCAAAGAAAAATGTTTCTCAAAAGGCAGTAAAATCCTCTGTCTTTTTCACTCAGGCTCTAGATCAGAGGCACTGATACGAAGCATTTACCCAGGCACATTATGACCTCTCTAACTATCTTGAATTGCAAAATTAAAAAGGGCATAGTAAAAGAGCATTTTCCTGCATAGATACACACCTGTTACACACTAAGACTAGAATACTAATGCAGACAGCATAGAGAATTTCTAAGCAGCCTACGTTTAGGTTAGTTGAGTCATTCAAGGACACAGATTGCAATTAAAGTTAGTCCAAATCTTTCCCTTGATCAAAATCTGCAAAGACCCATAGCTCAATGGTAAAATCCACACTGGGTTAAGTGATACATCAGGGAAATATAACAAGACAATTCAAAACTAGCTTAAGCATTATCTAATCAAATGCTTTCTGTGAAGGGTAAATGAAGATAAGGGATACGGGACACTCTCAGGAGACAATAAGCCTGTGGGATGATCCAAAGCACCTTCTTTGTCCCTAGGAATTGAAGGAACACTGATAGCAGTACTAAAGGAAAAAGAAAAATCTTGGCACCAAGAATAACTGAGTAACAATGGCTTGGTAATCCCACATGACATGAAGAGACATGCTGGAATGAGACAATACAGTCTCAACAAATTCGCAGTCTAAACAGATCGACCCTCCAGTGAGTCCCTGCCCATGACAGCAAATGCAAAATTTAGGAAGGAAGAAACAAGCAAGCAAATATCATTCGATCTAAATCCTGTCTCTCACAATCACACCACCTTCCCCACCCTCTAAGTCATCTTCTGTTGTGATCCAAAAACTCCACTGTATTATGCTTGCAAACATAAAATTGCCACATATACAACTTATAAATCAAGCTGTTGCCAATCCAGTAAGAGACCGCTAACCTGGATAATTAATTGAGAAACATTACTCTGTTTTGAAATGCCGTCCTCTTGATCAGTTGCTAGCAAAAAAGGTACAACTTGACTTTCTATCCAATCACCTGCCTCCTTCAGAATTGACAGGTAATCTTTTCCTTCTTCAGAAAACTGGAAAAAATAAACAAAACACAACAGAATTTTACCATTTGTATAAGTTCAATTCTTTTGGAATTTCCTTATCCTGTCAGCTGTAACTCCAGCTTATTCTGAGAAGATATAACCATACCTTGTTTTGAAGATGAATACTCAACCTGCAACATAGGCTGAAGGCTCTTAAGCTAGTTGCTTGATTGCAGCTAACAGAACTTGTATTGGTTGCTTTCAGAATTGAGTCAAGAACTTCCTGAAATATTACAGTTTACATTAGATTTTCTAGAAAGTCCTTTCAAACGTTTCTTCTCTTTTTCTCAACAGTTTTAAACAAAATATTTTAAAATAAGAAAAATAAGAAAAAAACAAACACAATAAAATGAAAAGGCATAATTTCAATTACTTTCATTTTGCAACATCAGAACAGATTTTCAGACTACTCCATACATTGCAAAAGTCAGGTCCCTTAAAAATGCTCAACATTAGATCTTGAAAATTGGAGACACCTAAAAATGATAAGGCAGTTAAAATCTGCCACCGGTAAACAATTTTGAACTAATGTACATCTAGTTTCAAATATTTGTCTGAAGTACAAATAAAAAGGAAAACCTTTTTATAAAGCAGAAGGTGGTATAAATGAAGCTTATTTATTTATTCTTGCAGACCTCTAACTTGAGTAAGGCAATATACGATATGATATGAAGCACCCTTTTATAAGCATTCTTTATGGTAAGGACGATAATACCTTTGCAGCTCTCAAAATTTTGAAAAGCTGGCTCAGCTTCTTTTTAGGTGCAGAGAGTAGGCAACCACGATTAACAGGATGAGTCAGTAAATATTCAATGTAATCAAGAGCTAATTCTGGCTTTGATTCCTGTGTTACATTGATACGTACTCGTCGTTCAGATGTTTTAAGGCTCTAAATGAGAATGAAGCACAAAACCGGTACAATAACGTTAGTATTTTAGTTTACAACTAATTCCAAAGGAGGAAAACATAGCATTGAAGAAGCTCTTTCTTAAGAAGCAAAACAAACAAAACAAAAATGCACAGCGAATTTATGTATTCTTATAATTCCTTGATGTATGCACACCTTTCTCGGGGTTAGCACGTCTGACAACCAATCACAGGCTAATTCCATTATATGTCCCACTTGTCCCCAGTGACACATGCAGTCTATCAGGGTAGAGTATTTGCTTTGGTCAGCTCCACTGTCAATATTTCTGAGTTTGGAGATCACACCACAGCTTAGAAGAAGGAAAGGAAAAAAAAAAAAGGAAAAAGATGTTAGCTTTACATCCATTAGTGCAGAAATAATTCAAAGATAATCAACCAATATAATACCAAAAAAAGATTCAACAATAGCTCAAAGACATACCACATAGATTTTACTAACTCTGCAGATCTATTTAGTGGATTAATTTATCCACACAATCATTTCACATGTCAGCTTGTGAAATATTAACAAAACAGTCAACAAGAGAGTTCTCGTCATCGCATATTGGATGTAAAGATAGTACCTGAAAGTAGGAATAGCAGCAGGGGGCATAAAGGATGCCAGAATAACCAATGGAGTCATGCAACGGTCATCCTATAATAAAAAAAAAAGGGTATGATATGATGTACGTGTACTGTCACACATGGAAAAATAAAGAGAGTACTCATTATGATTAAATTATCTCAAACTGAAGATTTTCTTCTTTTCATTACAAATGGAAGTGGAAAAAAAAATCCTAACAACACATGGCTCACACTGAGACTTCTGATTCATATTGTTGGAGGTCAATTACCAACTATTTTATAATTTAGCTTTCCGACAAACTATTAGAACAACCACCAAGAATTATAACTCCATTAGATTATATTCCATTGCAAAAGAAATAACAGCTCTAGCTTACATTTTCCAAGAAGCAGCTGTTATTTAATTTCACAATTATGACACCACCTAACTCTTCTCAAGTAACTAGTGCCTCAAACAAGTATTCATGCCAATCAGAAATTTTTTAAAGGCTGCTTTTAAAAAAAAGGGTGCTTAAATAGTAATAATAATGTAGAAATACACTACAGGTTGTTACAGCACATCATAATACAAAGTATAGACCACTACATAGTCTCAATTACATTACATAAAAGCCAATTTATGTGAGAAACTTTTCAAAAATAATACATATGTTGTCCAAGCTTTACGAATACTATCAAATGAAATAATTACCTATTTAGACATTTCAAGAGCTGAAACCTTTTAAAGATGATTTTTAAAAATAATATGTTAAAAAATATATCTAGGTTTTCAGGAAAGAGACATTTCACTTCAATCTGTAGTCTTTTAGAAAATAAGCCTCTGATGATGAGTCTTTTTGGATCCAAGCTGCTTACTCACTGTAAGAACATCAAAGTCAAGAGGTCACTTGCTAAAGCTGGATATCTTGTCTGCTCATCAGAACCTATCAAGAGGGATGTTACATCCTCCACCAAAAAAGATTAGTAACGTCTTTGACAACTTCCAAATGCTTTCAGGGTAGAAAGATATTTGGTCTATCTGTACTGCAGAATATTACGTAGAAATGAACTGCATTCCACTCCCCTATTATCTAAAACTGACTTGAATGTTTTTAAGTATAACAACCAGCATTACTCAGTATACTTTGCTGCAAAAGCCATAGGCAAAAACAAAGACTTCCACTTGACAAGGCTTCCAAATGCACTACAGGGTGCAGAAGATGATATTGGCCAATGTCAAAATATCCCAACCTGAAGAATAACACAAGAACAATTAAATCTATCAAGGAGACTTACCTTAAATACTTTTAAATACTCAGGAAGTACAGAAGCAAATTTTCTGATGGCATAATCTTTGGCATCTTCATTGTGATCTAGTGCTTTGCGAATACTTCTCCAGAGAATCACTGTGATCTCCAATAAACTGGCCATGCAGGCCACATCATTTATTGATAACACATCATTCAACACCTGAAATAAAAACACTTAGATGATGTTACCTATTATATACTAAAATACAAATTTGTTAAAATAATGTTTCAAAACCATTGAAAATCCTTGTATTCATTTCACAAAGGTGCGGCATTTATTGCAAAATATCAACTCCGTGATTCATTCATAACCTCTAACTCCATTCATCTTACTACATTATTTTTTTGTGAAAATATTTAATTGCAAAATCTAGCAAACTTATTTTAAATAGTGGAATTAGAGAAATATTCAAGTATGCTCCACATTCCTTCTATCTTATTCTACATACGTCACCAAGTTTCTCTTTTTGCGGGGCATGAAAACGCCATGATAGTGGTTTTGCCCTTCTAATTCCACAGATGTTCAATTGCTTTCCTTCAGATTTCTGTCATATCATTAACTGCCTGTATCTGAAATTAAGCACCACAGAGAAAAGATACCAGAACTTATCATAAAATGGACTTTCTTACACTTATGTTCTCCTTCTCAGTTTCTTCATCTTCATCATCATCATCATGAAGACTCTCTTTCGTTGCTTTCTGGATGCAGGCATTTAAGCAGCGCCGAATTGTTAGCATCAGTTTAGCTACATTTAAGTATAAGTAGAATAAATGAGGCCTTTACTATTTCTTAAGAAAGTTGTAAGTAAATGCTTCTAAGTACAATGCTAGATTCTGAAAAGCAGACAACAGAACCAGGAATAGCTGGAAAAAGATATCAAATTTCCTGGTAAATGAAAATGGAAAAATGGACAAATGTTTTATATAGCCAAATATGAAGAAATGGCAACATTATCATGAGGTTCTTCAATTTCATTGTTAAAAATGTCTACTCAAAAAAAAGTCAAATCAGGATCAGGGAAAGCTCCTACAACTCCTACATTCATCTGGCAGAGCTATTAATTTAATGAACGACATCTATTACCACATTTCTTCCAATGTACATTCCAGTTAGTTATAAAAGACGCAGTAGCCGAACAATTGCACTGCTTAATGCAGATCTCATCTTTAGATCTAAGTGAAAGGGTTATGCTCACCCTGGTGAAAGCACGACTAGCTGAAATACCCTAACACAGTATTTCAAAAGTACCTTACTATGGTAATATGATCAGTCAAGGGGCAATGGCTTCTTCATTTTACCCAAGTCACTCCATGCTGACTACTTTGTTTTTATAGCATCAAAATTCATCTGAAACATTTTTTTTCCCCAATCTCACTTGGTTCAATAACACTTTTATAAACTGCAGCTTTACTCTCTACAGTACATATATTTGTCGCTGAAAGCCTTAGACTACCAGATTATCAGACAAATATTTCTCACTTCCTATAGAAGCTTCCACATAGAGATCCCTCCAGAAACCAGCTATTTTACTTCACTATTTTTGCATGATAAATAAATATTGATTTAGACAATTTTACAGTATGTTGAAGGAGAAATGGAAAGAGACACCAAATAACAATATTGGCTATGAGTATAATACAGCACTGAAGAGCAAAAACAAAAAAAATTACTGTTGGAAAAGGCTATGACAGTTGTCATCAGAGTTTATTGCTGGTGTCAAAAACAAGAAGACCCACAAGCTAATATACTAAACCCGAAAAGATCTACCAACAATGCACCAGTGTGAGAGAGAAAATTTAAAAAGCAATTACATTGTGTGATTTTGGTATTTCCAAAGACTTACAATGGCTTGTGCCTTACCTATATTGGTGGGGGCAGTATATTCATAAGCATATTGATAGAACTTTCTAGCTGCTGCTGAATTCATCTGGATTAAAGTAACACAGCGCTCACACCACACATCCTCAGGCTGGTTAACGGGGAAGAAAGAGTTGAATAAGAGATTCACTATGCGTCGCGACACAGGCCGTGAATCAACTTCAAGGCGAGCCAGAAGATGCTCCATAGGACAGATTTTCCAAAACTTTAAAAAATGAGAAAAGACATTAAAGTATAACTGGAAAAAGGAAAAAAAAATCACATTTACTGTTGGCCACATCAAAAGTCTCAATAAATATGAATAGCATTTACCAGAAAAGCATGAGCATTTTTACCAAAATACCAGGATGTACTTCAAGTTGTGTAGTGCTTTAACAATGCTACTTTATCGTTCTGATGCTCCTCTAAACCTCCTGGTACCTTTGACAGACCAGTAAAATTCTAGTTCAGGCAATTCCAGCTCAACACAACTGAAAAGCTAATTGAGTTCCACACATATAGGAAGGAATTATTTACTCTAAAAGGATATCACCACAAAAGACAATTATTTGTCATTAATACGCCATGTTTTGTATTCTCAGCATGGAACAAAGTAGGACCAAAGGACTTAAAAGTTTGTCATGCTCCCTAGAAACGTGTATAAAGCAAGACCCTTTCCAAATGTATCCCAGATGTTCAATGCATCCCACCATTAGCAGAGTTCTAGCTTATTTGTAAAGCAGTAATTGAAGGCTATGAAATTCAGAAAGAACAAACAACTTGTTATGCGAGCAGTAACACTACTCACATTTGCCACTTTTGTGAAAATATCTTGAATTAGTTATGCTGTGCACTTCCAGATAAAAAAAGACGACCAAAAAAACCTCCCTAAAACCACAATTTAGGATTTCTTGGCAGTGAAAAATATTATTTTACTCTTGAGTAAAAATAGCTGCAGCAGCTAATTCCCTTGGGATTCCTAACTATGGGCATTTCTACTAGAATTACCATAAAAAGAAAGTGCTTGGAATACACACTGAAGTAACCTCAGGACTTAAGAGAGATGTACATTACAGGTTTTAAATAAATAGCAAGTTAGTGACAAAACAAACACTATTTTTTTTAACACATAAACCTGATCCCCCCCCCCTTTTTTTTTTTTAAGAAGATACGAATCTTTTACTATGCAAAAACAAAGCAGAGTGGATGGAAGTTTTCCAATATGCCTAAAGAACAAATAACGGCTAAAAAAGTCCCTAAGAACTTTACACCTGCAGTTGCAAATTATCTTTTTCCTCTGTATTTTATGGCATATTCAAAATAAGGAAAGCCAAAAAGACTGTTTGCTTGAACTTTCACACTGAATGACAGATAACTGATAACAAGACAGATAACAAGAATTTCTCATACATTTAACAGAGGCACAAACCTTGCTTTCTGTGTTTTTAAAAGACTACACACAAAGCAACAACATTAAAATATTATTTAGGGCATTGTTGAGATTGAATAAAACTTTTAAAAAATTAAGCTTGTTTATATTTTACTATACGGGTAAAAAATATTATTTTATTATAAAAATAAAATCTGATTTTACTATCAGATAACTGATACTAATGGATCAAGTCATGACCATAGATGTCAGTCCTTTAAATCATACTTGGATCAGCAAACTGCCATTATAAAAGCAAAGTCTGCAGACTTAAAACTCAGCACAAGTGCCAAGTACCTGTGAGGTTACAGAGTGATGTTGAAAGGGATATTTAAAAACATATAAGACAATTATAAAAATGACATGTAATCAGATTAAGGGAACATATGCTTGTTGAGTACTTTGAGAATAAATAATAACATTATAGAAATCATACTTAAAATTTCAAAAAAACTTTCAGAACTACAGTACTCTGATCAGTTGTTTCTGCTGATTCTGTGAATCAAGTGACATTTCCCCTACCAGTTAACTCCCAGGCACAATCTGTGAGGTTCAATGTCACAGAGATAACTTCTGCCACTGTACATTTACATCCTCATTGTAAACCTAAGCTAGTATACAAAGCTGAAAGCCCTCAATTCTGAAATGGCCTTCCATTTATCCTGTGTTCTGAGACTATTTGGGGGAATTTGGAAGCTACTGAGGTGGTCTAGTCTTAGTATTATGTCTCTGAGGTCCTGTGATCAAAGCTGGAATGCACACATTTGGCAAGCAGGTAATTCTCGTGTTATGGAGGGATGTGTTTCTGGAGCATTGAAGCCTTAAAATTCTGACAGACGGAGCATTTATTCAAAGGTTAATTCTCTCACGAACAGTGGATTCATACACATGACTACATCATGCATTTGCACAGAACAAGAGAGGCACTTCCTAATAACTAGGCTCAGCAAGAGACGAAACCACGATTAAAATAAAATAGAAAATTGAAATTAGTAAACCATTAACAGCAGAGAGTATCACCCTGTATTATAAGAGTCCATGGCAGAACACAAAGTTGTTTAAAATCTCTGTGAAAGATAACAAAATGCTGGAGTACCTGCCCACAAAGGGCAAATAAAAATTATAAAAATAGGTAAATAAAAAGTAAGAAAGCAATTCAGTAAAGGCATTAAGCATTTTAGAAGGTGAAAGAGTCCTGACTTGAGCTAAGCAGCTGTGGCTGTTCTGACTGTCCTACCGTGGCATGGCCACGAGAGGGCAGGGAAGACAGAAACACACTGAGAAAACGGTACGTGGAATTGTGATACCAACAACCACTGAGTAAAAAGTATAGAGAAGTCTGCTGGACCTACTGCAAATAATAATAATCCAGAACAAGTAAAAAAAAAAAATGTTGGAGAGAAGAGAACAAGAGTGTACTTGGCTCAATCAAGAAGCCAAATTTTCCACCATGTCTACAAAATCTCTGCCACAGCAATATCCAGACACAGCATTATTGCCTATGGTTACCTCATCCTTGAGGAACAACTGTGGAAAGCTTGCAAGTTCGACAGGAGCAGTCACAATTTAAAAACAAACAAACAAACAAACAAACTATATATCATTTTTAAAGGATTCTTCATGGACACCATAATTTCAGTCGAATTCACAAAATCATTAATAAGAAGTACTTCCATACTACTACCTACATTTGGATCAAAATCTTTAAAATGGATGCTTTAAAAGAGATTAACAGCAACAGAATCCACAAGTCTTAGAAATAAACTATCAGTTACATGCTTAATGACATAAGGAAGGGAAAATCTGAAATTAAGAGTGTTACTACATTAAATATGTATTTTTTTCTTTCAGTGCTAACTGCAGTAGTCTCAAAGGTACAATTATTCTTAAAATAAATACTTTGATTTTATTTCCTGTCTGCTACCTATGAAGCATCACTTATCCTACCTTAGCCGCCTTAGTAGCTTTAATTTTCAGCAGCATATCAACAAAAGCCACTCGCACTTTTTCTGAATTGTCATGAAGGCTGTGTTTAACTGCTGGCAAGAGCTGCTCCAGTAATGGGTGACTTAGTTTGTTGTCCAAAGTTATCGGTAGGCACTGCAAGAAAATAACATTATGCTAAATACAAATTTTAAGGAGTAGATTTGCAAAAAAGATGTAACTAAAAATTGTTGAACTGGACCATGACACTTCTAAGGTTAAATTAAATAGGGGCAGATTCTGTGCATGCATATTTTTCCTGTAGCATTCTTTCGCAAAAGTTACTTCAAATTTCCAGTGAACCATGTTCAGTGAACTCATTTCAGATGAAGCAGCTTTAGATCTATGCTGAGGCCATAGTCTTGCCTTCTAAGGACACAATGTCAAATACTTTCTGTGGCAGCAATAATAGCTCCCTAAACTCTGTTGATTTCAGATTAATAATTAGTCTCTATTTGCTGAGCTCCTTTTGACTCAGCACTTTCTGTTTATTCAGTATGGACCTCCACTGTAGTGGAACAAGTGTGGATTAACACAAAAATAGCTCCAAATTAAAAATTAATTGACACATGCACAAAATTTTAAGTGGAAATATAACTTAGGGAATTTCTCTAGGGATATGTTAAAACTAGTGACGCAGAAACGTACCAGAACCTGCCTGCATACTAAGCATAACTTCTAATAGCTAAAACGACTAAGTTACCAGGTACAAACAAAGTACAAAGAATATCAGACTAGAAATGCAAAGTGACTGGGATTCACAAAGCCAGACAGACATCATTCTGGAAGACATTTTGTTCGTTCTTATTATGTGACTTACAAAGTGTGCGCAGAATTTGCTTGTACTAGGAACTTTATTGCATCTGTCATTTTGCAGAATAAGTAGCATCCTCACCTAAAAGTGGCTTATCCTAGAAACTTTTGCTTCAGGTGAAATGTAGAAATGACAATCACGATTTTAAATTTAGAAAAAAGACTTACTTTAAAAACAGAGCATCGAACATCAGCAGATGTTACATCACATGCCAGCTCTACAATTAGTTTTTTTAAAAGATCAGCAAGAATTGTTGGAGGAATCATCTCCCAATATTTGGATGTTATCTGACTAACTCCAAGTATCCCTGTAGAACGGACAACTGGATAAGGATCTTCTAAGAGATTCTATAACAAACACAAGAACAATGTGAGTACATGCATTATTGCAAATCCACTGCTGTATGACAGATTTGTTTTTTTTCTGTTGTACTTCATTTCAGAAATAGCTAGCAATACAGTACTAAACTTCCATTGAATCTTTACTAATTAAACATAAAGCTCTCTCCACCAATCCTAGGTTAAGTAAGGATCAAGATCATTGCTCATGCATCTAGTCTTTCAAGAGCATTCTTCATTCACAGGCTAATAAATAATGCCAAATATTTCCTCTTCAGAGTCAAAATGGATCAATGTTGTCTGTTGTCAACATATTACAGACAGTTGAAATATTAGCCTATTTTTCTTTTTTTCTGCATTCCAGTATTTCCTATGAATACTATCCTAAAATTCCATATGTTTTAATTATACCAATGTTATTTTTAGTTAGTTTTCAGCATTTCAGCTTCATTAAAACTTACAAAAAGTTCTTCAAATTGTTTCTGAATTTCGTTGTCCATCTCTTCAACGTTAAAACTAGGATCACGGACAGGAAAAGCATCAATAAACAAAAATGCTGCATTTGATCGAACTTCTGAGTTTCTAGCCTGTTAGAATGAAGGAAAAAGTATATTTTCGGTAAGTACAGACCTAGTATTGAAAAGCATACCCTTGGAAATACTGCTCTCTAAACCCTTCTAGCAATCTCGTATTTCTAATGGAGTAGGTGGGATAGATTAGCTTTTGAATATATGGAAGAAGTTATAGTAACAGGATTTTTTTTTTACACTTTACATTTCTACCCATTCAGTAAATCCCAAGCTAGTAGTACAATAAGCTCTCAAAGCATTATCAACTTTAATGATCCTGAAGAGTCACAGTCTGAGCCCTTCTGCTTTGTGTAATGCTGAATAAATTAAAAGCAGTTGGGATTTCTCTTGGTCACCTGACATACATACTTGGGCTTAAAGCTGCTCTTCGGAATACAGGAATCTTGAATTCAAGCACAGCTTTTACTATTAAGCTTACACAGAGAAAGGAAATTTAATTGAAAAGCTCAAGCCTATTTCTTCAAGAAAACAGCATTTAGAAACTAAGTACCAGCAAGCCTGGAGGATAACTTATCCAACATAAACATATTCAGTTCTGCATCTGTGCACGTAAGTAGTAGGACCGTGTTTTTTGAGTTGCAGTCAGCTCATCAAAATTCTAAAGCAAGCCTCATAACTCTCAGACATTTTATCATTTGTAATCATTTTCAGGGCGTTACACTACACATTTTGCTGGCTGTAGAGCCCCAAATGTAAAGAAAAATGAAATAAGTGTATATTTAGACAACCAGTGAAAAATAATTGGCTCTGTGGACTCATAAATGATAGTAAACACAGAGCAGTCAAGGAAATGAAGAAAAGATGAAACCTAATGCATCTCAGGAAGAAACCTGAAATATAACCACCAGAGAATATTTTATTTATCAAAGACAGTAGTCTTTGATAAAAGCCTGTGCTCACTTCTCTTGGAAGGAAGAGAGAAGGAAAAATTCTGTTCAGATTTTGGGTCCAATTAAAAAAAAAATAAAGCATACATAGAGAGAATCTAATGAAACAAGCAAAGTAGGCTTAATCTTTGGAACAAGATAAGAGATAGTTCAGGGAACATCCTGCTAAAACCATTCTATTTTCTTCTTCCCTTGTCATAAGAATTATTCGGACAAAAAGCAGGGATAAGAAAAAAAAGTGTATAACCATGTAATATTTAGAACTAAAGAAACTAATGCCAAGTAAAACCAGGAAATCACAATTACTTTATTTACAATTTATTTTGTATTTCCCTTCTGAATTGATCCTCATTGGGGGTGGAGAGGGAGTTGTCTCATCACCAGGTAGAAAAAAAAAAAAGAAAAAAGCCAACAAAATTTTTGAAGGCCAACAAAATTAATAGCAATTCTAAATTTAATACCGTCCAAGTAAGTAAAGCCCATCTATACATTCTTTAGTTAAGGACTTGTGCTTTACTTGATTTTATCATGGATAATATAAACAGGCTAAAAGTGGAAAGATTATAAATCTTAATAAAGTCCTACAAAGATGCAGAAAATCTTTCAATTACAAGTTTGTCTATATTGAGGATTTCTGTTAAGGAACAAGTTAGTATGTGAATTAAGGGTGAAATAGCTCTTCTACACTAATATTTCATACGAAAATTAACTTAAACCCTCTTTTTGTACAGCATCCTAGATATTGTCTACCATGGCCATTCCAAAAAGTCAATTTTGATAAACTACATCACACTGAATTCCATTAAGCTCATTTTAATTCTGAACTGGGTACCCACATTTTAAATTCCTTCCTTCAATTAATTGGAATTTATCCCTAATGTCTTTGCATATTTAAGTTTTTAATAGAATAAATGCCTTCAGTTTAATAGAGTAGATGCCTGGGTAGAACCTAGGACTATTTTATTTCACAGTGACTCTTCCACTTAAGAGGAGCCTTCAGTTATTCAAATGATTTTTTAAAAAAATGTTTCTTTGCCTCTATGCTCGTACTACTTTGAGGAACTGACAATCTTTTTAAGCAGTATTTTAATTTTTTTGTTCAGTTTATTTTCAGAGCTTTCTTGTAAGTTTCATCTGATCTTACAAGTCCTAAAATTCACTTCCCATTATTTAAAACACTATTTTTCACCAGTCAAAGTTAAAGTGTATGATGATATAAAAAAAAATTTAAAAACACCCCTTTAAAGAAATCACTTTCTTGAACAGCTTGAGTTCCTAGACGAACGGTTCTTGACTTTTTGAGTTTGCTACGAAATAGCTTAATCACTACTTATCTCACAATAAACATACACTTTTTGGTTAAAGAATAATCAACCACTGCACAACTGTTTCTGCTATCTTTGCACGTAAGGATTACTTTTCATAATAAACATGTGAATACAGATAAAGTTACATAAGGGTTTATATTATAAAAACTTAAGGTTGCATAAAGGCCTATAAATGCGTGTAAATAAAAGCCACAAAGCAAGCTTGTGCTAAGTATCTGCAAAACAAACAATTCGGGAAAACAGAACTATGTATTACAAACATCCATTCTCAGTTTAAAGACTTAGAGAGGAATACAAGTAGTTTCATCATGAATACTTATTGTTATAACTGAAGTAGTTTTCCTTTTTGCAAGGAAGGAGGGGTAAAGAGGCCCCTTTATGAGTTCTTTCTTTTATATAACCAGTGTTCCAGAACAAGATTTGTTCCTCACTATATTAAATTAGGGGTTTGTACACTGGCTAAAATAGGAGCATCAAACTGGTTATCTAAAATTAAACTGACATTTCAAGCTTGGGAGAGGAATCCACACTACTAGGAACAACTATAAGCTTCCAGGCTAAGTTCTGTATCTTAAAGTACTGGTGTTTCTGAGTCACAGCAATGGTTCTCTAAAAATGGTAAATACTTCAGCAGTACTATGAGCAAAATTAACTATACAAAAGCAAGACAGTGGCCTAACCAAAAATCAACACCCAAATTTTGATGTTCAGTCACATATTTCCTTTCACCTATCACAAATAAGGTATTGAATCATCTGGAATGCACAATCCTTCCTTGTACTGAATCATTACATGATTCATATAATTGCTGTATTCAATTTTTGAATATCCTCCCTGTACCTTTTTGAAGTCTATGTTCACAATAGTTGGACTATTTTGCTATATTAAAGCAAATTCTCTATGACCTACTTGATGTCTGTTATCTTCTCAGCTAAAAGTTCTTTACTCCCTATACAGAAGCTGTCAATGTAGAACACAACAGGAAAAAAATAACAAAAAATGACAGAAGCAAACTAAAAAAACTTTGTTCTAGTGATGGATCCATTAGTAATATGAAAATTATGAATATATATGCATGTATTTTATATATATATACACACACACACGTATATTATTAAAAACAAGACATGGGAGGGATCCAAAATTTAATAGCTGGAGAAAGATAGCCTTATATTCTGAAAACGATAATTACCCTCAGTGCTCTCCAAAGGATAGGTTGGTACAATCGATAGAGCATTTCTTCAACTCCTTGACGAACTTTACTTTGTTTATGAAAATAACTCAGCATCTGACAAAAACAAAAAGACCACAAATATTTTGTACGCTGCTATATACGTTCAAGAATGGGAGTGTGCAGGGGTGGAGTTGCCTCATCCTTTACTTAAGACCAATGAGTTTTCCACGCTAAGGGACATGATATAACTAGACACATCAACTGACACTATATTTTATTAAAGAGACACAAAAATAATAAAAAAAATAGATCTAGTAAACACCATTATTTATTCATTATATTCAATAAACTTATATAAAGATCTACACATAAGAATGACAAGCATAGCTAGAGAGTCAACTTTGCAGGAGCCTTTTTATTTAAGTAAAAAACTTGTCATTTGTTTAAACTAATTGGCAGAAATACTTTGCAACAATGTAACTATCAACTACAAACAAATGAACCCATTTCTCTGATAAGAACAAAGGAATGCTATTTGTTAAATAGAATTATCCAAACAGAAATCTACAGATGTAATACATATGATTACACTGATGAAAATCAAGAAGCACCACCCCTTGTGAGCTGGAACAGTGCTTAGTCACCTAAAGCCTCTACTATACCTGAACTATGCAGGCAAAGAAGTTAAGTAGAAGACCAGGGCAGAATAAGAGAAAGGACATCGTGTAGCTTGGTATGTTTGTATGATATGCATACACTGGGCGTTTTGAAAAGAAGGCCCCTCCAGTGTCAACCTTGAATAATTCAGGTAATCCCAACTACAGCTAGACTGGGAAGTCTGTGAATCAGATCTACGGAAACAATGCTATAGTGGAAGAATACTTTTTCCTGGCTTTCAGATGAATTTAAATTAAGACATGATGTTATTTATAAGAGGCTATGTGACTATTATTTGTATTCAAGAAAGTCTAATCTAATCTTGCCAGAATTAATGGCAAATCACTACTGTGTTGCAATAGATTTCATTAGGAGAACAGTGAATGTCAGATATTTGACAAACAGATATAATCAGAAATTTGAATTCATGATGGAGGGTTCTACCTGTTGCCTTCCCCCTTCTTTTTTTGTAAATCTACTGTTCTTTCAATAAAGTAGCCTAAACATTGCTCAAGTGAATAACTGTTTTTTTGTTTGCACTTTTATTTGTTACAGGAACTACTGTACTCTAAAGGATCATTTTAAATTAAATTCTTGCATACTGAAAAAGAATGGGCAGCATTACAAATTTATTCCAAGACTCCTGCCCACCCCCACAATTCAAGAGATTTATTTACATCACTGTCCTCTTTCAAGATCATAAGCTTCTCTGATTTTCAATAAAATGAAATGCCCTGTCAAAATCCTACTCCATCAAAATTCTAAACTTGAACTTTGTAAAATCTGTATGTTTAATACCGTACATTCTTAATATAGCTGTTGAAATAACTTTATTTTCATATTCTTGGAAAAATCTGAAACTTATATTAGAAAATGAAAAACTATTTTCAATGCATCAACATTGCAACAGAAGCAATTCTGTGCAGAGCTGTGCAGCCATGAATAAACAGTAGGGGAACAGGACTTTCCCCTTCTCATATGTGGATTTGGCATTACCACTGAACATCGATAACCTTTTATAAAAGTAGGCATTCTGGCTTAAGTTCCTGAAAAATACTCACTGAGCTCCTACTCACCAACAGACTATGAAGTTGCTGAATGGGTACTCATTCTGTGTTGTTTTATATATATATATATATTTATAATAATCTCTGTTATTTATATATATAACATATATAATGTTACATATACATATAAGATAGTCTCTCTTTTTGCTTGTTGCTGTAATGTTTTAGGTCAAAAGCAAAAAAAAAACCACAGTAATTCTGAGCACTGTATTCCAAGTACTGGCTAATAATAAAAACGTGAATTAAGTTAAAAAAAAAAAAAAAAGCTAGTTCTGTAAATAATATTGAAACAAGAGCATCAACGAGTCAAATTCACGGAAGGGATAGCCACAGCTTCCTGTGAATGAGAGACCTTCCTTCTACAGTCTGTAAAACAGTTTAAAACAGTTGTTGCTCTCAAATTATTAGGCATTTCATTTCCTTGGGGGCAACCAAAACTGGTTACACTTGCTGGACCACGTACTTAGTCCTTTTCTGCCTTTTTATACAACATCACTAGTGGCAGATAACTCTAACCAACAGTAGGGGGAAAAAAACTGGCACACAGACCCTTATTTTTTCTTGACACAGTGCTACCAAGCACTGGTAACAGATACGTTAGTTAACACCTACACTTCTATGCCGTAATGGCTGAACATGTCTTGTACTGATAAAACATAGGATGCTTATACTAGTTTGCTCTATTTACTTGAAATACATTGGGTTAGGGGACAAGGGAACCCACTAGATATGAGACAGGATAAATATACTGGTATATCAAGCTGTTTACTGCACATACTATGCACTCTAGCTTCTACATATTTGGGGGAAAGCACGGGAAGTGAGAAGGTATAGATCAGATATGAGTGCCTTGTCTTAAAAAGCTTCTTATTCAACTTTGGCACGGAAATCTGGTGCCAAACTCCTCTTAATGCTGATCATTAATTTGCTGGTGCAAATTCCTCTTAAAATTTGTTCTAATGATCTGTCTTTCAGAATATACTACTTTTCAGATAAGTATTTATGGTGGGTTGACACCAGTCTCCAGCTAAGCGCTACACAACTGCTCACTCACTCCCCTCCTGGTGGAATGAGGAAAAGAACAGAAGCAAGAAAACTGGTGGGTCAAGATAAAGACAGTTTAATAAGGGAATGAAAGAGAGGTTTAAAAAAGAAAAAAAGTGATGCAAATGCAATCGCTCACTTTCCACTACCAGACCAATGCCCTACCAGTCTCCAAGCAATGGCTGCCTTCTCAAAATCCCCTTTCCCTCATTTTTTATTGTTGAGCATGGCACTACAGGGAATGTAATATCCATTTGGTCTGTTTGGGTCAGCTGTGTCCCCTTCCAACTTCTTGCTCATCCTGAGCCTACTTGCTAGGGAGGCAGCACTGAGGAAAATGATAGCCGGGACACCACGCAAGCACTGCTCAGCAACAGCTAAAACACTGTTTTAGTCAACAAACACCAAACCACAGCACCATATGGGCTGCTATGAATAAAATTATTTCCATCCCAGCCAGACCCAGAACAGTATTTCAGCTGGAAATGGAAAATTTCTACTGTATGCTTATGATCTGAGTTTGATGCTACTAGTTCATGTCATGCTTTATAGGATCTTACCTCTCTAACTTTAGAATGAACAGAAGAGCTTCTGGGAAGATGAATTCCATGATACATGAAATCCTGAATACAATTATGTTCAAGTATCTACAGTAAAAACACATACATGCTACTGTTAACACACAAGAAAACAATTATAAGCACTGGAGTGGAAATTTGACTGGGGCTTTGCTGTGATGCTGTAATTACACTTTTGATCATTCCCACGGAAATCTACAAAAACTTGGTAAATATTTAAGCTATCAAATATGTAGCCCAGCACATACTGAGTAAGTGTTTCAGTATCTCAGCTAACTACTGTGTTTACAAAAAAAAATTAAATGAATGTGCATAATTGTATAAAAAATTTCAGCAGCAGAATTAAAGGTGCTTAAGTACAACCAAGCCAATCACAGTGGCTAAACATTCACAGCATGACTTCCTTATTCCTTGGCAATGCTGAAGAGGCCATTTCCTTACGGAAAGGATTCCTTGAGGCTTGCTTAGGAACCTTTCCTAGGTTGAAAATTCATATAATCTCCCCATGTTAAAATGCAGAGTTATCCAAACAAAATTTCAAGCATAGTAATACCTCTAAAGCTTCTCCTGACACCTTCTTCCATGCTCTGAAGTAAACTTCTGAAATGTATTCCATTAACGATCTGTATTAACATATGGGAAACACTATCAAAAAAGCATCCTATGTACAACTCATAAAAGTAATAGCATGAAGTTTTTGCTTAGTACCATTATTATTCTCAGTTCCGTGAATCAACATTAGTTTTAGAGGAAGTAAATATCTTGAAAGTCTACACTGATAATTACAGAAAAACAAAGTTAATTGTCAATTAATGAACCCAAGCACTTAAAAAAAGAAATCTCTTACAGTAGGAAAGTCAAAACTTAGCACAGATATTTTAATCTCTTAATGAATGCCTTAACTTGTTTACAAATGCATACACAAATTATTTTAACTGAAAGCATTAGAAAGCCTCTAATTTTAATACAAAGAATAACCTACATAACATTTCTCTGAATAATCAAAAGGAAAAAAATCCATGCTTTTCACCCATCAATCAAGTTCTCAGGCTATGATCCTACAAGTTATTTCTTATTTAGACTGTCTCTTGTTAGAATCTTACCATACTAAACCAGAGGTTGTTAACAGGAAAAATAACAACACCTTGCAGAAGCAGGAACAGACCTGCAGTTCTCTAACACCAACTTTGCAAGTAATGCAGCGCATTTTAAGTAAAAATCATTTGCTTTAGCTAATGCTAAAAAAGCACTTTACTACACCTATAATTGTATATACAGGCATGTACAAAGCAACAATTAAATGGAGTTGTTGAAACAATATGGTACTTATATTCAGCAGATTTGAAGGTCTCTGGATGCTGATATATTTTTTAATCAACATACTAGGTTTTTCAGCTTGAGACAAACAAAATTTTAGCCAAGCTCCTAAAGATCATTAAGAACTGTAACTGTGATGCATACCTTGGAAAAAACTGTAATTGGTTTTTAACAGTTCCATGTATCATTTTAATGAAGTTAACATTCCAGCTGAACAAAAAGCTCAAGAATCTTCTTCCCTGTTGGTAAAGGAAAAGGGAGGAAAAACATAAAAGTAAACAAACGAATATAAAATGGAAGTCAGACCCTAGAGGAACACCGAGTTTAAGAGCCACTTCAACAGTAACGATTCTTAATTTTTAAACCTAGTTCAAGTATTGCTGTTACTCCACTGAAGAGAAATGTGAAACAAATACCTATGTGGATTGTGTATCTGCCTGTCTTCTTTTCCAATGTCCAGTCTGTTCTCTGTTCTAGACTGACTTCAGGTAGTATTCTATAATGATAAGGGACTGTGCAGCTCATGAACCTCACATCAAGAGTCATCAGAGCTCTGTCAAGTGCAGCATCATTTTGGGCTGACACTGTAATGCTGGCGAAGGTACAGATAAGATAACATGACAACTCTTCCAGCATTAGATACAGAAATAATTTTGAACAAAAGCACAGAACAGCTGGGCCACTGAGGAAAATAAGTGCTGTGATTAGCAAGGACAATTCCTTTCATATTGTCTCATAGAAGGTAATATTACCAGCCTCCTGGTGATGCTTTAATTCATAAAAGCAGAAGAAAAGTTTTTTTCTGAATTAGGTTTTCTTTCCTTTTAGCAACTTAGAAGTCATAATGACAACTTTCATAAGCAAGAAAACTTTTTGCAAGAAAAGGAAGTGGAAGGCAGTGGAGAGTAGAAATAAACCCTTGCTCTTCTGGACTCAGCAAGAGCTGCCAATGGAACTAGAACCTCATATGATATCTGTATAGGCAACCAAGCTCTGTGTCATCCTAGAAAGAAAGTATCCAGCTTCTGAGACTCTGAGAAGTCTGATCATATATAAGAGCAAGTCAGACAATTGCAGAGGTCCTTTGTACTTTTCCAGACAAAATAAAGCAGGAAAACTCATAAGACGCAATAATAAAGTTCAAAGACTCTTCCATTCAGAGCATAACCAACAGGTATGTCAAGACCCATGAGAAAACAGAGGCTCAAACAAGGCTGATAACGCCAGGCACCTACAACATTATCGAGTAGGGACAGAGGGAAGGAAGAATACAGGCAGAAACTTCTTTAGTGGAAATGATGGCTTAAATGCCTGCAGGTCAAGAAGTCATGCAGAAGATCATTAAAATGAAGACCTAAAAGGCTAAATACAACGTCGTGATTCTTGTCAACAAGTCTGATAGAATCCTTTCTGTTGTCAAACAAGAGATGCTTCTACCAAGAAAGAAAAACACCGGATAAAAATAAAAAAAAGCCACTCATCTCCAACTTTGGTGGTCTAATACAGTTATTGGAGTCCCAGTGGTACACTCCCATCAACATCCTTGTCAAACTGAAAAGTTAAGGGAGTCTTGACCTACTGCTCCTACCTCAACAAGGCAAAGGTTAGGCCATACTCAAACTCTTCTCATCTTCTGCAATCTTGGCAGAAAGATAAAGAAAAGGCACAAAGTAGCTTTGAACCCCCTGAAGTGACGAAAGCATCCAACAGAAATTTGTATTCAGCTCTGTCCAATTCCTTTTTCCTGTGATCTCAACAGACTGACCCTGATCATGAGAACAATAGTGAATGACTCTAATCAAACCTGCCGCTTGTGATCAATGGACCTGAATTGATTATCGCCATCAGCATCCTCGGTATCCTGAGAGGTAAAAGGGTGATAGGTGAGTAAGACTGTGAACTTGCCATCTTTGGGGTTAGCCCATCAACACGGTGCAGAGCACCTCATACTGCTGTGCTTGCGGCCATAATACTTTGTGACTTTGGCACTTGCATTTACACACACAAGGTTAGCAAGGAAGACGAGAGAACAGGCCTACCTCTAAAACACAGTAATAGATGCTCTGCAGGGCTCTCCAGCTGATTGGAAACCCCACCTGAACAAGAATGGCTTCATAAATTCCACACAGATAAATTCAGAGGCTCACTCCAGTAATGCAGTCTTATAATAAGCCTGTGAGAAATATTACTTCGTGTTGAATAGCACGGTCATGGAAGGCAGAAAAACTGAACTCCCTGATCTTGCAATGAAGCATAAATGTGCAATTCTGTATCAGTCTAGTCTGGTCTAAAAGTCAGGATACCATATTCCTGACCCTCCCATTCTCTTCATCCTTGCTTACGATAAACCACTCAAAGCAATTTATCTAGCTGACAATCTGCCTAGGAAGAAAACTGATCAGCTACCTCTTTGAATGAACTCATCACATAGCTGCATGAGCATTCATGCTGCAGAGGGGAAAACAGGAATGCTAGCCCATGGTAACACAGGATCATTGCAACTGGAATTACATCTCATTAAGCTGTGATGGAGTTATACCCTGGATGCACACTCCAGAAAGAACGAGGAATACTTTTGTTATAAACTGTAGAACAAGCCTGCAAGCAATAAATCTTTAAGAGAATATAAGACCTGATAGGCGATTCAGACATCATGCTGATATTAGCTACGACTATTAGCATTTTAGACACAGAAGTTAAGACAAAGGTACAGCAGAGATGCTGAGGGTGTGTTAGACATGTTGCTACAAGAAACCTATCATTAGCAAAATGACCCAGACAGGGAGACTAGAGAATATGCATGAGCTGGGTGGCACTGAAACCGTACTCAGGATGCAAGACCCCCTAACAGAAGGATTTGCAACTGAAGCACAGTAGTTTCACAGCAACATGACAATGGTTTTGATACTTTGAATTGCAAGACACTAAATCTCCTGTCTGCAGAGCTAGAGAAATCCCAGACAGTCACCGTTCCGAAACTGTAAGGGCAGTTCACATATTGTAATTGAGTTGTGGTTGACAAACTGAGACACCTAAATTTGGATGTTTAAGTCTCCAGAATATTAATTGCCTGGAGAGTGATTCAGGTGATCGGTTGTCAAGTAACTGCTTTATGAAGATGAAATGTTCTGTTGACTCCATTGACTGGGGCACTTTGCCGCCGCCTAAACACAAAACAATTTTAAACATTCAGGGGGTTTTCCAGAAAGCAGAGATCTACAACAGACCCTGTATTTTATGTGCCAGTCCCACATGGATGTCTGAAAGAACTTAGGTCATTTAATGTAGCATTGGTCATTTACTTATGCTTAAGCAATTAAATCCTTCCCAGGACTTGAAGTGATTTGGCTCCCACATAGATACCTAAATTGGTTGTAGACACAATTTAACTGAACTCTATCTCAGAGTCTTCCAGGATAGGTTTTGGTTCCCCTTGTATTTTGGGCTAGGAAGTGGTTTCCTCAAGCATGAAAAGTGACCTGCCAGATAAATAGAGGAGTAAGAATTCATTTCCTACTAAAATAAGACTCCCATTAGACAGATCACTGAAGAAATTGCAAAGGTGAAATAAGTGATGGCAAAATACAGCACTGACTGGAAAAGCTTCCTGAGATGATAAAAAAAAAACTTCCCTGAATGTGGCAACACTTGACCACAGCACTAAGGCTGCTAGATATTTTCCAAATGGAAGACGAGGACAGAAACAAACAAACAAACCTGTCCTGCAGTAGCATTTTCAGAAGATGACACATGCATTCCCCTGCACATGTTTGAACATTAGCTCAGAACAAGAAGTCCAGTGGGCAACAAGCCACTAGTGGTGTACCCCAGAGCCTCAATTGGCCGGATGGTCACACTCAAAAAGTTGTGGTCAACAGCTCAAAGTCCAGGTGGAGATCAGTAACGAGTGGTATTCCTCAGGGGTCAATATTGGGACTGGCGCTGTTTAACATCTTTGTTGGTGACAGGGACAGGGGCACTGAGCACACCCTCAGCAAGTTTGCTGATGACACCAAGTTGCGTGGTGCGGTCGACAAAGAGAGTAGGTTTAGATTAGATATAAAGAAGAAACTCTTTACTCAGAAGCTGGTGAGGTGCAGGCACAGGTTGCCCAGAGAAGCTGTGGATGCCCCATCCCTGGAGGTGTTCAAGGCCAGGCTGGATGGACTTTGAGCAACCTGGTCTGGTGGGAGGTGTCCCTGCCCGTGGCACGGGGGTGGAATTAGATCATCTTTAAGGTCCCTTCCAACCCAAGCCATTCTGTGATACTGGACTAACACTGTTTAACGTGTTCATTAGTGACACAGAAGTACATGCTCAGCAATTTTGCAGGTAATTCAAAACTGGAAGGAGCAGCTGGTACACCAGACTGTGTTCCTCTCAGTGGTATTCAGTGACAGGGCAAGATGCAAAAGGCACAAGATGAAATACAGGAAATTATTTTAAATAGGTTTTTGTTTGTTTAACTGTAAGGGTGATCAAATATTGTAACATGTTGCCAGAGAGACTATAAGGTCTCCATCCTTGCAGATGTTCAGAAATGCAACTGGATATGACCCTAAGCAACCTGCTCGAGCTGACTGCTTTGAGCAGGAGTGTTAGACAAGATGATCTCCAGGGGTGCCGTCCAACCTCAAACTCAGTAAATCTGTCATTAATGCTCAGCAACATTACTTACTTAGGAATAATCAGAAGAAAAATTAGGAGGAGCAAATGTTATTTCACCTCCCTCCTGCATTAAACTTTTGAAAAACAAAATAAACCACCCCAAAATCAAAAACCAGAGCATTCCTATTTGGAGACAGAAAAAATAGCAAAAAGTCTGATAACAGCCCCAGCATCGTTGACTTTATGTCAGAACTTATCAGTCAAAAGGCTTAATGCAAAACTGTTAAAAGTAACCAAAGACCACTGACAGAAGAAAAGCAGAGCAGGATAAAATTTTGCTTACCTCTTCTTTTTTAATGTGTCTTACACTCATAAAACACTGAAGCAACAAGTCCTTGACTTCATTACTGTCCTCTGAATCATAATCAAAGCACAACAGTGTCTGATGTAGATTCCAGAGACGAATTACATCTGCACCCTGACAGAGAAAAAAAGCCCACATTACAGTGGCGTAGGTATACCTTTAACGTGAAGAATTATTTAAAGAATTTAAAATGCACTGTTAAAGACAGAAGGTTTCCAGATTGCAAAACTATGAACATTAATTTACTTTCACTGCTATCATTGGGAAAAGATTTCAAAAATGTGTAACTGCAGTAATACTGACTTTCAGCAACTGAAGACATGCTCGAGTACAGAAAGCTGGTATTTCATGCAAACTGCATCATTCCACTTCTAAATCTTTAAACAATGAAAGCAGTTAACATGGAAAAATAAAAGGAAGGAACAAGTAACAGAGATATTTATTGGGTTAGTGCAAAAGATATGTCACATTGCTCTAAGTAACTAATACATGGGGAAAAAAAAAAAATCAGTCTATCAATTGAGAAATAAGCTAGAAAAAAATATTTGTAGAGAGATGAAGAGTAACAGAAAATGAAGCTTCCCATTTAAGAAGTCTCTTATGAGTCACGGAGGGTACCACTTAAAACCTGAATTAAAAAAGAGCCAATTGCTACTCAAACCCTTGTCACTGGACTTTACAAATTAGTGAAGAAAAAAAATGGTTGTAAAACAAACTGTTCTCTTGAGAAACTGATGCCAAAAAATCTTTAAAGTTCATTCCAGGGAAGGTAACATTTTAGTATGTGGTTTATGCAAGCAACCCCAAAAAGACAATTTGTGACAAATATGGTATCACAGGTTTCATTAACTGAGAAGCACTAAGACATGGAAAACAAATTAACTTGAAAAAAAATGTATTTTGGAGAGGATCTTTCTTGGAATATTCACTAATAATTTAAAGTTCAATATAGCTTCACATACCGTAGCAGCTTTATTCAGGCTTTTTCTTAGCAATATAATAAATACAGTTTTCCCTAGCTGCTCCTTCCCTTCCAGTTCTTTCTCCCACCACATTTCACACATACGTTGGATGGCGCCCTGTAGGCTTTTTTCAGATTCAGGTAACGCAGGAAGAATACCTACAACAGGAATAAAGTAATTATTTATTGCAATGAATGATATTATTCATTTAAAACGCTAGTCTCTTAGTACGCTAAGCATACCTCACAATATATACCAGCTGTTGTCACAGTTACACATCTTAACGGCTTATTCTTACTGTAGGTATTTAGGCGGCTTGGTTAATTTTAAGGTTTTGGCCAAGTTTTTGGATCAGTAACAGTGGAATCTCATTTTGCCTTCAAAATGCTATAAGCCACAGAATAAGTAAAGTTGGGTGAACAGATGGGGGGGAAAGAAAACTATTTAAGTTCCAAGTTTTAGGTTGTGTAACTGATTTTTAATGCTCCCTTAAGTTTGTTTCATAAATTAGAACTTACATCAGTAGCAACTTTGTCCTTGAATTTTTTTTTTCCAAAGACCACTCGGGTCAAACAAAAAGCCTAGTACACCCATCTGCTAAAAGCCATTATAACGACGTACGGTATAACAGACAAGTACGCACCATTCAATATGAAAGCACATTCTAGAAGAACTTTATAGTTTACAGTTTCATCCACTGCGGGTATGGAAGCAGTAACGACAGCTGTCACTCCTTGGATCACAGCTACAGTTTGTTTCTGAAAGAAAGCAATGTCGAGGAAACAATTCTGCAGTTTATTTATATTCAGAAGAAAATTATGACAAGAAATCAACCTTAGCAACAGAGAGCAAAGCTGAATTGCTATTAAGTTTCTGTTTTGAACAAAGAGTATACTGGCACCTAAAGTCTATCAAGAAGAGGCGAAAGCATAGTTTTTAAAGTACATCCTTTACAAAAAAAAAAATCGAGAAAAACTGTCAGGTCCAGCTAGGAGATAACTTGCTGATTGTACACATGTATCCACTCCTCCATTAAAAAAAAAAAAACTTCATCTGCAACAAAACAACTCAGACAGACACCCATTCCAGAGCTAGAAAGGGTCTTGTGTAAATGCAAGATCTCCTGACTGATTTGACCAGTGACTTTAGATCCAGGTAAATGTGTCTACTTGTATGTGAAGTCCCTGCACATATGATGATTTCCTACAAGCCTCTAGGTCTCCCAGGTGATTTCCACTCTGAACTTTTTTTTCCCTCTAAAATTAAATAAACCTTTCCCTCCAGTATTCTAGAGGGTTCATGAACTGCAGTGCAGAAGCAGTAAACGAGGGTCAGAGTTAGGATAATTCTGTATAAACCAAATATAATCTGGGGGAGGAGCACTGAAATCTAGATTTCACAGTCTTAATTCAATAAATTGACATACTAAAACAGGTAGTGATTTTTTATAGTATACGCCAGATATTTAAGGCACATCAGAGATCACCGTTTGTTTACTGAAATAAAACATACAAAACAACCACTGAAGTTTTGCCCAAACCAAGTCCCATCTTTGATAATCAAAATCATCAGCAGATATAATCTTCTATAGTGTAGTCCAATCATAACTTCAGTTTAATCCAAGCACGGTAATTAAAAGGTCAGTTATGAACGTGGCAGGAAGACGTCAGGAACCGACCTTGTTTGATAACCCTTCCATGTTTACAGATGCTATGAAAATATTCCATTTTATTTCCCAAGTGAATATGAAATAGCTATCATATTGCTATTTTACAGTATTGTTACCATTTCTGGAACTACGTCAACGTCCATGCAATCATTATTTTCATCATCTTCAATCATCTGCCATGTTTCCACAGGTTTCTCCACCAAGGTCTCCTTCAACAGGTGTGTCAGCTTCTCCCATAGTATTTCTTTTTGTTTTCTTGGCAATTCTTGAAGTAGTTCATTCAAGTCAAAAGGATCAAATGTATTTTTCTGTGAAGCAGTCAGAAGATATTACAACTCCACATCAGTTTTGAGGCTTATTTTTCATTATTTCATTTCCTAAAATTAACACCTTTCTTGACATAAAGGATTACTTTCCATTCCTTTGCAGTTACAGAGACAAAAAGCCTTCCATAAGATTTATTTCTTTAAAAATAGCACATGAAATTCCTGCTGCTTAAGTTTATCATGATACAAGGGTGGCTTTCTAAAGACTTCAGTCTTTAGCTCTTCATAGCAACATTACTAAACATAAATCATCTCTCTGCAACATCAAATTCTGTCTCTCGTGTTCCAAGCACTTCTTTCCTAATGAAGACAATTCCATATCCTTAGCTAAGAAGCTAACAACCACACAAAATTACATTCACTGATCATATCTCTGCTATCTTAAATATAGACCGATGACAGCTGCTGAAAGGAAAACCTCATGCAAGGACTTGAAACGTAAGAGTCAGGAGGAAAGCACTACAGATGTTGGAGCACAAACCGCATAAAGCAGCGCTGTGTATACTGCGCTATTTTAAAGGCCCTCTATCAAAAGTAACTCCTGAGCACATCAACCCCAGGCTTCCTGGGCTCTTAAGCTCTTCTGACCGGAAAGCCATGACCAGTCTTAATAAGAGACCAGTTTGGAATTTGGTCAGTTGAGTCAGTGGTCACCATATCAAACCCTCTTCTTTAGCCTTGTGGATCCAGTCGGAGGAGGGAAGGGATTTTTGCTGAGACACAGGACTCTTTGGACAGAGCCCCCCCCCCATCATATGTATAATTTCTGCCAGCATCTTCAAACACATTTTCAGTTGTAACTCTATGTATAGGCAATCCTCCTCAAATGGTCACACGTGAATGAAACTAGAGTTCCAAGAAGAAAGGTAGCACAATCTCCTAATGTTACCATCTTTGACCCATTTAATTACTTAAAGGATGAATTACATGGAATATCCGTTTTACTAGGAGACTGGTCTGGATGATTTTGAAGAAACTTACTAGAAAAATTTACCTTAGAGATGCAAAGAGCCTGTAACCATGAAGAAAGGGTGGGCAGCCTGCTAGGAAAGGGAACACACAGAGAAAAGGAAAGAAGGAAAAACAGACTAGAAAAATAAACAGACACAGCCAAAAGGAAGTACTAGTAATTTCTGAAATGTAATTTGCAATACCGACGTGAAGGTTTATAGGATTAAGAATGCTTTGGAGAAAAGAGGCAAAACGTCCATGATCCAGTAATAAAAATATTTTTAGTTTGCAGATGCATTAAAAAACACGATTCAAAAAGAAAAATGTTGAAGGTAAAAAGAAAAATAGGAAATAATGAAAGAAGCAGCAGTAAGTGTTAGAAGGTTCCCAGAAGGCCATGAGAAGAAAGATCCTTTTACATATTTATAGCAGAATTTCTATTCTATTCTACAGTTGGAAACAAATACAATAAACCAAAGGCTGCACAGGGAGTTCTTCAGCCCTTCACTTCAAACAAACCCAGAAGACAGGATATTAAGATTGTAGCGTTTTGAACAAAAAGAACAGATCCATAATAAGACTAGAGCTTTCTGATCTTTCTCTGGGATGATATGATAGAATTATTACAAAACCTTTGAGGGAAAAGGATGCCATTGTATGCTAGTCATATCTGATTCATGCTCTCCTCTCTTAGAAATACTGTGCTTTCTTGAATTGGAACAGGACTTAGTGGAGAAATTTAACAGCGCCTGATAACGACTTTGATAAATAGCACCATAATATAGAATAGCAATCTTCTAAAAACAAAGAAGTGTGAAAAGTTCAAAGCAAATCACAAAGGAAAAGTATCAAAACCCTGGAATTTTAAAAGCTTCGAATGAAACAAAGCAATGGGAAGATGGAAATGGAAAGTTAAAGCAGGAGGGGAGAAATGAGAGACATTTAAAGTAGTAGCAACACTAAGAACAGAACATTAAAAAAAAATTTAAAAAGTAAATTCTGAGGCTATAGCACTAAATAGGTAGAAAAAGCAGAGGATAATTATAACATGAAAACTATGGAAAGCAGTGAGGCTCTAACTAGTCTTTCCCCTTCATGCCATACACATACACTTCTAAAGGACAGAATACACTACCACAGCCTCCTCCAGAAAATCAGTCAAGAATTATTTAAGGAAGATCCTAAAGTGAGGGTCCTCATCCTAAGATAAGATGTGGTTAAACACACACCCTTCGTCAAAAAAGGTTTGGAAGGAAAATGAACAGTGTAACTCAAATCTCTTTAACAATCAGAAAGTAATCTGGAAAGTCAAATTTCCTTACGCTATGAAATCATAAGACAATTTTAACCAATATACTCATTACAGCTGCTGATACACAGTTTCCAGAAATATTGGCAAGAGTTAGGCTGATGGGAGTGGAACTGTAGTCTAGAAACAAAAAGGATACAGACTAGTAAGTTGTGGTGAATGGATAAGCCAACTAGTTACTTCTGTAAAATAATAAAAGGTAGGCTCTCCTTTGGTAAAGGCATTAAGTTTCATAAGCAATAAAGACACACAGCTGAAATCTCTTGCAAGATAACGCTTATGCATTGGTGATGAAAAACATTACGATGACAAAACAAAATTTTAAAACTAAAAAGATGAAGATACATTAAGATAGATCGGTGGGTGAGATGAAGATGACAGAAACAAGATGACCAAAGTCAATAAAAACAAAATCTTGAAAGTACTGTGTGTTATCCTAAATGGAACAGTTTCTTATTAAAGTGTTTAGATTTGGAAAAAATGGGAAGGAGATTTCAAACAATGGCAATCTGTTAATAATGCTGTCATCTATAATTACACACAGGAGTGCAAATGAAAAATCAGCAAATTAGTTAGAAAAAGAGGTTCAGTGACGTTTGGGAGACATACAAGCCTAGGCTTATTACATGGTACATGACCTCTACTGTAGAAACGAGAGATTTATTATCTAGGCTACATTAGTATATTCATTTGCATCTCTGTGGACACAGAAGTCAGCTTATCAACTTACTCTATCTTGATACAGGTAACATTAAGAAAATACCGATTAGATTAGCAAAAACCCAAATCAAGTGACGTCAGTTGAAACTGAATAGTCTTATCAATAAAATAACACACAGATCTTTTTAAACATCTAAATTAAGATGATAAAAGGTAGGTAGATAGGTGCTGATGCTGGGAAAATGAGGACAAGAGAAACAGAATAAGAAAAAGATTCCCCACTTAAAAAAAAAGTTAGAGACATTATCTGACAAGGTCCTTGAAGGCATGAAAAAAAAACTAATTCTTAAAAACATCCCACACCTCTAGCTTTCGATATAGCAAAGCAGAACTAACCTGAAGATCCCCTCTTTGTAATATGTGGTTTATAATATAAGAATAGAGAGGCTGCTACAGAGAAAGCTCAAGAAACTAACCTGACAATACCATTCACTACGGCTAGCAAAAGATGATTAGGAGAAATAGCTTATGTCTTAACAGCAGATCGAAACTTAGCAGCAAACACCACAATGCAATTTTCTTAAGGAAACAGCATATACAAGAAGCGACACACTGAACTTTTAATTCGTAAATTCCAGTGTATTTGCTTTTTCTTCCTCACGCTTCTCTCCACACTGAACTTAGAGCCAGCAATTGCTCACATCTCTAAGATGTTCAGTGGTAGAAAGAAGTACCAAGTACAATTACACATGGACTCAAGAACGTTTATACAACTTAAGTTATCAAATGAATGATTAAGCGCTGGTGAAGCATACCTCTGCTGTGTTTGTGTATGAGCTCATATTCCTTACACAGCAAGACAATGACACTTTCACAGATTAACTTTTTTTTTTTAGTATTACTATAGTATAAATCATTATCTTAAAAATGCAAACTGCACATGGAACAAGCAACTGTTAGGAATATCAGCTGGGCTGTGACACAGCGAAATTTCAGGTTCCACACCTTTATATGTTCCATTAAGTGCCATAGGAAGTTCTTTCCTATGACAATTATTCTCGCACATTTGCAGATACCAGAAAAACAGTTTCTGCCGCTATGCCACAAAAATCTGAGCACTGACAGCAGACCTTAGATCTCATTAGTCATGTATGTGTACCATGGCTTACTTACAGGAATCTGAGTAAAACGCAAGAAGTCTTCAATCGACTCTTTAGACACAACTTGCAAAAACGCTTCACGTTTCATTGTGGTCTTCTTTCACCTTGTTTTATAAGAAAAAAAAAAAAAGAAAAAGAAACATATATGAAGTTAGAGAAAAGCACTGTGTCTCAAAACATAATCATTTATGGTCTCAGTGAATAGTATATAAGCATATATTTATATACAGCTTTATCTACATGGTTATGAAAAAAACATGTCCCCACAGCTTACTGCAGTTACCGGAATCAACATTTAGATTTGTAACTGTACTAGGCTGCCCTACTTGTACGTATTAACTCACTTTTTATTACTTAAGAAAGTGTGAAAAGCAGACTTGGAATAATGTTTTGGTTGATACTTCCACTTTTTAACAAGGACGGCGTTCCCAGAACGAGCCTTGCTGAACAGGGTATCTACCTGGCCGTCCTTCCAGCCGGCAACATTCACCCGCCTGAAAAGCTCTGACGGGCCGCAAAACACCACAACTTTCTCCCCTTTCCCCGTGTCAAGCGACGACCCCGGGAGACGGGCCGGCACCAGGAGCTTAACCTCCTCACCGCAGCGCTCCCTCCATCCCGCCCGCGCTCCCCCCCTCTCCTGCCGGCCGGGTGAGTGCCCCGCTCCCCTCTTACCGGCACCGCTGTCCCACGCAGGGCAGGTCGGGGGGCCGGAGCGGCAGGGGACGGGGGGACGGGGGGCTCCGGGCACGGCCCCACACACGCTGAGGTGACGCCGGGCCAGGCCGAGCCCCGCCGCGCGCGCTCCGCTGCCGGGTTCGAATCGTCCCGCGGCGGCCGTTGGGCGCGGGCGGGCGGCGCCGAGCTCACGTCTCGCGAGAGCCGCGCTCCTTCCTCCCCCCCCCCCCCCCCCCCCCCCCCCCCCCGTCACCTCAGGGCGGGCACGGTGCTGGGCTGACGGGCCAGCTGCTATGGCGGGCAGCGGGTCCGCTTTGTAGAAGCGGGGTTTGGTTCTCCCGCCCTGGTGCGGGGTTGTGTGTGTGAAATCCAGGAGATTAAAGCAAAAAGACAAACGAAACATGGCGTGTTCGCTTTCGTTCTCGTGCCTGGGTGGGGTTTTGGGGGGTGTGGGGTGCAGGAGGCTGAGGAACGTGGCGGTGGGGCTGGGGTCAGGGTGGGAGCAGGGGAGCTGGGGCAGAGGAGATGTGCTAGGTTACACAGTCCTCCTGCTAATGGACGTGGCTGGACAGCCTAGCGTAGGCTGATCTGCTCTGTGTTGAACTTGGCTACACAGAAGTGGTGCTCTACTGTTTTCACCTTACAATAAATGCTCACTTGTCCTGGGACTGGTGCTGTTTAGTATCTTTATCAATGACATAGATCGAGTGCACCTTCAGCAAGTTTGCAGATGACACCAAGCTGAGTGGTGCAGTTGATACAATAGAAGGAAGGGATGGCATCCAAAGGGACCTGGACAAGCCAGAAAAGTGTGCCCATGTGAACCTAATGAGGTTCAACGAGTCCAAGTGCAAGGTGCTGCACCTGGGTAGGGGCAATCCCAGACATGAGCACAGACTGGGAGAAGAACTCACTGAGAGCAGCCCTGCAGAGAAGGACTTGGGGGTTCTGGTGGACAAAAATCTCAACATGAGCCAGCAGTGCACACTTGTAGCCCAGAAGGCCAACTGCATCCTGGGCTGCATCAGAAGAGGGTTGGCCAGCAGGGGAGGGAGGGGATTGTCCCCCTCTGCTCTGCCCTTGTGAGGCCCCACTTAGAGTCCTGCGTCCAGGTCTGGGGCCCCCAGCACAAGAAGGATGTGGGGCTGTTAGAGCGGGTCCAGAGGAGGGCCATAAAGTTGATCAAGGGGCTTGAGCACCTCTTCTGTAAAGACAGGCTGAGAAAGCTGGGGATGTTCAGCCTCGAGAAGGGTCTGGGGTGACCTCATTGCAGCCTTTCAATACCTAAAGGGGGGTTATAAAAAAGATGGAGAACAACTTTTTGGTCAATCAGACAATGACAGGACAAGGGGGAACAGATTTAAACTAAAAGAGGGGAGATTTAGATCAGAGGTTAGGAGGAAATTCTTCACTCAGAGGGTGGTGAGGAACAGGTTGCCCAGAGAAGCTGTGGATGCCCCATCCCTGGAGGTGTTCAAGACCAGGTTGGATGGTCCCTGAGCATTTAATGGGTGGCATCCCTGCCCGTGGCAGGGGGTTGAAACTAGATGATCCTTAAGGTCCCTTCCAACCTGAGCCAATCTATGATTCCACTGCTGTCTTCCTGTAGCTCTTAAGTCTTGATGACTTCAGAGAGGGACAGAACATGTTAAGTTCATGTATAAGAAACAGCCTAAATATAAAATGCAGCCTAAATAAGAACCATGCCTAAGAAACAGCATGTCTTCTTCCACAGATCTCTGGTAACACAGACATAGTGTAATCGCAAAAAAATTTCTGTCAACACACAAAGCCTGCAACATCCAGCTGATTACTTTGGTGACTTTTTCCCCCAAGAATGTTCCTGTTGCTAGTGTTGACAGCTACACATTTAATCTCAGTCACGGTGAACAATACACGCATTACATACTCTTCATCCAAAGTGATGAAGATCTAACCAAGCTGCTTGCCACAGGAAACTGTGTAGGCTAGATGATATTTACACTTTGATAACTTTTTTTTTTTTTTTTAAATCAGGAAATAGCTGCTTTCTGTTTCTTCTCAAACCTATTTTGTAGCGAGCAGAAATAGTTGGACTCAATTTCTTGAATTAAACATAAGCAGGTTTCAAATTTTGTAAAATTCCCTGTTCCATTTGTTTGAGTTCCTCTACAAACCAAGAAGAGTCAATAAGTCTTGTTAAGGGCTTAACTTCTGTCTTTCAGTTTTGCATTTGCAGTAGCATAACACTTCTCAATATTTTTCAGTGTTGTTAGCTGTTCAGAGGAGATGCTTGACTGAAATTGTTTACTCTCTGTCTGATAGTAGTACAGCATATGCTGCTTTTCTTCACAAACAAAACCCCAACAATTTCCATATAAATTCTTACATCTCACTGGACTTTCCTGGATTGCAATGTTTTTTAAAATGTGATCTAATTCTGATTCCATTTCATATTATATGTACAAATTCCCTTTTTAAAAGTAGTATTTATGTATTCTGCTAATATTTATTTTTTAACATGGAATTTTCTTTGATATTACTCTCTCTCACAGTATTAGTTTATATTCAAAATTAAGACTGGAACGTTTTATGCCATATATATTTGAATTACAGACTTTTCCTGTTACATTTTTAAAGTAAACTATATGTTTGTTTTTACATAGTTTGAAGACTATGGGATGAAAAAATAGTTTATTATAGGCTTATCCCATAGTTAATGCTATTTTTGTATTGGTTAAAAAATTTAACAGATGACTAATATGAGAAACTTTTGGAATAACTTGATTTTAACACAAATATTTGCCAGATAGAAATTGCTCTAGGAGTTGGAGAATGGGTTACATTACTTACAAGTGGTAACCAAGATGATCGTGTACCCAAGGAACAATAAGGCAGAAGGAGTTAGAAGTCAAGAAACTCATTTTCTTGAGCAACAAAAATAACCTGTCTTCTGTACACAGGAAGTTCTGTGCCACTCTTTGTCTTTACCTGAATCCGAAGAAGCACGTACCTCTTCACATCATTTCACATCTGTACAAAGGCCTGTCTCCTTTGAAGTGTGGAAGAGGCAATCCAGCAAATTACCAACATCAACCAACCTCCTGGCAGCCACAGAGAAAGGTCCCTGGAGAGACAGATCCCTGCCCAACCTTAATCCCCACCCTGTGAAAACATTGCCTCCCAGGGACAGAATACTAAAAGAAGGAAGCATTTTGCTGCTCTGCTATAAAGAAGGGTCAAGGATTAGGTTTGTTTCAGATTCCAAAGACCTGACTTTGTTTCTTAAGATTCAGCTAACTGCAAGAAGCTTGTGAAGCGGTTTGCTTGAAATAAGTTGCATGAGCAATTATCACACTTGGAGAACAGCAAAAGCAAATAGAAAAGTATGAAAAGTGACATTTCTACATTGTGCTAATGTCTACTCTTTTTGCATATATTAAGAATCTTTGACATTTTAGATCCAAACTGATGGATTTGTTTATCATGTTTCTTGTGTGGTCTGAATATTTTATTAATACCTTGATTAGTCCTTTAATTAGATGCTACGTTAGTCACCTGGCTACTGTTTATTTAGTCAGGCACATATCCATTTAGCAAATGAACTAAAACATATTTTAGCTTATAATTTGTGTTGCATAGCAACCACAGAAGGATTTTTTTTTATAGTATTGAAACTAAAAGTTGACATTGATAACAACAGACTGAATAACACTGTATGATTCATTTTAAAGAACCAGGTAGAGAAACTAAGAGAGGCAGAATAGGGTTTTGTAGTGTTTTTTTTTTTCTTCAAGAATCGTGCATGAACTGCAAGCTAGTAATGAAGCTATAACCCTATTTTCAGTTTCTCTAATGTTCCCCCATTCACGAGTACCAAATTACATGTCTCTTTTTGACATGTCTGTTCATCTGTTCAAAATAATCTATACCCTTTGATAATAATCTCGTATTTATTATCATTTTCCTGTCAAGTCAAGTTAAGGCAAAAATGAAAAATGGGCCTTCCACACATGGTTGCTGAGCAACAGCAAATAAAGATTTGCTTTTGTGCTACCACTTCATAAACTAGTCTTTATTCTTGTTGGTAGCCTGTATGAGAGATCTCAATTACAAATGTCTCTCACAAGAATATCATAGGTTGGACGGTATCAAATATTCCATTTTAACCTGTATGAGTCAACACTATAAATACTTGTAAAAATAAACAAACAAGCAATGCCCTGAGTGTCAGATGCTTTCTTGGCATTTTTTTTTTTTTTCCTATTAACAACGTTATTTTCTAGATAATAATTTCTGATGAGATTATTGTACACATTATCTACTAACCTTTTACAATTTACTCCTATTTCTTTCCATTTGAATGTATAATTTGTTATAGTTAATACAGTATCCATGAATCTGCTTATCCTCTGAGGCACGCTGTTAATAATTTACATGCATTCATTTCCTTTTTTTTTTTGATCTTCACATACTTTGATAAATAATCTGAACAGCAAGGGAGAGAGATGAAGTTTCACACTATTCCACTTCTCCAGATCTCCCCTTGCCTGAAGGTAATACTGCCAATCATCCTAGCCCTTATTTGGGGGCAACTGTCAGTTTTCAACGGTGGCATGATTAGACCATGAAACTGCTTATTTCCCTTAAATTATTAATATTAACATGGAACAATTTGGGAGTTTAAGAGATTAAGTAGAAAAAATAAATAAAAAAAAATTCACTACAGATGAAAAAAAAAAAGTACTTGTTAACTGGAACAAAAATAAGGAAAAAAAAATGCGCCCAGGGAATGCAAAAGCTTTTCTAAAAAGCCACTCCCTGGAGTAGCTCTCGACGCTCTTCAAGTACTGAAGTGCCACCCTGTGGGACCTTACCGGTACTGCTGGGTGCCTTCTATGTTCACACCAAGATGAGTTTCAGGTGTGAAAACAGTGCAACTTTATTTATTTTGCTTTATTAAGATGCGTTATTATAAAACAGTTATTATTATGTTCTGACTTTTAGTCCCCTTTCATGAAAGGCAGTGTTATAAATCACGATACTTTTACTCCGTTAAATATTAGTACCATCAAAATTAAAAGAGATTTCTGAAATGCTATTAAATGCCCACAAAAAGAAACTATCATGTCAGTATTTGCATGGATAAATCCATCCTGCTGTAAACAAAAGAAGTATTAGTAGTCATAACTACAGCATTTTACAGCATAACATCCTGAGCATCTTCAGAATATTATGTATCGATGGGTACACTTAGTCACTTGTTTCAAATGTAAAACACTCCAGTCACATCTGCCATGTCTAGACTACTTTAACCCTATTAAATGCAACATTCTGAATTATAAGAAACCTACAGCTCTTCTAAGGGTTCCATCTCCTTTCAGCTATTTTAGGCTTTATGGATGAAGAGAAGAATTGTTTCAGAAGTACAATAATACTGTGTAGAGAGGCATCAGAGATAGGAGATTCTCTCTGTTCCATCTGTCTAGTATACAGCATGAATACATTGTATATCAGAATGGACATGATTTGTTTATATTTGCTTTTATATATATATGTGCATATATGTGTGTGTACATATGTATGTGGCAAACTACATTAGTTGGAGAACATAATTTGTCTCTCACATCAATGTTGGCCTTGTCAAGGCTGAGACATGAGCGTTCCCCGTATTCCTGATCCAGATCAGGAACCTAACCAAAGCCCATTGTACTTTTTTCTTGCAGACTGCATGCCCAGTTTCTTTCATTCACAAACACAATCACAGAATCACAGAGTTGTAGGGGTTGGAAGGGACCTCCAGAGATCATTGGGTCCAACCCCCCTGCCAAAGCAGGTTCCTTAGAGCAGGTTGCCCAGGTGGGCGTCCAGATGGGCCTTGAATATCTCCAGAGAAGGAGACCCCACAACCTCCCTGGGCAGCCTGTCCCAGTGCTCCGTCACCCTCACCGTGAAGTTGTTCTTTCGCATGCTGGCGCGGAACTTCCTGTGCTCTATCTTGTGGCCATTGCCCCTTGTCCTGTCCCCACAAACCACTGAAAAGAGGTTGGCCAAATCCCTCTGTCTCCCACACCTCAGGTATTTATACACATTGATAAGATCCCCTCTCAGTCTTCTTTTCTCTGGGCTGAACAGACCCAGGTCTCTCAGCCTTTCTTCATAAGGAAGATGCTCCAGGCCCCGTATCATCTTTGTGGCCCTCTGCTGGACTCTTTCCAGGAGATCCCTGTCTTTTTTGTACCAGGGAGCCCAGAACTGGACACAGTGCTCCAGGTGAGGCCTGACCAGGGCAGAGTAGAGGGGGAGGATCACCTCCCTTGACCTGCAGGCCACGCTCCTTTTAATGCATGCCAGGATCCCATTGGCCTTCTCGGCCATCAGGACACACTGCTGGCTCATGGTCAATCTGTCATCCACCAGGACCCCCAGGTCCTTCTCCTCAGAGCTCCTCTCCAGCAGGTCGTCCCCCAGCCTGTACCGATATGTCCGGTTGTCCCTTACCAGGTGCAGGACTCTACACTTGCTCTTATTAAACCTCATTTGGTTTCTTCCTGCCCATCTCTCCAGCAGGTCCAGGTCTTGCTGAACGGCAGCACAGCCTTCTGGTGTCGGCCACTCCTCCCAGCTTTGTGTCATCGGCGTACTTGCTGAGGGCAGACACTATTCCCTCATCAAGGTCGTCGATGAAGATGTTGAACAAGAGCAGACCCAGCACCGACCCCTGGGGAACACCGCTAGTCACAGGTCTCCAGCTGGACTCTGCGCCACCGATCACCACCCTCTGAGCTCATCCAGTCAGCCAGTTCTCAACCCACCTTACTGTGCACTCCTCTATCTCACACTTTCTCAGCTTTGCTATCAGGATGTCATGAGAGACAGTATTGAAAGCCTTGCTAAGGTCAAGGTAGATGACACCCACTGCTCTCCCCCCATCTACCCAGCTGGTGGTGCCATCATAGAAGGCAAAGAGGTTGGTCGAGCATGACTTCCCCTTGGTGAATCCATGCTGACTACTCCTCATAACATTCTTCTCTTCCAGTTGCTTGGAGATGGCATCCAGAACAAGCTGTTCCAACACCTTTCCAGGGACAGAGGTGAGACTGACTGGCCTGTAGTTTCCCAGATCCTCCTTCTTGCCCTTCTTGAAGACCGGAGTGACATTGGCTATCCTCCAATCTTCAGGCATCTCTCCTGTTCTCCAGGACCTTTCAAAGACAACAGAGAGCGGTTTGGCGATCACCTCTGCCAGCTCCCTTAGCCCACGTGGATGCATCCCATCGGGACCCACGGATTTGTGTGCGTTGAGCCCACTCAGACGCTCCTGAACCACTCTCTCGTCAACCAGCGGGGAGCCCTCCATTTCCCAGCCCCTTTCTCCTCCCGCCAGGGTCGAGGAGTCCCAGGGGGGAGTCCCTGAAGGAAAGGCTGAAGCAAAGAAAGCATTCAGTATCTCCGCCTTCTCGGTGTCTCCCGTTACCAGGACACCCCCCTTGTTCAGTAAGGGACCCACATTATCCCTAGTCTTCCTTTTACTGTATACATAGTTTAAAAAAAAACCCCTTCTTATTATCTTTTATCTCTTTTGCAAGCCTCATCTCTAGGTGGGCTTTAGCCTTCCTCATTGCGTCCCTGCAGGCCCTGACAACACTTCTATACTCCCCCCAAGAGGACAGGCCCTTTTTCCACATTTCATAGACCTTCCTCTTCCTTTTGATCTTATCGATGAGCTCCTTGCTCATCCACGCAGGTTTCCTGCCCCCCTTTCCCGATTTCCTACTCTTAGGGATGCACCGATCCTGAGCTTGGAAGAAGTGTTGTTTAAATGTAGCCCAGCTCTCACAAGCACTCTTGCCTTCTAGCAACCTAGCCCATGAAATAAAAGAGGGAATAAAGAGGGAATATACAAACAATAAAGAGGGAAACAAATAAAATAAACATAATATACAAACAAATAAATAGGGAATTAAGGGAGTGTAATACTTGCTCTGTGCAATATCATCTGGGGTTATGTTTGGAATCAGGCTCTTGGAAGTGCTCACAAAGTCACTCATTTAGACATACGTGTCAATTATTCCTGGTCTATGTAACAAACAGATCTAGCATCACAAGACCTTGTGACTATGTGATTTGCCATATATTTTCTGATCGTGTCCTTAAGCAAAGGAAAATTGTTTTGTAAGATTTTTCTAGTAGAGCCTTATCTTTGCCCATTTTCCCCCATGTTCATTGTATCGCCGTATGATGGATTTCACTGTTGTTGGACATCCTGAGTCCCTAGCCTCATTCTTGAGCTAACAGTAGAAATACATGCTTAAAAGCATGATAATGTTTAAATATGCTGGTCAAGAACCTTTCCCATGCCTTAAACTGTAATTTGACTTCTGTCTGCCTATGACTGGTTTCAAGTTTTTGCACTTCATCTTATTAGAGTTGTGTCAACTCCTCTAGGGAGTAATATAATCAACTCTAAATTTTACAGGGCAGATAAATTTGCAGGGCATGAAACACCTGTGTGAGTTGCTGACACAGATGTATACCAAATTTTTGGAGAATGTAGAACCTTAATCTTCGAGAAGTTTCATGCTTTCTCAAATCATGGACCAGTAGTTTTTATTTCCAAGTGCCTGATGAGCAGATGCCTTTATACGAACATTTTGGCAAAACGAATCCCCATATTATTAACCCCATTATGAAGCTCAGTTTTGTGCCTCAGAGTAAAGAAGGAGAGCAGAGCACATTGTAGAGTATGCCCGTTTTTCACTGCTTTTCAGCATTGACTTCAGGCTCCACTCCCAAAGACACCTAGGAACCACACCACTTAATTGCTGTTCAAGAAAAAGTGAACAGGCAGCAGACTTCAGAATAGGATCTGCACTACCATCTAGTGGAATATAAAGGTGTCTTCAGGAGAAAAAAAAAGAAAAGAAAAAGCACTAATGTGCATAAATCCCAAAACTTTAGTGTCTCACATTGTGAAAGACAAGCAAAACTAAAATGCTTTATAAGCAAATTCAATGTTAAAAAGTAAGTATTATTTTCATTCCCAATAATCTGAACTAGAAAGAGCATGTTAAATACAATGAAAGCTACGATGTAGAGCAAAGTTATATAAGACTCCAAGATTTACAACCGTTTCAGAAATCTCATCTTAGTATCTTAAGGCTTCAATTCCAACTCACTTTACCTGCATATTAATGATTTACCTGATGAAACACGAAGATTTAGCATTGCCACAAATACCATTCTATGAGTCACACCATTTCCAAGAACTCATTTTCATTTCATTTCATTTTTCATCACCTGTATGAGTGACATGCCTTAAAAAAAACAGTTCTTCATTTGGATGCTGCTGTCAGAGTCTGTCACATTTATCCAACTAAGCTCTGAACTGAAAGTCACAACAGAGGACCTGTTCAGTGGTTATCACGCTTACTTTAGCTTAGAGAATAGCTCGATTCATGCCAAACCAGGTAAAGGGCCTTATCGATTCTAAGTTGAAAACACTGAAACCTGGTAACTTGAACTAAACTTCTAGATAGCAACTGAAAAGCACACAAAATAACCTGAAGTACTGGTGAAAGTATTGGTGAAAGTATTTCTCCCATGCTGAAGGCAGCATGGAACTGACTTGCAGAGTATTTATTAAACTATTAATCTGCATGAAGCTCCAGTTACCAGTCTCTGAATGTTTGTCGAATAACACATTAGCTTGCAAATCCACGTTAAAAAAAAAAAAAAAAATCTGAAATTCAGCATTGGAAGCAATGACCATTAAATGTGAGCACTTTATTTATTTATTTATTTATTTATTTATTTTAGGGATCTCTCCCCAGTTAACCAGTAAAATCAATAATTTTCATTCAGTACCTACAGACAATTGTCATTTTGCTAGCATTATCTACGTTACAACTCAAATTCTATGCATAATGTTTTTAATTACTAAATTTTTGCATACTCACTTATCAAATATTGCAGCTTTCCCCTGTTTTTGTGCTCAGCCAGTGTTGCTACAAGCCCACCTCTGAGAGCTTGGGGTCAGGCAGCAAAATGCCCATGAAGACCTGCTGCATAGGACCAAAAATGCATTTACTTACCTTATTTTAACATGAAAAAATATACTCGAGAGTCACAGAATAATTCATGTTGGAAGGGACCTCCACAGGTCATCTAGTTCAAACTTCTGCTTACAACAATTCCATTAAACAAAACAAAATCAAGAAACCACAAGTTGATCCACACAGTCACATGACAGATTCTCACTGCACACTGGTAAATGAAGTCACAGGACAGCCGGGATGCTGGGACTTCGTGACTTTCTGCTGTACGTTACTTCTCAGGCAGAGTGCTGCGCAGCCATCGGTGGGGACAGTTGGGTTATCGGGTTCTGTCAGGAACAGGTCCCATGGTCCCATTGCCCCACACCAAGAGCCACCCCAGCTGTGGTCCCCTGGGATGTGGGCACGTACAACCCCGGTGTAAGGATGGAATCTTGACTGGCTTTGTGTCCTCATACCTGTTTCTGTGTGGAAGTTAAAGGGAAGAATGGTCCCTGTTAGCCCTTAACTCCTTTGCAGTGAAGTGTACGGCTACTGAGGGCTCACAGGAACAAAAGGAGACAGGTTGGCTTCACTTCAGTTGCATCTGAGGTAACAGATATGCAGCAGTCTGCTCAAATTGGATCCCACTGTAGGTGACTGGCAAGCAGTATTCCCTGCAGATGGTGAGAACAGAGAGCATCACCTCTATCACATGAATACAGATGAGAGAACTTTGCTCCCAGAGCTGTCATCTAATCTGGCAGCTAAGCTCACGGCATAGCACTTACAGAAATACAAGTGGATTTCTTACTTCAGCTGCTTTGCAATTTTCAAATAATGTATTTCAGAAGATGGCAAAGAATACTGATGAGAGCCTGACAATAAGCCTTAGAAATTAGCAGAAGAGCACACAGTGATAAAGTTAGACACTGTTAAGGTGCATAAAAACAATATTTGTCATTAAATAGCTCAAATCCTACAGCAGCCAGCTACAGCCACAAATAGGTCTGGGGACCATCTGAAGTTTTGGTTCTTTCTACCAAATGTCCAAGGTAGCATCCAACATTCAGAGTTTGTCTGGGGGAAAATAATATAATTAAAATAATTAAAGCAGAAACCACATAGGAAACAACTTTTTTTTTCAGCTCTTAGCTGAAATAACTGTATTGGTAACATTATTGACAAATACGCTCTAAGATGGAAACTAAAGGATGGTCCAAAACGGTTTACACATTGCAACCGATATTAAGAAAAAGTCTAGGTTTGGCTGAGCCCATCAAATCAGTAACCAAGTCCATCTGGACTGTTGTACACTCTGACAAGTTCTCGTGAAGACACAGGCAGCACTCTTTGCAAGTGCAGGTCCAGTTACCGCCTGAAGGGAAGGTTTGATTTGGGTCTCAATTTGTCCTCCCATTGATCAGCAGAAGCCATTTATTCTGCTAAAGAGGAACATACCTCCCCCCAAAAAACCCTCTACAACACAAACCTTGTAATTCTGTAGTTAGCACCAATAATGTGTATCTTGTGGGGTCCCTTCAAAATACAATAGTGCCCAGGTTATGAACATCTGCAGCTTTTATCTATGGATGATGAAAACTGATTATTAGGAATTCAGACACGTTTCAGCTGTTTAAGGGAAGAGGTATTATAATTATTTAGGTTCCAGGTGAATTTGAAAACATATTTCATGACAATTACCAAGTACTAGAATAATGATTATTTGTTCAATTGATTATTTTACGAGAGAAAAAAAAAAAAGATTTAATACGCTCTTTGTTCAATTTATGTGTGAACCTGTTCCAAACCAACAAGCATGGAATTCCCCAGTTCAGGGATTCATCCTGTACTTCTCACTCCACTTTCTCTCACATAAAACCCCCAAATCTGCCTGGACACCTCGTAGCAAGGCCACCTAGGTTGCAATATTTGGAACATCTGTCTTTTTTAACAGCATAAAAATTTCTTAGATTACAAATTAGGACAGGAAATGCAAAAGAGACGAAAAGTGTGTGTGTGTAGAGGGAAGCAACACACTGACTTCCATATGAACCATTTATTGAATACATGCATCATAATGTAGAATTACATGAGCAAAAAAGGCAATCTGTACAAAATTGATTACCCTTTGTTCTCATTTCAACTCTCACCATTAGCTGCAGCTCTGATAAAGGATTCAAGACAAAACTAAAATTCTTTTAACCCAAACTTGAGTGATATGCATGCTGATTTGAGTTTGGGTTGGATCACTGCGGTAAAAGAGAGCTGGTTTTCATGTCAGTGAAGCAGAGTAATCCTAAAAACAGTTTCAATACTAGAGACTGTGGTTGATACATACAAGCAACAAAGCTCATTTTAGCCATTTCTTAAACATCTTCATATGTTCATATTTTAAGGCACAGGATAAACAAGAACTACATTAAAAGCTATCAGTTGATACTGAATACATTGACTTGATAATGAAGTGCAATTCTTGCCCAGAGGAAAAGTGGTGTTTGTCCTCGCTACTTCCATACAAACGGAACACTCAGAACCTGGTAACTACAATACAGAGGTTTGCTTCCACTACCAACAACAGGCATTCTTATTCTAATCCAGGTTCACTCAGAACATTTCTAAATAGTGTGGCATCCATGACTGATACCTGCCAATCAGAATTATGGAATTTGCATTGGAATTACAATCACTTCAGATTCCTAAATAGGAACTGCACTTTTCTTAAGAACCTATCCTTAATGTGGGGTCCTGAGCTATTTGAAAACCTGTCCTATACAATTTATTCAGTTCCTCACTTTGTGCTATCATCATGTGTTTACCCAAACACAGCATCTTTTCCCCTGGAGACTTCAGAAGACAAAATATGCGCTCTTTTTGTTCAAGTGCAGACTTCCAACATCTGTCCCCAGACCTCACTTAAGACTTGAAGCACTGTATCGGTCTTACTGCTTATCGGTATGCTAGGGATCAAACACTGCTGAGTCACTGGCTAAGATGTAGTGCAAAAGTTCTTCCACCTCTGGCTGAACCAAGGCAAAAGACAACTGTGCTGAACTACTGCATGCACACCTCTTTCTTACAACACCTTTTGCTTTTTCAATTTCCATTGCATTAACAATAATTCTGTTTTTTCATTTCTAGCATTTTAACAGAGATCTAGCAAAGAAAATCCATATTTCATAATATATATTTTGTATGAGCAGATGAGTATATATGCATACAGACACTCATACAATCCAATATAAAGTGAAGCCTTCAAATAGAAACGTTTCTTACAAAGAACCTCCCTCTATTGCCCAGTCCCTCAGAAAGTAACAGCAGCAAAATCTACAATGTAGGTTTGTTTGCAAAAATTGTCTCATACAAAATGTGGCAATAAGAAGGCCATCACTGTATAGAGGTGTATGTGTGTGTCACATCTGTGTGAGAAATGTTCATGTTAAACTGAATTTTGACAAACTAAAATAAGTCAATTCTTAAACTTGAAAAAGACAAAAAGCTACATCTATGGTAGGCACTTTGGTACATCTAGTAATGTAGGCATATTCTACATCTAGAATTAAGGTTCCGTCAGTAATTTTACAATAAAGCTAATTTCAGGAGTTTATTGTTATACTTTAAAATTCTTTCTTGGCTGAGAGATCATTCTAGAATCTTAGCTAAATAATGTACTTCTTCTGTCTAATTGCATACTTATCCAAGAATGAGGCTGTTGGCTCTGAAAGAGCTCAACTGTTCTCTTGGATTCATAATGCACATTTTTTTTTTTTTTAATAACAGTCTGAGAAAACTTACCAGCAAAAGAAAAATCAGTTCAGGATACAAAAACACCCCATAGTTCATAAAACTAGAGCTGTGAGCTCAGCTGCTGAGGCTGATACTCTCCCTTCAACTTGCAACTGTCTACTTTTATCAGTTTGAGTATCACTACTGATCTTGCAGCAGACTATGGCAATGCTTCAGTAGAACGCCATTATTTCTCAAGAAAGCTGTGTGGACCACTGACGTGCATTTTCTTCATGCACCAAACGCACTAAGTAGCAATGAGGCAACTGTAAAGACAGTCACTTTCAACTCAGTTTCACACTTTCTTACATATTGGTGTTCCATTGTAGTATTACAGAAGGTATAGAATAATAAACTATTTAGCACAGTATTCTATAATAAAAAGAACATATGTTTTGTACGTATGCCTACTGTATGAACTTACATTGCAAGCTGATTTGTATACCTTATCAGTGAAACAAGGCAGACAGGACAGTTCTAAATAGAGATTTGTTTATAATACAGTAAAATCCATGTCCTCATGCCTTCAAAGGGTCACGTGTTTAGTACTGCAGAGTACAGGAATAAATAACAAAACCCAAGTGAACCTGTATAACAAACTGTACTGCTTGTAATGTTTACTCCATTAAATGAAAACTCAAATTTATAAATCATGATTCATGGACCTCTCTTTATACAATATTTATAGAATTCTCATTTCTGTTTATAATATTCTATAGCAGGATTTTCCAATAATACATTTATATATAAATACTAAAATGTTAATGTTTTGTACATTTTAAAGTTGCCACACTGGGCCAGAAGCACAATAAAGTAAAAACATTTTTCTGCAGTTTGTTTTTGAAGAATATCACAAAATGATTAACATTAAGACCATTGTGCTGCAAAGACAAAAGAGATTCATTTGAAGAAATTAACATGCATTTAGAAGAAAATATCTATATCCTTTATCTAATTTTGTTCTTAATTCAAACCAGCATGAAAGAATTATAAAAAAATAGTATATATTTACATGGTACAGTATAGCTTGGTGAGATATAAAACAAGGCAGGAAACATCTTTTCACTTTCTAATAGGTATAACCACCATAAAGATGAACTTAAACACAAAAGGTTACTTTACTGTATGATTGCACATGACAGTAACATGTAAAATTTTTGAGCAAATTAAAATACAAAATTTAACAATGAGAAACTGTATGTCTACATAAAATGACCAAGTGTTATAAAATTATTGGGGATGTGTCTAACAACTAAATTGGTAAAGCTATAAAAATAATATTGGTACATCTGTGAGAACAATGCTTTAAAAATATATAAAGGTTGGCAAAGGTATGTGTCAGGAACTCCCGGTATCCATGGGCCTAGCTTGCACCATGTGGTCTTGTACCATCTTCTGTTAAGTCATACCTGAAAACAAAGAGAACAAAGGAAAACGTTTTTACATTTAGCATGTATTATTAACACTATTAACATACCAGTTATTAGTATGCAATATTATTATTAATAAAGGAAATATACTTACCACTGGGTCCAGCCTTTAGCTAGTTCTTCAGATGCCAGAGGTATCAATAACTGGAAAGTTGACATTAGTGATTAATGCATTCTGTCTTTCATTCTGTGTCTTTTAAAGACTAAATTTGACAATCTTGTCAACTACAGGATAAGTAATGCCATTAATAAACAACATATTTTACAATGATGCCATCATAACTATCTTCCACCTGTAGCCTTGTAGTAAAGTTTCAAATTGGTAGTTTTAGCCTAAAAATCTGTACCCTTAAACTGGTCCCAGAGCACCTCACAGGCATAACTTCTGAACAAGGGATACGGCAGTCAGATGAAGTATTTATGCTAACAGACATCCTTGTCAACAGGAAAATTAAGAACACCATTCACCATAAGCTGACCATAATTCTGATCTCTCTCATCCTCTTTACAGAGTTTGAATATGGCAATCTACACAGGTGTAAGAACATACTGTTCGTATGTGTAGGAAACAGAGTGATTTAATGACTGCCTGTAGAACAGTGAAGGTATAAACACAGTAGCTGTTTCTGGCATTAGGAATGCCTCCAGTAGTTCTTTTTTCATGGATTTTCTGGAATTTTAATTACTAAGCATAAATTTGTTGTGTTCTCTATGTAATTTTTCTTGTCTTTTAGGTTTGATATAATGCAAAAGCTAGCCTCTCACTACTGCTGCAGATAAGATGTCTGAGCCACCTGTGTTCAAGACCAGCAATTTTGCCAGACCATCTCCTGAGATATCAGTAGTTTTCTACTGGCTGTTATTTAGTTTCTCTGACTGTATAATTAATAAATCAAACATGCAGGGTTATTTTTTTTATTTATTTTTTACTGCCAGTCTCAGAACTTACCATTCTCTAGAAGAGATTACTACCTCACAGTCTGATATATGTCCTCTCATCCTTTGCAATTCATTCCTTCCTTTACTGAACCTGACATCTAAGCCATCTGTAATTTTTAAAAGCTTCCTACCTGAATCAGTTATGTCAGTCAACACTAACAAGCTCATATCACAAGAGAATTTTAATCTTTATGTAACAACATACAGTACAAAAGGAATTTGCTTATTTTCAACTTACTTTGCCAAGCAGCCCTTTATCTTTGGACAAGAAACCACCACTGTTCTTCACTGCTACATCTAGTGTTCTTCTCTGTACTTCAGGGAGGGAAACACTGAAATCAAATCTGACAGAAAAAGTGATGCTTTAGAGAGAATTTTGTACCTGAAGTGCAAGTTCAGTTCCTACAGCTAAACAACAATTAAAATCTAAACCAAATTATACCCCTCCCTGAACAAATTCCCCCCAAAAAAGCCTTGAGATAAACGATGAGAGAAAAAATCCCAAATTTTTGTCTAAAATTTTTCTCCTATACTTTGATCAATATTAACACCAAATCAACATCAAACATTTGAGACTTCTGTCCCATTGCTAAAAGCAACAAACAAACAAAACAAAGAAAAGGCCAATCACTGACTACAGAGAAGAGAGTGAGGAATCCTACTATCTTGACAGCTCAGCACCACTATTCTCCAGAAGGGAAAGACTGATCAGTCATGATCTTCATTCCTCTAGAACCAGAGCTCATTTTCACACCAAGGAAACTATCAACTTTTAAGAAAGAATGCATGTTGTTTGCTAGATCCGAAACTTACAGAAAGTAAGGGCAGGATTGCACCACAATCTACATCTGTTTGTCACTACAGTTCTTAAGCAGCTTTACTGCTTTTCAATACCTTTTACTTTGAAAGGTGCAGAAGAACAAATCCTGGGATAAACAGGAGCGAGCTGTATCTACCAGAGCCTCTAACTAACAATTTACAGATTTCCTTGGACAGAATATACTGACCTGTTTTTTTCCCCCAAACTAATTTTCCATCTACAGAGAATGCTCTTTGTTATTGAGAAGTGATGGGTGAGGGAGGAAGAGGTATGCATCTGAGTGAAACCATCATCAAAAAGCTGAGTACAAAGATAAGGATCTGTATGCAATGAAATACTGCACAAGCTTGCATTAGTTCCAACCTGTCGGCCAGGATTTAATCCACATGGAAATTTCCTGACTCCCTGGATGCTGAGAAGTACCATGACATAGATTGATTGAGCAATCTGATCATGTACAGACACTGGCTAGCCAGTCCTACAGAGGAGGCAAGCCAGAAAACTGGCCAGTCAGAATCTACATCTTCATGCCTCTTGTCAGGAAAGCCAAGTTAGCCACACTAGCCAACTAAAAGGCACTCATGTTCCAACCAGCTGCCCAAAGAGCGCATGCCACTTCTTAGCTACTTACGCAAACACAGTGTAACATGGGATAAGGCAGAAGAGAGGAATGGCTGGTAACAGTGTAAGAAGGGTTATAGTGAAAACAGGGAAGAGGAGGATGGAAAGAGCTATTATACAGGAAGAGAAAGGTATGACCGAGTCTGGTGGTTCAGGTAAGCTGAGAAATCTTGGTTTGGCAGCTTTATAATTATATAATATAGAACCACTACAGACAGTTTAGAACATACATTTGATCAAACACCGGGTTTAATGTCTTCTTTGATACGTGTGTTTTTCTTCTTCCTGATCTTCTCTTATCAGGCAATAAATACATTCGAACATATGGATCGGATCCTTCTTCAGAAAACGCTATTAGATTTCTGTGACCAGTGAAAAACAAGGAAAAACACTTTAGAAAATAAATGAGACATTGCTAAGTACGTGTCCACGCTACTATCCCTTAATTTAGCACTCTATATTTAAATAAAGTTCATTTCATCACCACATACATATCTTTGATGTTTCCCATGCACGAAGTACCAAACTTGTTGAAAAATATTTCTAGAAATGTTACACCTGTTTGAGAACCATCTGCATCTTTATGACAATTGTATTTTAGAATCCTTACATAGATAAGCTGTGGGATATCCTGCACAAAGTATGGCTACATATTGGCTACATTCTAATACATAGAAAAGTGGAAAAAAATCTAAAAAATGCTAAGCAGTAACTTGTACAAGATCAGATAAATGGTAAGTAGACAGCAGAGCTGGAAACTTAAGGTTTCTTGAATTCCAATTCAATGCTTACATGTGGCTTTCCAAAAATCATGCGTTTTTGTCATTCCACGAAAAAGTCAGGCTCTTAGATAAAGATTTTAGACACTTCTGATAGAAATCTACATACCGTTTCCATCTAAAATCTGATATAGGCAAAGAAAAAAAACACAGCAAAATCTTCAGTTTTAACTGATTCTGTTGTAAGTCTAACTCTATATGATTTCGTATTTACAAGTAATTACAGTCAGCATGTCATTTTAAAAGTAATTAAGACCGTCCACACAATCGAACAACTTAAGAGGGTAAATCAAGATACGACAAAGTCATATACCAAGAAATACGCACAGAACTAAAAATAAAATTTGGTGCCTTATGCTCACCTGCAGGAATGCACTACCACAATCAGTTTGTTTCTTTGTGAACTATGACGAATTGTTAGCTGTATCTGTCCTAATGGAGATTGCCCCAGGGTTGTTCCACTGTGGTGAAAGAGCAGAATATTGTATGTTTTTAAAAAGCGTGTTTTCAGTAAGATCCAACTGAAATACATGAAGTATTTCAGAACAGTATTTCCAGAAATATTGTATTATCTATTTCAACTGTCACTGCACCAATGTGAAAGAAGAGAGGAAACAAAAGTTAGCATGTGAGTATATCTTTATCAGTTTCCCATAGTCTAGGCCATTGACAACCAGGCTAGAATGAAATATTTCAGTTCAGTATTCTCTTAATAAAAAAATAAGAAAAATAAAGGTCAGAGTACCTAGATACATGTGGCTTGCAATAAAGAACCTCCTTAGCCATAGCTTTACCACTCTTACCAAATAATGAAGTATGAAATTTGTGGATTAAATAATGAGTAGTATTTCAACATTTATCATAATTAATAAAGTCTAACCCCACTTTCGGGATAAAAGAGAGACTGACAAACTGAAGACAAACCAACAAAGGACCCTAAAGATAAATGGGGAACTGGAGCACAGAAGCAGTTGGGTTTGTACAGATTGAAGAGATGGTCAACAGCATATGCAAACATGGTCTTTCATTACTTAAACATCATAGAAAAGACTGAGTCATACTCCTCTTACACATGCACAGTGAGAGGTCAAGTTACGGCTAGAAAAATTCCAACTGGAAATAAGGAAAAATGTTTTTGCAGTGGCATGGTTAAGCATCGAAACTGCTGAGAAAGTTTGTAGAAACTCCATGCTTGGACGTATGCAAAAAACTTGTCTGGACAAGGCCCAAGAAAACTGATCTAACTGAAGCAAGATTTGCTTTGAGCAGAGGGCTGACTTTCCTCCAGAGGTTTCTTCCAAACTATATTACTCTACTGATTCTATGAACTCTGACACAGAAAATGAGGAATTGGTTCAATCCCTTGCTCACAAACTAATATAAAAATTAAATATATACATATGTCTTTCTCTATGAATCTACTTAGATTCACAGAGAAGCTTCCAACTTGAATAGGGATCTAATGGCTTCCATTCTCCTATTCAGAGTAGAATAGCTGCTCTGCTACCTTTACTGGTAAGTATAGCTGCCCTTTGAGGTAAGAGAAAAAAAAATAGAGAATTTAAGAAATCATGGTTGCAGCAGTCCTCAGTAATTGAATAATAACTGACCAGCCACTTAGCATTCTTTACAGTCAACTATCCCTCTGTGTAATTTACGAAGAAGACCACCTATATTCAGCTTAAATTGGCTTAATGCTAATATGATTCAGTGGTGCAACTACTGGCGTGAGTGTGACTAATATTCCACCAACACATATTCTTCCTTCTCACCATTCCACTCTTTTCAGCACTACATAGTCAGTGCAGTAATGAGAACAAGGTGGACTTTATCTTGCAGATCACAACAATGGTGTAGTAACTTCTAATTGCAAAATCTGTCTAACTGAGGTACCAAGAGGAAGCAGAAAGTTCAAAGGCTGATTTTCTAATTCCAGGCTCAATCTGCAACAGGAAAAAATATTACTGAAACGCAAACTGAGCGATTTCTTTGGCTGCATAACATTTTCTTATAAAGCAACTTAGATGTATTGCAAAACAAGTAATTAACATCATACTTTTCAAGTTGTCGCAGTCTTTGCCGTAGTTCCTGTGTAGCAATGGGCAGAGATATGTCTGAGGCTATGCTAGGAGTTGGTTCCTTGACTGAGAGGTGGCTGGGAGAATAATTGAAGTTAGAGGCATGAAGACTGGAAGAACTTCGGCTGAGATCTGTTGGCCACTGAGGACTGGCATTGGGAGGCTGACTTTTTTCAGCTACCTCTGTCTTTTTATCACTGTCAGTCACTGGGGAGGCTGGAACAGGTTTGTTTGAATCAAGTGGTGGCGAGACAGGAACCTGAGGCTTAAAAGATGATTTTCTTGCATCTTTGGAAACAGACGGCCTTTTTACTTGGGCTGAGTGTTGATGATCTGGAGATCTTGCTTGCTTTTCAAGAGAAAGGACCTAGATACAGTTAAAATACATACAATATTACTATACTACAAAAAAGAGGAATAAATTTGTTTCTACAAGAAGTACTTAGTGACAAGTTGTTAAATTAAGACAGTAAACCAGGACCAAAAATTTTGGTTACATTCATTTACAATAGGAAATAGTTTCATGTTACAAATACATTACATAAAGTGCTTTAGAAAAGAACAAGTAACATAAGGTAACAGAAGTGTTCCAGTACTTCCAAAGAGGTGCCCTTACTTATTATGCCAAATAATTTACCTGGAGGAAAACAAAAACCAACTTTCAAGCATGCAAGCTTTTTCATGAAGTCTCCAATGTACTTGAAAGTTGGTCTGAACTTTTCTAGTACTGTGAAGGTACTTCTTTTCTGCATAAACTTTACTTTTTTTTGACCATGATGACCTCAGTTCCATTTCTGTAAGATAAAGTTAATTTCAGTGATCTTACAGTGACTGTAAGATCTGTAAGATCAAGTCGTAAGAGACTAGCAGGAATTGAGATTCCATACAGTTTCCAAGCCTAAAAACAAGGGGAACCTCAGTCTTAATTAAAGCAGGTTACTGTTTTGTTCCAAGAATTTCTGGTTTTGAAATAGAATGTATTTAAAATAGAGAATATCTTTGTGTGTACTTGGTAGTGCTGCTGGCCTAAGGACACCAGGAATTGTGACACACACTCAAGGAAACATACCATCTTCTTCATAAAGATAAAAGACCAGAAGTCATGATAGTTTTAAATATGCTTTCATATGTTTACAATGTGAAAAGTTTTAAGAGTACCCTGAGTGCAATCTTCATGTTTATAGTGCTGTTTGGACCAGAGTTGCTCAGGTGGAACCGCTGATGCATAGTTAAATCTTCACTCTCCAGCAACTGACTTAGAGGCAGTTTGAGGTTCCCCAGAGAACACTGGTGCTGTTCATCCCTCACCTGAAGGAACACATAAGATAAACAATGTTGTATCATCTACTTTGTAAAACTTCACAGAAAGAAAAGGAAATGACAGTTTTATTTAAAAAGAAAAGCACAAAAGCACACGGAACAGTTCTTCAACCAAGTTTCCCTGATCCTAAAACTACTTTACACCAAAGAAGAAAATAGCAAATATACTCCACACCTATTTTCTTCATCCCTATCTTCTACAGCAAGACATAAAACTAACCAACTGCATCTACATCTAGAATATATATCTAGTTGATCCCTGATCAAAATATCTGTGGTTTCCAAATGGTCTGTGCAAAAATGAGTTCCCACAACTGTTAGGGGAATAGTAACTAGGACAGCCCTCATTTACAACTACATGAGTAACATTTCAGTAGTGTAAGGGGGATACAGTATTTGGATAAAGCGAAGACTTCCTCAGCATGAGAAAGGTAACAAAATCAACCATACATAACTGTATTACTGCTAGCAATTGAGAAGACCAAAGATTCCAAACAGACATCAAAATGTACTTCTCTTCCTTGTATTTTATTTATTTAAATGTGGCAATCATCAAGCATAATGTTCTACTGAAAGACTGGTTATATTTTTTAATAGTAAATGCAAATAACATTTCATAGCCTAGTATTAAAAACCAATTTAAGCATAACTGTAATGGTGTTCACAATATAATAGATGTCATAACAGCCTATAACATCTAAATATTGCTACTGAAATGTCTTAAAAAAGAAAGGTATCTAAAGAATGGGACAATGTACCTCAACTTCAAGATCTTGTCTTTTGGGGTTGTGTACAAAGAAAGTGAAGTTTTCCTCCCATACTGGTTCATTGGTCTTGTATCGAATCTAAAGTCAGAGAACAGGAAGAACAGGAAGCAGACAAATTGTAAAATACGTTTGTTCTATGTATGTTTCTAATAAAGCTCTTTTTAAGAGTTGAGTACATTTTTCATTTTGTCTTTGCAAAATTTGTTTAAAACCTAACACAACTAAAGATCAGGTGGGATCCACTCAAGGTGTATGTAATATCACATATCAAATTATACATAAGAAACGTAATAAAATGTGTTTTGCTTGCACACAGATGAGTTGCTTTACATAGAGTACAACTCCTGCTGAAGAACTGTTACTTCCTATCAGTCTATGAACAAACGTAAGGTATTTAGACTGGCACATTCCCTCTCCTGTCATACTTCTCTGTAAGGGCTGAACTAACTCAATGCAAAAAAGAAAACCACCCATACTGTGTGTTATCTACCTTTCTAGGTATCACTTCACTGTTCCTTTGTCATTTTATTTTAAAGAGCAGCTTGAATACATGGAGGTTAGTTATGAACAAGACAAGTGTGCTGAATGCCTTGCATCAGTATCAGAGGGATCACCATCAACATTGGCCTCATCACAGGCTACACACCACCCAATTAGGAAAAAGAGATGGGTGAGGTAAAGAGATGGATGAGGTCTTCTTCTGACAAAGCTCTCTCGGGTCTGCCAAACCAAGTTCTTACCTTAGAGCAGTTGAAGCTCTCCATTTCCTAGTAAAGCAGCACAGTGCTGCTTAAGCAATTAGGAGTTTGTTTTAGGATACAACACACTGTTGTCTTAGGGTTGTTCTCAGTCATTTGGGGTGTTGACTAGGAGTGGAGCTCTTCCGTACCTACTACTTACATATGAGTAAGACTGGTTTGCGTATGTGACTATCAGTGATAGTGATACGATCCTAAGACGCATGAGGATGAAAAATAACAGAATAAAATTCTTGGACTTTAGAAAACCAGATTCAACTTGCTCTGGGATCTGTTCAGAGGTACTCCATGGGTGTCTACCTTAGAGGGCAAAGGAGCTAAGTCAGCAGTGCACTCTTGCAAGTAGTGCAGGCAAACTATGTCCTAGACTAAGTCAGTAAGAGTATAATCAAGAGATCAAAAGATGAGCATCGGTCCACTCAGCACTTGATAGGCCAGACCTGGCATACTGTGTCCAGTTGCAGTACGTTGACTTCCCCCATTCAAGAAGCATAAAGAAGTTGGAGAGAGTCAACTGGAGGACCACCAGGATGATGGAGAACTTGACATATAAAAAAGGGTTGAAGGCATTCAGTTTGTTCAACTTAGAGACAAGGCAGTGGAAGGGGGATCTAATCCAATATCTAAAAAGTAGTTATAGACCAGGTGGAGGTACGCATTGACAAGGATACATAGCAGCAGGACAAGAGACAACAGCCACCAGCTGCTTCACGGAAAATTCATATTTTTCATGTACATGAAAAAATTCTTCACCATGAAAACAATAAAACATTGAAATAGGTTGCCCGTAGAAGTGGTGGAATTTCCTCTAGGGAAATACTCATGACAGTTACACAGCACTTGGGCTAATCTACAGTCCTACACTTTAAACTGAAGGTTGAATCAGATGATCTTCTTGGTCCCCTCCAACCTAAACATTTCTGTCTATGCATTTTCAAATCCCGACCAGTGTTTTGAAGCCCGTGTTTTGCTCACATTGTTACTTACACAACGACTGTGGCAAGAATCCCAGCTGCAGATCAGAACCCACTGTGAAAGGACGTCTACAAATAGTTATAAATCTGGTCTCTACTCACAGACAGCTTGAATTAAGTACCCATTCGATCTTTGGCTCCTTGTTGAAAATTTCAGTTCTGGTGATAACTTTTAGAGCAGTGCATGTGCTCAATGGCTTGATAGCCAATACCAATCACAAAGAGCCACCAAATGTCTGTAGACAGAGACAGGTACAGAGAGCAGGAACTTACCTTACTTTCCTGTGCCTTGTGTCCAACTGACAGCAAAACAAGTGGGTTGGGATTGCTGTTTATTTTCTTTCCTGACTGGTAAAGAAAAAGCAAAAACTTTGTCTTCAGACTAAACTGTTTTCCTAAATGTCTCCTCTGAAACTTACATGTCTGCATCTTAAAAATACGATTCATTTGCATTCTACTGTATGACAATCTATTATTCTCAGCATTTTATTCAACAGACTGGAATGGCATACTGGCTAGTGACTGGTGAACAGATTACTAGCCTGGTGAACACATTAATATGAAGGTGTCCAACTTCCCTAAGTAAACTAAAACAAAACGTTAGAAATAAACTGGAATTTTAGACTCCTTTCTGTTTTCTTTGGATGAAACTGAAAAGGTGCAAATACTTTAATGAGCATTACAACAACCCCCAAAGCCCACAAAGCATAGTTAAAATTGCAAAATGAGTATGGCATACAGATGGAAGATATGGAAAAAACCCAAACTCAGAAAGTTCACTTTATTTACATGGCAGTATTATTATTAAGCTGGATGTAATATCAGAACATTGATATTCCCCACTTTCAGTCTGGGGAGAAGGAAGATTCACTATAATGTACCTGATGTATATTTCTACAGTTTACCAAATACTCTTTACTAGAGAATCAACCATCTGCCATATCTGAGCCTTGCTCACCAGCTGTATAGCATTACATCAAACTGTGAAAATAAACATCAGTTTAGAATCAAATTACATACACAAAGGAACATTCCCAATTACATGTTTCTTCAAAAATTTTAAATTAACTAAAAATTTGTCAGAAGGAAAAGTTAGACATGAAAGTTAATCATCTCAAGTAGGTGTTAATGCAGTTTAAGAGGCCTAGACAATACAGTATGCATAGTTAATATACTTTGAGTTCTACCTGTGGGAAACTGTAAACAGAAAGTTAGTTAAAATCTACTTTATGCATGTAAGGTCACAAACAATTCAAATAATTTAATTTTTTTAAATTAAGAATGAGTGTATTTTAAGGTAATTTTGGATCTGAACTTACATTTTTGACAGCAACTTCCACTAATATTGGTTGATTTTAATGTGACACACTGCTTATTAAAAATACTTTCCTTTAGAAAAAAAGCTGGTAGAAATCACTCCTTTCTTGGATGAATGCCGCCCTTCTTTTGTGATTTCTAATAAAAGGTATATAGCCTTAATCAAAGACAACAGACTACAAGGTCTAAGGAATACAAAGAAAGTCAGATTACATTCCAGCTGATGGTGGGAAAAATGGTAAGAGAAATTTGTTTCATTTTTTCTTCACCCATAAAAAGGTGTCTAAAGCTCCCTTTTTTCATAAAATGAAGAAACTCCATTAGTTTGCAAAAAGACCCTGTTGCTTATTCTCATACATAAATATAAATAATATTAATTCATGCTAAATAGATAGGAACACACCTCTAACATCTGCCACTGACAAATTTGCTGTTGACAGGATATTCAGTCTATTAGAGCCTGCCTGTTGTCCAAGTTCCTCCACCTGAGAACTTGGTTCATGCCTTCCAAGTTTGCCACTCAACATGAAGTCTTCCGTATCAAAAGGCTGGACTGAATTTATTCAGCATTCATATAAAAGATGTAAAACCTTCCAAAAACATCTAGCAGAAAAATGATTAATTCGAAAATACATAACACATTGATTTTGTTGGCTAGTCATTCAGAGTTGAGCAGTAAAGTATCACTCAGTATGTAAAAGATGTCTTAGCTTTCATGTCGGCTTTGTTCTTTAAATACTACTTCAAGCTAGTTCTCAGGATTAATTTATTTTAGTCTTCTAAAGCAGCCTATGCTCCACTTGACTGATTTAAAATTCAGATTACCACAGACCATAGAATTTTACCAACATCTTGACCATTTCTTGAAATCAGATGGTAAATAAAACTGAATCATACTAAATATAGATCTGGCAAAAGAAATTCCATTCACTGTTGCAAGGAAAGTGTTGCAGGCATTCGTGCACTTCCGATTACTATTGTGACCTTAAATGGACAACTATATTAGTTTTACCTTTAGGGCTTTCTGAACAGCAGCCTTCTTCAAGCCATCAGGGTTAAATTCTAATGGATTATGCTTTTAAGTCAGGAGAGAATGAACACAGGAAGGGTTAGTAAAGTCATGCAATGAAGCAATTTCATTAGGTTAATTAATTATTACATGAAAACATAGGACAAAAGAAACCAAAAATCTTTCAAACAAAACAATGATGGGATCACTAAAAAAACAAACAAAAATAAAGAAATAAAAATGGACAAAGCTTTTTTTCCCCCATATCCTCTCTGAATGTTTGTATTCTGCTTTTAAACTAAGGTACGCCCTTTCAATACACTTACATTTCCCTTATCAGCTCTTTTATAATAATAAAAGAAACTTCACAAAACAGGTTGTATTGAGAGCTTGCTGTCCTAAGCATCGCCTTCCAAATGAACCTTTTTAAAATCTGGCTACATATATTTTCACAACGTTGAAGGTTCTCTGGTAAATCAAATGGTTATGTGAAGGAGCCCTTTTGTGGGAGAAATTACTATGCTCAAAGTATTGACAAGACATAGATCATTATAAAAATTTTAGTTGTTTGAGACTCTTAACCAGATGAATGACATAAAGACTGCAAGCTAACTAGAATTACATATATTTCACTTAGTTGAAGGCATACAAATAAACTAACAGGAGGAGTTTGAACTGATTTAGCAGGACAAAACACCTGACTATTTTCCATTAACTAAACAAAGTTTTGCATTTTATTTTACTAACAATAGATTGTTCTTGAAGTGATACATGTAAATTACAAAAATATTACGGAAAAATTTTGATGGCATTCAATGCATAAGAGGTAATTTCAGCAAATATATTTTTGACATAAAACCTATTTTATGTCTGGCTTTTTTACAAGCATATATTTCTATTTAAAGGGAGAATTGTGCTTTAAAAGCTGTAATATATGGCAAAAAAAAATAATTGCATAGTGGCTTTTGTAAACATGCTGGATGATGAACAGAAAACAAGATAATTAATGCTCTGCCAAAAGAAACGCTTTCATGAAATACAAACTTAGAATTGACTAAAATTTGAAAAAAGATTTTAAGCTTCATGCAGAAATACTTTTTTTTTTTTTTTTTTTTTTACATTTTCTTTGGGGATGTCACATCCATATATTGGCCAGTCTGTGTGACAAGATTCCTAGCGTTCAGTTTTGACATTTCTGTTTCAGAAGGAACATACAATATAATGAAACTGGGGGGGAGGCAGAAGTTTGGCTTTTTAAAAAATATGTATTTTTTTTTGTAAAATAAAATTAAGCAGTCTTCCAAAAGTACTTGTTTAGATATGTTAGGGTCTAAGATTATTGGACTTAAGACCTTCAAACATAGAGACTGCACAATATCCCCAGATACACTGATCAAAATGTTTAATTCTCCTTATCATTCAAAGGCTTTTTAAAGCTCAACTGGTATATTCCTTGCTGGAATTTAAGTACTGCTTTTTGTTCTCTGACAAACATGAAAAACTTTGTTTGCAGCAGCCTTGTGTCCTTTCCATCTTCATTTTTTATCTCCTAAAGCTAAATGCATCCTAGTTATTCTTCCTCTGCTAGTCACATTTTCTAGCTTTCTCATTATCATCACTGCTGCCCTCTAGATTCATTTTAACTGGTCTCCATCCTAGACAGCTGTGTCCAAAATAAGGGCCTTACTAATGTCCAAGCAGAACAGAAGGATTAGTCCACACATCTTACAGGCTACACTCCTTTCTATAGTCAAGATGGTATTTGTTTTGTAACAGCATGATACAGCATGACTACAGATCTACTCCTGTCAGACAGCTTTTCTTATCCCATATTAATATGAGAGCAGTACATGTCCTCTTCTGAAAAGCACCTAATTTCAGATCATATGTGCAGTTCATCAGTATCATTTTGATACATAAACTGCCCCTCAAACTTACTGGCCATCCTTCCCTTGCATTTTTACCTGCAAATTCAATACACAGTTTTTCCCCTATGTTATTGTTTCAAGGAATTTTAAAAGCCCAAAACAAACCTCTGTCATCAATTATAAAGGTAGGCAACCAATGATTCCTGGCTATTGCACAAGTCTCAATTCCTCTGGAATCATAGCAAGGAAGGCCAACAGGGATACCAGCTGGGGCAAATATGTTTAAGCCAGACTTCAGGTTTCAAGGGAAAGAGCTGCAGGTCCATGAGGAAGGTGGCTGAAAGGCTGGGAGGGAGGAGACTAGGAGAAGAAATGGGACTATTCAATAAAAAAAAGCCAAGAAAAGGTCTTGCCTTGGATTACAAAGTTGTCTTGCTATGGTTCTGAGCATCTCTGAGTTACATGAAAAGGGGACGGTTATCCAAGAACTATGCTGACATCTAACAATGAAATAAATCCAACTTCAGGTTAGTATTCTCTAATGGCTAATGACTTTTGCAGTAAATCCTAACATAGCAAGGCCATAAATTATATGGCACCTAACAAGCTGTTTTATTATTAAGCCAAATGCTAATTTGATACGCTGTAGAGTACAACTCATTACTTATGTTAACTCACTAATTTTTTCTTGGGGTTCAGATGGTGCTTTAGAAGTTTCTAAATCTCTCAGCTGATGACCAGAAGACAGTGACTGATCTGGAAGAGCTGATTTAAAATACAGATAATTTAAGTGTTATATACATACACTAAATACAAAATATATATATATGACAACATATCATAAAATTAGTATTATGTACTTCTAGAAGTTATAGTAAGAGCATAGTTCATAATCCTTAACTTCAGATAAATCAGATTTAGATGGGTAAATGTCTGAATTAGGTGCCGTGAATCCAGGTTTCCAGCAGTCAATAAAAACAATTAGAAAGAATCTGAGCATTCAGGGCTTTGTTTGTTCCTCTCCCCCAAATAAAGTGAAATCCCTTTTTAACAGCCACCAAACACATCCACAAACACCAAAAATAACTCAGACATGTCACTTAGATACCTGAACTTAGAGGTGTGAATGTCTGCATAAGACATTGAAAGATCCCCTGAACACAATGGGCAGTTCTACAACTGCTGAAGCTGTTATCTCTGGGCTGTAACAGTCCTCTCCTCTCCTCTCTCCTAGCTTCCAGCCATAAATCTTGCCCCTTTGGTTGCTGCAAGACTGGTACCCAACAGCAACTGCAGAACAAGCCAGCTGACAGTGCTGTCGAAGGAAACCCAAACATAGCTATCTTAAAACGGTTCCACTCTGACTTGCAAATAGCTTCATGGATTTGGAAAGTTTTGTCCTGTATCTCATTAAGTACTGTTATATCTAGATGCAATGTTCTAATGCAATGACTCTAACAAAAACATCAAGGCTACGCTTTAATCAAACTTTTTTTAAAAACGATATCTCTATAGTTTTTATAATTAAAACAGCAACTACTTATCAGTTTTAGCACCAAGATAACTGAACCACAGAATATATGGTTTGAATCCTTGTGATACCTATAAATCACGTTTCTCCAAAAATATAAGTATCTATGATTATGAACTGTGTATCATGCTCATTAAATTTTATACAACTTGGTTAGTAGATGCAAAGATTTTTTGATACTGGAAAATGAATTCCTAAACAGAAACCAACTGAAAGGACCAGGAAAAGGATTGTTTTGTTGGTTTATTGGAGGGAGAAGAAGGAAGAGTGTTTTTAAATCAAGGTTTATGATACGAATCAAAAGCAGCCAGCTACAAATTAAATCTGCACAATCTACAGTGGCATAACTACCTCCCTGGCAAGAGAGTTCTTATTCGGAACAGACTGCCATTCTTTCTGGGGATACCAAGGTTGCGTTTACAGACTTAGGTGTAAGTATTCAGAGACTCATTAGTTTGCAATGATCTCCTATCACTAAATTAAAGCAAAAATATTAACTTTTTATTCTTCCTAGCCTGGATTTTCCTGACTACAGACTAATTTGGAGATAAAAAAAGAAAAAAGAAAAAAAAAAGGAGCTTGGGAATTTGCAAAACAAGGAGCATCATGGAGTGAAACAGAATTTACAAGGGAATTTATAGTTTGGGATGCACAAAGAATCACACCCATTTTTAGCTCAATACTTGAACCTGTGTGGAAAGGTTGCAAGTTCTTAGAAATGTTGAGTGCATCACCATTAAAGATTCTGGGATGTTGGTTGTAGTATTTATTACATTTTCTTTCCTTTGCAATAAAAGCCAACAATTGCCAGCACACAGCGTGCTAGTATAGTATGCATTTTATTTCTCAATGAATCACCAATTTAAGCTAAATGTAAGAGCTTTTACAACAAACTTATCTTGGGTTTTTATCATGAAAGGTTAATTACTTACCCAATGATATGCTGATCAATGAAATTTAAATAGCCTTTAAAATGCAAGAAAAATAGCACAAAAAACAATGCACACTTGTTGAAACCATGCAGCAAAACAAATTGCATGCTCTCAATCCACTAGAGTGAGTGGCTTTAGTAGCACTAATCCACACTCTGGCAGATAAAAGGTACAATACAAATAACACCAGAGAACTCACAAATAGTGCTCTATAGAGTGAGGTAGTGTTTTCACAAAAGACTAGTCCCGATGCTCTCCTCTCTTTTAAGTATCCACACCCAAAGTTTCCCTCGTAGATACTCTTAGGAAGATGGAAATGGAAGGAGAAAGCAGAGTGATGGGATTGTGGCAGAATGAATGCATAAGCAGCTTTACTACACAAGAAAGTTAAAGAAGACAGTCAAAGGATTCCAGAGAAAACAGCAGATAACAAAAATATTTGTCATTATGAATAGTTTCAACAGTTAAACTTTCTGTAGCACAGAAACTTGATATTTTTTTTGCTTTTTTATTAATTAATTATTGAAATATATTAGCACAACTTTCCTGGTTTATTCTTGGTAGTTCAGATTTATATGGCAGTTCCAACTAAGAAAGTTTAGAGACCTGACTTCTAAACCATTTCTGTTTCACATAAAACATATTTCTGATAAATCATCCTAGTGCTCACAATCTGACAACTACAATGAATTTGTGCAAAAGAACGCCTGATTTGGTTATCCACTGCAACTCAAGCAAAGTAAGTCTGATGCTAAATCTAAAATGTACCAGTGATCAGCAATAACTTTAAAAAAAAAATCCATATTGAAGGCAATAAAAAGTTCTTATTCATCCAGAAAATATTTCAGTTTCAACATAAAAGCTGTGGACAAGTTTTCAAAACTATTAATAAGTAGCATAATTTTAAGTGAGACTTCATTGTCGTTTAACCTTTTGTTCCTCATAAATATAAGCAATCCAAAAGAGCAATTAATTTTACTATTACACTACAGCAACCCTATCAATGAATATGAACACATCATGAGAAGCTAGCAGACTTTCATGTTTAGTCTTATAACTGTTGTTCCATATCACAATCAAATGGACATAAAAAGAGCTGTATTCACTATAATTTGCTGTATTTTGTATAGGAATTCCCTTACAGGATATAATTATTGTCATTACAGAATCTATAGAAATCCAGAATCTATAGAAGTCTTGCCACAAGAAGCTGTCCTCCCATATTTTCCCTCCAACCCAATTTTAATGCCTTTTTGTATCTGTTTCTGGACAATTTGAATTTAAAACAGTATTGTATTTATTATTGTTGTAAACTTGTAAATGGAATTTTCAAGTGTTCAATGCTAGTTTCTAGCATATTCTAGCGCATTACTGGACAGAGAATGACTTGCAATTAAATACTGAGTTATTTGTAGCAACTACATTTATGGGCTGGCAGAACAATAAAAACAAAGGAATAAAGGTTCCACGCTATGACCGTCCTCATTCCCTGACATTACCCACACAATGCTATACTGTAAACAAAGCATCAGACACAGCAATAAGAAATTTGAGATTCTGTAGCTAACTAGTCAGCTTTGGGCAAGGAACTTCCTTCCGCTTTCCATGCCCTAGAGTTTAGAGATCTACCGATCAGAAGTACTGACTAAAACACAGTAACAAAAAAACTGTCTCCAAAAGTAGGTAAAACACAAAGCTTGCAGCTCAACCTCTGTAAGGGAGGGAGACAACACTAAAGAATATTTAAAATAGGAAGGGAACAAATTAAAACTTATGACAAAGCCTCTACGTATTTCCTAGAGAAACTATTCTAAACCAGAGAAGCAGGATGGTAAGGAAAAAATTAGGGGATTGTTATGAGATTGTGGATGAGAGAACTATAAATTATTCCTTTTTAATGAAGAGGCTTCAGTGTATTTTAAACTTTTAGAGTTTCATTTAAGTAATTTTTTAACAAAAAGTAAATTTTTAAGTATTTTTTTTCATTTGTAGTAATTTTTAACAAAAAAATAAAGACATGGGTTCAATTTAATCTAGCACACAAAACAGAAGGCAGACAGACATTTTTGTGTGTTGCAGTATTCTGAAACTAATGTTAAGCATGCCATAATTCTATTCTATTTATGTTTACTCTAATACAGAGTAATTTTACTCTCTCTGCTAATTTACAGAGTTCCCCCAAATTCAATAAAGTGATTCTAAGAAGATAATGCAGGACGATTCCGAATGAGGTACATCCCTTTAGCTTTTAAAATCACCCATAATACTGCTTTCAAGCACTGCTCTATACATGCTAGAACAGACTATTTGCTAAATGAAATCACTAGTCAGTGATGTAAATCCTTTAGGCTACCGCGATTTCATTTGTTACACTTTGATGCAGTGTTTTATTTTAACTGAAATTTAAGGTGAGTGGACAAATTTGCAAAACACATCAAAAAATATCTGAGGCTTGAAAACTTAGATCTTTGATTAGTATTTTAGCCATCACTCCCAGAATTTCTCACCTAATAGCAATGCTGAAAAATGGAAAAATTCAGTGCTTCCCATACCTATTTATGGTGGGGTTTACTTTATTACTGCCATAATTTCCAACCATGAACAGAACACTGCTAACCTGAAATAAACTACAATACAGTTTGTGCTCACCACAGACAAACTACTTCACACTGCCATAGTATAATCCATATAACGACAGAAACATGTTTTATGTGCGTTTTACACAGGCAAATAAACATTACTCCGAACGCCAACCTGACAGAAATCTCATACAAATATTCTGCCACTGTAACATCAACCGCACAGCATAAATTTCATGTTGAGGACTTCATTTCCTTCAAATCTACCACAGATATCCTAAACCAAAGCAAGCAAGTTTACCTGAATTCAAGGAAGTAGGCCTTTTCCCAGTTAGTTCTTATAACTCCCCATGCTGATCCCATACTATTTATGGAAAACACTGCATAATAAAAACATGCAGCCTTTCAAGTCCAGGAAAGGAGCATTCTTTAAAGAAAAAATCACACTGATTAAAGGGTAATGTTTTATTAATTATATAAATATATTACCATACTACTAGAAATATGGACCTTACATTACACGTTTTGAAAAAAGAGAAAGAATAGAACACATGGCTTAAGGTGTGTTAGTGAAGCAGTGTGCCATACTACCAAGCAAGACATGCTGGAAGTAAGCAAGAGACACCTATGAGAAAAAGGCATCCAGGAGAACATAACTTACAGGCAGGTTTCTTGCTGAGTCCAAATAGAGAATAAGCAATGCAGAAGAAAGTCCATCATTGGCTTGGTCTTTATCAGCTCTAATGCTAGTTAGCACCTAAATGAAAACCATACTGTGAGCCTTTGTGCAAATTAAATACGACATTATTTCTGTCCCATTCCTAAAAAGTATTTTAAAAATATCTTCCCAAACCCAAACATTCACATATACACACTATAAAACATAAGCAGTAGCTTTTTAAGTCTCCATAGAGATGTAGGTATTTCCATGAATTCCACCCCACTCCCTAGTTTTTGTGTTTTTTTTTTTAATTGGATAGACTATATATCATGCTCAGTTTTATCTCCAAGTCTAATGAAATGTTGGCTGATATTCTCGAACCATAACATTAAGAGAAAAGATAAAGAAGGAAAAAGCATTTTAAAAATCCCATGCCACAGAAGTACACTGACAGGCATGACTCATTTGAGATTTCTAAAGACAGACAGCTTGGAATAAAGTTACAGATTTATCCAAATTCACTACAGCTAAAGAATTAAATCACTTACATATTTAAATGTGTGCACAAAAAAAAAAAAAAGGAAAAGGAAAAAAATATTAGGAGAAAAGTAATGTGTTCCTTCAATACCTTGTCTAGGTTTTCTGCCGTTGGCATCAATGTGAGCCACTCCAGTTTTAAATGTAATTTTCCTTTGGACACTTCATCCAAAGTAAACCACTAAAAGTTAAGCAAAGTAATGTGAAATAATCTGACACCAGAGAAATACATAACTGCAATTGGCTCTTCAGGAAATTTAGGAAATGCTAAGACACACTAGAAATCTATTAGAGCTGGAATCTGCATAAACTAAAAAGATCTAATTTGTTGTTTAAAATGTCCTGTATCACACTAAATTTTATGACAATGTATAACTATTCAGTTCTGTCATACAAAACCACGCATGCAAACCTCTATGTTATCCTATAAAAGCATTTTTAAAACATCAAGAGAATTCTCTGAGTTCTTTAAAGCTGTTCTAAAAATACACACTAATACATCAAAAACTAATACATAACATCACTAATAAAATTGCTCTTATATGTAGGATAAAACTTCCATTTTCTTCTACATTAGTTTAATTAAAGTCTAAAAGTAGTTAAATGCAGACAAATAACTATTCTCATGGAAGAAAAATCCCTTATCAAATACATGACACCATTTTTTGCATTCACATACTAGTAAGCTTAAAACCCAACAGCAGCAGAAGAATGGCATCATTCAACAGTTCAGCTATCCTTCAAACCACTGCTTTGTTCATCAAGGAATCTATTTCTCTAGCATTAAGGTTATTCAGGAACTATCTTCAGGAAAAAATATGAGAACAACTAAATGTACAACATGTTTTGTTGCATTTTTTGTTTCCTTTTTGTTTTGTTTTGCTTTTTAAACCAGAATTTACCCAACACTTACCTCATCTAGAAGTCGTTCCTTTTCAACTTCAATTAAATCTATCATCAAACTAGGAAAAAAGAAAACAAAACAAACAACAACAACAAACAAAAAAAGTGTTTTAGACAGGAAGCAAAAAGTCTAACTCAGAGCTCAAACCCCACCCTGTGCTTGCTGATTCCAGATTTCCACTGACAGCAAAAGAACAAAACAGTACTATTCTTTTAGCCCCTAAGAGAGAAAAAAGTAGGGAATGAAATGTCTGAGCCAGGATGGAATGCAGGATGATAGTAAATATGCCTGTACTAGAGCCCATTTTGTAGCTATGGGTGCAACTAGCAAAATATGGCTCATACACAAGTTCTCAAAACCATGACCACATCCAAACTACCCACTGGAATTAGCCCCTGGACATATGTTATGACCAAATTCATGCTTTAGAATTGTCTGACAGAGCGCTAGTTTGCACAAGCCAAAAGTGTACCAGGGAATCTGCTAAAAATTAAATAGTGCAGACAAATGCATGCTGGTGTATGAACATTTGTCTTGCCTTTTGTTTTACTAGTACTGGTATACATATTACGATCAAGTTGCCACTCTTCCCCCCCACCACTTCAATGTAAGATTAGGGAAGTGCAAAGAAAAGAAGCCTTAATACTACCTACTTCTTTATTTAAATGAGAAGAGAAGTAGGTACTGTTGCTCCTGTTAAGAGAGAAGGAGCTGGAAAGATAAGGGAGTTCTACTCTGTATGGAAAGCAACAATGGGAAGCTCCAAAACTCTGCAAGAAATAAAGGTGACAAATTACTGGTGAAAGAAGCTGACTAAAACCCTGAAATGTTTATGGGTAAACACTAAGGGTAGGCCTATGGAATCTAAGAGTGAGTAATATTTGCGAAAGCATTATAGCGATATTTTTTCTTTAATCAAACTGCTGAGATCACCTCGTAGAGGAAAATAAACTGAGCTAGCCAATTAAAAAAATACTCTAATGAAGAAGATACACAATTATAATTATTTCTTCAGATGAAGTTGATATATCTTTAAGATTTAATGCTAGCTTAAGAATATTAAAGCAGGTATGGTTCAACTCAAAAAAAAATTAAAGCACCCTTTTCTGGGAATCCACAACACTTACCTTATTTTTTTCATGACTATGAAAACATACATATGTGTATACATACACACAAGCACATTTTAATACAAATTTGTTTCCATACATGTAGTATCCAAGGAATTAGGAAATACTTACTACCAAAATTTGAAAAGATAAGTAATTTATAAATGCAGTAACACAGCAGAAATACAAGCGCAATAAAATACAAAATGAAAAAAAAAAAGTTACATCAAAATACTTAATCTCCTTTCACTATCTACACACATTTTCTCCATAACGTTTACCTTCCAAGGAAGTCATCTTTGTCTGGATCTTCATCAAAGAGCTCAATCTCTAGCTCCTGTCCTGGATGTTCATATACTAAGGCCTGGAAGTACAGTAAGACAGCATTGTCAATGGTAAAACTAACTGGCTTTGTCAAATGGCACAGTAACAATAAAACACTGAAACAGCAGTGTCTTTGTGTATTAACACGTATCAACAGGCAAAAGCTTTAAAAATATGTGATTTTATGAGTTGAGCAAGCATGATCTTTCGAGGTCCCTTCCAACCCCTTCAATTCTGTGGTTCTGTGTTTAGAGCTTTTCAGATTTTTTTTTTCTGTTCATGTTGGTATTAAGAGACTAGAGTGCTTTTCAGAATTACTGTTGCTAAGTCTAGACAAAGTATATATACATCAATGGAGAATAGCTGTTTGTTACAGAACTTTGGACTTCTGGAGGGAAACATCAAAAAGTTCCTCAAGAAAATTATTTCTTGAGTATTTTCTTTAGTAAAAGAAATTTTAGAAGACCACATTACAAAATGCAAAACACATTTTTATTGGTTATACCTCATAAACTTCATTCCATTTTGGATTGAGATTTTCTTTGATGACCTTGCTTTGGAAAATCTGGTTGCCTACACGGATGATTCCATAAGGATCTGACTTTCCTTTGACGATCCCTTTTAGGTAAGTATCTTTACCCTCCAGGTCCTGAGCTTCAATAAAGTGTATCCTTAGAACACCCTGAAAAAAAGAAAGGATGAGTTTATATAGTAATCTCAAAGTCTCCATGCCATCACAGTTCATGCAATATATTCTTTATAATTTCCACTGCAGTTTCCTTAACATGAAACTTGGTTTGGACACCCTGTGGATCAAGAGATATCACAGCACACCTAAGACTCAGAAAGATTCTTAAAGAAAAAAGAAATTATCATCAGTAATCAGAAACATACCAGTTATATCAAGAAATGCCATGCTACTGGAACAGAGTAGCACTAAGTAGTAACAACTTTCAAGTAAAGAGTATTTTGCTGTAATAATATAAAACATGTTACATAATTTTACAGTATTACAATACAATTACAAGTTACAATAATTTTTAATCCACACAGTTGAACTATGCTTTATATGTAATATGTGGAAGATTATAACAAAACAAAAAAAAGTCCTTCTCAGTGTTATTATCAAACTCCATAAAATTATTTATAAATGGGGTCATTTAAAGTGAACAGATTCATCATAACCTATACTATTGCAATAACTATATTTAGAAATTCATACATATGTACACAACAACATCATTAAATGCCAAATTATTACTATTAACAGAAATATACTTACTTTTGGTATAGGAAATCGCAACTGAGCAATCTGCACTTCACTGACAAGGGGAACAGTAATTCTATTTGGAAGGACCAGGTAGTTGGATATTATATCCAATATTATTGTATCTGATAAGCCACTGTTAGAGAAAACAATACTCAGTTACTTCTTGGGAATTAAACATGCTATGTCACACAGACTGAGGCAGCTCAAGAGTGAAACTTTATAGAAAATCATATCAACACTTGAGATCCGTTTTTTTAACATAAAATATACACTGAAATAAGTTTAAGTATTAATGCAGTTTTTCCAGCCACATCTGGAAACTAAGTAAGAGCATTTATTGCCACTTTTAGAATAAGATAAACATGTCTTGAGGGAAATCAGTGTAGAACAGAAAACAAATCTCTACATCCTTATAGGATAGCAGTCTGTTAACAGCTACCATTTACATCTTTTGCTGCTTAACAACCTAAATGGACAATCATTTGGATGGACAATCAAATGGACACCCCTTTTTGAGGGGTGCAAAAGCCAAATCTATTCTTTAAAAACTTTTTTTTTTTTAAAAAAATAAAGGATTCTAGCCAAAATGGCCACCAGGTGGAAGCAGCTGATATGTGAATAACACAAACCAAGGACAGGAATATGAAAGTTCTCCAAAGTTCCCCCTCGCCTTTTCAAAACCACCCAGGGTAAAGGGCTATTGCATAAGTCTTCTTGCCTGCATTGCATATAACCAAGCAGATGTTAACTGTTAACCTACTTTTATATTGCAGTAATGACTTAACTGTCCCTGCAAGTTTGGCTAACTGCTGTTGTATTGTTATGAAGCAAGTTGTACTCTTGAGCTAGAAGGACTGTCATTTAAACAGAAACACAAATAAAGCATGCTCTGTGGAAGAGTAAAATATAGCCTAGGGAAGTAAAACAGGTTTTGTGCCGGTAAAAAGGGAGTGGCGGTACAAACACACGGGTAATGAATCACTAAATAACCCAACCTCCTAACGCAGAAAACATTTCCTAAGCTAAGGGTTCACCCGGTTTGGGTCTGAACTGAGAACAGATCAGTATGCTGTCAGAAAAGCACCCCTGGTTAGCTGCACTGCCTACACTGGCAGAAGACAATACGGTGGAACAAACCAGTGAAGATGAGGATCCAGGGAGAGGTTAACAGTATCTAAAAATGCTTAGAGAGAAAATGATGAAAAATACTTGAGGTATTTTGAACTGCAGGTGTGCTCCTGCTAAAGCTGGTGAAGATGTTCCAGGGATAAATGGTTTCTCCACCTAAGTACACTTCCTTTAAGATTCTCCTTTTACAGTCTTTATGAAATTAAGATGCAGATAATATGTTTGATTACTGCATGCATTTTTTCAGATTAAGCACTTGTAAGTAATCACCTTGTGAAGTTTTTCTATAACTGAATCTGCAGTTGAGAGTAGTTCTGACTGAAGCAGCTAGCATATTTATACAGTATATATTATAAATGTATATTATGTTATAAATAATATATGTTACATTTTCATTTTGGGAGAAAATTTACCAGTTAGCAATAAACAAACCTGTTATTGTAGAGATGCGTAACAGAATTAGCACATTAAATACAATCTGGCCCATTTTATATTTCTTTCATGTCAGAGACTTGCAACCTGTAGAGCCTGCCTCCCCTTGGTGGCCCTTCTTCACCACAAACGTACCCATGAGGACGGGCTAGGACAACTAAGGATTACTGCCTGTCAAGCTGCACTTTTCCCTTAAACCATACACAGCAGCCTGGTTTCTAGTTTATAAGGGTAAACACGTAAGGGAGCTGTCTGCATGACACCACTCTCACTAAAATACTTTCCTGAAACTTCTGCAGCAGTGAAACAGTTCAAACTCCTAAGTTAAAATTTATCTGTGTTAGATGGTTGGTCACCAGCTAAACAAAAGTAGAGATGTGCTACATAAAATTTCTACAAAAGGATGAAAACTAGATTCCTGAGCAATTTTTGCCCGTAATGAGAGGTTTCAGTGTTCAGATAAAACATAGCAAAGTAAAGGCATAATGGTGTGACAACAACTGGAGCCTGTGATTACAGACTGAACTGTAATGGGTGGAGTATTACCAGTTAACCTCAAATACTTACCATCTTAGCTCTGAGTGCTAAACTGTAACAGGACTAAATGTGCTAGGAATATTACTCCAAAAAAAGTACAAAAAAAGTACAGCCAGAAGGGAAGAAAACTTGCTATTGACCTCAAAATGTAACATTACTGCTGACTGTGGAAAAAAAACAATGCTACTGGTACTGGCAGTTGCATCAAGGTCTTTTAGAAGAGACAGTATCTCATTTGGCCAACTCCTACAGACAGTCCCACTACATTCAATGAATTGGCTATAACAGTACTACTTCATTTATTTGCTTACAAATCTTTAGGCTGCATAAAAAGCTGTTTTGTTTGTTTGTTTTTGTTGTGGTTTTTTTTTTGGGGGGGGGGCAAGAGTTGCCATAAAAATCGTTTACAGACTGGTCACTATACCTATTAGATCTGTGGCACCAATTTTCTTAAAAACATCTACTGTAAATCCAGTTAAACTACGACACATGATAGAACATAGCTAGCTTTTTAATGGCATCCAATACAATAGGAACAGAGGGAACTAAAGGTTGCATCAAGATCAACGTACTGGGCTATCCATACGTGTTTATTCTCTGAAAGAAGCGTTAGTGGATGATGTTAATACATTACTCATAGGCAAAGTTTCCTCTCAACTCCTGTGAGTTAATTTGTATCTGTTCTAAATAGGAGTCTTCGTTCCCCTTCCCTTCTTGCAGAGTTTATCCAGTCATATTTACAAAGATTTTCATTCAACAGGAATGCTAAACCCTACAGATATCTAGTTTCAGTAATTCTTAAAATAACAACTACCACAAGATAATCATGTTTTTGAAAATAAATAGCTTCCTTTAGTTATCATTGTAACACGTCGCTTTTCAAACTTCCTCAATTCAGTTTTGCTAAACGTCTAGTTTTCAACTTTTGAATGCCAAACATTCTCTGACACGAGCCGAGAAGACAGCTCTCATTATTTTGTTAGGGTTGACTCAAAAATTTAAGATAAACATCTCAAACAACCTTAACATCGAGAGAAGACAAATAAAAGAAAAAGCTGAGGTGATGGTAGCTACACTAGCAACAAGCATACTTTTCAAAATACAAGTCTGATGACAAGTCTCCAACAGATAGCTATCAAACATCAGAAATTTTGTTCCTGCTTTTGTCAGTTTGCCTACCCAATAAGAAGAGAAAGCTCTGCCTTTACATTCAGTAAAGTGCATGCCCGAAGATAGTTTTTTCTATTAATCATTCTACGTGACCCAGGTCAGAGAACAACAGGCAGGCAATGGTACCAAAGCTACCTTGAAAGAAAAGTTATTGTGCTCTTGTAAATAGTTATGATTACATACATTACGAAATAAGCTACAGACGTAAATACCTAGCAAAAGGATCAAAGATTAATTCATGTTCAAAAGGAGCTACTGAAGGCCTCCCTAAATAAGACAAAAACAGCCTGAAGCACAACACAACCCAGCCACTTGGAAGATTCACAATCATTTCTGCTAGGACCAAACTCCCACTCTGGGATTCTGAAGGTCAGTCTCACAGTGTTGTCCCAACATGAACACTTGAATTTTGCTAAAACATCAGAGAAATGAATATGAAAAATGAACTGGCATTCATGGAATTTCACAGAATTTTACAGAGAGAAATGGGACTCATGCGAGGTAGTAGATACTCACTCTTTAAAAACACGGAACATCCTGGAAAAGAACACTGAAGCTTGTAAATTAGGAATTAAGTGAATTTTAAATAACATGACACCTTCCAGGTGTTTAAAACTTATCTAACCAAATATTAGCCAAGTGGGATACTCTCAGCTGAAAATTATTCTTTATAAATACAAGGTAAAAATAACATTTTTTTATTATTTCATTACTTAAACTAAGAAGTGTGACCTATGGAAAAGAGAGGCAAATAACTGGTCAAGCAATAGAGACAGTGGTATCTATTTAAATCCTTATGTTGATGTAAAAGTTCTTGGTTAATTACGCAGTCTTAAGCTGTTTCAGTCGCTGGTTCTCAGTACAATTATTTTTTCAGTTCATGAAAATGAGAGAAGTGAAATGCTTGAGGCAGTTCATTACAGTGTCTTCAAAATACTCAGTTTCATTGTAGAAAAATAACAAACAGTTACCTACTCAGTTATATTACTCTCTAGTTAGTGCTCTCTAACTTTTAGGGGTAGAAAAGGCAGCTGTGTATTTTCTTCCTGTATTGTCTTCTACTCATAGTGCAGAAATGGCACAGATCTGACTGCACAGAGTATTTTTTACTATATCTCAACTAGCCATAACAGAATTCATCTTCCTGTCCTTCACATCCCCTCCTGATGTGACTTGAGTATTCACACAACCTGGATCCTCCTCATACAGAGATCTGAATGCCACTCCTCTGTGAGCTATACTAATGATGGAATATGAATTATATTTGTGTCCTTTTTCTCATGGAGTTGTATAGAAAGAACAATGGAAGTTGTTAACAGCCGGAAGCTTCCACCAGCAGAGGCAGAAACTCATTTGGTAGGAGACGTTTACAAAGTACAAGTAAGTAATGTGTAGCCAGCAGCCACAGGACGTGAAAGGTACCTGTGGCAGCAGCCATCTCGTGTTCATCACTGTTTATAACAACAGTATGTCAAGCTGTCATACCAAAATATACAACCTATCCATACAGATAAGAAAAACAAATACAGCACTGAAGAAATCTACTGGCAAGGCAGAGCATGAGTCACCCCAGTTACGGTTACTATAGGAACCATACCACATCTAGACGGCCCTATTATACACATATGTGGCCAAGCTTAGTTGCTGTGGAAACCGTAAACTTGAGACACTTAATGAGACTTTGTTTACATCTGAGGTTTTCGTGTTTCCTGTCAGACATGGTATGAATCTCAAGAGCCTTGTAAGCTTAAGTACTAAATGTAAATTTATTAGTGTTACCTCAAAATTGCAAATTATTACTCAGGAGCTGTATTTTGGAAGCCATTTTCTCACTTGTCAAGAAAACCTCTTTCCTCAGAGGCAGTGTTAAGCAGGCTTGAAACAAGCAATTCTTGCAGCCATTAACCTACTTCATACAAGTTCTAATTTCAAGCTGCTCAACTGGGATTCCATGCAAGGGCCTCACATGTCTAAGCAAAGCAGAAACCACTTCAGTCATGCAACTGAGCACTGAAGGATTAATTTAATACCTAAATTCCATCTCTTGGTTTGAGGCAATAAAAATAAATCTGGAATCTGCTAACTCCTGAGAGTCTGGGATCGAATAAAAGGGCTAGTTGCAAAACCCAAGTGTGTATCAGATCCATTTATTATCCCTTTAGCCACTGCCTCAATATTAAAAAGCCCCTGAGTAACTATTACAACTTTGATGATTATTTAGATATTCATGGATCTTATCTTTTCAGCACTACAATGATAAAAAATAATTAAAAAAAAAATGGTTTTCCCCTCTACTTCTGCTTTTTTCTTTGTGGTTTTACCATTTAGTATTTTGAAAAGCTCTGAATAAGCCAAGCATTTTCTCCAACTATATATGGTCAATGTTTTTGCTACCCCATTTGATCCTCACATAACAAATTGAAATCTTTAAGCACACAAAAAGATTAGAAAGTTTATTTAACTTTATTACACTCTTAAGGTATTTCTTACTATCTTTACACAAGCAACTAGAGATTTATTGGCATACAAAGCCATAAGCCAAGATATTATGAACACTCTAGCCTGAAAAATAAGGCTCTTTGTCTTTTTGCTGTCCTAGGAGATGGCATATAGGAAATTCACAAGAATCTGGAAATCTGCAAAGGCTGAGAACACTAAAAAAAGCAGATTAAAAATTATCTTTTCAAAATATTTTTAGCAAGATCTGCTAGATATACTTTTGACATACATTTACTTACACACATAATCATTACCTTTTCCATATTGAGCAATTTTGCTTAATTCTAAATTAAAGAATAACTGATCAGAGACATTTAACCTAAAATGATTTAGCTTGGTTTTATTATGGTTTTATGGGGGTTGGGGATGGGGGGAATGAAGTATCAAATACTGCTTTACATATACTCACTTTAGCCCTGGAACATCCAGAAGATTGGTCAGTCCAGTCCAGTTAATTTCTAAAAGCTGTGAATTACAGAGGAAGGAGAAGAAAAAAAAAAAAAGAAAAGAAAAAGAAACAGAAAAGCAACTTAGAATTCACAGCACTGAGGAAATGAATCTGATAACTAAAGATTCTTATCAGTGGAAGGCTAATAACCAGTTTCGAAGAATTTTTTAAACAGCAAACCAAAACCTCTTCCATTCCGAATAATTTGTGATAGTTTTTAAAACAGGATAAGGAAAACAACCCACCATCCTCTAATCAATCCTTGTTCTTCAATGTAAATAATTATACACATGCACACTCCAACATACATAAGTATGTAGTAACTACTACCTACAAACATCAAATGATGAAACGTGGTTCTGTCTCAGAGCGTATTCACCATTTATCTGGTATAGATGAGCAGTTACCAACATGAATACAGGCTAGGTGGTAAGTGGACTGAGAACAACCCCGTGGAGAAGGATTTGGGGTACCGGTGGACAAGAAACTGAACATGAGCCAGCAATGTGTGCCTGCAGCCCAGAAAGCCAGCCATATCCTGGGCTGCATCGAAAGAAGCACAGAGAGATCTAGAAGACATGACCAACAGAAAGAATGAAGGATTTGGATTAAGAAGGCTGAACAAGGACCTGACAACAGTTTGCAATCACAAAGGAGGTTGTTATCAATGACAAAAAGACAAATCCATTCTACCATTAGTGCAGTATAGAAAAGTATCAGTATGATTAGATACTGAAGTGAGAAAAGTCCTCAAATAATAATTATTAGGGATAATTCATTTCTACATCATGTACACTTCCTTCAGTGAAGATCTTTACTAAATGTTAGACATAAAAATGCTGTAAAGGGACTTGCTCTGTTACAGTGCTCTTGGCATTAATGACTAAATTCTAATATCCTTTTCAGTCCTATAATCTTCTCACTCTAGATAAGAAAACTAATAGAACCAAGCTTGCTGCTTTTCTTTCTCACTAAAAGCTTTATATTAATTACATAGAATTTAATTGAATATATTCAACAAAGCCAAACCCATTTAACTAACACCATGCTTCCAAATCTCGGTAACCCAGAAGAACTATGAAAGGTTGCGTGAAAAAAACATTTTAAAGTATTTTGATATTCCTCAGCTGAGAAAGTAATCATGGTGGTTCAGTTAAATGCTGAAACAAAGAAGATTTCTGCAAGAAACTATGCTGCATCTTTCTAAAAACTAGCAAAAAGAATCTCCCTACATTCTTCTTCTACTTAAAAATTAGCACATACCATTCTCATAAAAGATCTATTAATAGTTTATGAATACTTAGACTAAAGATAACACATAATACGCTTACTTACATAAGGTGCACTGTTACTTAATGTACTTTTGTAATAGTGGCCAAATATTTCAACAATGTTATCTATGAAGCACTTAGCCTACCTGTAACAGATAATTTGGTAGAAAAAAAATACATTTGCTCATAATCATTATCCTTTCTTTAATGGAAAAGTATTAAGATTTAATGCCTGAATATTCCACAGTAAAAGACAATACATATCATGGGATGTACTGCAGGAACCTACATGAGCCAGCAATGTGCCGTTGCCGCAACGATGACTAATGCTATCCTGGGCCACATTACATGACGTATTGCCAGCAGGTCAAGGGTGGTGATCCCTGCCTTCTATTCAGCACTGGTCACACCACACCTCAAGCACTGTGCCCAGTTCTGGGTTCCCCAGTACATGAGAGACATTTTCCAGAGGGAACTGGACTAGCTTGAGAAGAGGGCCTGTGTGAACCTCAGGAGATTCAACAAGGCCAAGTGCAAGGTCCCACACCTGGGCTGGGGTAATCCCAAACAGAAATACAGGCTGGGTGGGGAATGGATTGACAGCAGCCCTGAGGAGAAAGACCTAGGGGTGTTGGTGGATAAGAAGCTCAACATGAGCTGGCAATGAGCGCCTGCAGCCCCAAGAGCCAACCGTGTCCTGGGCTGTATCAAAAGCAGCGTGGTCAGCAGGGTGAGGGAGGGGATTGTCCCCCTCTGCTCTGCTCTCAAGAGACCCCATTGGGAGTGCTGCATTCAGCACTGGGGCCACAGCACATGAATGACATGGATCTGGTGAGGTGAGTCCAGAGGACAGCCACAAGGATGATCAAGGGGCTGGAGCACCTCTCCTGCTAAGACAGGCTGAGGGAGCTGGGGTTATTCAGGCTGTAGAAGGCTCCAGGGAGACCTTACAGCAGCCTTCCAATACCTAAAGGGGGCCTACAGGCCTACAAGGAAGTTGGGGAGGGACTCTTTGTCAGGGGGTGTACTGATAGGACAGACAAGGAGTAACAGTTTTAAGCTAAAGAAGAGTAGATTTAGACTAGAGCTTAGGAGGAAATTCTTCACTCAGAGGGTGGTGAGGCACTGGCACAGGCTGCCCAGAGAAGCTGTGGATGTCCCATCCCTGGAGGTGTTCAAGGCCAGGATGGATGGGGCAAACTGGTCTGGTGGAAGGTGTCCCTACCCATGGTAGGGGGGTTGGAATTAGATGTTTTTAAAGGTCCCTTCCAACCCAAACCATTCTAGGATTCTATGATTCTATGAACATGATGGAAAGAGTCCAACAGAGGGCCATGAAGATGATAAGGAGCTGGAACACCACTCAGATGAGGAAAAGCTGAGACAGCTGGGACTGTTCAGTGTAGAGGCAGCTATCATTATCTATAAACACCTTAAGGGTGCAGAGAGGACAGAGCCAGGCTCTTTCCATTGGTGCCCAATGACAGGACAAGAGGCAATGGGCACAAACTGGAATACAAGAGGTTCCCTCTAAGCATCAGGAAGCACTTTTTTACTGGCTGACGAGAGCACTGGCACAGTGTTGCCCAGAGAGGTTGTTAAGTCTCCATCCTTGGCAGCTTCAAAAGCCATCTCGACATGGTCCTGGGCAACCAGCTCTAGGTGGCTTTGCTTAAGCAGGGGGGTTGGAGAGGGTGATCTCCAGAGGTCCCTTCCAACTTCAAACATTCTGTGATTCCACAAATCTACTACAAGAGAAAAAATGCACCTGGTAACATCCAGGCTATAAGACTAGTGCTTTCCAAACTATGCCATTGAGAAGGGTGAATAAACCCACAGGTTCCAATACATGCTTAATATTTAGCACTTGCTCTACTGGTAGCCATTCAGAAAATTCCTACAAATTTGTTTTAACCTCCTTTTACCATATTACACTCTTGCATCTCTGTGTAGTCAAGAGAGAGACAGAAAGAGGACTTCTCTAATATAGACATCTACCTTAACCTCTGGGGAATGATCCAAAGAAGCTTTTACTCTTCCTCCAACAACTAAAATGAGACTTAGTTTAACATTTAGAAACCAAGGCACTTAGAACTAAATAACTACAAGTTTATCCAGATCATTGCAGTTTATCTATCTGCTTCCGTTAAATGCAATTTTTCTAAACCCTTCAAGTTTCCCAGACTGCAAAAGAATGAATGTCAAATCCATTTTTCAATTCTGTCATTACATAATCAGACAGAAGGGAACAGCTCTCAAAATGACAGCAAAATTTCATTATTAAGTTCTATTCAATTCATTTTCTTTCTTCACATAATTTTATATTGTGTGGGTTAAAATGCAGTAAACAAGAAATTTCTGCCAGATGTATGTATTTAATTATGGGGTACGAGAAACAAAATGGGCCTTTCTGTCCTCCCTTTTTCCCTTCCCAGTTATGAAGTATTTCCTTTACCCATCCATTTCCTATAGTGATTTTTGCCCAGGAGCTATATTCAATATCTCAACAGATACAAAAATTATGAAAGTGAGATAGCAATTAAAAAAACAACACATTTTTATCATTCTGCCTCAAACCCCAAAAACACTTTCCCAAAGTATCCACAGTAAAATAGAAGCAGTATAGAGAACAGAAATGTTAGACACTGCTCTACTATGAGTAACATTCTTCCTTTGAGTTCTGTAGCTTTAGAAATAACAGGAGCTTTCTAATAAGATACTGCAGAATCAATGCTACTACAAAAGCTTAGGTCCATTTTTAAGAAATTTCTAAAGCCACATTTTGCAAGTTTCATCAAAAAGATATTGTGCTAAAAAATAAATTAAAAAAAATGTATTATTTGCCAGTATCACTTATTTTTTAGCTGTTACATCACTAGAGAAATACACCATTGGAGAAATTGAATTTGAGAAATTTTATTTGCCTGGTGGTAATTACATTTCATAATTAAGTTATTTTTGTCTTTATAACTAGTATGCTCCAAAGACATCCTCTCACTTATTTACTTGTTTCTGTGTATGGTAATTATCTTGCAGGACAAAGCAAAACCATAATATCAGATATTATCTAATATAAACCTGAACTTCCAAGTTCATGCTTGCAGACGCACACACCAGTAGAGGTAAATGAAATAACATTATGAGGAAAGATATTGTCTGAACATAATACAAACTACTGACCAAATTGCATGAGCAGATGGTAACAGGTAGCTTTCCAAAAAAAGTTCTGTGATAAAATAATTTTTGGACACTAGAAATTTTAATTACAAGTGTCTTTACTTATAGGTTGGAATACCTCTTAACACAGGGTAATCAGTTATCATCTATTTGCTCATCTCCACAGTATAAGCAATTAACGTTAGATGGCTACTCCTTAATTATTTAACATTACATTATGTCTCACTTAGAAGATTTATGCAGTGTAGCAAGACTCTGGAAGAAACGATGTTATACTGTTTTAAGACAAGGAATCCATTTTGTTACAAGATTCATTCCTTTTTTTTTTTTAATTATTCATAAGAAAAGTAGAAGGAAAATACACACCATAAAGTAGTCCTTTATTCTTAAATGCTTGTACCTGCATCACACATTTAACAGCTTTACATACTGATATTTTCAGAATAAATAGAAATTCCTTGCATTTCCTTTTCATTTTTTTCATGCTTCATTTGGCATTTGCATACAGCAGTTAACAAGGCAAAACTCCTCACTGTCACCTAAAGAAGCTTAACTGAATTGAGCAACATAATGCATGCTGAAATTCAGCAGTGAGAAACATCTCCTACATTAGGCTGAAACATGTATAACAGTGCTCTCTGTATTAACAGCCACTGCTCGGAACAAAATAAAGAACCTAACAGATATCACTGAGAATGGAAAGATTTTCAATTAGTATGACTAAAAAGCATTCTGTAAGGTTGCATCATAGCATATAAAACATAATCATTCCTACGGTACAACCTCATTATCAATAGTTTGATTATTACACACCTCTTCTCAAAAGCACTGCTACCAGTTCAATGTCATTAGTTCTTAGCTGCCATTAAGCCATGAAGCATGTGAAATTTAAACACATAAAGAAACTGAAAAACTATTGCTAATAATAGTGGGCATTTAGAGAAGAATAGCAGTAAGTGTTAATCAGAAACTTCTATTCATCCTTTCATTGTACAGGAACAACTACAAAAAGCAAAAATCAGGTCAGTTTCCAAAATGTTGAAGACAATTCATTTTCCACTCAAAGCTGGGGCTAAGAAAGTCAAAAACATTACTAAGGTTAAGCACTTTATAGGATTAATAGAAGAGCTTTGCAAATAAATCTTAAGCCATGAAATGTTTTGGAAGGGATATAAGCCTTCAAACTCCTGGCATAAATCAAGCTTTAACTATTTGGGCTTTGAAGGTAAATTCCACTTGTGGACAAGACTTGCTACATTTCCCAATGCTGTGCTTCCTTTCCAGTTCTACCTGAAGAGACCAGCAGTAATTGGAATTACACCTGACATCACTGTAGTAAAACAAGCTCTCTGGTCTTAATCTACAGCTATTAGTGACAGATGCATTTTGTTTGTTTGATTTTCCTTCATGTTAATTCCTCTCAAAACCTTGGTTTACACTTTTGCCTTCCAAACATAATCAGGCTCCAGCATAAGATACACATTTTGTAATGTACAAAAAGAAGAGCTTTCCAAAAAGCAACACAAAATTCAAGCAAAGAAGCTGTTATCTGCAGTACTACACAGATGAGCACTGACAACAGAAATATCCAGTGGAGAAAGAAGTAGTCAAATTTACTGCAGTGCTTGGTATGCATGATGAAGGCCTTCCAGTCACAGCCAAGTAGCAAAGCTTTTCATTCTACATTTTGAGCAGTACCATCCCATAACTTGTGGGAGAGGAAGAAGAACCCCTAAAACTTGTGGTTCTAGTAGCAAGTTAAAGGATCGTCACTAACCTAAAGTGCCCTGTGGAAGAAAAGGGAGCAAGGAAGACTGCTAGTTATCAATTGTTTTATGAAGTACTGTATACAGAAAAATCCATACTTAAACAGAAAAACGTCTGGCCTGTAAGTGTCCAAAGTAGCTGAGCAATATAATTTCCTTCTCTGTCAGTACTTTAAGCAACGCATAATTCTCTTGGTTTAGCTAAATTCAAGGGATGCCAGCTGGTTCACTGCAGCAGAATGAGCAGGGCACTGGAAAGACTGCGTGCAGAGTTTGTCACCGGGTGAAACTCTGCCAGGAGCCAGAAACAGTGTGGTGTCTTTCCATAACTCGCTGCGACAGAGAGGTGAGATGCGTTGCAAACAGACAGACTGCTACCAGACAGCAAACCGGCCTAGGGCAGGATTTCAGACAGCCATTCAGGTTTCCAATTAGTGAGCACATTTGTCATGTTACTCAAACTTCTTTCAATTCTTCCTCAGCTCACAGCAGTGGGGAAAAAATGTTTCTTCCATGAAATCCAAGAAATTTGTCTTATCTAGACTATACTGAAGACTAATGCAACACACCTGAAAGTACACTCGTACCAAGACACAAATCCCTCTTATTCATGTAAATGTTTTATTACACAAGCTGGAGGAAAAGAAAAGGGACATAAAATCCTTATGTAGGGAACCAGTGATTGTCCAACGTCTGTCCAACAAACTGATTAGATGTACGTGTACTCATAGGGTTAGGTGACTTTTTTATTGCAACTGGTATTTCATTAACAAAACATGTCTACATTTAAATGCTGATTTGGTCCAACCAAATTTTCATACCACAAATGAAGGACTATTTATGTGATGATTTTAGAGTGCAGCTGCCCAGGAGGGCAGAGGAGACAAAGCAAAGAAAGGCTGCCAGGTGCTCCATACTGGGCCCTGGATGTCCAATCGAGGCAGCACCTTGTCAGTAGTCAGAAACGACATCTCTCCCTGCTCAGCAGAGATGCACAGGGAGTGGTGGGAGGCCTGAGGAGGGAGTGAGATGCTGCGGGGACAGGGCAGTGTTCTGACAGCTTCTCCTCCCTTCTTGCAAGGTGGCAAGGACCCCAAATGGAAAAATGCTCCTAGCAAGTTTTTAAACTTTACTAGTTGACTGACTCAATATTAAAGCTGGGATCTATTTGAAAAGTACCCCACCTATTTTGTGTTTTAAGAAAACTCAATGGTTAGAACTGTTTTTGGTGCACCTTAAAACCCTGACTGACTTAAGGTCTGATCAATTGGTTATATAATTTTAGAATTTATTAATCAAACATTCAACCAAAACTGGACATCATGCATAACCATGTCATATACCATATAACAGAGTAGAAATCCCATCATAAGCTATGAGTTCCAAATATTTACTGAATTTTCCTTTGTTTTCCTTCCTGACATCTATCTGCAGTATTTGAGTCTTTAAAGCATCCTTGGTGTGGGGGCAAGAAGCCCTCAAACCGACTAGTTTGGGAATTCACCTGTGTAACACAGGGGCAGAAGCACCACGAAAAGTGGAAAGCTTCCAAAGCCTATTCCAGAGACAGCTTTCAGAAAACAGAAATGGAAAGTTCCCAGATATTCTCTATATGTGAGAGATGGGATGAGTTGGTTACACGTAATGCTTATTAATCATCTGGAAAAGTGACAGTAAAAAGAACTGGAAAAAACGGAACAAAAGAATTTGCTACTTTTGCTATTTCAGGAGACTGTGAAGGAGTTCAGGGGCATCTAATGTGCACGGTGCATACCTTAGGGTTGATAAAGCAAAACAATGCAAATTTAAATTATGTTTAAAAAAACACATGCAGATGTCACAGTAAAAAAACATAAAGCCCTACACCAATCTGCTACTACATTAGTAAGTTTGATAAATCCCTAAATTAGTTGTATGCAACACAGAACAAGTGCCAGGGTGTGTAAGTAACAGACAAGAATAGTTCTGATGTTCATAGACGTTTAAACAAATGGTAATAGAACAATCCTCCTAAAACAAAGTGAAGACCAACAGCCTTTACAAATTGAAACAAACGTACTGGAATATAGAATATACAGTGCCATTGCAATAGCTCATTGCAGTACAAAAGGAAGCCTCTAAACACTGCCAGAGTTGTGGCTTTATTGGCTGCCAAAAGCACTACTAATTCTCAGAAGAAAAGCCACAAAGTATTTTAAAATGCTGATGGAAAACTTCCTGCCAGTCAAGTTATGGAAGAGGAAGATTTCCACAGAGCAAATTTCAGCCCTGCCAGTGATACAGCTCCAGTGCTAAGTTGTATTTTTTCTCAGAAATTTATTATAAGAAGGGAAGTAACATGCCCTCTTCTATTATTTGCGAATGGTCATGCAGGAATACAGTAAAATTTGTCTGCTGTAACAGAACACAGCCCACAACTTCTATACTGCAAAACTGCAATATTACTGTAATAATTTAATAAATGACATTCCCCAGTGCATTTCCTCAGCAGACAGTAAACAGATGATAAACCCAGTCTCTCAAGCATGGCTAGATCGTACAATGTCACGAAGTGGAAATTACACTGGTTTTCATCATTGTTCTAAGAAACAGATGTGTATCTTTGCACAGGAACTGTGTTTACCAGCAGTAGTTTTTCAGTTGTAACTGCCTGAAGATTTAAGCAAGAGAATAACTACACAGATAAGGTGTATAGTGGGGGGAAGACGGCAGGTAAGTTTGAATGAAAGTAACCAAAAGAAGCTTCATGGTTGGTCCCACGAGAATCCTATACCCCTTGCTATTCTTCTTAGTGTCATCTACTTGAAGTTACAGTTCAAGCTGATTGCCTCTCCTTTGTACGGTTTTCTATCCTTCTACCACTCCTGCATTTCTGCTCATACCCTCACACAGTATGGGCACACTGACTCCTTAGTGAGCCAGCTCAAGATGCTAAAAGACACAGAAAAGAAACTAGTCACTTCTTGCTGTGCTTAATATTCTGCGTGCTTACCTCCCTGAGCCAGCTTCCTTCAGGATCAGAAGTTTCAACACTGGTAAAAGGAAGACACTAACACGGAAAGGAAGGAGGGCATAGGGAGAGGAGACTAAGGTATTGTGGAAGCAGCAACATTTGTTTATTTAAAACAGTCCTGAAACCATCCCACAGCCTTTCAAATTAAAAAAAAAATGTTATAGCAAATTATAAGCATTCAATGTAACAGAGCAAATGATTTTCACTTTATAATCAAGAGTAACATGAGTAATTAAAAAACATATATATATTGTAGCAGTACCTACACTCCAGAATTTATCCAGGTGTTCCACAAGGCCCTTTAAAAGAGGTTAAAAAGCAAAGATATCCGTAGTCCTATACATTCTGAAGGCTTTTTTGTTTTTTGATCAACTGAGAGCAAACCAAACAATATTCTTCTGTATTCCACATAACCACTTCATTTTTTTTCTCCAGGCATTTCACTAGAGAGTAATTTTTGATGCAAGGATTCCTTTAGAGTCTAATTTTCATCTTTACTGATGATTTTGAAACTCACATCCAGCACTGAATTTTCCAAAGACAGCCAATAATAAATGAAACTAAAACAATATTAAATAAAGCACAACTAACTAAAGGACAGAATCAATCTGTAAAGAGTGTAGAGCACAGCTTGATTCAGCAAGTGAAGGGCAAAGTGTGAATATAAAAATAAGTGCTTTGGAATAATTGCCCACTTTTCCTGGAAGGCATCTTACTTTCCATCCTTTATTTAGAACAATAGTATTATGATTTGCTGTGCTTTTTTTTTTGTTGTTGTTGGTCATAGTGTTTTTTTGGGGGAGGGAGAGGGTGGGGTGTGGCTAGAAGGTGGGTTTGGTTTTTTGTTGTTTTTTTTTTTAAAGAGAAAAGGACTGGTTCTGGACTGGTTTTCAATATTAAGTGTGTCACTGAACAAGCTTTTGAAAATTACCAATTCACAGTACAGTTGTAAAAACCATATACTTTTCTATAAATGAACAAAAAATTCAGATTAATTAACTATGTGATAATTTGTTCTAAAGCTGAACGATAACTACACTTTGAGAAACAGAACATATGGTAAGTATACATTGTACTAACATAATGAGAAGCCATGAAAAAGACCTTGTGAAAGACCTTAGCCATTTACACAGCGCTAACTTCTCTAGCACTGAAGCTCACAGATTTAAAAGAAAACTTCAAAACATTAGGAATGCACATATTTCTCTCTCTTGAGATGTCTTACAAATTTGGGAATACTTTATAAGCTGATGAAACTTTTAGTACCTTTGCAAAAACAAGAGCAAAATACAGTATTTTAAAAGTTTATGCAAAGTAATAAATAACTCTTGCAGCATCAAAAGCCCCGTGAATTATTTGGAAATATGAGACTGGCAAACTCATTAAACAAGCATGTTCAGAACTATTAATTTAGGCAGTGTTGCCTTATATAGTCATTAAGGCCAGCAAACAGATGATACAGAGCAAGTGGAATTGTTGCCAGTTACTTTGGACTGGAAAATATGAGAACAAAATCTCCGGCTAGCTGCCAACTAATTCCTCATCTCTCCTAACAGGAAAACTGAAGAAAAGCTTTTCTTGGCTGCAGCCACTTGCTCTCTAGTAAGGTGACAGAATTTGGGTACTGCTATAATAAGCACTATTTTACATTTTTCTACAGAAGTCAGAAAAACAAATACCAAGAAAGTACACTGGAGTGGGGAAAGAAGTCTGCTTGGGAAAAAAACTAAAGAGCTGTGTATAACCTAAAACTATGGAATAACATGCTTCCAGATGCATTTTCTGTACTTTCGGTTTGCTTGGAACTTGACCACCAAGCTTAGTTTTTAAATGGAAGTAGGGTGAAAAATACTTCAATAATTTTGTAACTTTTTTTTTTGGAGGGGGGGAGTGATGCGGGTGAGGTGCTTTTTAATTTTAATAGTTTAGTCTATTTCCCATCCTTTTTTGTATCACTAAGTCAACCAGACCCCTGTTAAGGTGGGATGGGGATAGGACTAAAGACAAAATTACTTCTAACAAAGTTTTTCCTAAAGTCACTTGTTCAGCAAGCTACTGACGACAAATGAGAGGTGTTTCGTTTGCTATATTTTCGGTTTACTGGCTTAGTTGCAGGTTGATTGAGATGAGCACTTAGCAATTGTGTAGACCTTAGAATGGATGAGGGATGGAAACATTTACTGCAGCTAAAAATGCAACTGGAGAGGTCCTGAAAGTAGCAGGAATGAAAGGTTAGGACAAAAGCTATTGGAGGATGATGCTGAGAGTGGGAAACAGAGGAAATATTAGGAACCGCCTGGGACAACAAGCACACCTGTTGCTGATCTCTTCCTCCCTGTCCAGTAGGGCTATGCTACTACGCGAGTTTTCCTACCTCTCCCCTAGAAAGCAAGAAAGAAGCAATAGCTGCAGGGCATACCCTAAGGAAGTAGTCCAGACATAATACGTAATAATATTGTCATGGCTCAGGCACGGAGTGTGCCAGGAGAAAGGCTTCTGTCTGCAGGAGGAGCGCACGCTGGCTTCCGTCTCGGTGAAGTCAAAACAGAACAGAGAGATGACACAAGCCACATCGACAACATTAAGAACAGGTCATGGACCATTCTTAACCCCATAGATAAGAAATAAAGCCTGTGTCCACACAGCTAAACTCTTCTCCCTGCTCCCCCAGAAAAGACTGTTTGCATTTAACTTGCCTATCGGCAAGTCCCTGTAACAAACTGTGCGCTGTACTGAGTCTGGAAGTTGTTTGGGAGAGCACTAAACAGCAAAATAAAAGCAAGGAGCAGCAAAATAAGACCAGGGGAATAAAATGCTAAGGATTACAAAGTGCAGACTGTTGTAATGCAGCGTTCAAATCCTTGTCATGGCCCTGCTTAGTTTGCCAATGTAAACATGAACATTAACAGATGCCCTAAACCCATACTACTCATGTCAGAGGATAAAAATGAGACAAAACTAAGCAGACGTCTCCCTAATGTTTAGACCCACTTCAAAGAAATGTGTGGAAATTGAAATTTGGTGCCCAATTCTCTCCAAATAAGAGCAATGATGTTTTTATCAGTTTGGCATGAAGTACTTCACTTCTGCGAAAGAGCTCACTAAATTATCTGCAAACCATTTCCTATTGTACATGTTTTACTGAGACTTAAGTCTATATTCCCCCTACCCAAGCAAACATGGTTTCGCTACAGAGATGAAACAAGCCACATGAAAGAAGCAACCAGCACTAGAAGGTCTCGTTATACCATACATGAACACTCTCAGAAGCCCATCTTTCCACTGAGTCAGCAAAAATTTACCATAGGACATCTGCTCAAAATAATTGTTAAAAGAATGGGATTTCACTGAAGACTCTAATAGCATGCTTTCTGATGCTATTCAAGTAAAGAATACACACACATCCCTTGACACCTTGAAAACTAAATCAACTTTCCAGAGTTGCAGACTGATGAGAAAACCAAGATGATCAGAGACTGTTTCAAAGTGCCTAAACCCATATACTTGCAACGTATGACCTGGCATAGTCTGAAATTGTTAAATGTTGACATGACTTTTACAGTGTAATTAGAACATATCTGAGACACAAAAGCTTCCAATGGAATGTATACTTCTGAATCATAGATGGAAACAATTATTTTCTTTAAAGAAGTCTGTATATAATAAGAATTTCCATTATGTTCCTATTTGCTGTTAACCCCTCTTACTGGTACCTATTAAAAGGAGTATCAAAGTTCAAATCACTGAAACTGCCTTACACACACATATATACAATATCAAAGGATTTTCTCCCAGCAAACGTGCAATGTGCATTATACACTCCTTTATATTTTTCTGAAACGAGGTTGTTGTATGGATGGAGCAGGTAGACCTAGAAGCCATTTCCAGGCACGTGAAAGAGAAGAAAATCATCAGCAGTCAGCATGGATTCACCGAGGGGAAGTCACGCTTGACCAACCTGATAAGCTTCTACAATGAACAGACCAACCGGATGGATGAGGAGAGAGCAGTGGATATTGCCCATCTGGGCTTCTGTAAGGCCTTTGACACTGTCTCTCATAACATCCTCATAGACAAGCTGTTGATGTATGAGGAGACAGCGAGGTGGGATAAAAACTGGCTGAACAGCCAGGTCTGGAGGGTGGCGATCAGTGACTCAAAGTCTAATCAGAGGCCAGTAACTAGCAATGTACCTGAGGGGTCAATTCTGGGTCTAGTCCTGTTTAACATCGTCATTAGCAATCTGGACGATGGGGCAGGGCATATCCTCAGCAAGTTTTGCAGATGGCACAAAACTGGGGAGGATGGCGGACACACCAGAGTGTTGTGCTACTACCCAGAGGGTCCTCGATGGGCTGGAGAAATAGGCTGACAGGAGTCTCATGAAGTTCAACAAGGAAAAGTACAAAGTTCTGAACCTGGGGAAGAACAGCCCTATGCACCGTGCTGGGGACCACCCAGGTAAAAGCAGCCTGACAGAAAAGGACCTGTGGTTCCTGGTGGACACAGAGTTGAACAACATGCCCTTGCAACAAAGAAAGCTAACAGTATTCTGGGCTGCATCAGGCAAAGTACTGCCAAAAGGCTGAAGGAGGACATCCTTGTCAGAACCTTGTGAAGGGTTAAGAGCTATACTTATGTCAGTCCTAATGGATGCATATCCAGTCTGTTCTTAAAAGACATCAGAGATTCAAAATATCTCTAGGCAGCCTACTGCAGTCCCTCACTAGCACTACCACTCAGACTCTCTCTCATTCCACTTGTCCATCCTGAATCTTTCTTGCTGCAATTATTTGTTATCCTATCTGCCATGGATATGCAGAAAGCATTGTGTGCTGCTTTATTATAACAGCCCTTCACATTTTTTAAGAATATGTTCTCCTCAGTCTTCTCTAAACTAAATAATTCCCATTCTTTTGGTCTGTCCTTGACAATCAACTTAATTCTCACCTCCCTACTTTGGATACTCTCCAGTTGGTTAATATCTTTGTTGAAATGCCATACCTGAAACAGAACATGTCTTGCAGGCTCTCCTCTTGTTTACACATCCTGGTCTAGCTATGCCATCTTCATACCAGCAAGACACCGCTGGCGCAGCTTTGGCTATTATTCCTGCTCCAACAGGCACTTTGGCCCAGCACTTCTTCCAACTGAATTACGTGACATATTCCCCCCTCCAACTTCTGCTACTGTCATGATTGACTTGGATGCCAATTCTATCTCTGTGCTTCGCCTGTTCTCATACTTGGGTCTCTGGTAAATGTAATGGAAATCACTTACCTGCTATCTAACATAAAAACTTTAATCAGCAGAGTAGGTAATCTCAATACATCCACTCTGACTTTAATTTGGGGTGAGTAGTACTGCCACAGTTTTCCAAACAACTGCACAGATCTTGTGGAATTTTAACACAGACCATGCTCTCTAGCAGACTGCCAGGGGAAACAGCATCAAAAGCTTTCTTACAAATCACCTAGACAGTATCCATTGCTCTCCTCTTAATCATAAGGCTTGTAAGGAAAATTTGACAGCTCTGACACAACACGTTTCATAATTTCAAAGTAATTATTATTCACCTTTTCTTCTAGCATTCATAAAATGTGTTGCACTATTTTTCTGAGAAACTAAGTTCAACCAAATAATAGTGATTTCCCAAGTTGTTTCCTTTTGCTGCTTAATTCTTCATCGTTTACTGACTATTATCATCAACAATCTAAAAAGACTAGAAACAGAGATAATAGTACTTACAGGTTTCCTAAGGAAAAAAAGTGATAGTGCTCCAATTAGGGGCATGTCTCCAATTAGTGGTTCCAGGATAACTCTCATAGTACCATGGATCTAGAGGATGGGAGGAAAAAAAAGGCAATAGAATTTACTTTATTTTGAGCTTTAAACAAAATCTTTTCACTGGCAATGCTCACACTCCTAATTCATGAAGTTCCTGAGTATGGAAGAATTCTTGATATCTATCTATCTGTGTATATATGTATTTGTATCATCATGTCATCCAAATAAAAAAAAAATTTACACAGGCACTAAAGAGTTGGACTTACAGATCGTTTCATTCATCTACATGATACTATGTCATGTCAGTAGTAATTTTGCTAAAAGTATGAAGTAGATTAATTATATAGTTCAACATAAACAAATATGGTACCAAACAAAACAGTAGAATCCATACGTGTTAGAAGAAAAGTAGGTACATGCTTATAGGTATCTCAAGACAAAAAAAAATCATACTTTTTTTTCTCCATGTTAGAGAGATCTGTCACCAGAAATTTGAGGAAACTTGTGAAACATTATCAAAAGGTAGGATCGCCCATACCTAAAACTAATAATCACATCTAACACTGAGATATTAAATAAAAAAGAGTTTTAAGGTACACAAACCCCCCTCATGAACCTATATCTCACACGTACACTTGCACTGGCTTCATGTGAAATTATGTCTATCTTCTCCAGCAGAAAATGGTACTGATTTAAAACAGCTCTATATCTGAATGTACCCTTTCAGCTAAGTCATGTTACTGAAGTTTACATAATATCAATATTATGCAATCATGAAAAAAAAAATTAAGCAACAAAATTATACAATTAGTGGTGTAATTTGGCAATGTGTAAATGATTTCATCAGCAAACGACAATTCAGTGATGACTGGCTATCAAAATAAAAAAGAAAAATATTGAACTTCACCTGTATACTTTTCACGCCAGCTCTGCAGAAGTATCTCTTGATCTCCAAGTCAATTTCACAGTTTCCAACGAAACTAAAAAAAAAAAAAAAAAAAGTGAACATTTCATTTTTATAGACTAAACTGCAAGTGTTAGTTTTACTCTGCATATAGCAATACTTTGCATCTGTCTACACAAAAAATACATGTAAACATTAAAACATAAAGACAGTAAAAAAAAAAAAAAAACATGCCCCTCAAAACATCACCGCTATCATCAAAACACTCAGTAATTAACACAAAGAAGTATGCTATCATCTCCAGAAGGATGCATACGACAAAACACAGGTGTAGCCTTATTTTGGGGAAATAACAGACGCACAATTCATATTCCATTTTAGGAAAGCTATTATAAAAGGCTCATTGACACTATGTGCTCCTAAACCCACTTTCATGCAGTGTAATCATGAGAAGCACTATACAGAGGTTGTTATTTTGCTACAAATCAAAAGTTGTCTGAATTATTCAAAGACTTGCTATAACAGTCATATTTAGAAATTCAATAAGCTGGGCATGCTGAGCTGGATGAATTCACCGAGCAAGGTTTAAGCCAAAACAGAATCAAGCCTTTCTGAAAGGAGAGGGAAGGAAACAAGAAAACAACGAAAATTTTCCCTTGAAGAGTTTTTGCATCCCATTTTGGGGGGCACCCCTTACTGGGTCAGAGGATTAAGACTGTGCACATGCTGGCCTATATATCAGAGAGATTTGTAGAAGATCGTAAAATCCCCATCTATTTTGCCCATGTGATAAGGCTGAAAAATTAACTGCACAGAACACAGCCTCAGATTTTAGCTGCTGCATTCCCTGAAGCTCCATACAGGTCAAACATGTATCAGCAGAGAGCTGAGTGAATCTTCTCCTAAAAGAGCGAATCTTCTCCAGAACTGCACATGCTGTGAGTGTATTGGGTTTACATGGCACGGGTTTGGTAGCATGGGGCTGCAGGGGTGGCCTCTGTGAGTAGGGCCCAGCAGCTGCCCAACATTAGATCAGAGCCAGCTCCAGTCGGCTCCAAAGGGACCTGTCAGTGGCTAGACTAGAGCTGAGCCAGTAAGCAAAACTGTTTGCAGCTCTGTGAGAGCAGATTGAAGAAAGGGAAAAAAAAAACTGTACCACAGCAGCTGGGAGAGAGGAGTGAGACCCAGCCCTGCAGCCCCCAAGGTGAGTGCAGCAGGAGGGCAGGAGGTGCTCCAGGCACGCAGCACAAGTTCCCCTGCGGCCTGTGGAGAGGCCCCTGGTGGAGCAGGCTGTCCCCCTGCAGCCCACGGGTCCCACACGGAGCAGATCTCCACGCTGCAGCCCGTGGAGGAGCCCCCGGTGGAGCAGGTGGATGTGGCCTGGAGGAGGCTGCGGCCCATGGAGAGCCCCCGCAGGAGCAGGCCCCGGGCCGGAGCTGCAGCCCGTGGAGAGGAGCCCCCGCAGGAGCAGGGGGTCTGGGGGGAGCTGCCGCCCGTGGGGGACCCGTGCTGGAGCAGTTTGCTCCTGGGGGACGGACCCCGTGGTACGGAGCCGTGTGGGAGCAGTTCTTGAAGAGCTGCTGCCTGTGGGCAGCCCCCGCAGGCTCAGTTCGGGAAGGACGGCATCCCGTGGGAGGGACCCGCGTGGAGCAGGGGCAGAGAGGGACCGTGAGGGAGCAGCAGGAATGAAGCCTCAGGGACTGACCGCAACCCCTGGGCCACCAGCCAGGGGAGAGGAAGGTGAACAAGGTGGATGGGGATAGGTGTTTCTGGTTTTCTTTTGGTTCTCACTGTTCTAGTCTGCTAGTTACAGGCAATACATTATATTAATTTCCCTACATGAGTCTGTTTTCCCTGTGACAATAATTGTTGAGTGATCTCCCTGTCCTTATCTCACCCCTTGACCCCATTTTTAATAATATTTTCTCCCCCTTTCCCTTTGAGGAAGGGGAGTGAGAGAGAGGTTGTGGTAGAGTTCAGCTGCCCAGCCAGGTAAAACCACCACAGTGAGCCATATTGGGTCTAAAAACAAACTAGTTCTGAGATTTAACAAGGAATTTAGGATGATAGCTCGTGGCATTTCACAAGGAAATTAGTATTGTCAATGATTCTACAGAGAGACAATAAGAACAAACTAGGAGTCATACCTACTGGCTGGAGAAGAAGGCTACCTATGAAGATATGGGTTATAAGGAAAGGATAAATGAAATCTGAAAAGCTTCCTGAATAGACTGCCTAATTAAAGAAAATGAAATAAGGAACTAAGAGAGGAGATAAAGCAGCTTAAGCAAGGGCAGACACTGTTGAAAAGAGATTTTTCCTCTACAGGGCACCTTGTTCCAGATCCTGCAGTAGAAGCAAGGCTTCTGCAAGTTAAACTTTTGTCTCTTGGAGCAACTGCAAGACTTCCTATTCCCTTTTGAGCTTTAATTCAATCTTCTAGCACTACTATTCCTCAATTTGTTCGAGTAGTAATTGGATAGATTATTATTATTATGTTTTTTAATCTGATATCTGCTAATAAAAACAGGTAGGTAGTTTACTGTTCTTCCAAGCTTATCCTTAGAAGCCCAAACAGCTATAAACAAAAGCATGGAAAACAGTGTCATATTATTAAAAGCTGCATCAAGATCAATTGCTTGAGAAATCCTAGAACTGATACACTTCAGTCCTGAAATCTGAATTGGTTAGCTTTATAACTTAACCGTGGAAACTTTTTTTTAAAAAATAGTATTTGCAGAGGTTACAAATTAATGCTGGTGGGACTTCATATGCTGAATAGCTCTACTGAACTACATTTTCAAGTTTGAAATCTTTTCCTTTCTATGGTGCACAGGAATATCAACCATTAGCAAGAAGGGGCTACCAATACAGGATTGTCATGTAAGGTATGCTAGTTGCAGAACTGTATTAATTTTGAATTCTCAAAAAGCTTCTTATTTTCCAGAAGACCTAACTTGTACAGTGAAAAACTGTTCAGACTTTTTAGGAGTCTGGTGAAATCTCATTATGGAAACGTCTGGGAAATAATGAAGAAAATGGAGTTGCTCTCTTCATGGCTTAAAGATCAACTCAAGATAAAACAAATTACTCTCACAGCATAAGCAGGAGGGTAGGACCCCTGCCCCTTTCCCCCGACAACCAATAGCCACAAGGTGCAATCAAAGGAAAATGAAGGGAAGAGTTACTGCATTCATGACATCTTTTATTCAAAAGCATCTGCAGTCTCCTGCACTCCATGTGAGATGATGCTGTCTATGTGAATTCAAACAAATGCAATCTTATCAAGCCTTTAAACAGAAATAAACAATAGTTCCAAAAAATTCTTGTAACGTGCAACATTGGAATTTATTTCAGACTATTCTAAGTGTCCAGAGTTTGGGGAACTGATAGACCACATCATGACAGAAAGAATGTAGTGTGACTGTACAGTTTAAAAATAGGTTTATAATTTTTAATTCACCATTTTAAACAATCTATATATAATTATGTAACAACACATTAGAGAGAGCAGAAAGGTGAACTCAAGTTATTTGTATAATGAAGACTGGGTATTAGTATGTTCCTTTGAAAAATCCACAATAACATGGCTACTAACTGAAGTAAAAGAATAATAAACTGCAGTTGAGGATACAAAGTCAACAACTTTCAACCCTGTAATAAAGTTAAATATGATTTTATCTGCTAAGATACTTGGCTGGGTCCATCAACAGTCAACGTAGTACAGAATATTCCACTGTAACATAGCATACAAGTTGAAGACTCATTCAGTAAGCAAATTCTATACATTCAGATCATAATATCTGAGAAATATTTGTGACCCCTGCACAGATCACAAAGATAGATTACTATTTAATGAGGACAGTAGTGTATGAATACACGAACGGCTGTACTCAATCAGACCAGAAGCAAAGCATACTTTATGTGGTCAATGTAGTCAACAGGAGATACCCAGAGGGGAAAAAAAAAAAATCTGACAACTAAGAATAGCACTAAGACTGTTTCCCAGATTACAGTGATCTGTGATTCTGTGTTTTGGACTATCTTCATTATTTTTAGAAAGTCTACTGAACCCATTTTTACTTTTGTCTTCTGCCAATGCAACGGTAGCAAATTTCTCCATTCAAGAATGTCATTGAAAAAAATAATAATTGTGTGTTTAAATCTGCAGCCTAAAACTTTCTTTCGGTACCTCTAGTTTTTGTGCTACAAGAAGGTGACAAAACTCACCTGTATGCTATTACTAAGAATTTCCTCAATCTCTCAATTGTTTTTGGCCTTCTCTACTACTATTTACATTTAATTGGACAGAGTTTATCTTATTTTTTATTGATTTGGAACCTTTATCTTCCCCCAAGTGTTTACTACATTCATGTAGGTAAGCAAATGTAAAATTTCTATTTATTCTATTTTATTAACAATTTATTCAGAATTTATCTTTGTTCAAGTAGTTAAGATTTTTCCCCTTACACATGGTTGTCACCAGAAACTAGACTTTTAAATTTTAACATGAGCTTTGACACATTTTGAACGTTAGTAAGATAAAAGCAAAGTGCTCCTTTGCAAATGTGATCCTGAAATTTCATTTTTACAAATATTTAGCAAAGAGGAAACTGAAGATATTTTCTCTTTTAGTACTAGCAGCATCCATCCAGTGAAAGACTCTCTAGAAAAAGTCCTGCTTGTATTTTGTCCAACACCACCTAGCCCTGATGTGGATAGCTCTCTTCTTCCTACAGATACAAAGTGATTCAACTCAATAAAGACATTGGCCCTTGCTTGCTGAGGTCGTCAGCCTCCCAACTCTAAAACCCAGGAAAGTATGCAGCAGCCACTTTAGATCTTCTCTTAACACTCTGAGGCCCATCTTAGATAAAGAAGCCTAGAATCTTCAACATAGTTGGGATTTAGATAAATATTTCAAAATTAAGAATAACCAAGTTCAAAGTTCAGAACTGATTTTGGAAAACGGGCTGAGAGGCCCAATTGTCCTGCTGGTTACTGCCAGGGAAGCAGCAAGAAACGCAGAAGGCTTCTGTTGGATGGATCATCAGTGACTGACAAACCTGGCCTTTCCACGTGCTACAAAAAGGCAAAAGTAGTCACTGTACGATTTTTCTATGACTACTAAATACACAAATGCTACTGGATTCACTGAGCATGCTCTGAAAAAACTCTGTAACTGCAGATACAGTGTTGAGAAAGACTTTGGCAAGCATTGGCTAGATCTATTTATAAACCTATATAAAAGGGGTCACGAGGAAAGGGCAAAGAAACCTGAAGCTGCTGAGCATTATATAATACATAGATTTACTTCAGTTGGTGGTATGAGCACAAGTTACTATCATTCTGTTTATCTGATAGTGTGTTTATAAAGAATCTAAGTAACTGAGGAAAGACAAAAATACCTAAACATCTTATAACTGAAATTTTAGATTAGACTAAACCCGATGACAAAGTTTTAATGCATTTAAAAAAAAAAAAAAAACGATCATGCTTTAGCTCTGGAAAGTTTTGTTTTGTTTTGTTTTTAATTAAACAATGTTAGTTTAGTGATGCAGTCACACACTGAGTTGATACACTACTTCCCTCAGATTAATTCTATTTACAGCATGCAGTTCCTTCCTCCATTCATATGCAATCAATTAGAGGTAACTATATTTGTGCACCAAAGCAATTATTTTCCTCTCACCCCAGCATAACTGTCCAATCAAACAAGGCACATATTCTAAAGCATGGACACAGCTGTAATATGAAAATAAAGGCTACCTGATTTGAAGATCCAAAATGATCTGCCTTTTGTCCACATTTTCAGTGTACACTTTTACACCATTTATCCTCAGCGGCTGAAACAACGAAGCAAATCAAAGTTGGACGCTTCTGCTGTATACATCATATCAAACTCTTAAATTAGAAATAAAGGTGAATATACAAATATTCATGTCCAAAGGTAAACAAGTTAGACATTTACTACAAGCATTATTAAAAGGCATTAAGCATTATTAAAGAAGCAACTCTATTAGTTCAGCTCAAAACAATCAAAAGCATCCGCTCAATCACAACCCTTCTGGCAATTAGACTAGGTTTAGACCGCTAGATTTCAAGATTTACCAAAGATTTAATATCAAGTTTCTATGCTCCTCCCCTCCCCCCAAGTCAATACACATCTGATTTCTCTATACTGGAGCACATCTGACACTCTCAGACAATGCAATTTGTCACCTCCCCGTGCAACTAAAACAACTACTCCTTAGGGGAATCCGGTCAGAACGGATGGAAAATAGTCCATAATCTCCACAAAAAGATAGCATGTAAAGTACTTTGTGCGCCTTTTTTTTTTTTAAATCTCAGAAAGTAAAATTTTGGTCCACGCAGGTAAGAATAAGTAGTGCCCAACCTATTGCAAATAACGTTAACTTATTCTTAGCTTGGACTGGTCAAACAGGCTCTTCTGCAGGCATGTGAGAGTTATACACCATGACCCTTTCTTTCATGGGAACGAACAGCAGGTGAACACACCTATCTGTTCCCTGAAATTGTTCTATGCAGCCCTGGGAAAAGCTGAGCCAGCAGCCTTGTGACTGGACTCCATACATCACATGCTGAAAAACGAATTTGTTAAAAGACAAGGTAACTGCACTTGGATCATCTGATAAGAAAAGGATAGTGTTTCCTGCTCGCTTAATGTAAAGCATTACATGAACAGTATTAAAATCACGTTGTTATGTACTCCACATGACTAGGAATTACTTTACATTGAGTCTTCCCACCTGTCCTCCAGCAGATTTCTACAGGAGAGACAGCAAGGAAAAGAACCCCAAAACCTGAACAGTGTTAAAAAAAGCCTAACACATTTTTATTTTAACATTACAACAGAAACCAGAATCAGGCTTACCACCCAGTGTCCTTGAGAAGTGTTTTTTTGTAGATTTAAACAAGATACATGAACATGGTACATTAAGTAGAACCTCTTAAAAAACTTCAGCAGAAACTGACCTGATGACCAATATCAATCTTTGTAAAACTAAAGGTGCTGAGGTGGTTGTTTGCTCCTCTTACTGCTGGTTCTATGGTCTCCCGGAAGAGCTTCTCAATAAATTGGCAGATAAAAGGCCACATCTGCTTTACAGTCTAAGAAAAAAAAAAAAGAAAAAAGAAAAAACTACATTGAATACAACTTCCAACATGATCAAAAATAATTTTAAAGGCATATGTTAAGAAATGTATAAAGTTTTGAACATACCAGATCTCTAGACGGTTCATTACAGACATAAGAAGTGGTAACTTTTTACATACATTTACATACACTTAACAGACAAGAAAGCTTTCTGGACTTCTCATCTCAATTATTGTGTATTTTACACACCTGCACAAATCAACCACAGGAGGAGGAAAGAAAGTAATATTGAGAAATTTTGTCTTTTATCACATTAATTCAATGCAGTCTGCACATGCTGAACACTAGAGAGAAGGGTGATGAGGGTTAAGTCTATTTGCATTATTTGCTATTTTCTAATTTACTTGTTCTTCTTTGCTCTTTGAATGAAAAATATTTTAAAATACCCAAGGTACATAGATCTGTACCTTCTATTATTACAGTTACAAATCAAAACTGCAAAATTGGTTTATTTTTAGATTGTAGGTCAGGATTCTACAGTAACTGGAAAGCATCCCAGACAAAGAGAATATAAAAAACTGTGTTTACAGCTGGTATGACTTCCACGCAATTATAGCTGTCATTATTTTAATGTCATCTAAAGTCATTGTCCAAAAATCATACGTAATCTCAACATCATGAAAATAGACGTAATCTATCATGATTCTTTCTTGTGGCTGACTGGATCACCAACTACAAACTTCAAATGCACAAAGAGCATAAAAAGTTAAAAACCATCCTGTTCTTCGATTCTTCCATGTTGTGTTTTTTTTTTTTTTTTTAAACTCAAATCCTCCCATCTCCTCCACTATGTTTTTTGTTGTTGTTGTTTTTTTAAGTAGTGCTAATTACTACCCTTACCTTGTTGAGCCATTCTGCTCTCTCTGTATCTGGAAAATGGACCTAAAAAAAAAAAAAAAGAAAAATTAATACAAATATAAAAAATGTTTTAGTTAATCATTTATAATACAGAAAAGCTTAGTGATCTCCATATGAGTAATATATACAACAACACGTTACGTACTGAGCATTCTTGACAAAAATACTAGAATTCAATGAAATAAAATATGAACTCATATCTAAACTACAGAAGTGCAAGTCCAAGAATGTATTTAATAGTGACATCTGGAATAAAGTATTGCTTTAACACTACAAATTAAAAAAAAAAATAAGCATAGCTGACACAGCTAGTGCAAGATGTCAACAAAATTTACCTCTCATGTTTCAAGGGTTTCTAACATGACATACATGACTGCAAGAATTTTGCCTGCACTTCTTTCATTTGTTCCAGATCTTTTGCAATATCAATAAATTATGACCAGAAATATTTATTCAGTGAAGCTGAAGCTCAGGTATATGGATTTAAGTTCCATCAATAGCCCTTCAAAACACATTTTCAACAACTTATTTTTTTAAGCAACTGCAGAAGTCAGCAAGAAACAAGAGAATGATGATATATATGATGATATATTAGTAGATGAAAGTACCCGATACAACAGGAAAATGCCAATTAAAAGCTGGAAAAATAGCTGCAGCTTTCCAGACACAGAAGGAAAGCATGGTTAGTAGCCTTACATACTCCACATACAAAAGACAGGTAAAAAATTGAAGTAGTTCAGCTGAAGCAGACCTACGCTTTTTTTTTTTTTTAAGCTGTGAACAGCTTCAACGACAGGATGCAGATCACACTTCTGAAGCACAAAAAGCCCCTGAACACATGAAAAAACTGTGACCTACATCTACCAACTTTTGTGAAGCAATGTCTCAGCTGATCTGCAAACTCTTAATCTCTTCATAGCATAACAGACTGTACTACTGGTTTTAACAGCAATGCCTACTGGTTATTTTTATTATATATACATCTCAAATGAGAACAGCGAATTAGATATACACTTCTAAAACTGTATTTTAAACGACCAGAATTTGAAAGCAAGCCCCCTTAATGATTTGTGTTAGATTTTTATTGAATTCTTGCATTAATGATGAGCATCACCATATTCTTGAGTATGCTCAAGTTATCTTCACAGCACTCCTTAATTTCTACTAACCACACACATTTTAGCTCCGCTGGAGGACTAGACCCTGAATCAATATTGTCAGTTATTTTTCTAAACAACTTTTTACAAGTGTATCACAGATCTACCAAACCCACTACAAGTGGCACAAGAATGATCAACAGCATCTGCTTCTGACTGCAACAATCCTCAGCAGGATTTATTTTTATAAGAAATTCTATCACTTAGTGATGACAAAAATAATTAATTATTAAAAATTGAGTGGTTTCAGACCCATATTATCATAGTTTTTATTTAGAATTAATTTCCTAGAAAATTATGGTGAGTAGGATGTCAGAAGTCTGTATTTAGAGGGTGTTTTTTGCTTTCTTAGAAAAGTACTTTACATTTTCACATTTTCAACGACTTGGTTACCATATGTACATGAAATTACAGCTGAATGAAGCTTATGCCCAATTTTTTATCTCCCAGGATTCTCAAGTTGCTTCCAGTGGCCAAAAAGTCAAAGGAAGGAAAAGAACCAGCACTATGCCAGACCTAGTGCTAATAAGCAACATTTTGGTCTTTTTCCTAAAACATTTGCCTGCTGAATCTGCAGACAGAAAATGTGCTAATTCGCAGTAATTACTCATCTCTGAAGCATGATGTTGGACCACCACATGTAATTCATTCTGATTTGCTGCCCAGATTTAAGGTATAAATTCGTTAAAGCATAAGCCACACAAAGGATGCTAGGCACACAGCTGACACTCAATGCACCTGAATGCACTGACAGAGGCAGCAGCATCTCCCTCTTGCACCCACCAAGCACCCTTTGCTTTCTGTCCTGAATTACAGAAAATAACAGGCTCGGAAAGAACCAAGAGGCCACTTACACAAAATTATTATTTTGGAATGTTCTTTATCTACGTTACAGGCTTTGTTACACCTTAACAAGGCTCGACTCTTAATTTTTGACATATTAATATTTACTTGTCCTTTAGCGTGTCACACCCATTGTGCTCCTACTGCTTAGGTTAGGACTATATAAACCCAGTTTACACCTGCAGTTGCACATGTTAAAGGGTAACAAACTGTGAGTTGTAAAGTGCAAAGAATAATATTGATGCCTTAGATTTAATTCTTAGTACTGTGCAAGAGAGTACCTACATAATATCTACATATCCACATAGATGTCACTAAAGGCAAGCATTGACAAGAAAGTCAGACACCATTAGGTTCCAGCATTCTTCTGGAAAGAATCGTGAACTGCTCTCAGCGTAAGTCACAGGTATCAATAATCAACTATAAAATAAATATTACGTATATACACAGTAGTAGTTGTTATCCACTGGTCCTCTCGCCCTAAAACATTTTCCTTTTTAAAATCATTGGCTAGGTAGTCAGACATTGCCATTCTCCAAGCTGTCTATCAGCCAACCCTTATATTTAACTTGTATTTAGTGATTGCGATATAAATACAGTATGGTACAGAGGTCCTTAGGGTGACTGACACAACGCAAAAGGTACCTACACAGAAAGTAGGAAACTTCTGCTATTGATGAGAACATTCCATAAAATTAAATGAAAAAACTTTCTTGCTACAAACCAATCATTTTTTCATGAACAGCATATTACAACAATGTAGAAAAGAGAGCAATAAAAGCAATTCAAAACTGTTTTTTTTTAAAAAAAGCTACCCTACAATGTAGCTTTTTTTTTCTTCTATTTCCCCTCAAGGATTACAGGCAAAAATTTAGACTCCAGTAAAAATAACGTGTTGTATTAGCTACGTTTAAAAAATGCCTGTCTGAGGCCACGTGACTTAGTTTATATCTGGTGCCTTCCATTTGTATTGCACTTAATTACTTGTTGCTCCATCCAGCTGAAGACCCGAAAGACACTTGACTAGTCACTTCCAGTTTTATTATCTGGTCACACGATATAACCAAGAACCTTGATATAGCTATAACTACATATTCTACATACTACAGCTTTCCAGTTATTTCACAAATGTCTCTCAAATTAGATACCTTCTGCTTACTTTGGAATGCTAAACTGAAAAAAAAAATCCTTCTGTATCAAAAGCACATCTGTCCAGATTAAACATCAAAACCTAAAAGGTATCCCAACTAGTCTCCGTATTCTCTTCATGCATCATCAGTGGAGGGAGAGCATCCTACGGGATCCTCAGAACAAAAGTGCAACCTAGCTGCTTTAAATCACCTTCCGAAAGCACACCAGCAGCAGTTATTTAAACTTAGCCTAAAGCTAAATGGCATGGAAAAAATACTAAAATTACGTGAATCTTTGAATTATAACTGTCAGATTAATTTGTCTGAAGTCATTACACTTTTAAGTCAAATTGACTGGAGAAATTTGGTAGAAGATTCAAGAAAAGGAATCCCAGCATCGAGAGAATTAAGAGTATAATATAGCAGCATTCAAGCTCATTTTAGCACCTTTTTAATGTGTCCCACTCAGCAAGGCAGGCAGACCTAAAAACATTTTAGGCGAGAGAGAGCTGAACAGAGCTGTGGCCTAACAGACAGCATATCCCAGCCAGCAATTCCCTCTCTCAAGAAACGAGGAGCAGCAGCAGAGGAATCTTCCTTTGCACAGAGGAATACGCTCCGAGTCTTCTGCTGCTCCACACAACATGAAAATGCTGCTCCTCAAACCCAGGCTGGGGACATCCACTCTTCTCCAATGAGAATTAAAGTAATTTTAAGTAAAATGAGTCATTTTAAAGTAAAATGAGGGTGAGCTGGAAGGGAAAGCAGAGCAGCCAAGTCTGTCTCCTGTTACACTGTCCACCTCCATCTTCTCTTCCCAGTAATTCACCTCCACTGTTATTCTGGCAATTTTCCTAACTTTTTCAACCCCAGAAATGCTGCAGCTCCCTTATCATCTGAATTACAAGGAAAAAAAACAACACTAAACATCCACTGTTGCAGAACTGCTGGATTCAGTATTCCTGAAAGAAGCTGAAACAGTTAATAATTAGGGTTCTTCAAAGCACTGCAATTAACCACAGGCACTTGCTGACTAAATTAACAAACAACTGCTGTTTCCATTACTTTCTGGCAATCACAGTTTGTTTCTGTTTAGCATGCTTTGGCATGGATTCTGTGTTTGCAGTCTTAAATATATCAAAATTATTAGCCTTTGCACAGCAAAATTCATATTCAGTATTATAAATGCTGTAAGCTGTCAGTACGGGAATTAGGCAAGGACCCTTGAAACAACTTTATTGAGAACCGTTGGGCGTGTGTTGCATATGGAAAGGCTTTTAACAGAAACATCTGGGAGATCCAGAAGCAGGCTGAATATAGGAAATCAGTTTTGTCATATACACTATTACAGCCACAGGGTACTCCTCAAAACTGTAATTACGAAGGCCTATGTAAATCAGCAAGACTAACCATGTCCTAGAACTAAAACCTACCTAAAATAAGCAGCACAGGTTTTGGCAGTAATTGCCTTTAACCAAACCTCAAACATCTGAAAATGTAAAGGAGTGGGGGAAGGGCCCTAGGATCAATTGCTAGGGCTCTCTGAGCACTATAAAACCTGAAAGTAAAGTGGAAATATTAGAAAAATGGAAACTTATCTAAATGGAAGAAGCGGTCACAATGCCAAGCAAGGTTAAGGATTGTATTTATTTATAAACTGGAATGTGAGCCATTGAAATGCTTGGACAACACGTCGGAAAACAAAATAAACCTTTAAAAAAAAGAATTACATGCCCTTTGAGTCAGCTCTGCACCTATGAGATGAGAGCGGTATTAGACACACATACTTGGTATCACATCAAATGTTCCTACGATGTCCTACCGGCACAAACATCGTCATCCCATGTGAGCTGCTGCTATCAGTTCAGCAAGTCCTAGGAGCTGCCACGACAAGCTACAGAGCTCTGCTCAGCACAACCTTTCCAGCGCGATGTCTGCCGTGTTCTTCCCTGTCCCACAGGCTGTCTGCCTCCCAGTCAGAGGGAGCACCAAGGTGAAGAAGTGATTCTTTCAACAAGGTGGCGATTACACACAAAAAAGGTTGGCTCTAGTAGAAAGGCTGAAACAGATTTTCAACACCTTTGGATTTAAATAGTAACACAGGAAAGCTACTATAACAACAGTGATATCCCTCAAGTATTGGAACTGAAACTCCTTAAATGGTGTAAGAAAGTTGTATTGCATTGCAGCCTTCTGTCACCTCTGCTCCTCTCCTCTTCTTCTTAATGGCTAAAGTCCTACTGTTGACCCATTTAAAATTGTCCAATATGTTGACCCGTTTAAAATTGATATGAACAGTAGCTCACAGAGATGGGATAAATATCCTGATAGCTCCTAACGGAAACTTCCCGACATGTATTTCTGTGTATTATAGCTGTAAGACAAGGAAAATGATTAGCAGTGTATAGGCTGTTTTTTTGTGAAGTCAGGCTATGCTACCATAAAACAAGTCTTCCTAAAATGCTGCAAGAGGCTGCAGCACAGTTAGGAGAGTCACTGCTGCCTAAACACAAACTGCTGAATTTCACTAAGGCCCAAACTATAGAGAGGGGTCACACACCCAAACCTTCTGCTGTGCTAGAATTAAAACATTAAATTAAATTGAAAATATATAATGTTTTTAAATGCATGAAGACTGTATATCCGTTTTTCCTCAGTGATTATAAATGTCCACCATTTTCTCATTTAAGTAATACAAGGATTCCAGTTTGTTTCAATATTAAAAAAAAATACCAATTATGAACATCAGACTAATTGAGAAAGCCATCCTGTTTCCCCAGCCCAGCCCCTCTCATTGCAGAAGGCACTGGGAATTACATTTAGAAAGCTGACAATCCTGCAGTTCTTTGCTATCTGGATATTCCACCTAGCTGCAATGACAAACGCTGCCTTTGAAAACTCAAAATGATGCTGGTGTTTGCAAAGAAAAGCTCCGGTGCCCTGATACGACTGATATGGTCGTCCAGAAGCCGGTCTTGCAATTCAGAACTGAAGGATGCTGAGGCAGCACAAAGCCCAAGTTCAATTTTCACCACGCATACCTCTCACTTCAGCATCTATTACATATGCTTCACTCATACTGGCAGCGAGGCTTGTTGAGAACTACATTACTTTTCATCAATTTGACTCACCAGCACGAAAACTAAATAAAATTTGCTTAAGTGCTGCTATTTTTGCATTCGAGTACAAAGAGAGATGGAGCGAGCGTGCTGCAAGACAAAGTTACCCAGAGCCCTCCTATTCAGCAGCAGCTTGCCATAATAAAATCCTCCGGGATAAGCATTCTAAGCAGCTGCTCTGGAAAAATGACAGAACAGTAGTCTGCTAGCAAGGAAACTGGGAAATCCTACTTCTAGCCTGACACTCAGCCTTTGCAAGCCCAAGTGGAGGAACGCCGTTCAGCCTGAAAACTCAGCATCAGCAGCTTCCAGAACACACAAACCAAATACTATATCCTTGCGGTGCCACTCTTGGTTACACAATTTCCTTTCAAACATCTGGAAATATATTGGCATGGGTTTCTGTCATATCCGCGTGCAAAATCCACCCTACCTACAGGGCAGACTGCTGCTGCCAGAGGAACCACGCAGCTTCCCTCCGCCCATTCCATCCCCAGCTGCAGTGCACCTCTTTATAAATAGAAAGCTTTAAGCCATCAGTCCTCCAGCACTGACTGATCTAGTGCAGCCTCATTTCAGAAGCATCTTCAAGTGCCAGCACATAGTACCACTTACCAGAACTCAGGCTTCAATATTGAGACGAAGTCGACTAACTAACTGCTTCATTCCCACTGTAGTTTAAGAGGATCTTGTAACGTTTTTCACTATCTCTGTATCCAAATTTCTGTTCTACTTTCAGCTGGAAAAGGATCCTAAGTTTGCAGTGATCCGTTTGGACTGGGCCAAGAAGGCCAAAAACCAGCCAAACCAACAAAACCATCAGCATGAAAACAGACTGGGAAAATTAAGTTATGCTTCTCATAGTTAGATGGCTAGGCTTTTTATTTTCATTTTAAAAATCTAATATAATAACAAAAATTCCATTATACTTCATGTAAAGGGATTTCAATTTAAAAGCACTTAGGAAATCACTGGATACAGCAGCAAAGCATGGACTAGAAGCCTGGTTAGGTGCAGTATGCACAGAGACCTAACAGCCCCCTGTGTTCACCCCCCTGACACCTGGCCGCTGCCTGCAGACCTGCCAAGAGCCAACCCTCCCATTACATGGGCTCAGTGTACACCCGCTAGTCAGAAGCCATCAAGAACAAGGGCTCACTGAAATCAATCCCCAAGTTTAGGGGGAGTGGAAAATTCATAACAAAAACAGTTCGAGGCATCCATCGTCTAGTGGTTGAAACAAAAGATTTACCGTTCCTGGAAACTGCCAGTTGGAACAGAAGTGATGTCGAGCACTTCTTAATAACGGGAGGCGACACCAGCTCTTGGGTTTGCCATTTTGAGCACTTCCTAGCCACATTTGCAGCAGTGCTGTGACCTTCACTACTTAAGTGGTCAGAAGCTCAGTGCCCTTTGCCCATCTCACCTGCATGGAGCATTCACTGCACTAAGTTGTATTTTAAATGCCAATGTCCAATGACAGTCCAGGACAAGCAGAGTTAAGTAAAGAACTGAACAGCACAACACTGCACACGAACAAAACAACCAAGAATTGGATTTACACTCCAAGCCTTGTTGTCACACCAGCTTACAGACATCTGGTGTAAGCAGTAGTTACAGGGCAGGGCATTTCATGACAGCCCCCGTTCGCATGTCTCTGGATTCCCACGAGCTTTGCAATCACTGCTGGCAGCAGAAACCCAGGTTTTAAACGGTGAGGCTGTGAAAGGTGTAGCATGAACAGCAGCTGTAACGGCTCTCGCTGAATTTCGCTACCTGAAGCGCTGCACAGTACTACATCTTGACATGTTGCCTACTTTATCCTGTTAAACTCAGATGTCATTTCACTCCTCTTCTTCCTTTCCCTAGCAAGTTTAATTACCTTGAAATTTTAGCTTTCAGGCTTTGTAAGTTTTATAAAGGTATTAACACCTTCTTTTCAATTTGTCACATTTTAGAAACATCTTTTGTACTTCTAAGCCTACATAACAAATGCCTTTTCAATTCCCTTGGGAATCCAGACATGTTCCCAAGGACCCTGCTGCATACCAGAGCGTTTCGCTGCCTTGATGATCAACAGAAGAAAAAATTTCCTCTCTGGATTGCTAAATGTTAGTTTTCAAACTGACTTATACAACCAGTGTGGCAGCACAACTTAATATCCTTTGAATTGCCTATAGCTACGAAAAGAAGCGCTGGGCTCTGCACCAAATTGCCAACCACTCTTACTAGACTAAAGCAGTGAAAATTTTGTCTTACTTCACTGACACACCACCCACTTTCCTAACTAACCCCTGCAGTCAGGAGTTCTGACTCATTACACTTAAGGTTCCTTCACAAGGGAGAACTTACCCCGTTAACACTTGGTAAATTATACAGCTGATCTCTAATGAGACCACGGAGCCCTTCTGTGCAGATTAATATGGACATCAATTTTCAGAAAAGATAAAAGTGTTCAAGAACTACTGACCATCTTCTGCAAGACTCAGTGCTCTCCTTAGCAGGTAAATTCAGTTTCCTTTCCTGTTATTTAACTGGCTTACCAGCAGCTAATTACTGAAAAGTACAATTATCTTCTTGACTCAATGTGCACATCTTGGCATGAAACCTTTAAAAAAACCAAACCTATAATTCACAACACATTCGGCACAAATCTAAGCGAACTCAGACAAATATCGACCACTTCAACGTTACTGGTTTGGGGATGAGCAAACTGCAAACTGCAACAAACAAACGAGCTAAAGGAAGAACTTCCATTTTTGTGTAGTATTGAAGCTAAAACAGACTATCAGAGCATGCAAATTCAAAAGCTGGGTTAACCTGCATCCTGAGAAGTCAAACAAGTCTGTAGAATATGCTCATTATTCAGTTTTTAAACTGAGAAAAGTATATATGCACACATGTTTCGACTGACTCATAAGAGAAGCAAAAGTGTGCAACATCCTACATCCTGAACTTCATCCAGTACATCTAGCCAGTTTATTCTTCGTATTAAAGCATTTTTTTTAACATAAGTCATTCAAAATATAATGGACATTTTGAAATCCTCCTGTATCATTTCTACCTGCACCACTACAAATTTACTACATAACATCCATAAAGTGTAAGGCTTACGGACAGACGATGTGTGGCAGCTTTGTTGAACCTGCAAATACTCTGTGATAAACTCTCTCCGAAACTCTAAAGCTATGCTAAGGAAGTGACAGAAAGCAGAACATTATAACAACATGAACACATTATTTGCGTCTCAGTTAACATAGCGATAAAAATTGGTGGGGAGGAAAACCTGAGATAACTTGACAGCACCAGCCATGGCATTGCCAGCTTACACGTGTATCTTTCGTGTTCTTGGGTTCAAGCACTTCATCAGCCACCCACCAGAGCCCTCTGAAACCTAGCGGGCTCTTTGCTGTCCGCATTCATTTCTTTTCTTCGTTGCTTTAAGTCCACCACCCACTCCACAAATCAGTCACAACACGCTCACTGGTAACACTACCATTTGATCCAGAAAGGGCAAAAAGCTTGCCCAAACAGGTTCTAAAACATTCGGAAGTCCAAGCAAAGTTCTTTAGAAAGTCACAGACACAGACAGGAAGTGTTATTTGCATATTTCTTATAGAAAGCTCAATAGTTTTCATATCAGATTACCTAAAAGCAGATGCACTACGGTTTCTAACATCAGTTCTCCCTAAGAGCATTTTGTGTTGTGTCCCCGTCCCTCCGCCCCAGCAGACTGTATTTCAGCACAACACGCTGTTATTTCTTAGAAAAAGATACCCAAAACACATCCCACACTTCCCTGGCACCACTTAACATAAGGACTCCTGCGCTAGGTGAGATCAAAGGCCCAGCTCACCCAGGAACCACAACTGATGTTCAAGGGCAAAGCACAAAAGCAGCACTGTGATGTGATCCCTCCCTGAATATACCCAGATTCTGCAGAGGCTGAGTAACCTTCGTGGCAGGACCACGCTGAAAACAGGAAACCAATGAAATACGCAACTGGAAGACGCTCTGACCATTGAGTTCCAACTCAGTGCAATCGCAGGCATCACTGTGCTATTTCTGGTTATAAACCCCACCCCAACACCACGGAGTTTGCTGCCATTGCTCAGCACAGAGGAGGAACAACAGCCTTGGTGTGGTTTGGGTAGCTCGGGTTGCTAAGGAAAGACTGAAGCATGCTCAGCCAGACCAATTTCTAAGCTCAGGTGTGTGACTTCATATGTGTGAGCTGCACGGTGGAGCCAAAACCCAGCCTGCCACCCAAATAAATTAACTGTTATCCTCGTACACCAGCCTTACTGTTTTGGCTCTAGGTGGTGTCAACAAAAGATGCTTTGGAGGGGAAAAAACAACAAAAAAATGTCATCAAATGACAGAAGATAATGTTCAACACAGTTAAAAACCCCACCGAACTTCTGCAGGAATATCCTTTGGTTTTGAAGTAGAACAAGTTATTTTCATTATATACTGGGGAGGTTTTATGAGCATGTTTTCAGTCTGTGCCTACAGCTCACAATTCCTGTCTTCATCCAAATCATGGGTCCGTTTCAATAGCCTTTCACCTGGCCGAACTGTCCCATGACTGAGCTTAACACTTCTTAGTCAAGAAGGCATTTTATAGCAAGTACGGCGAGCATGCTTAAGTCAGACCCACAGAAGGAAGAGAAACCACTGAAAAACACGTCCACTGTTGAAAAGCAGCACGCCGGTTTTGCACACTGAACTGGTTCATGTGGCATCTGCACATTTACACCCACCAAGTTGCAAATCTGCCACAAGACCCATTGTCAGTCACACAGCCTCCAACAGAAAGATATTGTGGGAAGCTCAGAAGCAGTAGGGTTTTCAGATCTAAATGCAACTAAATTTCATTATTGTGGCCTTAGGAAAATACGTAAAATCTTGGCCCAAAGGAAGTAAGCCGCCAAACTCGTACAAATTCTAGGAATCCCACAAATTGCACACTGCAAGAACTACTGCAGGAAGAATCCTTCTGCAGGTAGGAACAAGGCACGGGCAGCTTGGCCATGGAGCATGGAGACTGTGTCTATGACAAATATTAAATTAAAACCTGACAAAACCAGACTGAAAGCTAGCACTGAGACTTAAATTTGTTAACTTTGACACCGATTAACTCAATTTTCATTGAAAAAGTTAAATTTGAAATAAACAGGATTTAAGCCTTCTACGAGATGCTGTTCTAGACCACACACAGTAAGCAGGAGGGCAAACCTTGCTTTCAGTCTGTCACTTACCGAAAGACTGACCAAGCTCTTCTAGTCCATGGATACCGACGGGCACGCAGTACCTTTTCTCCAAGACACTGCTGCGTGTTGCAATGTTATAGTTAAAACCCTCCTAGATATTTGAACGTCCTGTTGATCGTTTGACTTGTGTACGCAGCGGCAGTTCTCCAGTCACTTGACCTTCCCTGCGAGTCTTTACAAGTCAACAAAACCAAGGAGAATAAAATATTGCTATGGGTAGGAAATTTGAAGTTTAAAAATCAACATCTGATTTTTTTGTTTGTTTGTTTTTAATTCACAAGTAGATTTCAAGATGACGACATCTTTTAAGGTATCGGTAGAAAACACAAAAATACAAATGACTAAATAAAGTAAAAAGCCCAGCTGTCAGCTGGCAATGCTTCACCGTACTAAATTCCTGCGGGCCCTGGTTCCAGATAACATCCCCTGAGATTCCAGCTTCCCGTGGACACAGATGCTCTCTCTCATGGCTGCAAACCAGCAGCGATGCCATCTTTCAAAACAGTTGTCTTGCAACACGCTCTGACAAAACATTCTTCAGCCTCTGTTATGAATTCCTCCATCATAAAAACAGGGGAAGAAAGTAATCACAAAACTCTAAAAAAAACACAAAATAATAATACAAGTGTTCTTTCTAAGCCTGGCTATTTTTAAAGCAATACTAAAAAACAAAAGAAATACAAAAAACAAAAACTAAAGAATCTGCCTCCTCCTGGTTCAGGAAGTTTAACGTTTAGCAATATATTTCTTGAAGGATACTTCATTTTCATTTCTCTAGTTTTAATATAAATTCACTATGCTTATTTTATTTGCATGTATTTAGAGAGGGAGACGTCGATTTTTGGAGAGAATATGCTGTAGATTTACTGAAGCAGTTACAGAACCAGCCCTTCAGTGGAACTTTGTGAAATAACTGCCCTCTTGAGTATATAGCCAAGATTTTCAAGAACAACACTGGTTTACTTCCAGGTACCAAGCCCAATCAAGCATGAGCAGTGACATGAACCATAGAAAGTTGTTTCTGTACACACAGCCATGGCTCCTGCGCAGCAAGTGCTTACAGCTGTGGGTAAACACCAGGTAACCAGCCCTGGTGTAAAGGCAGTTCCTGCCCTCCAAACAAACCCTGGGTAGCAAGCAGGGAAGTGACTACGTTTTAGTACTGTCTTGGACACAGAGAGGGGATGTTCCAGCTTTAGACTGCTGGAATTGTTGGGTGTTCAGACAGGAGGAGAGGGAGCAACAGAGTGGAGGGAAGTTGGACACATTTTTCCTTATCTGAACACAGCACAGGGCTGTTACCTCTTCCCTCATATTGCTGATTATCATCAATGCTGCAGATAACCCAAGCATTTGGGATCTCTTGAATATTCTTTATCCTAAACTCTACCACTTTAAACAGTCTATATTCCACTTTGCAATGTGGCAGTAAAAACGGTCAACATAAACTACTACTGCTTTACTTGGTGACAGCAGCAGTAAGTCACTTTGTAAGCACGCCGCCTGCAATTGAATCATAACATGAAGCACACAATGGGATTTTTAAGGAATGAGTCACTTCTAACTGACACTTAAGCTCTCCATTTCTGCATTTTGATCTCTATCTGTGGTCCCACCTTGGATGTTTGCACGTTGTGCGGCTCCAATGGGGTAATCAGATCATGCCCACTAGATCCCAGTTGCAGCTCCACACCAGGAAGACTCCTTTTACCTCTCAGCAACTTTTCTCCTACATACGGCTTCACAGCAATTTCAAAGGTTTCCAATTTTAAAGATTCAAATATTGGTGATCATTAGGATGATTTGTTCTGCGCTAATTTAAGATTTCCATCTTTTACATGTCCAACAGTAATCTAGTCAACCTGCACCTGCTTTATCATTAACAGAGAAAAGAAGGACCTCTGCAGATACACACCTGGCACCTTGAAACACTTCCCCCAGGGGCAGATTGAGTCCTCTGGAGATGCCTGCATTGATCATAAAGAAAATCTCCAATGAATACCGATTTATGTCTAAATTCCAGTTAAGCAAATTCTAGTTCTGAATGGAAACCAAACGTCTTATGCCTAAAACCAAAGTGAATATCAGTTTTATGAGTGGGAATAAGTTTACATCAGTTGAAGGCAACAGTCTGAACTGACAAGAATCATCCATGGAGTCCATCAGTTCCCTAAAATCTAGCTTCACGGAATTGTGCACACAACAGTGACTGAATAACTATGGCACTTAATTGGATTGCCCCTAAGCAGCACATTCCTTAATCTGGACTTTTCTTGATAGAGGTTATGTTTGTGCACGTGCAGGGAGTGGTATCTGCAGCCCAGCCACTCTTATCTCCTAAACTCTCAGCAGATTTACAATAGAGGCTGCTGTACCATACTAATCTTTTTTTTTTTTTTTTTAAGTCCTATTGTAGAATATTTACTTTATACATTAATTAAAATCCAGCAGCCGTGGCCCACAGCATTCTTTGTTAATTTTAGGCAGGTAAAAAGCAGCAATGGAGTTTTGACCTCATTACTCTACATTCTTATTATACAGAGATTCTTATTATACAGAGAAAAGGGACCTCGTGCAAAAAATTCAGCTCACTCCTTCCCACTGACTGAAGACAGATGGCAGAAAAAGGCTTGCACCTCTCGAATGAGGTGCCCAAATTCAGCAGGATGAACCTACATTTCAGTCTGCAATAGCAAATGTCATTATTTGTACTAATTGGCAATTGATTTTTTTTACAGCTTTTACTGCTGATTTTGTTGTTTGAGGCCTGAATCCCAGCCCCGTATGATTAATAGATATTTTCAGCAGCCTATGGGCTGTATCCAGCCCTTAATCGCATGTAATAGCTTTCTTGCACAAGATATCACTTGAATTTAGAATGCAGCGATGACAGTTAAAACAGCATCAAACCCCCTGAGTAAAATACCACAGTCACTTTCAGATATCTGCATAAATAGTAGTTAATTTGCAGCTATACCATTTCAGCTTGAAAAAGTTATTTTGAAGAATTTGATAGACTTTTCCAAGTAGCCAAAAAAAAAGACAAATATTTTATTTCTTTTCACTCTAGAAGGGATGCTCAATCAAAATGCACCATTCCAGTTGCTAGGTATGATTTGTTGCATCCAATACAGCCCAGACTCTGGTCAATGTATTTGAAAAATTGTTCGGACGTAAATAGTCAGCCAGCTTAACATTCACCTACAGATAATTTTTGTTTCAACTAAGTTGAATTTTTTTTTCCTCTTAACTACATAGTTAAGATTTGTTTGCCTATGTAGAAGTCCTCAATCAAGTGACTTGTAAAGTACAGTGAAAAAAATTAACACTGTCTTTGAGATACGTATTTCAATGCCTCTATGTTCTTTTTTGTCCTCAGAAGCTGAATATAGTCACTTTCTGTTAAAATAGTGACATGTCAAATCCTATGTCATTAACTAATCTGAGCTACCCCAAATCAGAGATTTTTTCCCTTTCTCTTACTCAGTGGGACATTGCAGCATAAGTGTCTTACTTAGATGTTGCATTCACTATAGTAGGACAGACAGGAATGCAAACAATCACAGCAGCAGAAAGTGGAGCTGGAGCTCATCACTTTGACTGTTGGAAGAGACTAGAACAGCAAAACCCACAAAACAACAGACTGACAAAAAAGGAAAATCATTGCCCCAAGCAATGCAAGCCTCAAGCAAAGAAGCAAGCAACCTTACAACTTCTCATGGGTTACATCTAATCTAGGAGCTCATGTGCTCCATTGGAATCAAGAATGAGAACTTCAGAGAAGAAATTCCAAAGTGATTTGTCAAGAGCTTAAAACCCATTAATTTTAGGAATAAGGAATAATCTCTCTCTGGCAAGTGGATATATTTCTATTGCTTTTCAAAGAGTCAAAGTTGAAATGATGTTCTACAGTTTTCTTGTTTGCACTGTGAGGATACAGATGTGAATCAATGTTATTACAGTCAAGGTTAAGTGCTTTAAAGCAACTTCAAGGAAAAGCTACCATCATTTCCATCCCTTCAGGAGAGCTTCACTTCAAGCAGAAACGTCTCCACTTCTCACCGGAAGAAAAAAACTGCCAAGTATTCTACATCCCAAATACCAGACTCACTTGAAATGAAGATGAAAGACTGGATGTCTTGAGCAAGAACAAACACACGCTGCTCCCTGCTATGCCATAATAGGTTTCCTATTACCCATTTCCCGGGTAAATGCTTGAATATCTTTAAAAATTTTCCAGCAGGTCCTATGTACACTCACTGCCCACTACAATCCCTCCCCAGTTCTGCATAACATCCAGAACGATGCTGTGCAGGCTCTCCCCAGACTTAACATAAAGAGCCCTAGGAAGAAGTGGGAAATAAAAAAAGATACCTACTTTCAGGTATCTCCACTTCCAGTGACAGCTTTGTCAGAAGCATTGTTGTGGTGTTACTAGAACAGCAGACTTCCCTCCCAGCAGCGCCAGAAAACCAGAAAGCTCAGTACATAGGAAGCAGGTACACTAAAAACAACACGTGTGTGCCGGAAGGGAATTCCTGAATCCCTGCTTTAAAGTAACGTTTTTGTAGTTTTTCATATCTCATACAGTAAAATTAAGGTTGTTAATTAAGGTTTTTATTCTTATGCGAGAAAGTGATTTGTAAACAAGCAAACAAACAAAACGCTATTTTCCAAAACAAATCCATGGTTCTATGGATTGCTCTAACGAACTAGAAAGGAAAAATAATTCATTAGGGAGGTTTTCAGCACATCAAAGTAACCAAGTGAACAGCTTGGTAACATTTTGTTATTCACAAATACACTTCAGAGAACTCGTAAAAGGTAGGGCAAGTACTGGAAAAAAATCGCAGACAAGTTCAACCTAACACAAAGGAACTGGAAAAACACAACTGTTGGCAGAAGTTTTCAATTACCATACGTCTATGTAAGACCAAAAATAACACAAACACTTACTATGCACAGCTCTTTAAAATGCTTTATACACAGACAAATCTAGCAGAGAGCTAATTATCACAATAAAGACTTAAATGAACAAGACAGAAGTAAGAAAAACGATGTTATCAAAGGAGCACGGACAATTGAAGCACATTCGCATCACCACGGTGCTCATACCTAACACACCCTACAAAGAGGAGGGGGAAAAAGACACATTCCAAAGCTCAAATATTTTCCCTAAAAGATAAACCGAAATGAAGACTACCATGAGCAAATAGAGACAGAGAAACAACTACATTTTAATCTAATTTATCAGTCACACCTAATCAACTGTCTAATTTATCGCTATCAGATATTCCTGTACCACATACAACTCAAAAGCCAGCACCCAGATTCCCCCCCTCCCTACCGCACGGAAAAATTCCCTTATTTCCTGGCTGCTATTTGACATTTAACTGGCAGAGGGTGGGTGGGTGGAAAAGCGTTCTCTTTCCAGTTCCAAGTATTTTAGGAGGAAAGTAATTGGGTGAGGAACACAGTAGTTTAAAATATATATAGTTAGTCAGCACCATAAACCTGATTACTAGGCTAAGACAACTTCCTAGCCATGCATACAAAAGCAGTTAGCATCCTAGTTCAACAACTAACCTGATCAATCAATAGGCTGGGTGGAGGGAAAGGAAAGAAATTGAAAGGTATTTCTGCAAATGAAATATATATTCGCTGCAGTAATGGCACTCTGCTTGGAAACACGCAAACGGGTGAAACGTGCTAACTACCAACAAGCCCCGAGGGCTCGCTCTGTAAGGCTGCACAAACACCTCAGAGCCTGTCTCGTAAAACTCTTCCCTGCAGAGGAATGCCGCACGAGTTCTTGTCAAGATTTTGGATGTGAAGTTGTAAACTTACTCACTGTTGGATTTCAAAGCTTAGCAGCCTACGGAGTGTGCTGTGTGAAGAACGGCATCCGAGAAAGCACACATACTGTTTTATATCAAGGTATGGGGAGCTGAAATAAGGCTTGAAGAACCATGTATTACAAAGAAGAAGTAATAGTGCATAAACACCAAACTAAGAGCTTCCTCAGCTGCTAAGCTCTACCTGCATTTTCTTCCTTCCCACGATCATTTTTTTTCCCCAGTAAGCTATTTCAAACTGAACACGCACAACTTTTAAGAACAGAAGTGTGGATGGTAATACTGCAGGGTTAATTCAAACCAGAACACTTCAGGATTTATGATCACCTTCACACATCGGCATATCCCGCGGTTACTTTTAAAAATGAAGCAGGGAGACACTGTGCTTCCACGCAGATCCACCTGCTTTCCTCCCACCTGCCCTTTAAAACAGACAGTGATGGGATACCGACAGACAACAGGTTGGGAATACATTTTGAATTTCGTATTTGGTGCTAATCTTCCAAACCTTCCCCAAAGAAACTATTTCAGTCGCTTTGGATAATTCACATGAGCCAGTATCTATCGGAAGGAATGCAAACAAAGGTTATGAAAACAACAGGGCGAGAGCCTGAACTAGACTCTCTCAGTTCAAGTCTTCATTAAAACAGACGTAAAAAGGTGGGCAATTAAACTCACAATCACAACTCTCTCAGGGGAAAGAGCCTGCTTTTGACCTAATGTAAACTTGACCCAGGCTGCTATACGATAAGGACAGCCAAATGACAATGTAATGCCTGTCCATCATGTGATGGCTATTTTCAGCCAAGTAAATCTAGTTTCGTATTTCTAGTAACAACTTCCTAATGCAGAATCCTGGGCTGCTTCGGCTGAAAACCGTTAGCCCTGGTTCAGGTTCCCAAGTGCTGTCGAGAGTCCTGTAGTCACGTCAGGGTGTAGCAGACAAAACTTGGTGCAGTGACTCACGCAGGAACGCTCCTCTCCGAAAGGTTATTTATATAACTGGAGTTCCATCGGAAAAATGCTGTGTTTTAGCAATTTGCTGCACAGAGCCTTAATACTAGCTATTTAGCTGACAGGCATCTGAATGACTTCAGAAGTCTCACTACCTCCCATAGAACCTCTCTCTAAAGATAGCCATCATCTACTTTTGTTGCTGGTACACTTAATAGTTAAGTAAATACTGGCTTTTTATGCAGAAAAGGTTTCTTACTAGTTGTAAGCCGCAGCTGGAGACTGAAAGCTAATTAAACGATAGCTTAAAACAAAAACAATCAGAGAACAACATGTTGGAAAGGACCTCTGGAGCTCATCTGATCCAACCACCCACTAAAAACGGGGCTGGCTTTGAAGTTGGCTCAAAGTACTTAGGGTTTATATGTTTGATAATTAGGTATGTTAACAGGCCTGTTTCAATGTTATCAGAGAAGCTGGATGTGCAGCTCGGCATTATAAACTGCTCAGGTTCACACTGTGCTTCCCATCAAAGGTATCTCAGCAGCGTTTCTTGCCACTCCCTGCTAAGAGGGTCCTCTCACAAAAGGCACCGCTTCATTTCATATCAAAACTGGCTTCCCCAGCCTCCTTTCTGTAGGCACCAGCACGCGTGTGGCTGCACAGTAAGCTAACTAGAGGAACTGGCCATAGAATCAGCGGATGGTCTGGGTTGGAAGGGACCTTAAAGTCCATCCAGTTCCACCCCCCTGCCATGGGCAGGGGCACCTCCCACCAGCCCAGGTTGCTCAAAGCCCCATCCAGCCTGACAAAGCCTGTGATTAACTGGCCAGGTAAACGCTAATGCTGGCACAGGAAGGCGGGGGAGAACACACCTGGGTGCAGGACAGCTGTTTTGGCAGGAGTGCACTTTTACTTTGTTTGGAAACTCCAGATTCGTTCTTTTTAACTACTGGTCTCCCTGATTCTCTCTGCAGTAAGCTTATTGAAACACAGAGGAAAGCAGGACTTCACTTACAAATAAAAGTTTTCCAAATAAAACTGGTTCCTTACTCATAAGAATGTATATAAAACTTCAATAGGAAGAAGCTTGAACATTCTCACTTTCTTCTTTTAAGAACATCACAGGAAGCACAAAAATGGAACAGAACGGTCAAAAGGCTGCACCATTTAAACTGCAAAGAAAACAAGAGCTCTGCAAGTCCAACAAAGACTGCTACATGGAGCTTGGTAGAAGCTATGTGGGAATAAAAACTAGAGTTGGGCTGGGCATGGGGATCAAATGGCTCTGCAGAAAGTCTGAGGAGCATCTCCCCTCCTAAAACAACACCCCAGGGGGACTCAAGAAGAGACAGAACACAGCTCACCTGAACTGTGAGCTTCCGAGAAATACGGAACTATGTTAGGGAACAAGAGAAAGATCAACGCAAAGTATCTTGAGATGAGGCAAATGGAATGGATTTAACAAGACATACATGCTGAACACAAGCCCTCAAAAACAGTAAAGGACACAGTGGGCTTTGGGCAACCTGACCTGGTGGGAGGTGTCCCTGCCCATGGCAGGGAGTTGGAACCGGGTGATCTGTCAGGTCCCTTCCAACCCAAAATATTCTGTGATTCTATGATTCTGATTCTTGAACCTCACCTTTGTAATGAAACTTCCATACAATGCAAGTTTAATCTGGACTAATTGAAGTCAACGGAGAAGGAATCTATTAGTTCTACCAATTACTCCATTAGCTCACGTGGCAAGTTTGAACAGCCCCACTAACCAGGCATGACAATGATCCATTTTGTGATTTGATGGTCATTTTAGTCACAAAATTTACATGAAAAGCATAGTAAAAGGAATGACATTCATGGAATCAGAACACAGAAAAGTTGGGAAGTGCCAGAAAGAAAAAATTAAATTAGATCCTTATTTTCCAAAACAAAACGTCACATACATCTTCGGTTACACTGTCATCCTTCCCTGCTCGCCCCAACAGAACTTTTCTCCCATCCAGTGAGATGTCAAAGCTTCCGCAGAAAAAGTATTAAGACTGTGTAAGAAAAGCAACTGCTGTCTAGATCCTCTTTTTTGCTGCAAAATAAGAAAAGCATTTAGTGTATGGCAGAGGGGACTGAAAAGGGTCCTGGGTGAGTTCAAGCCATCCTGGAGAACCACATACACTGTCAAACACACCACGCTGGCAACCAGCTTCAACCATTGCACAGGTGGCCACTTTTAGCAAGTTCTTTATTTGATTCTTCCCCATCTAACATCTTCTTTCGTTACTTTAAAGAATACTTCCCTTATTCACCTGATAGAAATCTTAATCAGAAATATCGAAGTGCCATACAATCCAAAAGTTATACAAATGATAAAATGTTAGACCTAAGCAGTTCAGTTTCATAACCTACTTAATTCAAACAGTTGTTTCAAACTAAGACACACCCCTTTCTTACCAAAATACTCTTTCCCACTGTTCTTACTCACACTTGAGTACCTCGTATTTTGTTTCATTAAGTGCTCACACACATCATCCAAAGACAAGGATTTAAGTTTGGCTGCTGGGGTGAACATTCCCACTTTCCATAGGAAAGAACAGTATCAGATTTAATTTATATTGTCTGAGAATAAGGAAAACAAAGAGAAAGATGAGACTTCATGGGCTGAAAATGTTCGGAACAACTCTCTACCTACATTATCAGTGCCTAATGCAAAAATCTCTTGTTTATGCAATGCTTCCAGAAGGACCATACTCTTTTTTTTTTTATTGATTCCTTTGTATTTACATGCTGAAACACAACAAATCAGTGACATAGGTCACTTTATAATCATTAACCATTGCTTTCAGAATCTGATACACTATACACTATGATACACTGATATACTATAAAGCTCTACCAAACCATCTTTCAGATGCTACAGGGGATATTTAAAAAAAACTGCATTCTTTTAAAACCTCATTTCAAAACACGTTTTGAAAACAGCTTCCGTAAACCCATAGCTCATATTCAGGCATATGGTCAGCAAGAAATTGCTGCAAAGCTCCAAAAAGTTACACTCGAGGCAATGTCTGCAATTAGAAAACTTTTTCTATGCTATAATTAGTGACAGCTGGATAAAAGGAAAAATAAACTGCAATATAAATCAAATTATTTAAGACAAAGATTTTTATCTTACTAGAAACAAAATGCTACCTGTTCTTTCATTTTAAAATACAAGAACGGGACACCAAAGAATTGTTTTGAATGCTTAAAATTTCTACAGCAGGCTGTCATTACTGTAAACTACTACGAAAATGTTTTGATGATAACCTTGATTCATCTCCCTATTTTCCAGCAGGCTCTCACATGCAAAAAGATAAAAATAAAAATATAATTTAGAATGCATATCCAACTACACTCTGTGATGTGCCGACAGTCTCAAGAAGCAGTAAATCCTTCTCTAAAGCCAGAAGCAGCTCGTGGAAGAGGCAGAAAAGGATGACTGTTACTCTAGCCTTCCTTCCCCCCCTCCACAAAGCTTCAGTCTTTACTGACAAGATCTTTATGACTCCTACCTATTCAAATATGGCTCAAGGTGGCCCCACCCCTGTATTCAAAGACTATTCTGGCATGGAAACAACACTGGCAGACCAAAGTGAAAGTAAAATTTAAACATAATAAAAAGGCACAAAACTTCAGTTACGCAGACAAACAGCACATCACAAAAGTCACTGGTAACTGTTGGATAGCATCAGTTTGTTATACTGAAAAAAAAATCCATTATACACAGATAGCTAGAATGTCTGTTGTACCTAAGAACAGTTCAAAAGCATACTAATATTTTCAGGTCAATATTTTTCTACAGTAATTTGGTATCATGTTGATAAACATCAGCTCATCACACGGTTTTCTACCATAAACACTCTGAAAAAGGATCTTTCTGTATGAATCATACAGTGATGCTTACCCCATTACTACATGACAGAAAGCAGTATGAGACAGAAGTCAGCTCAGCATAGTTTTAATACAGTAAATCTGAAAACTTTATTTGAGAAACAGAAGATATTATCAATGTCAAACATAAAAGTTAATTTTTTTCCACCTGGTTCTCCATTCCTAGAACCCATCATTCTTACCTATGGCGTACTCTTAGAAAGCCACCCAGGTCACCTTCTGAGGTACAAGAAGTAATACTGAACCAAATTAAACTTCTTCCAAAAAAATAAAAAACCCACAACCACTAAACCACCCAGTACATGTGTGTGTATACATACACCATCAGGCATCTAGAACAGAAGGCAGTTTTGAAAAAAATGCATCAGGCAGAAGGATGTGGACTTCAGTTGTTCAGTACTCACAAGTTATTACTCCATCCTCACTCACGCTGTTTCATACTTTCCAGATGCAGGCTGGCAGCCCACAGGATATGGCCATCTGCAGCACTCACCATCTAAACTGATTAGATGCAGCTTAGCATTAAGGAGACATACATGGAAGTCATTTTTATATTGAATCTAACATTCTCAACTAACATTTGGAGAAAGGATGAGGAGGATGTGTAACAATGGCTCATATCCCCCTTTTTATGTTTTAGTACGCTGCATAAAAACTCACCTATAATTCACATAGCTAACAGCGTTAGCTGAAGTTGTAAGTTGAGAGAAAGCTCTTTTTGTTCTGTGGGAATTAAAAAACAAATTAGCATTGCAGAAGTCCTTTTGCTTTATCAGGTTTACCGAGTACATATTCAATAGCCATCAGTACGGAGTCTTTGGAGCTTCCTGTCCTGAATCTAAGATCCAGTTCACAGGTTTGATTTTACAGCATCCAGAAGCTGTCATATCAAATACAAGTAAGAGCACCACCACCTCGATCCTCTGTACTCTGCAGATGCAACTCAGTACAGGATATGACTCTGCACTTAGACCTGCTTAACTGATCTTCTTCCACGAACATACTGGGTCTGCCTTCCTAATATCAGTAAATACTGAAATCTTCATTCCCCTAACCACGTAACTACAGTATTTTACAAGAAGCTCATAGAAGGGTTTGAAAAAAAAAAAAAAGGATATACATGACTAAATACAAATCATTTCATAGTTACAAATCACAATTTCCTTTCTCACACATGTTCCAAAGACTACTTTTACCCAGAACAGTCTGTGATCCTTTAAACACTAGGGGTTTGTTCAACATTCAATCCAACACTCAGCTAACAAGTATGCAATTACCACAGAAGCCATACTTTGCTGAACCACTGCGAAAAAACACTCATCTAATCCTGGGTTGATAATTCATGGATTACTGGAGCTGTACATCAGCATCTACCAAAAATGGTACACACAAGTATCTTCCCTACAGGTACAGCAATGATACAGCAATTCAAAATACTACCTGAGCACAAGAATTTCATACCACTTCCCAAGAGGAGTACCTAGCAAATTTTTTTACCACTCTAAGTCGGCTTACTTGAACAGGTGACTAGTCACACGTTTATCTCAGTTTGGGCAGGCTTTTTCCCTTACCTTAAGGTAGGTGAGAAAAACAATTAATACCACCATAAAAATCACTCCAAACTACAGCAGAAACTCAAGTCTATAGGACACAAAATACTATCACAAATTTGTAATTAATATATTAATATGACACTACTTTTACTTCAAAGATGTATACTACTTTAGTTTCATTATAATATAATACTTGGAAAGAGAAACAAAAAAATTTGTCCAAACATGTTTTCAGAATCAATTATCTAAAACCGCTAAGATTTGTTCCTATTTTGGTCTCCTGCTGACTGCTGACAGACTGCACAGATACAGGCCCTGGTACCAGGCCAAATTTACAATTAATCCAGGGGAAAAAAAGTCAGCATGGCCTTTATCTATACTTTGAAGAAAAGATGAGTAAATTTCACTTATCCAAAACAATGCTGAACAGTAACTGTAAATACATCATGAAAGTAACATAAAACAATCCCAAATCCCCTAAAACGGAAAAACTAGATAACTTTTTGGTTGTTCTGAGAAAGAATGAAGTAAATTGGTTACACCACTTCTATTTTTAAAACAGTGATGGAATTTCATCATCTAAAGCAACATGATGCCTTGCCTTTAAAATTTCAGTCCTGGTTTCCTACCTTCCCTATTCAAAGTAAGGATTCTTAATTGCTGCTTTCCTTATGTATGTTTGCATCTTAATTACATTTATTCCAGTATAAAATACATATAGCGTATGAAACGCTGCTAGGACAGGGGAAACACTGACTTTATTTAAAGACCATTTTGATCTCCAGTCATTTTGCATTGTAAATTCTGCTGCCTAATTCAAATGACTTGGAAAAGCGCCCAACTCCCCTCCCTCCCACCCCACATAACCAGTGACAGCTCCCAAACACGCAGCAGAGCTATAACTACATGTTAGCAGGCCTATGAGTACAGATCTTATTACGACAGCGAACAAAATATTTCTTGATCCCATCCACTTGAATTAGTAATACAAAGCGCAAGGAACAGAGAAGAAAAATTGCTTCCTGAAGAGTTTATGTTCTAGCGTGTGATCTTTAAGCATAATATTTTAAATAACAGAGTATTTACATTTTAAATGACTTAATATTCATGTTGAATTCATTCCTTTCACAGAACAGAACGTTCTTATCATATAACCATCTGGTTACGGAAAAATTAAATCTTTTTAGGAAACTAATAATTAACATTACTAACGGTAGTGTGATAGCACAATAGTATTACTTGCAAATCATAACTAAGCATAGTCACAGGACAAATCTTAACACACTACTCCTGCAATAACCACTTTCTTAAAAATAAGTAAGTCAGTGAAGTATTACTGCATACTTCAGATAAATGGCTTATGCAGTAATCAATCGTAATGCAGGTAAGAGTAAAAAATAAAAAGAAAAAATAATAAAAATCACACTTCACATACATTGCTGCTCACCTGAAATTCTTTTCTAATAAGAATAGTAAAAAAAAAAAAAAAAAAAAGATACCACGAAGCAAATAAGTGTTTAGGATGTTAGGTAATGCTAATTGAAAAACAGCTTACTGCATCTCAGTTTTAGTCCCTGAAGAATAGAAAATGCCCTATATTTTAACTTACTTGGGTAAGACAATGCTGCATTTTAACTTTATTTCCATGATCAGAAACCAAAAGAGCACACATTAGTTTGGAGTTCACATTGAGAGAGATAAACTGGAACAGTAATCAATCAATAGTAAGAGATATCAGGCTCCATATACTGTCCACTGTCTCTTACTCAAAATATGATTGAAATTTGTGATTCTCTAGGATAACATATAGAAAACAGAAGGAAAGAGAATAGCCATTGTCCAAGACAAGTTACACAGATAGCAAAAAGAGTCATTAGAAGCTTAATGACTATGAGAGCAGACAAAGACCACTTTTGATTGGCCCTCAGTCCTCAACAGACTTCTGTTTTCCAGGCTGCATTCAATCTGGAAGCTATGTTTATTTGGATGCATACTTCCAGAATATAGCATACAGTTAGCAGAAGGAAAAGAAACGAGACCTTTAAGATTTAACAATATGATTAAAGAGAGGAAGAAAAAGAAAAAGAAAAGAGTGATTTACAATACAACTGCCAACTGATGTATCAGACGGTCACACCTTCAGGGAAACACTGCATACTGATCAATTGCTTTCTGACAGCACTATGACATGCAGGTGCTTGCAGCCAGCACTCATTTCTCTCTATGAATTTCTACCCACAGTGTACACTAAAGTCCAGAGGCCCCTTTCTCAATTTTTAGATATTTGGCCAACTGCATGCAAGAATTAATTGCCATTTTATCAAAGGTAACTAATCATGATTTAGAGTTTACACACAGCACTAAGCTTGAGTATCCACTGCCTAGTTACTGGCACATAGTTACTTACACAACCTTCCACAACAAACCCAGGTTCAATTAATTTATTTTAAATGCGTCAAATCAGAACATTTCCATTATATGACTGCATGGTAACAGGGAAAAAAAAAAGCAATCATAGAGCTAACGTAAGAGCTATTGGCCAGTTTATTTAAGACTTACATCTCAGCTTCAAGCAGTAAAACCACCTCATCTCTTTTATACACAGTTCCCATGTTTACCACGATCTTGTAAAAAGAACTAGGGTAAAAGACACAAGAAAACAGAAGTAAGAAGCCTCCAATTTCACACCTATACCCTATATTCACTCTGGATGTCTGAAACTCGCATAACTTCCTTGTTAGAGCTGGGAACAGGTAACATCAGGTACAGTTTGATGACAAGGAGACCACAACTTGGATACTGAACATTGCAAGCCTGCCAGGTGCCTAGCCACTGCACAGAGCACCCTGCAGAGACGTGGGTGGCTATCACTGAGCAGCAGAGAACAGGCAGCAACAAAATCACATGGAAAGATTCAGCAGAAATCCCCAAGACTTCTGATGTGGAGACCAAGATAGCATCAAGCTCCTCACAGCGGATTACCCTAGCAGAACAGGACACCCGAGGCCTTGATGAGCGCTGCTGGGTGGCTGGCTGTTAGCTGTGTTTAAAGAAATTTAACACCACAGGTAAAAATTACAAAGAGCTAGTAGTCAGCTCTGAAGCTGAGCTTCGGCTGAAAATGGTAGCTGTAAATATTTATCAGAAAGCCCCAAACTTTCAAAGGAATGATCCACTTTCGAAGAAAACCTTTTAAAGCCAACCACGGCGATGCTTGAGTACAGCCACCTGAGCGCCCTCACCTTAGCCCTCCCCTCACAGCCCTGAAAGCAGCCAAGAATACCACCTCATTTTTCTGTCATTCCCTATTAAGTAACACTTTATTTAAAACCGTTAAGAAGCTGATTTTGTCAGCCTCTGCTCTCAACTTTTCAAGAAAAAAACCTTTTTCCCCAGTCACAAGATATCGCAGAGACCTCGCGACGTCCCAAACGCGGGCGTCGCTGCCATCCGATGGGGGAAAAAAAGATATAAAATAATAAAAAGGTAACCCAAAGCCTGAGGTAAAGTTTATTTCTGCGAGGGAAGCCCGGTCCGCGGCGGCGGTCAGGGCACGGCAGGGCGGCCGCCTCAGGCGCTAACGGGCCGGGAGGCGGCGGCGGGGCCAGGCCACCGCGGCCGAGGGACGGTCCCGGGTCCCGAGGGAGGCTGGCGGAGCGGGGCCGGGCACCCCAAGGCCGGCAGCTCCTCGCCTTCTCCCTTCCAGCTACGGGCCTGCAGCGGGCCCGTGCCCCGCGGCCCGGGGAGGAGAAGGCGGCCGCCACCACGGAGGTGCCGGGCCCGAGGCCGGCCGCGGGGCTCGGCTGCTCCCTCGGAAGCGCCGAAGGGCGTTGTTGGGCACTCACCCAGGCGGGCAGATCCGCCGAGGAGACGCTGAGCCGCACCGCCTCCTCCTCGTCCTCCAGGAAGGCGAGAGCCCGGCCCAGGCGGGAGGTTTTGCCGCCGCGGTGCCTGCGGATCCAGAAGAGCCCGCACAGGGCGATGAGCACCCAGCTGAAGCTCAGCCCCAGGTAGCCCAGCACGTAGACGGGGAAGATGAGCACGAAGCTCCTGGCGAACTGCGACACCAAACCCGTCACGTCCACGCTCAGCAGCGACGGCGGCGGCGGCTCCGGCACCGAGTCCCCGGCGGCCGCCGCCGCCGCCTTGTCCGCGGACCCCGCTCCGGGGGGCTGCTTCGCCGCGGCCCCGCTCATGCTGCCGCAGCGGCGGTTCCTCCGACTGCTGCCGCTCCTCCCGCTGCTCCTCCTTCTCCTCCTCCTCCTCGCATCCTGCGCCCGGCCCCGCTGGCCGCGCACCGACACCAGCCGCCGCCCACTTCCGCGTTCGGCTCGGCCCGGCCCGGCCCCAGCCGCGGGGAGGCGCCGGCCGCCCCCTTCCCTCCTGCCGCCACCGCCTCCCGCAATCCCGGGCGGCCCCGGGGCTCCCTCCCCGCCGCTCGGGGCCTGCCCGAGGAAGAGTCGAGCCGTGAGGGGACCCCCTCGTCGCTTCCCGACCGAGCTCTCCCCGCTCGGTGGAGGAGCTCTGTGAGGAGGCACGCGATGGCGGGCACCTCGGTGCTGCTTCGTGCTTCCTCACAGGCACGCCGCGGCTTCTCCCCAGTCTCTGTAGCCACGCGTGTGGTTGAAAGGTTTCCACCTGTTACGCCCTTCTATGGAAAGCTTCGCGTTTTTCTGTTTGCTGTTGAGGGATGTTATTAAAAGATGGACTGATACACAGCTTAGAGGAGCCAGGGGTTGGTCACTCCACGCCTGGGTTACAACAGGTGCTGCCTGAAGTTTTGCTCTCACATCCTCAGATAAAGCTGTCTCCTTTGTCATCTTGTTAATATATAGGAGTACCTGGGGTGGCACCCACAATCCAGACTCTTGGGATTACACAAATCCTGATCTGCAGAACTAATAAATCCTGATTTTCTACAGGTTTGCATCCCATGTCCCTTTATAGATAGGCTTTCTTCACATGTCTTCCTCCTACCATTCCTTTATCTTGTCAATAATATAACCCCACCAATTTTGGGAGGAGCAGCTATCGCTTGTCCTTGCTTATCAGTTTGCTGGTACACCCTTGCTGATTAATCTCAGCATTTACGAGGAGTGTTATTCATCTGGATATAAGTGCCCAACCTTCCACTCAGCGGGGCAGTCAGGGCTCTTTCTCCTCTCTTCAGCCAACTTTCACAAAAGTTTCAGGGCTCTGAGACTAGCATTTGCAGGCAGGGGAGAGCAAATTTAGCCCATAGGCTAAATAGTTATGAAAAACATACAAATGACAAAAAGGGAAGCTCTATTAACTTCACATCCTTAAGAAATGAAAACAACCTCATCTCAATTATCCAGAGAAATGGAAAGTCAGAAAGGAAATAGTACAAAAGAAAAAGCTGTTTGACTAGCATTGCACAGCAAAACTGGAACTTGTGTTCTTCTTACGTCATCTTTCCAAATTCCCTTGATGCCTGCACTCAGACACAATGGATGACTCAAAGAAAACTAAATGGCCATACATTCACAGAATCACAGAGTGGTTGAGGTTGGAAGGGACCTCTGAAGATCATCTAGTCCAACCCCCCTGCCGAGCAGGATCACCTAGAGCACGTTGCACAGGATGGCGTCCAGGCGGGTTTTTAATGTCTCCAGAGAAGGAGACTCTACAGCCTCTCTGGGCAACCTGTTCCAGTGCTCTATCACCCTCACGGTAAAGAAGTGCCCCCTCATATTGAGCTGGAACCTCCTGTGCTTCAGTTTGTCATGGGTACAACTGAAAAGAGACTGGCTCCAACCTCTTGACACCCTTCCCTCAGATATTTTTATACATCAATGAGGTCTTCCCTCAGTCTTCTCTTTTCCAGGCTAAACAGGCCCAGCTCTCTCAGCCTGTTCTTGTACGACAGGTGCTCCAGTCCTCTGATCATCTTTGTAGCCCTCCTCTGGACTCGCTCCAGTAGTCCTATGTCCCTCTTTTACTGGGGAGCCCAGAACTGGACACAGTACTCCAGGTGTGGCATCACCAGGGCTGAGTAGAGGGGGAAGATCACCTCCCCTGACCTGCTGGCAACACTCCTCCCAAATGGTTGGGAAACTGCAAGGCAGCATAATACTCTACAATAGCTTTTTTTTTTTTTTTTTTAACTTTTAAACTGGGGATATCAAGTGGGACTGTGACCCATTTGGATACCAATAATATCAAACTACAGTAAATGTGGTGGGGGGTTGTTTGTCTGTGTGGTTTTGTGTTGTCCGTCTGTTTGCATTTACTATATTCCTAAATACTTGGTTTGCTTATATAAACTTTCTTGTGAATTCTTCAGTCCTAAGGTTGAGTAACACCTAGTACAAGTGGCTGTATTCTTTGACAGCTCCTTCAATTACTGAAAATACTGTCATGATTTTCTCATTTTTTCAAGTCCTTCGTTATAGGTCTTGGACTCCATTGCTCCATTTTACTTCCCTATTTAGCTTCACAGTATCAGAACCAGAATATTACTGTATCAAAAACCAAAATTAAAATTCAAAACAGGAGAAAAAAAAAAAGTGATTGAATTAACATGATGTTATGCCAACTAACACTTTACCATATGCAACATTTTATTCTGCTGTCCTTTATGTCTCTGTGCGTTCTGCAAATGAGCTGGTTATAGAACTGGCAGAGTACCCCGTACAGCCAATAATAATACATCAGAGAAGCACAGTATAAAAAAAATGAATCTTGTAGTAGCATTTGGCATGACGAACACATAATTGTAGGCCTGACAACCTAGCATTGATCCTGGCCAGAATGATGAATTAGTCGATACAGAAGTCTGATTAATTAGAACTAAAGGTGAGTGATACAGCGCCAATCAAATAGGAAAACAAAAGCGAGATCTTGTAATATTTAATTGAAAGCATTTATCTGTAACATCAAGAGAAAGTTCTGATAAAGAGGTTACAGCTGACTTCTTAGAACTTCTGTAGATAACCAACTTGGCCTCACATGGTATTTTGGTGAAGAAACTGGGTGGTATGAAATTAGCATACCATTATTATAATAGAGACAAAAGAGCCTTGTTAAGATACAAACTCTGCTGCTTGAGGGTTAAGTTAAAGTCACTCTCTTAGAGCACTTGATACAATGTTCCTGATAAACAGAAGTTATTTGTTTACTCTTATCTTTTTTGGTGTTGGCAAATTGCTGAATAATTTGCTCCAGAAACTTGGGTTTGTTAAGCTAATTCACTTATTTCCTGATCCTCCTATTTTTTGATACTTACAATAGCTGTCTTCTTGAACATGTCAAGAACACTTGAAGGTACTTATACCACAGAGATCACTCTGGCTTTTCCTTAAGTATCCTATAGTGAATTATGTCAGCTACAGAGCTGATTACATTTATCTCAGATAATATTTATTCTTTTCTTATCCTGCTTTGTAGGCCCGTTGCCTCCTTGGAATTTTAATTAATACTTTTTTATTACAATATTCCTTTATATAAATTCTTAGTCAATTTTGTTTGTTCCCCCTTTTCATAGGATTCTTTTTTTATTTGTTTAAAACTCAATAGGTTCCGTTGGAGTAAAACCTGGGATTACAATAGTTTGCTATGATGCCTTTTATCCAGTAAGTACCAATAATATATTTTAACATATATAATAATATATTTTATATTTTATATATAGTAATATATTTTAAAATAGCTTACTAAAAAGATCTTATTTATAAATCTTTTTTTTTTTTTGGGGGGGGGGGGAATGAGAAAAATTGGTTAATTTTAGTTTATATGATGAAAAGGAAAAATCTAGGTTTCCCCCAACTTCAAGAAAATATGTTTTGGAAGCAATTTTAATTGTTGCTTCCAGATTAACAGTTAATCTTCCTGAAAACCAGTATTTGATACTTATTTGATTTGACCTTATTTTAGTCAGCACCTTTGTTTCAATATGTAACTTTTCTCTACAGATTTTTAACTACTGAATAGAAATCTTTAACTATGAATAGAAATATGAGAATGTTTACACAGATAGGAGTTTTTAGCTAAAAAAAAAAGGCATTATTAATAGAAAACATATTTTAAGTGTACTTCTGGGTTTGATTTTGTCCTGCTGTCTCAACCTGCTTCAGATCATCTAGCATATAGCATAAATATTTTCTACCTGCTTCAAATTATCTAATATGTAGCAGAAAAAGAGTTAGAAGACTCTACCATCAGTATATAGAGCTTCTGTTGTTTGGAACAAACCCATGTATCTCTGATCTCTGGTATAACCCAATCTGCCTTCATTTTCACTGAATGCATAAATAGTAGTCCCATGATAAGATGCTCAAATATTTACTGTTGCTGAAGACATATATACTTTCCACTATAATATGTTCTTCAGTTTTCACCTTGATCATCATCTGGTTTTTGTTTGTTTGTGGTTGTTGTTGTTGTTTTCCCCCTAACAGTACTCTTACAAGTTATGGTTCAAAACTAGAGGCACATAGGTCACTTCAGAGATCCGCATTTTTGCTGTTTCTGTTTATGGGTCTGGAGGAATGACTACCAAAAGCATTTTGAACACTTTGTGAGAGGTCACTTATGCACCTACACTGATAATAGTATTTGAGTTTTCTTCTCATCTTCAGCAGAAATTGGTGAATTTTATAATTCACCAGAATTCACCAGAAATTCAGAATTCAGCAGAAAAGGTGGGGGGGGGGGGAGGGGGAACTGCAAAACCTAGATCTTGGTAAGTCTCTTCCTTCATACAAAACCTATATTTTTTGTTGTTTTTAATGATAATTTTTAAACATGATGTAGGGTTGCCACATTGTTGCTGTGAGAGTACATATTTTTGGTATTTTTTTTTGTTGTAATTCTGTGGTATGTCACTCTACACACAAATGGAGAAAAAAGCAATATTGCATCATAGGATTAGAAGAATATCCAAAGAGAAATAATAGCACGTTACTATAAAGTGTAAAAAGCTGTTATTGTGTATTCATGTTTTTCAGATAGCAGTGCAGGTGAAAAACAAGTGACAAAATACAAAATCGTGTACTACCTAAAATCTTATCAAAATTCTCAGGGCTACCAAAAGCCTAGCTTACAACACACTTTTATTTCCAAGAGAAGGTAGGGCTTCTTTTTATGCTGTATAGTGATAGAAGAAATGCATGTCTTTTTTTTTTCTTTTTTTTTTCATGTGTCCACATGACTCTAACATCCATTTTTAGAAAAAACAGTAGAACTACTGACATTTTTTTTCTTTTTCTTTTTTTCCTCACTAGATTGGTGATAAACTGTCATTTATTTTGATAGATGGTAGAAAAACAACGACATGCACAAATTTTAGCTCTGTTATTCCACAGGTGTTCCTCCAACTTGTGCTCTCATGCAGCAGTTAAGCTTGTTTGATCACTGGCTTTAAGCTTTGCAAAATTCTGTACAATCCCTCTAGTGGTGCCTTCCCACATCTGTGATTTTTCTCGTCATAAAGCTGCTTGACTAGTGTACTCTACTAGGGGGAATAAAAAGCTACTGGCAGCTGAAATGTTTTGGTTTTTTTTTGTTTTTGGTAACTAATACATATGCACACTCTAAAGAAGTAGATAGTACATCCAGAATTTGAAAAAAAAAAAAAAAGATATTTTGTTCTGTCCAGTCTTTGGTATTGCTGTCGCATTTACTGGTTTTAGTAATATGTGCTTACTGTATTGTTATTAAAAACAAGTTGAACTAGAGTACTTAAAGGTAGTTTTTGTCCTTCAGCTTCTGTATGGAGGACATCACATGTGCAGAATATCCTTTACTAAGCAGATGCATAGTTCCATGTATTTATAACACTTCACCACCTTGGCTAAAAAGCTCTTGGAATTAATCCAGGATGGTTTGTACACGCATTTCTACTTTTTCAGGGAAGATGATATAAAAATGCTTATGGATTATTATTGCTCTACCAAAGACAGCTAAATTATTCATATGTTTATAAATAGTTTAGCATTCATAGATGCTTAGTGCAATATAGCTCTTAAAAGCCATAATGTTTTTTCTTTTTAAATATCATTGTTTTTATCCTAATTGCTTTATTTGCTTTAGTGATACATGATAAAGGAAAATAACTCATATTCCAGACAGAGATACAACTTTTACAGCCTTTTTAATTTATGTTACAAAGCAAGAAAACATGGATAGGAGAAATCTGCATCAAGGATGTACGTATTTGTATATATTTGCCAACTGACTATTTAAGGCCGAGAACTCAGGGTTAAATTTTATCTCTGAAGTCTAATGACAACAACTGTTGAACTTCAGGATTGTTTCTCACATGCCTTTCTCAAACGCCTTTTGCCCCCCCTCGATAATCAGCTTTCTACAAATGTTAATAACAAATACTTCAGTAAACTCATTCCCCCCTTTCATGTAGTTACAATTTTATTTTTTCCCCAATAAAAAGAAAAAAAAAAACACAAAAAAACGAACTTCAAGCGCCCAGGGGAGTTCTCAGTCAGCCTGTTAAATCGCGCAGCACGTTAGCAGGGTGCAAATATTCGCCGTGCAAGCAGCGCCCGCCTTCCCCGCAGGCCGTCCCTTGCTCCCTGCTGCAGAAAATAGCTCCGATGCTATTTATGAGATTATTATTATTTTACATTTGCAGCTCTTTACACGTGTTGCTGAGGCGCCGCCGTTTCTCCTCACGCCGACGCCGGAGGCAGGGGAGCGCAGCCGCCCGCCATTTCACGCCGCCCTCCCCTTCTCTTCCCTTCACGCCGTGCGGCCGCAGCACCGCCCGCTCCGGGGCGGGCTCCCCGCTTTCTCCCCGCCCGGCCCACCGCCGCCGGTCGCTAGGCGAGCCCGGACGCCCTCCCGCCGCCGTTTCGTGCCCTCCCGGTGGCGGCTCCCCGCCGCCCCCGACCATGGAGGGCGATAAGGTGAGGGGCCGGCCAGCGGCGGGCGGGGCTGCGGGAGAGGCGTGAGGGGACCGCGGTGGGGCCGGCCCGCCTCGCCCCCGTGCCCCTCAGGAGGGCCCGCAGCCGGAGGGGAGGAGGCAGGGCCGGCAGCCGGGCTCCTCCGCTGCTGGTCGAGGCCGCTCCTCGCCAGGCTCGGCCCCGGGCGTGAAGGGGCGCAGCCAGCTGGCGGCCCCAGCGCTTCTGCTGCTGCCCTGGGGCTCATGTCTCACGATTTTGTCACTGCAACGATGAAACCCTCACCCACGTAGCATGAGGAAGCCCTTATTCCTTATATCCCCTGGAGGAATAAGGATTATTCCGCTAGAGGAGTAACTCTTCTCGTTGGTGTGGCTGCATCAGCTGCAGACCTCCCTGCTGAAGGGACCTGGTCGTTGATGAAAACACCCAAAGCTGTTCCTGATTCAGATCATAAATGAAAAGTCTTGGATAGCTGCTACTTCTGTAACGGCTGAGGCTTATAGTGCTTTAGGGACCCACATAACTTTTGCGTGGTGCTGTTGTGTTATGAAAAGTTCTTAGAGCTCCAAAATAAAGGGACAAAAAACATACTGCAACGTATCAGTGTGCAGTTATGTTACATCTTCACTTGGAAAAGGAATGGTATCATATCACTTTTTTGGAAAAATGAATTTTTTTGCCAAAATTTGTAAAAAAAAAAAAAAAATATATATATATATATATAAATCGTACTATAAGTTTTAGAAAAAATATTTTAGGAAAAACACTTATTATTACTATTTTTTTCAATCTGGATTTTACAATTAATTAGTGAATATAGAGAACAAAGTACTGTGAAAAAAAGTGTGGCAAGGTTTGTGATACTTCATTACATTAGATACACTCTAAAAGCTTTCATTTTGACACTGTTTCCCTACCTGTAGTGCATCACAAACCTCTTTATTGAAAAGAGATGGATGAGTGAATTGTGATGGAATGCTAAACTTTGATCTAATTTTATTCAGGTGTGCTGGCATGTTTTAAGGCTGTCAAAGATCCAGAGGCATTTGTACAGCTACAGTGTTTGAGAAAGCCTCCTTCTATTGTTTCTGTCAAATCAAGGCTCTCATTCATGCTGTTTGAGCTCTCAGATAGGTAACTGATACTGGAAATGAGAGAGAGAAATATTTACATGTAAATAATAAAGTACTTTTCTCTGGCTTTAAGACTGCAGAAATATATCATACTGCTTTTGTTTCTTTTTCTTTAGAATCACAGTTAAAGAGAATCATAAAATTCTTAACAACATTAAGAATAACATTTTAAACAGAATTTAAGATTAAGTTCTGAAAAACTCCAGTCTTTCTAGGTTATGAGTGAAGAGCCCCCTCTTGGTATCTTAAATAATTGTCTGAGGTAGCAAGGATACTTAGTTTGCGGACTTCATAAGGCAACAAACTTGACATTTAGTTTAGGGGACAGATGCTTAAAAGTCAAATTGTTTCACAGAACTTCTTGAGTTCAGTAAATTGTGGCACTTAATATCTTTTGACAGATCTTTTGACCCTGTGTTGTCAGGTGCATGAATTGAGTTAAACTCGAGTGTGGCTTAAATAACTAATCTTAATTTGGATTTAAATGAGTGTATAGGACTTTTAAATTAGTAGACAGGTGAGCAACTTAGATAAATCCTTTTAAAGTTTGTCCTAAACATTTATTTCTGTGTGTACAGCAATTCCTCTGACACTTTTGTACTCATTGATGGAGGGACGGTGCTCTCAAAGGTATTACATTTCATCAAGCTTTAAAAAGGGTCCCTCTCTATTTGTTAGTCTCCTGCAATAGCAGAGAATGAAGTGGGAAATCATCATATATAAAAAGCATCATATTCTGGTGGTGGTGGTGAGATGAAAACTGTTGACCTCAGAAAAGTGGCAGATGTACTTTTTTGGGCACTGGAAAATCAAGTCTAAATGTTGGCTACATTTTTTTTTGTCTGTTTTAAAATAAATCTCAAACTACATTATCTAATATCTATTGACTATGCTCTTTTTAGGCTATTAGCATCATTAATGTTCTTACTTTGTTTTCTAATATGTACCTAAATTTTCTCTAAAAAAAATTAACAATCATGTATTATATGTTTGGGATTTTATATAGGATACTGTACTACTTGCCATACATAGCTTGATCCTTTCCTTTGAAAAAATATTCTTTGTTAAATGATTTCTTACTGCAAATTCATTACTGCCTTTTGCCGTCTTTTCTGTTCTAGAGAAGAACCAAAGAAGATACTTGGAAATCAGAAGAACTTCAGAAACATCTTAGGGTAATTTTATTTTATTTTTATTATTTTTGATACTAAGTTACCTTACAGAAATCACAGAATCATTAAGGCTGGAAAAGACCTCCAAGACCATCTGGTCTAACCATCACCCTACTACCAATGTCACCCACTAAACCATGCCCCTAAGCACCACGCACAACCTTTCCTTGATCACCCCCAGGGACAGTAGTGCCACCACCTCCCTGGGCAACCCATCCCAGTGCCTGACTGCTCTTTCTGAGAAGAAATGTCTCCTCATTTCCAACCTAAACCTCCCCTGGTGCAACTGTCATTTATTGACAGTCTAAACAGAGAAGATTGACTGCTTGTTCCACTAGACGCTATGCCTTGTCCATCCTCTTTAATATCTTTATTGATGATTTGGATGAGGGAATTGAGTGCACCCTCAGTAAGTTTGCAGATGACACCAAGATGGGGGGAAGTGTCGATCTGCTGGAGGGTAGGCCCCGCAGAGGGACCTGGATGGGTTGGGTTGGTGGGCAGAGGCCAATGGGCTGAGGTTCAACATGGCTAAGTGCCACGTCCTGCACTTTGGCCACAACAACCCCATGAAGCGCTACAGGCTTGGGGCAGAGTGGCTGGAGAGCTGTGCAGAGGAAAAGGATCTCGGGGTGCTGATTGATGCTCGCCTGAACATGACCCAGCAGTGTGCCCAGGAGGCCAAGAAGGCCAACGGCATCCTGGCTGGTATCAGGAACAGTGTGGCCAGCAGGACCAGGGAGGTGATCGTCCCCCTGTACTCTGCACTGTCTGGTGAGGCCGCACCTCGAGTGCTGTGTTCAGCTTTGGGTCCCTCACTACAAGGACATCAAGGCCCTGGAGCGTGCCCAGAGAAGGGCTACGAAGCTGGTGAAGGGCCTGGAACACAAGTCCTGTGAGGAGCGGCTGAGGGAACTGGGGGTGTTTGGTCTGGGGAAGAGGAGGCTCAGGGGAGACCTCATTGCTCTCTACAGCTACCTGAAAGGAAGGTGTGGGGAGCTGGGGGTCGGCCTCTTCTCACAGATAACCAGTGATAGGACTAGAGGGAAGGGCCTCAAGTTGTGCCAGGGGAGGTTCAGGTTGGAAATGAGGAGACATTTCTTCTCAGAAAGAGTGGCCACATAAAACAATGGGATCTGATTTGCCTACTGCCCAAATCCAAGTTACAGCTCTACTTTATATATACTTACTCAGTTTCCTACATGCGTATTATATATTGTAATTGCTGTCATTACCTATTATGTTTGTCATGTGCTTTTAAGCTGGTTAATTACTTTCTCCAAAGGCATTTGGCCAAATGTGTATTCAGTCTCCAGTTAGTAACACCGTTTATATTCATCTTGTGCTGTATTTTTTTAAGAGGTATTTTCCAATATGTGTATTTCTTTCTGTGTCTTGTGCAGATCCTCATTAATTCTTTGATAAAAGGTATCCTACTTGTTCATCTTGTCCACTTAGCTTTCTGCCAATTACATTTCAAAGCTCCCCATTGCTTCAATGCCAGTGCTACAGTATAAGTACTTTGTACTTTTTAGATACTCAGTAACATTTCCTCTACTTCCACATAGGCTAAAGCAAACAAATTTGAGACAAAATGTTTTGGTTCCAACAGAAGTAGTGTGGTTGGGCTTTCATTTCTGTGAAACAGATGGATAAAGTTTAATTCAGTGTACTCATTGACTGCAATCAAAGAAAGTTCTGTTTGTTCTGCATTAAATAAATAGCTAAAATCGTGGATGTAGTGAAACTAGTGGGAGTTTTGATACTTGATTCAAGAAGGTTCAAATATAATCTGTTATAATGTTAAAAATAAAAATAAAGATAGGAATAGTAGCATCATCATGGGATCTAGGCCAAAAATTTTCTTTCACAACTTTTATATGCTGTATTTTGCTTTCTCTTCAAGTAAAAGCAAATCTTCTATTCTAAAGGCAGTTACGGGATGCCCCAGTTATCTATCATTGCTCTTTGATTCTGTTACGTATTTTACAAGATGGCACATTTTCTGTCTACGTGAGCTAACAGCTTTAAGATGCTCTGATAATTTTTTGACCTAACTCTAAACAGGATGCGCAGTTCTACACTGTTTGTTCTACCAAATTCTTTCCACATACATTGAAAACGCAGCTTATGAATCTCACTTAACTAGTTCTCTTTACAATAAATACATGCATGGTGTTAGCTATTTTACATACAAAGTAAGCATAGAGATATATCAGCATTTTAATACAGCTAGGGAAATTAAATTCAGTTAGCAATCCTGAAATTGATTTTTTTTTCACGTGTATATACTATATCTAAATAGATTGCTAAATTAATTAATATATTACTATTATTATTTGTGCTCCAGGCATCACAACCAGAGGGTCAGAATGAAGACAAAAAGCACAGAGAAAAGAAACTGCAGAAAGAGAAGGCTGTTCATGACGCAGGCACTCATAAAGATGAACGCAAAGACAGAGGAAAGAGCAAGGAAAGAACAAGAGAGAGAGAGAGATTTAAATCTGTTGAAAGAGACAGAGATAAAATGAGAGAGAGAGAAAGGGGAAAAGAACATCACAGAGAACGTGACAGAGAGAGACACCAAGTTAAGCTTCGAGAGCAGAGTTTGGATAAGGAAAGATACAGTGTACCGAAAGATAAAGACAGGGAGAGTGATAGAGAACGTGATAAAAAGCATAAAAGACATGAGATAAAGCAAACAGACCTGCAAAATAATCTGAAACCATCTGAAGGAAGAGAGAAAGAACATTATAGAAAAAGAGAAAAAAGCCGACATCGTTTGGGTATGTTGCTTTGTGTTGCTCTTTTACTTTGAAATATTTGATATTTAGGTAGAAGTACTGTGCAGCCATACAGAGAGGATGAACACAGGCAGGTTGGAGTAACTACTGAAATATAAATCTTTACAGAATCCTGTCATAACTTAGTTTTATTTTGGTGCTTTTTTGAATTTTGATGCTGGTTTCCTTTCCTCTGAAGAGATTTAATTGCTTTTGTTGGTCAGTTGACTTGGAAAGAAGTCCTGCCCTGGCACTCTGTACTGAGTGATCAGTTTGAATCCCGAAGTTGTAGGGTTATTGCCGAAGTTAGTAGCATGTGTCATTTCTCTTACCATTACAAAAGACAATTGAGAACAGATGGGTTCATCAGGAAGGAAACAGGAATAACCAGCTTTGGAGGGAGAATTTCAAATGAATGATCTGTTATTGTAGAAGGCTATTATGTTTTAGAAATCAATATCCTTGAAATGCTTTCTTCTAGTCTAGAGTTAATTACGTACAGAGTTTGAGTATAATAAAGTCTGCTCATCAATTTTTACATATATTTTTCAGAAGAGGAGAAAACAAGAGATGAAGAGCGAGAAAGAAGACATACAGGAAAGAAGGTAAAGAAAGAGAAAGGAATGAAGTGTTTTGTAATGAAGTAAGATAAAATTGCAAAATAATGAAGAAATCAGACCCCGCTCTCTAGAAATTCAAGAGTGCCATGTATAGTAAGGTTCTCACAGGCGTACGAAATACATAACAAAATATATCAGAACCATTCTGTTTTAAGGAAATACTTCACTTTTTTTTTTTTTAAAGTAAAATGAAATTTGGATAGCAAACAGCTTTATTTTTGTACAGCTTCATCATTTTTTTTCTGTCTGCTATATATGCCTTTATTTCAAGCATATTGGTAAGTAGGCATCCTATTTTACAATAGATCACCTAGTAAATAAAGAATTAAATTATTGTGTAAAGATTACCTAACCCAAAGACGTTTCTGTAGCCAAGTACGCAATGTTTCTGAAGAACTATTCAGAATCTCAAGTTATGTGATAATTTGTCAGTTGCTTCGCCATCATATTTGATAAAAAATTTGGCTGGAAGATCCACGCTGGAAGAAAGAGATTTGGTACTTAACAAATCTGTCTATTTTTGACCATTAAAATGATGGATTTGTAAAATAAAACAGTTTTGTAGAACTTTCTAACTCTTAAATGTTATTTTTTCATTGCAGGATAACAATACCAAAAAGAGCATAGACAAATTTTTAGCAATCGAAGTTGAAGAAAGTGAACGGGGACACAAGTTACAGAAATATCAAGAGCTGGATAAAGAAGAAAAGAGGAGATACAGGGAAAAACAAGAACATTCTTTTAGGCCAGGAAAAGAGAGACTTTCAAAAGAGAGAAGTCATAAACCTTATGACAAGGAAGAGGAAGAAAAGCACAAGTCAAAGGGATATAAAGAGGCATCTTCCCATGGAGACAGACGACATCCAACAGAAGCTAATAAAAGAGTAAAAAGTGGAGAAAATGAAAGAAAGAAGCATGATCTTAGGGTTAGTTTTTAACATTTAAATTCATTAACTTATCACTCTAATTGTTGATATGTTGTTTTTAATGAAAATACTAGGATCATATGTCAACATTTTCTGAACTTTGAGGCTAAGGTTGTAGATTAACATACTACATATGCATTTAAGTGTCCTAAACCAGAGCCGATTCTACCCATGAAATCTAAATGGGAAACTTGTGTATGTTAGAAATTTCTTTTTTCATAAAATTCTTGATTGCTATGACTTTGAAAATTTTCATTAACACTGTGAAGTAGAGATTAGGCTAAAGGTCCATTAAAGTGTAGTGAATGCCTGAAAAAAATCAGGATTTTTTTAGAGGCTATTTTGATGTTTCTTATAAAGGGAGCGTGTACATCTAACTCACAATTAGGCATATGAGTATAGATCCCTTTATGTTGTCTCTACTTCTGAAGCCATTAAATATGTTTTATATATAAATACAGAGCATGATGATGTATCATAGAGATTTAATCAGAAACTTGGAAATGTTACTGTTTTCTGTAAGTTCTCATTGTACTAGAATGAGAGAAGAAATCTGTAGCAATTTTTAACTCTTAAAATCTGAGATGAGTTTTATGGCACGAAGAACCACTCAGGTAGTCTAGGGTAGTTTCTTCTACTTATTAAAGAGTGAGTATGTACATGCTTCTCAAAGAAAAGGTCAGAAACATGTTCTAGTGAAAATACTAGGCATCTTCAATGTAGGGACCCACCACAAATAGTTCCTGTAACTGACTTTCTGCACCAGAATTCAAAAGTCTATCAGCAGCTTGCTTGGGGATTGACTTCCTTGGAAATTTACTAAAGTAGCTGTTACAAATAATAGTCGCCTATGCTGATGTTTCTCTTTCAAAGTTCCTTTTTTGATAAAAGCAACTTTATCTTGAATCACCTATTTAGTGCATTTCCAAACACAGACAAAGCCATCATAATATAGAGTTTAAGAGGCAAGTCGTATACTGGGAATTAGAAGTGCATGAGACTATTCTTTGTCCTTGGATCCAACAGATGTGAATTTTTGCAGTCTCTACTGTTAAAATACCATTCTTTGAAGCAGTATAGCCACATTCAGATGCCTATGGAGGAGGATAGCCCTTTTCCCTACCAGTTTTTCAGCCATATCTGGGGGTTATTTAGGAAAATGCTTAGGAAATTTGGCCTGTGGCAAAACAGGACCAATAACTGGGCTAACAATTCACGTGTAGACAAGCAGTTTACAGTGGGCCCAGAGCATTCTTTAGCCATTGTTACTAATATAGTGACACGAAGATATCCTATAAAAATTGTGAATGTGTGACTTCTTTTACAGAACAGTGACTACAAAAAAGAAGAGGAGAATCAACAAGAAGAAAAAATGAGCCATCAGCATGTAAGGTAAGTTCAGAGATTTAAAATAAATGTATATTATATGGCATCTACTAAGATACAGTCACAACCGAAACATTAAGCATGAGCTCTTGTTCTCAAAATATCTAGGGCTTTTCCTCCAAGATGATTTATTTAAAAATGTGTATATTTTTATTCCATTTAATTCTTTTTCTACACCAGGGTAATATTAGACATTTTGCAGTCCTTGCAAACTACAGGTATGTTGATGTAGGCACTTAGTTTGGGAGATAGAAATGCTGTGCTCTACCATCTGAAATTCACTATGCAGTCATGTGGACAAACGTATGGTTCATGACAACCTATGTAGAACCTTCTTAAACTGTTTATTTCAATTTGAATATCTCTACTTAGCTGCTCCACTGGATGATATCTACAGTACTACTGTTGTTGTAAAAGGGAAAGGTCGAGGTTGTCCTGAGTAGGAAGAGTAAAATTTCAGGGTAATATTTCCAAATTTTTTTATTAGCAAATGGAAAATCTCTTTTAGAAGTTTTCTATACATTCTAGTTCTCTTTGCATTCTTTAATGTTTCAGCCTTGTGAAATTCCTATACAGCTTTCTGGAGTATAACTCTCTGTGGATGTCATGTCACAATTCTCATTCCTGAATCCTAGTTTAGCTTCCTAGCTCAAAAGAAGACTGCCATGCTGGTGTCTAGGGACACCGACAGAGACACTGAAGTCCCTACTGCTGTTGGCTAAGTATAATAACAGTTTCTTAAGAATGGGACAAATCACTTCCGTATTAGTCAGTTTATCATTGTGGAAGTGTATTCCTGTAAAAAGAAAACCAAAATAAGCCCTGTATGTTCGGATGGTTCCTAGCAGCAGTACTCAGCTGTGTCAAGCAGCGCAGACTACAGAAGGTTGGATTTTGCAGCTGTTGCTGATGGGGTGTTGCGGGGTAGACATTGGTTGTGCATAGCTGGTAAAAAGGAGTTAGCTATTTCTGAATGGCAAGGAAAGCATTATAGCATATAGGAATGTCCCTAAATCCCAGTTCAGTGTCAAGCAAATTTTTGTTGTTGCCTTTTCATGTTCATCAGTACAATCATCTGTCCAACCACCAGTATATATGAACGCTCACTCACTTCTTAAGAACTCAGAACGTTCCCTTCTTGAAGTCTGATACTCAGCTTCTGAAATAATCAAACAAATCACTACAGGGCAGATGTGGTTGCTGATTTACTCCTCCTCTCTGGCCCTGATTGCATTGTCCTCAAAAATAAAACCCCTCAATGAAACACCAGGTTTGAATGTCAGTCCGATTTACAGCTTTAGAGCACATTACACCAATCTGATCTTGATCTACAGTTGGCTGCAGCTATTAATACTCAAAGACTCAATAACTCAAAGACGTGTAGGTTTCATATTTTTTTCTCTTTAATTTTTCTTTTGTATTGATGCAATTATAGGTGTTGAACAAGTTTTTTTGCAATTCTTGGCTAATTAATCACTTGCTTTTTCATTATCATTTTATATCGTAAACAGATCTATAAAAGTATTTGTAGAAATTTTTTTTTTGGAAAGTTTCATTTTTTTCATTTTCAGGAAGAAAGAGCAATTTTTTCTTAAAGCAAACAAACAAAATAACCCCAGTGCTTTCTTCTGAGTTAACAAATGAAATTGTCATTCTCTTTTTCAATAGGACTGCAAAAGATAAAGGAAAAATCAGTGAAAAAGAGAGAAGGGACACAAGACAAGAGGTAAAACTATTTAGTTTTGGATCTTAGAATGTTGTGATTTTCTTGCGATTAATGACAGTTACAATAAGAATTTCAATACAATGCTATTCCAAGATAAAATAATGTTTATGTATATTGATTGGTCTTCAGATATTTATTACTCTCTCTTTTTGGATACAGCATTAGAAAATAGACTTATTCTGTATAAATTTGCCAAGCATTAAAAGTAGACATCTACTCAACTTTATTTCAGTATCTTCTACACATGAAAAGTAATTCTCAGTAGGTGGGAAAAGTTTACACATAAGTAATATAAAAGATGTACACATACTTATATCATTTCTTTTTATAAACAGCTGACATAGGCAGATAAAATGTAGTGCAAGCCAAATAAAATGCAGTTAGCAATGTAATTTGTATATGTTACTTAAAACAGTTGCCATAAGAGAGAGGAAAGTATTTTTATAAATGGACAGTTTTTAAAAATCATTACTTAACATAGGTTTTCGGCAAGTGTAGAATGCAAGCTGTTAGATTTGGGTTAATTTGGACCAGTCAGTGCAGATACAACCTAACTTTATCATAAAAAAAAAAAAAAAATCTATATTTTGAACTGTTTGTAACCATCCTCAAAAATCTAAATTCTCTTTTGGAATATTGTAGGATTGTGGTCCTGATCTGAGAAAATGTGTTAGTACCGACTGAAGACATGCTTTTCTGTATTCTTGTGCTATGGGCAGATATTTATCTTTCATATATCCTTCAGCTGTATCTCTTTCAAAAACATACTATTAGTTTTCATGCCATGAATATGTCTGTTTCAAGGCTGTTCTAAGACCTCTGTTATCTGTTATTCTTTTCTTCTAATTTCCAATACATTTCTATTATTATTGCCTTAGGGTTAGCATTTAGTTCAAATACTTTTTTTGGGTTTTCTTCCCCTAACAAGTTTATACGAAGCAAGTTTGTTCTTTCTCTGACTTAATTTTGCTGACCTTTACAAGCCAAATTCTTCATTCCTCTCATCATCCTAGTATCTCTTTATTTCAGTTTGCATTGATTTTTCTTGAATATGGGTGGCCAGACTTGAACTCTGACTTTTCATCAGTGCTTCGCATGATACCGTACGTGACATAAATACTTACATGTACTACTTCCTAAAAGAAGCCTTCCGATGTATTCTTTGACTTAATTTGTATGGCTCGGCTCTTATCCCTGTGGTGACTAATACATTCAAACTGTTCTCTTCCTCTATTGCTTCCAACTGCTGAGGCATCTCATCTTTAGGCATGAGTTGGCTGGTGAGAACCTAAATTGCCTCTGTAATTTGTGGGGAAAAAAAGCAGTTTGGATTTCTTTTCCATTAACTTCTCTTTCTTCACTGACAATGGGAGGCAAACTAGGAGGATGAGATCCTTACTTAGGAGCTAACTCAAAAGGAATAATTGTCAAATTCTATGGGTTTGCACTTTATGCTGTTTAATTTCGTCATATATTTGTTACTCCAAATGCCAGAGTCATTCAGGTAATCCAGCTTGTCTTCCTCATCTTGCTTTCTGTTGACAATATATTTTCCAGAGGCCTTTTAAAGTAGGAACCTAGCTGTGGTAGGGTGATTCTGATTTCCTATGAGAACTTAAGAGGCTCTTAGGAGGACAGTAGCATTTTGACAACTACTGACAGCTGGAGGTTTTTGCCGTTTAAAAACTACATGTGCATCGGTGCAATGTTATAAACGTACACATTAATAAAAATGAAAGTTCTGTATACAAAGATTCAGACATGTTAGTGTAACAAAGAGTATATTTATATGTGCGTTACTACATTTATTTTCACTAAAAGGAATAAGGAAAAAAAACATTTCCATATGATCTAGTTACTGCTGGGTACCTGCAACCTTATAGGCAAAACAAATTGCGGAAATCTTGCCCAATTTTGGCCAGTTTTGCCCAGATGGCCAACCTGACTAATACAATCTATTCTTGATCCCAAGACTGATCTGGGAAATGACTCAAAGTGGCAGCCAGAATGACTGAAGTACTGTAGTCCTAGGAGTCTGATATTAGACTCTGAAAAACAAGGTATCCATGTAAGCTGCTTACGCTTGCATAATGTCTTTGCTACTTAGGAGAGGAAGGCACTACATTCTGTGAAATGGCTACTGATCATGCTGTAGTTGCAGTTGATAGGATGGGATTGCAGGTGTTGAGCTAGTCAAATTGCTGAAATACCCACAATGAATTTCATGAGTTTCCAATTTGTGGTCCTGGCAGGGAGTGGAAAGATAATGGGTTTTTAGACTGAAGCATATTATCTGAGACAGAAAGCTCTTGAACAGTCGTGAAAGTATCAAATGTGTGCCTAACTCGGTGTTTGACAACTAACTGCTATCCTTGGATTATAAATGAAGTAGGAAATAATAGGTGCTGCTGGAAAATTTTCATAAAAGCTTTCAAAACCTTTCTGTTTTGAAGTCTGTTGAAATCCCTTGCATGTAGATAATTTAATTTATTACTTGGAAGAGACTATTGAAGGAAAAGGCTGAGTAAGAATTTGATATATTGGTGTGTATTGTTTAAGCTCTTTATTTTTTGATCATGCTAGGGTAATTACTTGATGTTATTTTAATCAATAAGTTAGTGAAAGACAGCTTCTTTGAAGTTATTTCAGGGATGCCATAAATCTTACCACAAGAAAATATAGTAGAAAATTCAATGTTAACAAATTTATTTATGTATAAAACTTATTTTCTCATTGCATCCATGTATCTGTTTTCCTGGTTCCAACATCTGCACTCTTTTATTATCAGATAGGGTCCCTCAGTATTATTTAGGTATAGAGATATTTTGGTGTAATCCCCTAAAAAATTCAACAGTCTTATTTTGCTGTTACACCATCATGAAAGCTACTGTATACTATTGAATTTATAGGCAACACATCAGTTTTTGTGTCTTTTCTGGTAAAATTACAGGTGGGAAAATCAGGTGTTCCTCCCAATGTAGAGCTGAGTTCTCCTTTGTCATCTTAAATTGTTATTTTACATCAGTAATAATCACTGATACACCTTTCTTTGCATTTCTAAACTGAATTTGTTGCATATTTTTGTGAAAATGTAGAAATACTTGAATAGAACAACTATTAGTCTATCTTTATGCTAAGATTTAGCAGATTAAAAAACTAATTCTTGATAAGATTATATAACGGTTTCATTTATTACTTTTGTTTAGGAAATTAAAGATCCACACATCTATAATTCAGACACAGGGTTTGATAACTTTTCAGAAAATTATGAAGATGATTTTGAAGTAAGTAAAAACATACAATTGTCCTTTTTGAAATAATTCTCAGGTATCAAAATAACGGTTAATTTTATTAATAGAAATGAAAACTGTAGGTTGTTACATGGTTTTTACTTATACTTTCTGGGTAACAGTGACCTTAACTTGTCTAAATAATATGTAAATACACTGTTATGTTGAAACTCTCTGCTATATACTTAGATTTCATTGAAGGTTGGGAACTAACTTTCTCTTTTGTTGAAGTCTTCATAAAATTCTTTTTCTATCTTCCTGGATTTCAATTATTTAAATAGTTTACTGTGAAAAATGCTGAATATTTTAAATAATGGCATCAAATTATCAATTTAATGAGAGAGAAAAGGCCTCATTACTTTTCATTGAAAAAATACTTTGGAAAAGGTATTGATGCATGGCAATCCCTTCACTAATTTGTTTAATTGGATTCCCATTTTTAGCTCTCTTTTGTTTACTTTAAAGTTAAGATAGAAGAGTTTGCTGAGTGGGCTTTCATTGCTAGCTGAACCAACAACATTGTCCTCTTTGTTCAGCCAAGGTAGAATTCATCTCCACTTCGGTTATGTGTGGTGTCTGCCATTGAGACGTTAATTGCATTCCCTTTGCATTCAGTGGAGAGAAGAAAGCACTTTTAGGCTTCTTCATATCATTTGTTAGATGATTACTTCAGCATGAGAGGGATTGTTTTAGCTGTGCTCCAAAGAATTATTAAAGCATGTGTCTAAGCATGCACTTGCAAACAGGTAGAATGGAAGTTAGGTAAATTTGAGGGTGCCATTGAAGGGCAGCTTGAATTTAAACTAGCAAATAAACAACTTTCTATGTCTATGAATCATTTATGCTGCTGATCATTATGTTCTTTCTTTAAAGAACACATAACTCACCTGAACATACAGTTCCTACTTTAGGATATTAAAAAAAAAAGTCTATTTTGGGCACTTGGGCACTGAAGGACAACACTGGGGTATTTTCTTCTCTCAGTTAAAAATGCTACGCAATCAACACGTCATTGTGTTTATATCAAATGGTTATTTTTAAGTGCCTTTCGGTCAGAGGATTTGTAGCCGTCTGTATGATACTTTTGTTTTACTGCTAGCGCATTTCATAATTTGTTAAAAAGATCCTGAAGAATACAATATCTGCAACCCATGTTTATTAGTACTATTACTTTTAAAGGATTATGAAGATGATTTTGATGATGATGATGAAGGCAAAAGTGGTGAAGAAGGAGATGAAAAAGAAAAACTAGGAGAGATTCCTTTTTCCAAAACATCAGAAATTGAAGAAATTCAAAGAGCAATTAATGCAGAAAATGATAGAATTTCTATTTCACTGCCAAAGAAAATCAAAAATGAAAAAGAGGAACCAATCATGGGTATGTGACTAGGCACCAGTCTTTTTTTTTACTAAATGTATGAGTAACACATACAACTTATGAGTAAACACGCCAGTTCTTCTGGAAGTCTGCTTAAAGGCAGAAATCTGGTCCTTTGGATGAGTCACTTGGGTTTGTGGGTAAGTGCTGTAACTTTTCACATTGCTAAAGAATGATTCAGAGGCATTACTAATCGTTTAAAATGTGAAGTATAAAAATTTACAGACTAACATTTCATATGTCTTATTTTCAGTAAAAGGAGAACGAGAGAATTTAGATTTTGAAAACTGGAGGAGTGCCAGGCAGTTTGGGTCTTCTAGTGATGTTAATTGGCCTTCTTTTAAGCAAGGTTGAAGCCACTGCTCTGGTTGTGAAAGTGAGAAAAATACATCTACTACTTAAATGTGTAGTTCTATGTCACTTCTAAGATGCAGGGTTTTTCTCTGAAAAGTGACTGTGGAATTGCAGTTTTACATTCAGTTGATCTGATACTTCTGAGTGCCCATCTGCTTATTTAAAGAATCGCATCCTTTGCAATTTGTTAATCCCATTTGCTTATTTAACGAATTGTTCCTCTTTGCACTGTCTACTCATGTGAATGGCGGTACAGAATCATTGTGCAAAAGAATCTTAGACAGGTTTGTACTCCAGTTATCATACAGTAAAGCAGAACTAACACAGTCACGGAAGAATATAGCATGGAGTTTCTCTAAGTCTTTACAGCATTAATACATATTCAGTTAAGCTGTCATTGCAAGTCAGACACATTATATTGCAATATGGATTTCTTCTTGCAGAAGATTTATGCTATTCTTATTATTTTTCTAATAAAGAATATGGAATCAATAACAGAGTTGAAACTCTAGATCTAATAAACAGTATGGAATTTTAATAAATAATATATTAGAATATATAGAGAGAATATAAATTCCGAGCTATAGCACTTACTGCTCTATTGTAAATTACACAACAATTTTTTTTGACAAAGTTTTGATTTGTTTTAGTGAAAATGTTTATTGATCATTCTAGTAATAATTTTTTGAAGGTTAAGAGCACTTTAAAAATACTACCTAGTAAAAGCAATCTTCCTCAAAGGTAGTGAAACATCATCAATCCTGGCTGGAAGTTAGATACTAAGGTCAATTGGCTACCGCCTAGCCAGGAAAGAGAGTAAAATCAAGATGACATCAGATACTGGACTTACTCTATTAACTGCTGCTTTTATAACAACAGTTTTCAATGTTTTGCTTATTCATCCAAGGGCATCGGTTATGTTTCTGTTGATGAGGTTCTCTGGTAGCTGTAGAGATGACTTCATATTTAGAGGTGTAGTATGTACCGGGTGTAGTGTGTGTGAATTTGATACGATTTTTAAATTGGTCATAGGGCATTTTACTGTATACAAAGTAACAAGGGACCTGCTAATGACAGAAGAAAGGAAGAGTCACTTTCTGCATCAAAGTCTTCTAAAAATGAAAATTACAATGGTCAGTCATCTTGATTGGCTGATAAAGGACCAAAATAAGGGAAAAAGACTGTCTCATCACTAAAGTTAAAAAGCTTACTGTACTGATAGTGTGCTAGAGGTTGTGTAATGTGCAAAGTAAATTTTTTGGTAGCTTTGTGGTAATAAATCTGTCGCTTTTTGTACTTGCTGCTTTACATTTTAGTGCAGTGTAAAGTGTGAATTATAACACTAACAACATTTTATAATATCACAGAAGGGCAATATCCTCCTGCCAGAAACTCGTTTTGTGGAATATTCATGGATTTTGAAAAGGCAAATCAGCGACAAAGTAGCAGAAGTGTGGCTAGTAAGCAAAAGTAAGTGTGTTTTAAATAATCCATATAAAATGTCACCTCAATATGTGAGATGCCATTTTTTTCATATTTGAAATACATGAAGTTTCCAAACTTGTGGGTTTTAGAGTCAAAATATAATTTTGCAACCTAAAAGTAATTAGTTAGTAGGCTTTGCTATATGTCATTTTACAATGGAAATTTATCTGTATATCAGTTTGTGTAGCATTTTATTACAGTGAGTTACCAGCATTGTCGTTTCTCTGTATGTTTCATCAGTCACTTAATTAGATACCAACTTGCAGTACTAAAGAGCAAGCCTTTTAGCTGTTCTCAGGACTCTGCAGAACTATAATTTCTTGAAATATTCGACATGCTATACAGTACGTGCTGTTGCCAAAACAGCATATTCCCTTTTAGGGATAACACCAGTTGGTGTAAAAACATGTTATTACTGATTTAAAATTGATCTAGATTGGAGACTTCTAAGACATAAAAGAAACAAATTGATGCCTGTTTCTTCTGGAACTTGCCAGGAGTTCCTGATTTATATGAAGCTCTGTATGTCTCTCTGATTTTCAGTTAAATCACTTGGATGCATAAAACCAAGAACATTCAGTTTTATTGTTAATACTAGATTCCATTGCTTTTTGGCTGCTTATCAGTGGCTAATCTTCACATAAGGGAAATGTTATTGTCTAGGCTAGCTCATCTTGCTTAAATTTATATGTCCAGATTTTATACGAGTCCATTGCCTAGGCTTTCTCTCTCCGTAGTGGAGAAAGATTAGGAAATTCAGGAAGACCTCTCTCGAAAAATTGCCTTCTGAAATATTTGTCACTCTCTCCTGATTATAGAGGGAATAGGGGCAAGCAGTTCAGATAAATAACTTCAGACAACTGAAGTTCAGTAGAGTGAATCTATCCATCGTAGTCTGATTCAAACGCCTTTCACACAAATGTATACAGCACCACTGTATAGAACCTATATAGGTAACTATGTATATAACTTTGTGTACATGCTAACAACAGCTTGTGAAGGGTTTGTGGAGTTTAATACCGTGCTAATACATTGCTACCAATTAATAGACTGAAAGGATCCCTTAAATGAACTGTGGCACTCTGTACTCGTAACTATAATTATAAGGCTAATTCCTTTAATGTACGAATTTGTCTGAATGTGTCGTTAAGATTTGTAACTAGGAAGCAACTTGCATGAGTCTGAGTTATATCTCAGCAATCTGTTCCCACAGTGGTTGTGAAAAAGTAGTGTATGAAGTGTATGAATGGTGTGAAGGAGAATTAAAAATAATAACATAACATAATGACAGAGATTGATTGTTTTTTCATTATCCACACATCCATACAAGTGGAACAATAGGATTTCAGATAGATCAATGGATTTTTAAATAGGCAGTACTGTACAAAATCAAGTTGTTTTTCCTGTGGAATAAAACATACTTGGTCTTAACTATTTTTGTGTTTCTTTCTTGTAATGCTTTCTAAAGAAAACGGATTGCAGAACTTCTGCCACTAATTGATCTGGACTTCTCGGTTACTTTTTCATTATTGGATTTGCCTCCTGTAAATGAGTATGACATGTATATTAGAAATTATGGTAAAATGAACACTAAACAGGTGAGTAACATAATAGTAATATTTAAATCCTATAAGTGCTTTTTATTGTTTTGGAAAACAGTTTTCTTTGCAAAACAAAGCTACTAACGCTAATAGGGTAGTTTATTAATAAATAGTTATGTTTCATGTGAAATCATTTCAATAAAGCAATAATATCAAAGTTTTTTTGGCCAGATACACCATTTCCTTTCTGTGTTAGAAAAGGAATTTCTTGTTTTCCTTCCCCATTTTATAAAGAACTTTCTGTATGTTTGTGGCTCACTGTCCCAGGTATCCTAGGTTTTGTCTTTACGTGTAATGGGAGAAGTTGTGTATTTTTTCAGTAGGGCTAGTACTCTTGTGCAAAATGTGGTTAAATGTGCATTCACAGAATGGTTACACTGTCTGTGTCAGGATGCTTAGGTCTGAATTTACAAATAGAAAAGGTTGAGCACATCAATTTTAAAATGAATATTTAAATTCTGTTCAATTACGTGCTGTCATTCTTCACCATGTTACCTATATCACTTTGTCTTTACCCATATCACTTTGTCTTTATACTTTAGGCATATGTTCAGTGTAATGAGGACAATCTTGAGAGAGATGTTCAGACTGAGGAAGTTGAGACATTGGAGAAGTGGACACAGCATCCAGGAGAAAGTGCCCTTGTATCTGGAGGTAAAGAATGATTTAATCTTAGTCAATTAGGGATGTATGCACATAAGCTTTCTCTTTTGAATCCTCCTAATGTCAGAATTTGTATCGTGGCAGGCTGCGTTGTAGCAACTTGCAGTTGACACTCTGAATCCCCTGATGGAGAGGGTGGGGAATAAGTGGCAGAAATAGTTTCTTCCTCCTGGATTGCTGTTTCTATTGGCAGTGGGTATGATTCCCCAACAGAACTTGTTATTCAGTACTGTAATTGCTGAGGAGAGGTTGATTCCTGCCGCTCTCCTCTGGTTTAAGAATTACATTTTTTTCATGGTTTTCTTGATTCCATTTTGAATCAAGCTTGAAGTTTGTTTTTTGTTGTTGTGGTTTTTTCATAGGTCCCATAAAAAGCGAGGAGATGTCAGCCAATGCAGCTCTAACACCTAAAATTGATTCACAAAGATTAGCAAATTTCCTCCGGTCTGCTGGCCAGGTACACTTATGTACTTGCTATCTTTTGTGAGTTGTGTGCAAGTATACTATACCATGTGGTAGATCACTCACAGTACTTGTTATGACTAATTTAAATAAATTACTTAAATAATACTCATTATCAGTGAGATTCATCTCTCTTCAAAGGCATGGAACCAGAGCTATGCATCTTTTACGTCTGTGTTAAGCTGTATTTGCAAAAGTATAAAATTAATAAAAAAGTTGATAAAGGTTTATTAAATTCATCCACATACTTTTGAAAGCTAGAAATAGCAAAGCTGAAAGATAAGACGACCCTTTTACTTCTGTAAATGTAATTATGTTTGAAAGGTGATTGCTGTTTTGCTAGAGGAAGATCAAGTTGCAACACAGCCCAGGTGGAAACTAAGATCTCGACAAACCAGTCTGTCTATTAGTGATAGCTGTTTCCAGTTAAATACTAACCAGCCATTCCTCCATGGTAAGGGAACTTTATTATACACCTTTTAGTATATAGTGTGAACTCTTCCTTAGACTAAGTACCATGCTCTTTGTCATAACTGAACTGCAAACAGCACATATCAGGATATAGATGATGTAAAGCTCACTTTTGTTTTAATTGTTCTAATCTTGCTGTAACTCGGTACAGAATGGTTTCAAATGGGTTACATCAGAGCATCGTAGCTGCTGTGGAACCAGAAGTATAGCCAGTCATTAGCATGATATCAGGGTGTCCTGCATATATTTTCTTGCCCCGGTTGCTGAAAAGCCGTCCCGCAAAGTGTCATTTCACCTAGGTTTCTTAGGCTGAAAGTAGGGCCAAAGTTACAAATAAAGCAAAGTCATTGAATGGGGATAATATAGCCTGATATATTTGAACTGCAGCTGTATCTTCCCCATATAAACAGTGACAGTTCAGATGAAAAGAGAAATGAAAAATATCTGTAATTGTGTGAGGAAGACCTATTGTAATACAAAAACATACATATCCTAACATGAACACGTGAGATGAACCAGAAGCCTGGCCTGTGCTGTTTCCTGTTGGAGACTTAGCTTAATTTTCTGTGTATATACTAATATCAGATCAGACTCCTTTATTGGCTTGCTTATGCCCAGAATAATCATACTATTAACTTCCTGAATCTATTCCCTTTTGCTTTCTACTTTACTTCTAATTTTGTTGGATTCATTCTCCAGTCCTTCCTCTTTTCTTGTATAGCTTCAAAAGCAATCTACTGTTAACAGAATTCATAATTATTCATAAGACATAATTATGTCTTAGGTTCTTTGGTTGTTGCTATAGCAGCTAATTATGCTTTTTCATCTGCAGTTAATTTACTTTTTATTTGTTTCTTTGCTTTCTTGATTTTTTTTTCAATGGTTTAGACCGGAAAATATCCTGCCTATATGTGTCTAACGTTCAGAGGCAGGCACTACTTTCAGTTCATGGATTACCTGAAAAAGCAGGTGTTGCTTTACTGGAAAGAAAGAGCATCATATGTGTTTGGAATGTCTGGCAGCCATCCAGTCCTCAGAAAGTTTTAATATGTGACTCAGAGGTATGTTTTAAAAACATTGTATAGTCATCCATTGAGTAAATGACTTTATTATGTGTGTGTGTATGTATGTATATATACATGGATATGTATTTGTCTTGCTGCAAGATATGTCATCTTCTAAAAACACATCTGAGCCTAGTGTGCAGAGTACTAACCTCATTCCATTTTATTCTTTAACAATAGAATTTAGAGAGAGTCTTTTTTTGTTGTTGTTGTTTTAATGTTGACTCCATTTCGTTGATCAGATGTTGTCGGAACTTCTTGCTACTCTTTTAAGTAAATCATCCTTCTGCAGCAAACATCTGTAATCTGTTTTTTCTGGTTTTGCATGCCTAGTAAGAACATATTTCAAGCTTATCAAACATTAGTCTATTTCATAATATCAACTATGTATATTTTTCCTACTCAACAGGTGTTATGTTGCTGCTTTAGTCCCAGTAAAACAACCTTAGTTTTTGCTGGAACAACAGATGGTTCGTTGTTGGTGTGGGATCTTCGAGAAGACTCAAGAATGCACCCTCGTATGACATTCGGTGAAACTGACTGGACATTTAGACTTCCGACTTTTTCCACTGGTTAGTATCATTCTGATACTGAATGTATTCTGATTAGTCACTTTGTGGGCAGTGAAACAATTCCACTACAAATTCTACTAACACTGATTCTCAGTAATCTAGTTTAGACAGTTCAGAGATGATATTTAGTCTAGTAAAAGATACTAATCAATAATAGCTGTAAAGAATTGTAAGCCAGTTAAACTATGCATCAAGCAATGAGAATTGGGAGATGAACCAGATATAGAACCTAAGGATTGCTGTAATGTTAAAATGGAATACTCATCTACTAAGTTATCTGAAACCACTAGATTAACCAATTTTCATCGTTATCTGCCTTAATATGTTTCTTTTTTTATCTACATTTAAACCTACGTATTAATTTTGATTTAAAAAAAAATCAAAGTAATGTAAGACAAGCACACAGTTTTTTCAAACACCACTTAAAGGTCACAATCTGTGCAAATTGTCACCTTGATGTTGATGTTTCTTCATGTGAGATATGTAAAGCATATACATGCATAACTTCTGTTAAAATCAGTGCAATGCTACTCCATAGGATCTAGAAAGCTATTCATCTCATCCTAATTTAGATATCTGTGCATGGTTAACTGGATAGATTGTATAGATTAGATTTAGTTCACTTACAGATCTTCTACAGCTGATTTGTACGTAGATACTCTTATCTCAATCTTTGCTTTGAATCTCACCCTTATGCATTTCTGAAAATTACCCCTGTGTAACTTTATCACTTCTGAATTCAATGTAGATAATCTAAATGTTGAATCAGGTTTATGCTTGTTTATTGGCAATTTATCAATTATTGCAGCAATGTATAACCTAGTATTTGTTTAGGATATATGAGTAATTTTGGGGAATCATGTAATTGCAAACAAGTAGTGCGTGAAGGCTGAGTGTCAGAGGTAACTTATGGAATGGACTACGTTGAATTCTAACTTCTATAGCCAAAAGTCCGTTACTTTCAGTCTTCTGTTGAAGGGATTCTGAAGCTGTGACTAAACTTTGTGGCCCAGTAGCTCTCTGGTATTAATCTCACGTTGGGCCAAAACCTTGCCATATGCTTTTCTGTCATCTGACTTGTCATATGAGTAAAATCTCTAACATTGGTGCCAATTGAGAGTCATGGCATGCTCCTTCAAGGTTCCTAATATACCACCACAGGAAGAAAAAATAATGTGGTAGTCATTTGTTCCATTATTTAGATACAACGTAAGTTAGCGTTACTTACATATTGGGAAGCCAGAAGAAAGTTTATTTTTCAAATTTTTTATTTTCAGAAAGTTTTATTTTCAAGAAGTGTTTGTGGGTGACCTTTCATCCGTTGACATTTTCTTGTCATTGTATTTCTCTTTTTCTACACCTCTGGTCCCTTGGTCTATGATCCAAAATCTTTTCTAAACTTTTTCTTTATAATCCATAGGTGGCAAATTCAAAAGCTACAGAACTTTATTTACAGCATGTGACTGACATACTGACAGTCAGACAGTCAGTACAGACTGACATACTAGACCCAATCCTAAATACTTAACTCTGCATTTGAATTGGTGTATGAGATCCTCAGAGTTTATGAATCTGTTGGAAATAAATGGGTCTTTATGCCTATTATCATTGCTTTTCAGTTCAAATTTAAATAGAGGAGCAAGTCATTAATCTTAATGAAGTTTTCAATATACGTAGTTGTATGTTGAGAGACTGGGAATGAGATGTACATTCCAGCAGTTTGACCCTTGATCCATCTCAATCTCATTTGTAAATTGGTGCCATTTTACTTGTGCCCTGGAATGAAGAATAACACATAACAATAAAGGTGTGTTTTTTCTCTCTTTTTCTTTCTTTTTTTTTTCTTTTTATAATGTTATTATTGCAAAATGAGACCCTCTATTTAATTTTCCTTTTCTTTGGTGCAGGAGACAAAAGAACACACATGGGACACAAACACATACATGCCCAAAACTTGTTCACAAGCATATTTAATTGTAGTAGCCATGTTAAAGCAAACATTAGCTGGTTGTTGAGGGACATTAAATTTCTTTTAGTAGATTGAAGACATTTGGTCTTGTGTTGCACAGCAGGCTAGTTGTCATATACATGTTTACAATTTCATGTAGTTGCTTAAGTGAGCAAGCAGATTTTAATGCTGTTTTCTTAAGAAGTGTTATGCCTTTAGTCTTAAATGAGATTAACTTCAGTGTGCAAATCCAGAAATCAGGAGTATCTGACAAAGAACACATATTGAAATAGCTCTAAATACACATTTATTTTAAAATGTTATTCAAGGGTAAATGCATACTTTTTCATGGTGAAATGTTTGTTTCAGGATAACTACTGTCTGTTAAACAACACTTTATAAAAGCCATTTTCCTTCAATTTTGTCTTTCCTGTTTATTAAGCAGTGATTTATTTTTTCCTCTGTTACTGGTGGAGCATGAAATTAACATAGCTGTCTTCATGCTAGCTCTGAAATGGCAAATTTTAATGAAATGCATTGTACAGTGGCATAAATGATGCAGCAGTAATTTGGAAAATAAAAAGTAGAAACAGAAGGTGAAACATTGATTTGTCTAGTAGTGGTTTATTAATTTAGGAAAGAGTTTGCAATATATACTTGAGACTTTTACAAACAAACTCATGAAGTTCATTATTTGCACATAGCTTTGTAATCATCATTCTCCTATAAGCTAGTAAGTGAGTAAGGTTTTGTTGTTTTTGATGAAAATAGTATAGTGTTTACTTTTAATTATTCTTAATTACAGATGGTGTTCTAAACTCAGTAAACCACACCTCTCCTATAGTAGCAGTGGAACCTGTCTCAACCTCTCTCTGCACTGATCAGAAATATGGGCTCTCAAGCTTCTCTTATCAGGAGGGTATGTAAACTGCTGTGCAAGGGATCAGTCTCAACCTCGGTCTTTAGGTACCCACTAAAACAAATATGTCATAGCCAAATTCCAGTTTATAATTGCATTCTGGCTTCTAAGTTCTATGTAGTATCAATTACAAATAACATTCACATTTACTTGCTGTTCTCATTTTCATGTAATGTTCATTCAGTGCAGTTTCATATCCGATGAGTGTTCTTGTCTGTTAAAATGTCTCTTTTTAAGATATTTTCTTCTTCCATGATAAAACAAGTTACCACCCAAAAACTGCCTTTAGAAAGCTCCTAGTCCTCCTGTAATGTCCAGAAATCCCTATCTATATCAGTGCAGCAATTTATGTGTATCTGACAGCACTGAAAATGTGTGACTGACATCTTCCTGTGTCTTTTGCCTAAATTTTCTTATGACCAACCTTTGCAAAGAAACTTTAATACTCATGCCTCCAAATTCTTAGGCAGCGTGCTAGAGGAGAGGTCATTAATGCCATTACAGATTTTCATTTTGAAAACCATAATTGTCCAAAGAAATGTTCTACACATTGCAGGTTTTACTAGATTTCATCTATTAACAGTTTAGGTTCTGTTCCAAAGTCCATGCAAAATCTAGACACTTTAAAAGATGTGGACAGAGATCATCTGCCTTTCCCGTAGGTGAAATTGAACACACTAGTTTCATGCCTTTTTCTCATTTGGTAGAATTAGGGTGCTTTATGTAGCTAAGAGAATATATTAATCTAGAAAATGTTTAAAATCCTTTGATATCATTCAGGATGAAGGTCAGTGTATGAATATGAATTGTTACTGTTCCTTCCATAGAAATGTCAGGCCCTCCATTTCAGATAGCTTCAATGGATGAAAATGGAATCCTCAATATGTGGGTGAGTAATATATGTAGGAAAAAACAGAGTGTTACATGTTGGAATAATAAAATACTTCTTGAAATACAGCAACACAAATCTTGGATTTCTGATTAGAATTTCCGCCCTGAAAAGTACAGCAAAACTAGCCATACTATTGGAATTCTCTTCAAAATCTTTGACCTGACTCCCTAATGCCAGGATGTTATCTTTAGGTGAAACTGTTAACAGGTGCATGAATTCATGAAAACATGCAAACGGTAGTTCAGCTTCACAGGAATATGTTCAAATATTTCTAATAATTGAATAACGGACTATGGTCCTCTTTCACCCATCTACTTTGTTTTATTTGAATCACAGTGGTTTCAGAGACTGTACTGAATGTATGTGAGAAGTCATATTTGTAATTATATTAAATAAATGTTCAAGAGGCAAAATGTGGAAATCTGTGGATAAGATAACCCTGCCTAAAATATGAGAGGCAGGTAAGCACCAGGTCTGTTGCTCTTAAATACTGTCCTGACAGCTCTTCTTTCTATCAGATGTTTTCAGTCTTCTGTTTTTCTGATGCAGCTTTGGCCCAGGTACCCCTGAACCTGTTGTTCACATATGAATTATCTTGCTTGAGGAACTGAATAGCTATGTGAATAATAAGGGGATAAAAGTATTTCCCTTCTGTAGCATTAGTTAAGTCCCTTAAAGCTCTAAGTAACTTCAGTAGCAGTGGGTTTGAGCCAAATGGACTTTCCTTTGGAGTTCATGGAAAGGTTGTAAGAAACACAGGAAATGTGTTAAATTCCTTACTTGGGGGATTTACGCTGTTTTTTTTTCTTGGTTGCCAATCAAATCAACATGATGCCAGCGAGCAATTAAGTGTAGGAAGTGACTTCCCATTTTCTGCCTTCCAGAAGGGAATTTCCAGCAGGCACATGCAGGTGTTTTTAGCATTGCAGACATTGACAGAGGATAATCTACCTGTAATCATTGTAACGTTAGACTTAACTCTAAAGGAATGTTTAGATGGGCATGTCATACGTTATTACAGATAATTAAAAAACTTTAAAGTCTGGTAAATACTTATTTTTTATTAATGTTGAATATTGACTTTTCAGGTAGTTGTAGAATTAAAGAAAGTGGATTTGTCTGGTTCGCAAACTGATTTAGGTAAGTACTGTATAGTAGAGGTAGGATAAAGTGCATGGGTTTTGAGATGGTGAAGTTCCTAAGGAGGAAGAAGAATCAGTGGTGACATCAAACGGTCTAGAAGAGGGAAAAATTGTTGAGGGAAAAAGATCCATCCTGAATAGGACATATATCTCCTATTTTGGGTTGTAGGTTAGGTATCCCGAGCCTTATCTTCACTGCGATCTGAATCTCATCTGCTAATTCTGCACTGGCAATTGCTACCACGGACAACCACACTTCTTAGAACATCAAAGCAGATACCTGTGTCCTCAACAGCTTTTTTTTTTTTTCCCAAGGAGTATAAGATTTTATGTCTTTCTTGGTACTCCTTTCTTTAGTTTTAACCAAATTTCTTATAATGTTTTTGTTGTTGCCTGCATCTCCATTTTGATAATTATCCTGGAAATCCTCTTTTGATTAAGATACTTAATTCATTGTGAGAAAAAAGATTCTGTAAAAATGGTAAGAAGCAAGTCCACTCAGTCCTTGTTGAGTCATCTGAATAACTTTTGTTCTTTTTTGTTCTTGGAACAAACTTAGACTTACTTAGCTGGAAAAGGCTGTCAATAAAATCCTGATCCATTTTTGAATGCAAATATAAACAATGAAGCAATGCTAACAAACTAGAAATATTGATCAGTTTTATAGTTTTTAGTCTCCTGTGCCTTGTCTGCCTATGTTGAGTTGCCAGATTTGGATATGTATGTCTGTAGAGAGGTGTATTTTAAAGCTAGGCTGTGCTGATGATTATCAAGTTTGCTTCTGCCAGCACTCATTTTCTTTTCATCTGCAAGAAGTTCTTTGGTTTGAATAATTTTAATCATTACACTATTCTCTACTAACAAGTAGTATGGAATAGCTTTTTGGAATCATTAGTTCCATTTCTTATTACCGTAGTTCATGGTAAGGATCCAAGTGACATTAAATGTGCATTTTCACCATTGATAGAGTTAGGTTTTATATAGTGATATTGCATGATCTTATGTGCATACCGTAGAACTGAAACACATAATTGAGTTCACATATTTCACTTTATCTGTCCTCTTTCTTTGATTTCTGTCAAAGATTTCAAGTCTTTAGATTTGAATTCTGAAATAAAGAGTTCAAATGATTTAGGATTCTTAAGTACCAAAAGCTATTTCTGCAAGAAACAAATTTACTATGAAGTATCCTTACATTTATTAGCTTAGGTTTTAATTTGCTGATAGCACTTTCTTAATGTAAAGTTCTTGAATCAGTTTAAATAATTATTTTATATAATTTTAGGTTTAATTCCTGGAGGGAAAGTGAAGTTAGTACATAGTTCTACTATGGAATTGACTAGCAGGTAAGAAAACAAACCTTTGGGCTTGTGTATCTCATGAAGCTAATTTTTATTTTACACATGTGATACATGTGTATCTCATAAAGCTAATTTTTCCTATATTTTGCTAAATTACTGTTATCTGATCTATTTAACGGTATTTTCATGTTTTGTTTTTTTTTTAGTGCACACTTTTCCTAGAGCTATTCATAAAAATCTTAGATCAAGAGTTTCTGTAATGTACTTGCATGTCTTTAGGAGAAAATTCCTGTACATTTTTGTCTTCTTTTACCTGTATGTTTTTCATAGCCTTTTCCCAAAAGACGTGCGCCTGAGAACACCCCAAACACTGACTATTAAATTTCTGTCTTCTGATCCTAATCATTTCATTGTTGGAACAAACATTGTGAGTAATGTGCTACAATTCATCTTGTTATTTTTTTTTTTGAATAGAGACCCATTTACTTGGGTTTTTACCAGAAGACTGTATGTAAAATTTGTAATTTGAGAATATTACTACAGTCTTTTATTAGCTGTTAAGGACCTTTCAAGGTAGCTGCTCTATGAAATATTTAAGTTTTAAGTTTTGAATTATGAACTTCTAGTATTGATAATGTAGTTTTTTGTTTGTTTGTTTTTGCTTTAATTCTTTTTCCTTGTGTTTTTTTGTAGGGTCTGATAGGCCATGGTACAAGACATGATTTAAAAGTTCTTCCAAAGCTATTCAGACCGCAGGAGAGTGGAATAAGATCAACACGTGTCAATGCAATTGATTTCTTCCCTTTTGGAAAGTCACTTTTTTTGGTATGAAAATAATTTAATGCAAGTTTCATTTTTAATTACCTATGGAGGGAAGTTTTCCAATTTGATGTATTTAACTAGATGTGATCGTTGATTTACCTCACTAATTCCAACCTGAAATGAAGGGTAACAAACATATGATGTCCTGATGTGACTTTGGATATGTGAAAGATGGAGGATCTGGGTCATAGAAACAAATGTCAGTCTCGCTGCAGCCATTAACTTGGTAACTTACTCTGATTTACTGAAATTCAGCATGGCTAGCAGGTCTTCTGCTGTGAGTGAAACTTCAGCTGTTTCTCACTGTTATCACATATCTCTTAGTGATGTAATTATTTTGGAGACAAGATATCTGTGAAAGAAAACTCTGTGGAGCAGCTGTGGGTATTCCATGTCATACTTTCCTCTCCACTTCATGGCTTTGCAGCTAGCCTGCTGACAAGCTCTTGGGGTATGCCTGGCAGCATATGCATCCTACATGTGGACAGTTATCTTCAAATCTGGCCCCTGCAGTTCAAACTGACACACAATACTTTAATTATCTGCCTTTTCAAAGTTTATTCAATATAAATTGCCTCTAGCTCTGGTAGGATTTCCTAAATACCTAGACCTGCATATAACTTGTACTTGATCCTCTCTTAAATAATGTATTATGTCTAAATATGCTATGGTTTACATTGGGATTGCCTAAGGTATAAAATGAATGTGTTTGGCTACTGTGTATGTATTTTGTGTCACCATGTGCCGAGTCAGAACTTTCACTTACCACTGTGGAAATTCTTTCCTTTTTCCCAAATGCATTTATTTAGAGTGATACTGACTTCTACAAGTTTGTATTTGCAGAATCCTTTTGAATCTAAGTACAATTTGCAGAGTCATCTTTAAAAGTCATTGTAATTTGAAAACCCTAGAAAGTCCTCCTTATGTGTTGATGGCCCAGGGTAATATGAAAAAGTTCTTTTATGTTTTCATGAAGTAGTTTCTTTTGTACCTAGATTGCAGCAAACTTGCAAACGTTATACTAGGTAAGACAAAAGGTTTTAACAGAATATCTGGAAGCAGTGATATCTGCCTGTCGTTGGATCTAGCTGTTCTCTATGAATCAGTTTAATATCATCATACTGTTAAGTACAGTCTGTCCTACTGAAAGTTGTTCTTGGTTTTACAGATTACGTGTTAATTAAGTAGCCTTCTGAATTAGCCTCTAGGCTCTGACCTCACCCCAGGTCAGACTACTGTTGTGTTGTGGTGATCACAGTATTAGTGAAGTTGATAGTTTGAGAAGTTTTTTTTTTGTTGTTTGTTTGTTTTTTTAAGGGAAATTTGGGGCTTCTTCCCAAGATCAGTGTATTAAATTACTCTGTATACTCAGTGGGACTTAATGATTTTGAACTCAAGGTCATATTAAAAGGTAAAATCTGGATAATCTTTGCAGTAAAATGTGGTAGATATGTATCATTTAAGTCAGTTAACTATATTTATCTGCCTGGTGTTTTCAAGAATTGATTTGTAGTTTCTATCCTGCTTAATTTGTTTTCCTCCCAGCTAAGATTTTGTTTTTGCCGATGATACAGGTTGGCTGTTCAGATGGAAGCATTAGATTACATCAAATGACATCAGAGTATCCCCTCATGCAGTGGAATGACAGCACAAATGGCCAACCAATTATTGCTCTGCAGTGGGCTTTAACAAGACCTGCAGTGTTTTTTGTCCTGGATGCATCGTCTAATATTTACATTTGGGATCTCCTGGAAAATGATCTGTTGCCTGTGGCAAAGCAAACTATTCCATCAGAGAAGTAAGTACATTACATTACTGTATTTTTAACAAAATATTAATAATATTGTCATCTACATTTTGGTTAGCATTTAGGGTGAGGATTTTTTTGCTTAACATAAAATCTTATTTAGAATTTGCTTTTCTAACTGTATTTTTTAAACTGCTTGAAAGAGACAACACAGCAAGTGTAATTTCAGATTATATTTATGTATTATTTATATAATCTGACAGAAATACTGTTAGTATAAATCAAATTCAGAAACGGTGTTATCAGCGGGATGGATGGATGTCTATATGTGGATGACTTGCTGTTTATATGCAGAGAAAAATTTTGTTCCCACTAAAATCACTGGACTGCTTAAACTCAAAGATAACTTTTCTGAATCAAGATCAACCCAATAAATATGCAAGTTATGTTGGAGAATATTTTAAAATGCCTACGTTACCATATGTTTACCAATATAAATAAATATATCGTGTTTATTGTCACAAAGTAAACAACATTTTTGGCTAGCATATATTCACCAAAACTAATACCAGGGCAGTCACACAATGCTGTTCCTGTAGTCAGTGTAGAAAACTGGGTATCCTGTAGATTGACTCAGAATTGAAGTTTAATTTAACCTTTCTGACTTGAGGATTTTCCTTTCTCCCTGCTGGGTGCCCTGCTAGGAGCATCTGTCTTCCCTAGGGTTAAGTTATTAGTCTTGGTGACGATCCTTCTAACTAAAAATTTTCCTTGTAGTTTTCCAAGCTGTAACGAAGTGCTGCTAGTTTTGAGAGAAAGTAATACATTTTTTTAAGTTGTTATACCGTACAGTTTAGGAAATACAATAAAAAGTATCCAGTTCATTTTTACAAGCTTGAAATAACTTTAAGTCATGATAAGAAAATGATGATGGAATCTGTGAACAGGGGCAGAACTTCCTCTTATTAAAACATTAAATGGTTGTGACTGGTTAAAAGCTAAATGCTGGGACTTGAAAGGGAAAAGTATTACACTGTGATGATAAGCAGAAAAGAAAGAATCATTTAACAATAAGTAACTCGCTAAAAACACGTTTGAAATGATCATTTTCTATTCATTTTGTCTCAACCCACTTCCCCTCCTCCCTTCTTTTAATTTCAGAGTTGTAACTATGGCTCTGCTTGGAGAACCAGAAAAAACAAATGGATTGTTAGGAGTTGTGCTGGCCAAGGACTCCGGACAGATAGATGTTCAATGTGTAAAGAAGAAGTGGGCATTACCTCAGCCTGAGGAATCTGAAAAACTAAATTTGATTTTGTTGCAGTCCTTTTAGAAGCAGGACACCTGTGTGGGTTTATTACTGCAAAATATTTATATGTTTTTTTACCGCAATTAAAAGATTTGTAGTGTAGTTTTGTATTTGTATATAACTTGTATATATTTTAAAGAAAATTGATACATTGTTTCAGATGAAAAGATATATTTTATCTTAAAAAATGATAGAACCAAATTTTGCTTATTGTGCTCAAAAAGGTGATGAACTGTATTTCCTTATTGAAAGAATTATAAATACGTTTATTTTAAAAAAATATTGAAAATATATTCCTATAAATTACACTACAGTTTTTCATTATTCTACTCAGAAATAAATAATAGTAAACCTTTGTCTGGTGAGCATAAAACTGTGCTCCTGTGTAAGCAACATGAATGTATTGCAACTTGTATCTCTGGGACTTTACAACACTAACGCTTGGTAAAGATTTCTTATATCTACCTTGAAACATCATGCAAACAAATTTCCATTTCACGATACATTACTTCTGATTTTGTCCCTGAAGCATAGCAAAAGCTCAGGTTGTCCTGATATATAGAGTTTGGATCAAACACTGGAAATAATGAGCTTGTGACACTTACTGAAATTCTAAATCCTTTGTGATTTCTGATGTAAAACAGAAAACACTGACCTGTTTAATCCTGTAAATCATTTCAAAGCTCTTGTAGTGAGGCAGAGGATAGTTGTTTCTAACGTTATTCTGTTTTGAACATTATTGGTAAAATTTGGAACAAAATTAACCACAGAAAATACCTTTAACTTTTGTAGGCTAACAACTTCAAATTTAAAGATCATGAAGGAAAACATGGTCAACCAGAGCAGAGATTTGGGGGGAAAAAAGGACAATTTGAAAAAAAATGTTCTAATGCATTCAGAATTTAGTGTATGTATGTTTAAGCTATGTACTTTCTACTTCTAAAGTAGATTGAAATCATTTGTAAATTTTAATTAATTCATAGCAAAGTGTTTTCTATCTAAACTATTACTTAAAGTGAGCAGACTCAGAGTGGCCACATGATGGTGCCAAGTCACTGCAGTAAAGGAAGAGTGCCTTACACAGTGTACATCACTTGGGGAATTAACTCGTGTTCTTTTGCACATTCCCCTCTCAAAAGCAGCAGCCACAGTCCAGCGGGCCGGATGAAGTACTGCTTCATCAACCTCTAAAATATATTGGAGAATATATTTAAATGCCTGTACATAGTATGTTTATATTGCTTCCTTTCAAATATCTTATTGAAGCAAGTAACCTCAACAGTTGCAGTGTGAAAGGTATCATGTTCTCAGTTTTAGGTTAGGTGCTTCCAGGTGGACAGCTGTCTTCTTCACATCTGCAGTATATGTGTGGATTGGGGCACTAGAATAACCTCAGTAATTCAGGTAGAGAACAAATGGCAGGTACTTTTTGTAGTAAGGTAGCGGAGCATGACCACTAGGACCCATATAAAAAAAAAAACAAACAAAAAAAGACCACAAATCTCTCTCCCTCTCTCTCACACTCACATGCAAGGAACCACCACCCTTCTCCCACCCACCCAACTTAAGGTCAAAATAAAGTGTTGAAATTATACTGGTCTTCTGAGAGAAACTGTTACTTGTTATCGTTTCATCACTTTCAGTGCTTACCGTCCTGAATTTTCATACTGAAGAGTCTTGTGCATGGAAAATGTAAACAATGGGTTGTTTTTTTTCTGTCTTGTGCTGTATGCAGTCATCCTCTCCCTCTTCCTTCTCTGGTATGCAAAAAGGAAAGAACAGTGATTACCTTCATACAGAAGTACCTGTCGCTATCTCTGAATGGTTCATAGGTGTGCTCGAATTCAAAGATCCAAATATTTTAGTCCAGTTATTTTGTACTGCCTGGAGACTTGAGTGCAAGTCAGTTCTCATACTGAGCCAATGTTTCTTGCCTAAAAGACCAGGTTTCTCCCTTAAACTTCAAACTGAAGTAATAATATGACTGTATCTTGGGCTGGCAATGCCTATCTTGAGAACATGAGAAAAATGTATGGAAGTTGCTGCTTTTTTGCTCATTTTCCCACTGGGTAAATGCAGACCACTAGAGTGGCACTGTGTTGTAACCTAGCAATGGGGCTTATTGACGTAAGCATTTTGACCATGAATATGATCAGAAAAGTAGGAAGTACTGGTATGCCGTAGTACAAAGAAAGTATTCCATGCGTAAGCACTTACTAATTTTTTCAAACAACAAAAAAAATACTTAATTTTCCATCACCTACTTCGAATGATTGAGAAATTAAAATAGTTAACATAAGGTATTGGATTTTTCTCATGTTTCAGAGACATGCAAAAGTATGATTAATTAAAAATGAAAAGCTGTGTGTGAAAGAAAACACATCCACTGTTGATTCCAAAGTGTTTTCACATTTACAGCATTTTTCCTGGCAGCTCTGATATGTGTACATATGTGTACACATTCTACTGAATGATTCAAGCTCAGATCCAGGCTGGGCAGAGAATGGATTGACAGCAGCCCTGAGGAGAAGGATCTGGGGGTGGTGGTTGATGAGAAGCTGAACGTGAGCTGGCAATGTGTGCCTGCAGCCCAGAAAGCCAGCCGTGTCCTGGGCTGCACCAACAGCAGCGTGGGCAGCAGGGCAGGGAGGGGATTGTCCCCCTCTGCTCTGCTCTTGTGAGACCCCACCTGGAGCCTGCGCTCAGCTCTGGGGCCCCCAGCACAAGAAGGACAGGGACCTGGTGGATTGAGTCCAGAGGAGGGCCACGAGGATGATCAGAGGACTGGAGCACCTCTGCTATGAAGACATCCTGAGGGAGTTGAGGTTCAGCCTGGAGAGGAGAAGGCTCTAAGGAGACCTTGCAGCGGCCTGCCAGTACCTAAAGGGACCTACAGGAAAGCTGGGGTGGGACTCTTTGTCAGGGAGTGGAGTGATAGGACACAGAGTGATGGCTTTAAACTAAAAGGTGAAAGATTTAGATTAGACACTGGGAAGAAATTCTTCACTCAGAGGGCGGTGAGGCCCCGGCCCAGGCTGCCCAGAGGAGCTGTGGCTGCCCCATCCCTGGCAGTGCCCAAGGCCAGGCTGGATGGGGCTGGGGGCAGCCTGGGCTGCTGGGAGGGGTCCCTGCCCATGGCAGGGGGTGGCACTGGGTGGTCCTTAAGGCCCCTGCCAACCCAAACCACTCTGTGCTTCTATGATCTTAATTTAGGTGGTAAAAATTGGTATTGTGAAACATTTAAAATAGTCTCAATAATATATATATATATATCACCTTTGGGCAATTTTGGAATATGTGTTTTTTACAGAATCAAGCGTGGTTAAAATTAACTGACCCATATAATAGTATCTTACCATTTAAATGATATAAAAGCTGAATCACTATCCACCCATATTAATAACTTTTATAAAATATCACATCTTGATCTTAAGCCAGCAAATCCTGGCAGCAGGGCTGAAAAATTTTAAATATGCAAGATGCCAGAAAGTTTTGGATAAACTTCTGCTTTTATTTTCCACTTTATGAACATGCTTTGAAAGCCCTTTCTATTTAGAACATAAATATTAATATTGTTTTCATTGGATTTTGTCATCTCACAGATGGGAAAATGAAGTTTTCAGTAGCTAAATAAGAAGTTAGCTGAGGAACAAAATTCCTGAATCAGATGGCTGATTTTTTACAACTGTTTAGAAATGCTTTTATTAATCTGTCAGCCTATATTTGCAGTAGAGCTTGGGAGAACAGAAATAGCATGGCTCTTCTTTTGTACCAGAACACTTATTTTTAATTGCGCTGAAGGTGACCATCCTACCAAATGCAATTTTGCTTTAATTAATCGTGGCTGTCATTTAGCTGAGATGTGTTGAAAGTCACAGGAGCATTGCAGCTTCCATAGCAAAGGCAAAATATTCTAATAGCTAGAAAATTTTCAGCAGAACACAGATAAATCATAAAAATAGTTATTCTTTTTAAAGACAGATTTATTATTTTTATTTTATTTTTTTTTACCTGAGGGAGATGGAAATCTATGTTTATTCTAGGTGTAGAAATTGCCTGGAATAAAGCAGGCAAACCTAAAGTTTCATTGAATGACACAGGCTGTTGGAATAGGCCTATCTGTAGGATTCACATAGTCAGGAAGTGACCAGAGTTTGGCCATCACTAGCACATGCAGTGGCATGCAAACAAGGGAAATTTACCATGATACTGGGACAGGAAAATAGCTAATGAGACATATTTTCATTGCTAACTTAATTTCCAATCAACCTTGTCAGTTGTCTATTTACAAACGAATGCTTCTTTATCCGCATGTTTCTGAGCCTGCTCAGTCATGGAAAGGAAGAAGGCAAATCCATTTACAGCTCCCCTTAAAAAAAAATAAAAAATCAGTCAGCTTCTCTTTCACCAGTGGTTCCTAAATGTTTCAGAAAGTATATCGATAGAAAATAAATCACCGTAAATCCTGATGTTATATTATTCAAACTGGTATGAGAGGGCCTACATCTGGATGTTACAACATGGTAGGTGGTGGTTTGGGTGCTGTGAAAACTGAGTAGCACGCGGAATTATTCATCCTTTTCTTTATTTACTACTACATGAAATGTCCCACCGGAGCTACTTAAATATGAGTCCTGTCCAGCAGTAGCTATTTTTTAAGTCAGCAAATGCATTTATGCAAATAGCAATTGACTGTAGTTGGGGAGAGGAAGAGATGTCCCCTTCCTTCCTTGTAGGGTTTTCCACAGCCTTTCCCTCCCCACAAACGCTGTGATTCATCCAGCCTTTCCTTTCTATGTTCTGCAGCCACTGGTAATACACACACTGTACCGGTGATGAAAAGATGCCCATCAATCAGATCACCTGAGATCTTGGACTGTTGGAAGGGTTTTAATAGCTGGTGCCAGGAGCCGGGGATTTTTACCTCCCGAGCAGATAGTTCATTGGCAGCTGCAATGCAGACTTCCTCTGTGTCTGACAATGTGCACTAGTGAACCAGTCCATAATGAATTTATTCATTTATTTTTATATACCACATAGACGGAATTGAAGCCAATAGAAATCAATGGAAAATTTTCCATACATAGCTGATGTTTCTTCTATAAAGACTGTGGAAAGTAATACGAAGTAAATTTCTCCCAGCAGGTCTTCATTTTTCCTGTTTTCATATACATGTGTTTATAGCACTGATCGCCCTCCTGCATTCCCAGACACACGCTCTTTCCTCTGTGTTTGCTTTCAGAAACTAGATTGTTTTCTCCTGGACAGCCAACACTAATACGGTTGGATGCTGGCGACTATGACACTTGAGAGAGGTAAAAGCACTCGATCATTTTTCTGTAATTTAAAGGTGTTTTAGGCAGAAAAAAATTCTCTGAACAAGTGTTGAAGAAAATAGTTTGTAAATCCAGTAAAATGCTCAGAATGAATTGAGCTGCACACCAAGAAAAGAACTGGTGTGTGTGAGGTCGGTCTTGGCTAACAACGATCAGACCTGGCCTCCCCACCTCGCTGCTGAGGTGCTGCATCTGCCCCCGGAGACCCTTCTCTGCGAGGGGGTTATGGTAAACACCGAGAACTGTCACATATGTTATTAAGATATTTAACGAGTATGAGGCATGAGGAGGTCTGAGAGATCTGGATTTCATTTCCACCCCTCAGCATTTCCCATGTTCGGAGGAGCACTGGCCCCAGCCAGGGAGGGAAGAGGTTATCCGCAGCTGCTCCTGCCTGGCTGCCGCTCAGCGCGACCTCGGTGCGCCCGAGCGTTTGCAGCAAGATAAGGCCAGCTCCGGGTGTCCTGCGTTCCATCAGATCCGCTTTTGGGATGACAAGGGAACATATGAAACACAGATGTAATTGTGCCTTCTGTGATGATGCTAATTCAGGCACTCCGGGGCCTGCGCTGTGTACACATTTTCCATTTGTAATCAGAAACGTATTTTCCTCTCAAAATATGGTTTATCAATCTCAGTGGCTTAGTGCAACATGGCTTTGAGTTAAACTGGCTTTAGATAGACATGACGGCATCGGACCAGATGGAGAGAGGTATTCTTCAGGGTGATTCTTCAGTAAAGTCAAGGGGCTTCATTTGGAGTGCAAAGAAGTCTGAACCTTTTGTCTTCATATGGGTTATTGACAGTGTCACGTGCAGACTAATAAAAGCACCAACACTTGTACGTGGTTAGAAAAATCTATATGGGTCGTAGATCTAGTTGAAACTTTTTGATATTGTGCCTTTAAACTGATTGAATCTGAGCTCCAAATAATTTATATCATATTTATAAATTAAAGAGGCCTAAGTGCTCTCTTTGCATTTTATGCTGGTGCAACCCAATTGAAAAAAAATGATGATATCCTAGTAAAAGCAGGAATAAAGAAATTTTGTAATAGTCCATACTACCCATTGACATTTATAGCATGATTATTTTTCACCTTTAGCTGAACCCTTACTTCTATTGGATTCATTACATTTTGTAATATATTTGTTGCCTTTTTCCTCCCAGATGTCAAGTGGTTTTCGCTTTTCGGAGCCTGAAATATAACAGCCTCATTGGAAACTAATCCCATGCACAGGTCAGACAATCTGTTGCTGCTGACTCGGTTTAATACAATAAATTAAGAGCAGTTAGAATATATTATTAGTTTTCTAACGCAGGATGGCTACAGTTTTCTTAAGAGGTCTTTCCTCATAGCCAGGAGTTCTGCCAGGAGCTCACCAGCTGATAATTTCACCGCCATTTCTCTTTTCTGTTGCCTGTCTTGCGACTAGGCGAAACCATTCAGCCTGTCCAAACCACAGTTGTTGCACATCGGGGATTTCACAACCTGCCTCATACTCAAACTGCAGTGTTTTGTTGGTTTTTTTTTTTTTGTGTGTGTGTGTGTCTGTTAGAGAAAAAAGACGTACCACAGCAGCTGGTTAGATGTGTATTTTAAAAGCCACATTTTTAATTCACTTGGGTCTTCCAGGAGACAGAAAAATGGAAGCCTGGGTAAAATGCCTGTGTTCACAGAGAAGCTCTTCCAGAGGCTTAGAGAAAGGATAGTCCATAATCAGGTCTTTAAAGAGCAAAGTCAGACAATGAACTCTTACATTGAGCTACTTCAAGACTTGAATTACCGTGACCCTGCTTGGTACTGCAGACTTCAAATGCTGTACCTTAAAGGCAAAGAATTAAGAGAAAAAGTTAATAAACTTTCCTCATCTAAAATCGTCTTTGACAACCAGTCAGGAGTCAAGTTCTGTTGTGCTGTTGAAATAAGTGACCAGGAAAACACCCTGTCCCACAGAGCTTATATGATTTAGGTGGAAGGGATTTTTGTTGATTGCTGCATTTATTTGCAAGGGTAACACGATACTCTTCAAGCCCATGCAGTTGAGCCAAAGGGCAGACTGATTAATTCCAGAGAAGTAGAATAATGACAAAAAATAGATGTGAAACCACCCTTCGAACCTTCACTTGGAAGATTAATGATTACTAAGGTTACTTTAGATATCCAACTATTTTTCACATCAGAGGACAGTGTCAAAGGGCTTCATTTAAAGATTAATTCATCCAAAATGATGGAATTTGCACCGAGTATAATGAAATTCCTTCGCTGGAATTGTTGGGGTTTGAGCCTAGAACCTAGGTTACAGAAAGACTCTGCGTTACTGTGTATTCCCTGAGTTTCCTCGGGCTTTCAGTTTACCTGCTCAATACTTAGCATTTTGGCTGGTCAAAGAGGTCATTTCACTAAACAAAGACATAGTTACTAACATCAGGACTGTACAGAGTCCCTGTTGTGCAAACATAAATGAAAACCACCTACCCACAATTTCAAAGACTAGTAGTTTACATTTGTTAAAGCTCCAATTCACATTCTTTTCATATTTTACAAAGATAGGGATTGCACAATGTTCTACATTTCATATCCTTTCATCCCTGTCTTAAAAAAAAAGAAAACAAAACAAAACACAAAATCAACCAAACACTCCAGCTGTTCAGTGTCTTCATTGGTCCATGAAGTTTAAGGTCTTTTTAAAACCTATCCGTATATGAAAGTTGCCATATTTAGACAACAGATCAGTCTCATCCCACCCACATGTGCCAATAGCAAGTGCTGAAGAAAGAAATACAGAATAACACAGGAAGCACACTATGATATTTTTCTTCCAAGTATGGTATGTCTTCCAAGCTTCTGGCAATCTGTGGCATAGGAATTTTCTGACTCAGATGGTAACAGTTCACAGTGTTTAAGCGAAAGGAAGGCATTTTTCCCATTAATTCATCTAATAACTTTTTTAAAACTCTTTTTTCTTTTCCTTTTTTTTTGCCTCCAAAAACATTGTGGTAATATATTCCACCAAATAATCACACTGCACAAATAAATACCACTCTTTTAAGCCTACTGGCTGATCATTTCATTCATTGTGTCCTAGACCTTGTGTGATCTGAAATGGGAAACTAGCTGGCAGGTAAATAAAGAAAGGTTTATTTCCCATACTGTCCCTGTGTGTTAATGACTCCTCATAGAGAAACTGTTCCAAATCCTCATCATCCATCTTTACGTTGAGATGAGTTGTATTTAGAGCAGGATTTATGCTCAAACGTTGGCTCGCTTTCAACTTGTCCAGTAGTACAATGGTGCTTTCTGTGATAGTCACACCTGGGAATACCAACGAATTGCATCTGACCCTGCTGCAATGACACTTGTTTAGACAAGGAAGACAGATGTGTGTAGAAATTAGCCTCAAGCAGAGCCTGAGAGTTTCGACACTGGCACAGTGTCCTTGTAGTCTATTTGACTCCAGGAAAGGTCGGTAAAGGAATATGTTGTTACCCTTTAAAATACAGAATCCATATTTTGGTGTAGAATAAGGCCAGTGATGTGGTAGGTCAGCCAGGCTGTAGCTGACATGGCAATAGCAACCCATGTTTGATCTTGCCAGAGACATGAGGAAGGTAGCTTTCCTTTAGAACTGAAGATTTCCAAAGCAGAGCAGTAACAAAGGAGCGTTACAGGTGGGACAGGACAAGCTGAGGTGAGCGAAGGGGTTACCATCCTTACAGAGAACCTGAAAAAGAGCAAATGCCCAGTAATCCAGTGGAAACTATGGGCTTGCAAGTTACAGGATCCAAATCCGCGCAAACCTCAGGAAGAGGCAAGCTCCAGGTTCTTGTGACTCCTGTCACTCCTTTGGCATAGCTGTTGGCGTACCCGGTAAGCCTCATCTGTCAGAGGATGGGCTGTCTTTGAGCTGCTGGCTGCTTGACTGACTTTACACAGATTTGTCATTTTGACAACAATAAGTGTGTGCCCTTTTAGTGTTTTGGTTTTGAATGTCTCCAGAGAGATGTTCCATTTCAAAGTGCAAAAATAAAAACAAACGGATATCCAAGCCTGAGCTAGTTACAGGAGGCTTGGTAGAGCCTGTGATGGGAATCAGTCCTCTGCATTATGCAGTGGAAAAGCTGTGATACTGTGGAAAGGAACAGATTATTTTTGACTTTATAGAAGACAGTAATTCAGTTTTTATTAATCATGCCTCAGTAGGCATCTTTTTCATGTAAATGATATTTATTTATTCCATAATAGGACAATTTTGAATCTTTTCAGATGGAAATTACAATATCAGAGCAAGTAAAAGTAATACTTTAGAAGCTGGCAACTATTGGATTAAACTGGCACTTAGTTACTGGGAAATTGTTGGAAAAAACACAGTTTATTGATTGGTATTGATCAGCATTGATCTTTGAAGGTGAAAATAATGAAGAACAGTGATATCGTTCAATTCCTATGAGAGAACCAAAGACAAGATATAGTTGTCTTCTTTTTAAGACTCACTTTCAAATATTCTGCTGAAATATTGCAGTGAGAAAGGAATATGGGAAATACTGATCAATGGAAGTTTTAAATATAAATGGTAACTAAATAATATGTTATATATATACACACACACACACTTCCCTGTATCTAAAACTTAGATAGCGTATATCTAAATTTAGGTAATTTGGAGATAAAATTTAGAGTTCTAAAACCTCTGTACCTTCACTCCACCTTTATGGTGATGTATTTCAAAAAGGGAGAAAAAATGTTCCTCCGTGATATTTCTTAGAGCTTTTTATGACATGATACAATTGACATGCTTCAATTGTAATGAAGAGATACCGAAGGAAGATTAGCCTCTGTAAATCTCATAAATGCCTTCATCTATGTCAATGCAGATTTAGAATTCTCTCTCCCAAACCCATCATCAGTGTGACAGACTAGGATTCTCATTATAGCTATATTTTATCTCCAGCTCTCAAATGACAGATGCAAGGTACCAGCTTCGCAATAAAAAGTTAGTTGTGGAAAGCTGCAGAGCACAATTAGAGACAAAATATGTAATCCTGCAGTGCAGCATGGTTAGCACTGCCTCAGAAAGGGCTGCACAACTCTCCACTGCTCTGCCCTTCAGCCGTACTCCAGTTTGTGCTGAAACTGGTACCAAAACTCTATGAGCATATCTAGCAAATAGGTCTTTATTGTGTTGAAAAGGCTGGCAGATGACAGAGGAAAAATCTGCAGTGTCAGGCTTCTGAAGTTCTTGATATTGGAGTTATTTGCAATATTTTTATAACTTGTATCTTTCAGCAACTGAGTGAGGATCTAGTGTGTGCTCTCCCTGAGGATTGTTAATGTCTGATCTTCAAGAATGGCTGGGTAAAATTTTGGCTAAAAGTGACATGATCCAAATGAAATGAAACAGCAAGTCAAGACTAGGAGGTACATATATTTCATAAAGATCTTCCTTTGTGTGAGTGTATTTGAAATCTTTTTTACCTTACCTCCATCAAGCCTCTGACAGACTGCATTAAAATACATGGATTCTGTTGGGTGTGAGAGGGGAGGGAAGTGGTGCTACTGTGTCCCAGGAGCAGAATGAAAAGACACAGATTTAGGGTGTTTGCATCAAAATCTCTCTGGAAGACACTTTAACTGGTGGCCTGGGGATTGCACCTTGGGGGAGCCGAGGCTGAGCATCTCCATTCAGACAGCCAGTAAAACTCTCCTGTGACAGCACTACCCAAAATGCTGCTCCTTTCTCAGGGGAAATCTCAGGATGGCAGCCTGCTGGGGCTGCCTGTGGTATAATGGCAACGGCTGCTGAGAAAGGAGATGAAGACCACAAAAATGTAATGGGGGTGTACCTACAACCTGTATCCTAAGGCATCTGTTCTGCCTCTTTTCTCTTCCATCCCATAGTAAAGGTGAAGACTGAAGATGCCATCTGGCATGGGAGGAGGTGGCACCCACATAGATAGGTAGAGGAAAGTGTTGCTGTAGAAGTGGATCAGGACTGTGGGGACTTTCTCCTCCTCCTCAGGGGATATTAATAAATAAAGCAAGGACCGTGGGGACCTGCCAGTGAAGGAGGAAGGGCATGAAGGTGGGGAGCTCACCCACATGCTGGTGAGGAGGAAGGCACAGCAAGGCAAGCCACTGCTGTATGGGGAGGGTATGTTTGTGCTGCACGTTCCCTTCTCTCCCACCAGACATTTCTGCATCTCGCCCATATGCTCTCAGCTGCCCGAACCAGAACCCACAAGTGGTTACCTGGTGAAACTTTCCAAACATCAGATTTTTTCCTCTGCAGAAGTGATGCCTCCCAACTGGATCCTGTAGAAGAGAAATCAAAATATACTAAAAAAAATACAATTCTTATAGTTAAATGACTTTTTACAGTATCAGACTGAGTGATCAAAGGACAGGCCTTTTACTTGAAATGCTGTTATATACTTCAGCATCTTCTAATGCATCATCACACCATCTTCCAGCGTTTGCATTCACAAGAGTAGACGGAGAAAGAAAAACCAAAAAGGGCCTAATAATTAGAGCAACAGGACTTCAGTACAGATTGGCCCTGAATTGTCCCTGAAACATAGTTATAATAGCTGGGACACTTAGAGATACTGGATTAAAAAAAAAAAAAAAAAGAAAAAAGAAAAAAAAAAGCACTGAACAACTAGAAATAGACACTGATCTTAGACTTATAATGGGATTTTTTAAAATATATTTTGTTTATGTGTCTCTTTGCTGTCATTCTGTAACTAGAAATCTGATTACTCATCCAGCTGAAATGAATCATTGCAATGTTTTGCCCTTGCTTAGTGAGTGTTAATGGCGACTCTAAAGGAGAAGCTCACGAATGCGTTGAACACTGTCATACTGGACACATAGAGCTGAGCGAAACAACAGTCCCCAAAGGATCAGCAAGCCCTGGCAAGTATTTAGGAGCCCTTAGGGCCAAGAAGGTTTGAGAAGGAGTTTACTTATGGATATCCAGCACTGCTACCTTTGCCCTGAGCTCCAGGTAAGCCTTGAGCAGTTACTTTGTGCCTTAACAACCCTGAGGTTTACGCTCTGATGTTAAGGTGGATGCAGTAATTTACTTGGGGCGTACAGAAAAGGCTCTCTACCCCTTGAACACTAGCTCTCCAAGACTCTTCCATAACCTCTTCCCTTTCCATTTAGGTACATACTAACTACTAATGCAATTTTCAAGTACAGAAGTCCATGTTTGGTAAGTTATTTTTGGTTATTCCATCTACTGAAATTCATCCAGAGTCCAATCTACTATGCCAGCAATGTAAGACATGATGGGAATAGTGCTTAAGCATTGCATTTCTGCTCAGCTCGTATTTCAGAGTCTCAGGTTAAATTCTACTATAGTTTTTGTTGTTGTTGTTGTTGTTTTTATAATACATTTTTTGTGTGTGTATTCTAAAATTCCAAGGTATCTGTAACTCCTTTAGAGACAATGGGTCTCTGTCTTCTTTCAAAATTAACTCATTTCAAAAGTTCAAAAGAAGTTCAAAATTAACTTCTTTCAAAATTAACTCGTTTCACCCCTTCATCAGCTTAGCACTAGCTGATACCCATGGTTGTTCCCATTACAAAAACATTAATGACTTTGATTTAAAGCACTTTTGTATTTTGGCTTAAATGTCCTCAGTGATTATTTTGTCAGTCTGTCACATCCATTGTATTTGGGTCACAGCAATACCCAGTGAACCAGGTTTGTGGGTAAACTGTCACAAAGTTTGATGCTTGACTTAAGACGATGCCTCATACAGCTCTGCTATCCTAAAAGAATTAACTGCTGAAATCACTTTAAAGTAATTTTCTGTTCCAAATTAAAGTGCATCTTTGCAGCATAATCGAGTAATTTAATTTACAGACATAGTCATTATTTATGGCTTATCATTCATATCTTATAAGTAGTTTGCTGCAAACTACATTTGTAACTTTGATAGGTACATTAACATACATAATTTAAATCAATAAATTCTTAAAACTTGAACATCCATAATGGCCTACTTAGCAATCACTGTGACACCTTTAAAATGTAGTCAAAAGTACCATGATTGTCACACAGGCTGTTTGCATTATAGCACGTTTATATATTAATTTGCAATAGCAGCAATAGCATCACCTAACATTTAATTTAAAAATATGTTTCTAATATAGAATAAAATCATCAACAGGAAGGAAGGAAGGAAGGAAGGAAGAAAAGGGTAAATATTTGATGCCAGTTACATAAAGGATAGGAAAATATATCCAAATGTGAAAAACTGCCCACAGAGAGCTTTGGAGTGTACTGAAATGTGCCTTGACATATGCGTAGACTAAACAGACTGCAGTGGTGGTTCATGCATTAAAAAACACAGATTTACTAGCATTTGTTTTCCATTTGTCTTGTAAAGTATTGAGCATCGTCTGAATGAAAGTACTGATTATGTTTTCAACCCCTAACTCCCATGACTGCTCAGCAGACTTGCAAGGGGCTGCTGAAATTTCATGTACTGTATTTAATGCTCAAATAGCACAGAAACAGCTGCCTTAAAAACACTTTATACAGAACAGCACAGTCATCCCTGCTGATTGAATCAACATTTTAATGTTGACCACCCAGTTATGATCCTGTGAAAATAATTAACTACACGTTTCAGAGCAACACTGCTATGCCGCTGCATGGATGTACACCAGTGGTGTAAATACTTGTGTACCTACAGAAAATAACTATAAAATACTTATAGATAAATGAAAATAAATATAAAATTCTAGCAGCTCTATCCTGCTCTAGTTCTGTATGAATGCTGGGGATGAATCAAAGTGTGAGGCATTGACACATCAGGAGGTATGGATGGATGTTGGTAGCCTTGAAAAGGCAGGAGCTCAGGAAGGGGCTGGGATCTGGGCAAGATTTGTCTCTATAGGCAGTGTGCAAGATGAGGGACACAGCAAAAGAAGGCAAGACGAGGGACACAGCAAAAGAAGAAACCTCTTACATCATCACATCAACCTTTCCTGACCTCTCTTTCTGCAGGCAGACTGGCTGTTCACCTTTCCTCTCTGGAGCACCTATAAGACACTGTAATTTCATATATTTGTTTGTGCCAGCAGCATGGGAAATTATGTCTAATTCCTCAGCATATCATTTTGGGCTATCATGCTCTCAACTGGACAGCAGTCTTCATTGTTCACACTCATAGTTTTACCATATTTTTTTCAGTTTCCTCCTACCATTCTCTCCCCTGCCACCTCCTTGTGCCAGCACCTAGGGTACCACCACCCTGCCCATCAGGCTGGCCCAAAATCTGGCCGGTGCCTTTCCACAGCATCCTCCAAACAGGCTCACAAGCAGGCTTTCTGAAACGCTCTAAAAAAAGGGTGTTAGAGGGCTTCTTCTCCCATACAGCAACAGTGACAATAATCTATGCTGGTACTATTTTGGATCTTGGTTATTTCAATGCCTGTTTCTTTGGCCTCAATAAAAATATATAAATAAAAATATATGTTGTCCAGAGAAAGTATTAGCGAGAATCCGGATGATGCAACATTTCTGAGGTAAAAACTTTATGATGATATAAAAAGAGACAAATAAAGCAATCCTTCTCTGAGCTTGCATTTCTGATTTGCCAGTGACACATGGAGAGTTTTGTGGGTTTTGTCCACCTAGATGTAAAGCTGGTGCTTTCAGCCTGCTGCCAAATTCCACAACAGAAAATCAGTATTTTTTCAATACTCAACTCCAAAGATAACAAATCCATGTCTCACTGTGAATCACCATCAATTCCAGAATTTTCTAAATGTTAGACTGACGATGCCCAATATTTTTTTGTGTGTGTTTTTTAGTTTTCTGACATTTTCACATTCCCAAGTACAATATCTCATAGTCTTCTTCCCAGCACTGATAATGTAATGCATGTTAGCCATGGAGACATCAGCGATGTCTCAAGACAACAGCCTTTATTCCAGTTAGTAGAGTGTGGTTGATTCTCACATCTCCCTGAAATCAGGCCATAAAACACATTTTTATTTTTAAAGACAGTCAGTTCCTAAGAAAATAAAATAAAATCCCTGGCAGAGACAGTGTTTGTAAAGCTTTGAGGTCTCCAGCATTTTATTAGAGCTCAGTCTAAAAGTGTTGGCTACAAAGATTTATGCTGAGGGTGCTGAAAACAATCTTCAGAGAAGAATAATAGTGTCATAAATGACAACGCTGTAACAGTCTGCCTGCTACGTTCGCTGGGTAGTTGGCAGTAGTTAGAAAAGTAACGGTGATAAGAATTGTGCTGTTCATCAAAGTGACACTTGTTTACCTGGACATAAGTGGTGACAAGAGAAGGACCAGTGATGAGGTGTGATCCTCGTGTAGTGGGCTGGCAGGGAAGGCAGGCAGGCTGGAGTGGAAATCGGGAGCTTTCTCGCTGTGTGAAGCACATGGGATGTTTCATCCCTATGAGTTTTAGCTGTGATGCTGATGAACTTACCAACAAATTAGGATCCAGAGATAGCACTAGTCCTTTGGTCAGGAGACAAAATATTTGGAGTTTGAGCCTCACCTACATCCCTCCTGGGGTTTGATATCACACAAAGGTCTCTTTCAGGCCCCCTGGGCCTGCCTGCTTTTCCTGCAGGCTGCAGGACCTGACTTTATAGGCCTGACTTTACAGGACCTAGTGGCATTGCATGAATCACAGAATCACAGAATCATCTAGTTTGGAAGAGACCTCCAAGATCACCGAGTCCAACCTCTGATCTAACACTAACAAGTCCTCCACTAAACCATATCACTAAGGGCTACATCTAAACATCTTTTAAAGCCCTCCAGCGATGGTGACTCAACCACTTCCCTGGGCAGCCTATTCCAACGCCTAACAACCCTTTCAGTAAAGAAGTTCTTCCTAATATCCAACCTAAACCTCCCTTGGCACAACTTTAGCCCATTCCCCCTCGTCCTGTCACTAGACACGTGGGAGAATAGACCAACCCCCACCTCGCTACAGCCTCCTTTAAGGTACCTGTGGAGTGCGATAAGGTTGCCCCTGAGCCTTCTCTTCTCCAGGCTGAACAATCCCAGCTCCCTCAGCCACTCCTCATAAGCCTTGTTCTCCAGACCCCTCACCAGCCTCGTTGCACTTCTCTGGACTCGCTCGAGCACATCGATGTCCTTCTTGTAGATAGGGGCCCAAAACTGAACACAGTACTTGAGGTGTGGCCTCACCAGAGCCGAGTACAGGGGGACAATCACTCCCTTAGCCCTGCGGGCCACACTGCTTCTTATGCAAGCCAGGATGCTGTTGGCCTTCTTGGCCACCTGAGCACACTGCTGGCTCATATTCAGCTGCCTATCAACCAATACTCCCAGGTCCCTCTCGGCCAGGCAGCTTTCTAACCACTCATCTCCCAGCCTGTAGCGCTGCTTGGGGTTGTTGTGCCCCAGGTGCAGGACCCGGCACTTGGCCTTGTTGAACTTCATACAGTTGGCCTCAGCCCATCAGCCCAGCCTATCCAGATCCTCCTGCAGAGCCTTCCTACCCTCGAGGACTGCTGATGGGCCACAGGAACGCTCCTGCCATGCTCCTTTCAGCTCAAACAGATGCAGTAAGCACCTCATGTGAGAGACTGGATGTTGTCCACTCAGCCCCACATCCTCAGGAGATGCGTACATTACAGAGATGACACAGATATCAGACCTAGGCACTTAATGGGATTAAGGAATAATCCTGGCAGCTGAGGGAACTGGGGTTGTTTAGTCTGGAGAAGAGGAGGTTCAGGGGAGACCTTATTGCTCTCTACAACTGTCTGAAAGGAAGGTGTGGGGAGCTGGGGGTCGGCCTCTTCTCACAGGTAACTAGTGATAGGACTAGAGGGAATGGCCTCAAGTTGCGCCAGGGGAGGTTCAGGTTGGAAATGAGGAGACATTTCTTCTCAGAAAGAGCAGTCAGGCACTGGGACGGGTTGCCCAGGGAGGTGGTGGAGTCACCGTCCCTGGGGGTGTTCAAGGAAAGGTTGGGCATGGTGCTCAGGGACATGGCTTAGTGGTGACACTGGTGGTAGGGGGATGGTTGGACCAGATGATCTTGATTTGATCTTTTCCAAATTTAACGATTCTATGATTTAATGATTTATATGAAGGAGTTTCTATATAATGATTTCTGTGAAAGAATGCAGATATCCAAGTCCCAGCTCCTGTGAATTTGGCTCTGTTTGTTTATTCCCATTTGTTAAAATGTTGATAAAAGATCAAAAGCATTGAGATAGCTGTAAAAATGTAATGCAGAGACCGAATCCAATGGCTATCAGTACTGCAGATCTTACAGACCTTTTCTCATTCAATCCACATGGAAGGTACCCTCCGGTGCTACACTGTCCTGTGAGGCATCCTTGGATTTTGGACAGCACTAGCTCTGCCTGTGTGTCTTCGCTGCTGGAAAGGATGTGAGGCTTTCCAGGGTAGTGCCCTTCCTGAGGAGGAGGTGGAAATCATTATTAACTATATTAACTAGACCTGGCGAGGAGGAATTATGAAAAATACAGGAAAAATGCATGCATAAGTGGTAATATTCTTCAATAAATAATAATATTCTAAAATATATGTTGCTGATATTCTGATGAGGTAAAAATTACTGATCTCCTTATAATGCACTGCTCCCCCGGCTAAGTAAATAGAACAAACTAAGCATCGCTTGCCTGCCATCCAATATAGAATAGGAAGGGGTCAGGACCTGAGAGGAGAATTTTAGTTGTTTGGAAAATATACAGATTGAAATGCTCTAGCTCTTCTAATTTTTTTTTATCTTATTCTTTTAATAACAAGCCAGTCTCTTTATGGCTTTTTCTAAAAATAAATGTGTTCAGGCAAACAGTGCCGGGCGTAAGCTGGAGGTATGCCTGGCTCCCAGTCTGTGTGAGGTGTGAGTCCCAGATGAGGATGCTGGACTGCTGCCAGGCTACTGCAAGTCGTGCTTGAGTGATGGTGACTGCCTGCAGCACCGGCTCTTTCCAGTAACAACGGCATTATTTACAGCTATGCACACATTTCCAGATGGGTCCGGAGGGTGAAAAGCAGTAGCAGTTACACTTGCATTGACTGAAACAGTCCTTTTTAGCTTATGATCCTTGCAAAGCATCTGGTGTCTCTGTTGGATTTGGCAGGGGAAGGGCTCATTTTGGGAGAGGGGTCCAAGGTCCCTGGCCCCTGAGGGGAGGTGTGCTGAGGCTGCAGCTCATCTCTCTGCATGCAGGAAAAGACTATTCTCTTTTTTCCCCTTTTTAGCAAGGCTAAAATCAGCTCACAGCTTTCCAAAGTTTTGCAGAAGAGTGAAGTAAATTCATATCTACACAATAAAATTTAAAGCCTTGCTTTGCGTTATTAGTTCTATAAATCTCTCCCTTTTAAAAACACTGCTTCAGGGAAGGCACACAGGACTAGACAGCTGGCTTCTAACTTCATCTGTCAGCAAAAAAGCCTATTTTTTTGGTAATATTAGAGTAGCATAACACAATTCCCTTGGTTTCTCTCACTTGCTCATAGGTGGAACCCTGCCACTTGGAGCCATTCCTCTCCCAGGTGGAACAAAGCACTGCAAAAATGATCTTTGCAGAAGACAAATCCTGATCCTATTAAATGGAGCAAGGAAGAAGGAGGTATCTTCAACACCTCTTTTAAGAGAGGATGAACTGTCCCCTCACGTCTCTCCACTATGGAAAGCTCTCTCATCTTAGGATGGGTAAAATCACAGTCCCCAATCCAGAGGCCAGGTTGCATTTGTGAAGCTCTAATAAATATGGACAATATTTTAATAACAAATTACATTTATTTCATTTTTCAATATCTTCATGGAAACCAAAAGGTCAGGATAACATCAAGAATAATGAAGATGTGGCCCTAAATTGCCAGAATGCTACTTAACAGCTTTGGACAGGCTGGAAAACGGAGGTTATAACTGTCTCAGTGAACATCAACATGGAGAGAAACTAAAGGCTGGGACTAGCATATGGCTGCTGCACAGAGGTTAATGTACCCTCTACTCCACAAAGCTCCTAGGAAATATGAGTTATCCCAAATTCAGACCAATTTGGGTACAAGATTTCTGAGAGCTGGATGAAAGGGAGTCTTTTTTTAGTTTTTCTGCAAATGCAGCAAACAGGGTGACTGTATAAGTCACACTAGAAAGACTTCTGAAATCCAAAAGTACAATTTGAAGTCAATTCCAAAGATTTTCATCTACATCAGTGAGATCATGATTTATTCCTTTCTCTAAAACTTATGTGTAAGGGACAGAGAGTGGTGTCCCACGGAGACAGGGCCTGCACTTGGTGATTGCTGATGGGGGAACATTTCCAGAGCTGATCAAGGAAAATGAAGTCACTTTTACAGAGCGGTTGCTAAATTTCAGCTAGCCTCACTTCTCACATACAAATCCTGGTCATCTGGGTTACTCGTGTGCGGGTCAGAATTCAGGCCCATCAAAATTCAGAAATGTTTTTTCCTTTGGGAAAATGAGGTTAAATGGAGTGAGTGCTTTGTAAGTTCAGCTGGCATGTATATGATTTGCTGCCGGTGAACGTGCCATTTGCTCATCTCTCTGGGGATGGTACTTGCTGACAGCCTGAAGTCATAAATGAAATGATTTTGCTCATGTCATCATCACCCCTCCTGGCCATGGTTTTGCTGCACCTACCTATCACACAGCCCTGATGATGCATGATATGCTGCCGAGAGCTGAAATTCTTCCCTCTGCAGAAAATAAGGCATAGACCAGTCCACTCCTTTCAGCTCTGTCTCTTTAACCACCCTGCAGTACAAGCTGAAATGAAGCATCCTTTTAAATGTCTTTTGACACTTTCTATTACAAACACAGTATGGTGCTTCTGCTTCTCACTGGTGTCTGCACAACCTGCCCATCTTCTTCCTCCATCATACAGAGTCTCAGGGACCAGGTAACTGGCACATGATGCTGTGTGCTCCTATGGAAGAACAGAAATAGCCAAAATATGCAAGCAAAGATCATCATCCCATCAGCTGTCTTTGGAGACTAGCAATACAATACAAACTATTGAGGATGAAATCATTGTAGAGTCAGGGAGTGAATTTAAGCCTCATTTGCTTTGGCTGTCGGTTCTGTGTATGGTTGCACACAATAGATACACATACACATGCACAAATATAAATATATATATATACAATGATGTCTACTGTGCAAATGCCAAATTGAACACAAATACCATTTCAGGTATTTTTGTTGTCGTTGTGGTTGGTAACAACTGATTATCATTACAATTTGAAAAATTACTAAATCCTGAATGTCTTCACATTAGTACTGGGGTGTCACAATCAGTGCTTGGCTAGGCCTGCTCCACGCTGCACTTCAGTCACTTTTTTAAAGTAGAGTGCATCAGTCTGCATAAACCTTCGCTTGGGTAGAAGGAAGGCAGAAAACATTTTTCTCCAACTCCTTCTGAGCCCTCAGAGGCAAGCTGTCTCTCTTGGCATGAATCCAGATAAAAATTCAGCAAACCCTTGGTAAGCGTAAACTTAGTTGACTTAGGGTGGATTTAAGCATACGCTTGAAAACAAATCTGTGCTGCAGGGCATGGCCGAATGGTTGCTTGTTCTCCACTGCTCAAGAGCTGCTCTCCAGGATCTCTGCTAGATGGCTTTGGTTGTTCTCTCCCCTCAAGAGAGTATAGCTGCTTTTGTACATTGGTCACTGATCATATCCATCCGACAGGTAGAGCAGGAATTGCTGACAGCTCCAGCCTCCAGTTCCAGCTGCGTTTCCCCGCCTTGAGCTCTCTGGCCTGTGCCAGAGAGGAGCCTGAGCATGAGCCAGAAGACATGGATGGTAAGGAGACCACAGCCTTAATGCAAAGCTGTCTCTTTCAGCATGACAGAACAGACCAGGGACAGCAAAGCTGTATAATTTTGACCAAGCTAAAGTCTTCTGATAAGCTTCCTCTCATTGTACTACTGCTGGGAGTTGTGGTGGCAGTTTGTGTGGACTGTTCCCAGAAGAAACAATACTGCCCCGCTCTCACAGATGGGCAGTACTCAGGGTTAAAAATACAATTTAAAAACAAAGCAGCTTACGGATGAAAAATAACCTAAGCATTTGACTCTTTTCAAACAAGTACAACTAGTCATAAATACTGAACATGTGGGCGTCCTTGCATCAGAGGAACTGTTCACATTACATCCTCGACTGCAAGCAGCAAAGCAAGTTTCAGCTTCTTTAACTGGTTGTTTACATACTCTTGGACTGTCCCAAATGTGCTGAGACAAGTCAGGTGGTTTCAGCTAACTCATTTTATTTTGCAATTAACGTAAGCAAAAAGCAAGTGCTGGCTCAGCAGCTCTTTGGAGATGGAGCAGCACGAAGTGGTTGTAGCCCAGTTTCTGATGATTACAGGACATCCCAGAGGAAAATACAGCAAGGTCGAGCAGAGAAATGTGAAACCTTGGGGTGTACAGTTGCAATAAATTTTCCTTTTGCCAATTCTATTTTTTTCTTTTTACAGCAAAGAGAGAGGGAGGCTAGCTTAAATTTTACTGTGTAGGTTTGCATTTTTTTTCAGGTCTTCTCAGCTTTTGATTAAGAACCAGGTGACCTCATACTTTGTATATGTCCTGAAAGATATCAAGATATTTCTTTAGGACATTTTTATTTTATTTTTATTTTTTCCTTTACAATTCAAAAGTGCAGTAATCGTTTTTTAAATTAAAAATCCATTCTGTAGTATTCTATTGTGTCTGGCTATTTTCAAAATACTTTTATCAAGGTTTCTTACATTTATTGTTGCTAACTGGCATCAGCAGACATACTTCCTATTAAATTTGCTCAATTTCTGCTCCTGCTATGTTGTTCCAGCATTGGAATATCTACTAGAGCCCTTGATAGTTGTTTTTGTCTGTCAAAGTGATGTTTACAATTTCACCTTAATTTGCTTCACTTGATTTCATGTATTACTTTTAGCGATTTCCATCATCTAGGCACTATCTTGCCAAGCTGACCTCTGAAGACTTATAATATTTAATTACAAAAATAGCATCTCATACCTCATAAACAATGTCTGTGCCTCAAATTTTTAAAACAGTAATTTAGAAAAAGCATATGGGGACTCCAACTATATAACTCTTGTTAAATTTTCTGTAGCAATTGAAGTGGAGATAAACTAACCTCTTGAACATCTCTCTTTAAAGTCTAAAGGCTATGAAGATCTTAATACATGAGGGTAAGTAGTGGAAAAGGAGAATGATTAAGGTTTGTATCACTGTATGTAGGCATACCTGTTAAAGCAGAAGTCAAGAGCTCAAACAGTGTAGAAGACATGGTTGAAAGGCAGTTTGGTTAAGCTGCAAATTTTGGAAATCACACCTGTTTCCAAGCTCTGGGACATTCAGAATTGGTAAGAAAGGGAAATGCCATGTGAAATCCTGAAAAGGCAGCCTGGTAAAGAATTAAAGGATAATGGCATACTTAGTGCCAGGCAGCATGTTTTGCATTGAGGGTTGATCAAACATCATATCTGAGGGAAACTGCCTTATGCATGAACCATCGGTTCACATATATAAGGCAGACAGTTGTGTGGTGATGGTAAGTGTGGTACCTTGCATTACTATTTCAGCAGATGCATCTTTGCTGGATATATGGGTGGATAAGCCTCAGGTTGAGTGTTTTGGCAGTAGTGATCCAACAGTGCAGAGCTGCAGGTGCTAAAAAGGGGAGGGGATGTGAGAAGTACATAAACCTGCATGGAGCTACTGCATAATTTTCATGAGCACATGACAGGCTAATAATGGAGCTAAGGCAGATCTCCAGGGCTTTTTAGCTCTTGCTAACTTCCTGAAGTTATTCCAAATGCATTCACTGCCTCCAAAAGTTGGTAACTTGTTTATGTTCAGAACAGGAACCTGGTGGTGTGGTGTAAGGGCCCAGTATTGTTTTTCTTAAGCAATGAGGGTACTTCATAACTGCCGTGTCTGGTCAGATAAGCTTTTACAGACTCCAAAGTTTCAGATTTTCCAATTAGTTTAAAGCCAGGTTGTGTTCCCACAGCTGAAAGTGTTGGAGTTACTGCAGACAGTTCACAACTAAACATCCTCCATTCTGAAAGGTATCCAACCCAGATGTGAGAGAAAAACCTTGTTTCTGCTGAAGACAGTGGAAAATTTCCCATCAAGGCCAATAAAGGTAAGATTTCAATTTGAAATTTGTGAGATAACCTCTCACAATCTAAAGAGTCATTACCCTGGAGGTGCATTTCTACTCCATGACATGACCAGTGCTGTCCAAGCTGGCGTCTTCAGCTGGGAAACCAAAGGATGCGTAAGTCCCATCAGCTTAGGAAGAGCAACCTGCCCCTCTCAACCTTCCATCAGCACTAATTTCATAGGAACTGAGGGAGTGGGTTCTGATTAGACTAAATGTTAGTTACAGGGAGGTACAGAATAGGCAGCCTTTTCGTGTCTACATAAACTTGTGTGAAGAACAGCAAGCAGATTTCTCAACATCTGTCTAGACACTGGTACGGCTAGAGAGTGAAAGCTAGTGATCTCCCCTAGAGGTTTTATGATTTACTTATCATGTTACCTGCTGAGTGGGCTGGACTCTCTTCTGAGATACCCTGTTATAAATTCAAATAAATTATGGAAAGCAGGAATGGGAAAGGCCTGCTCTTCCATTACCCCACTCTGCTTCTGTAAGAACAGCACATCTTTAGCAGATGTATATCTAAAAGATACACATAACATATAATCCAAGACATATATCTTAATGTATATTCATGTGTTGGAGATTCTTTCATCTCCCTTGGTGATCTACTCTAGGCTTTATCAGTTCCTGCAGCACACATGCTTTCTTAACCCAATCTCCTCTGACTGCAAATGAAGTTGATTCCATCTGGTTTTACATTGTTGGAAATGGGAAACCGTGAATTATCTTACTCTGTAACAACCCCTGCATGTATATGAAGACTATTACTCTACAATGAATAAAGGTAATTTTTCCAGCTTTTTCTAAGACGTTGAGGAATGTTATATATTTTGTTATTTTATTTCTTTCCTCTAAACATTTTCCCATTTTTCTAGGGCATTAAGTGAAATGTCCAGAACAAAGTGCTGTTCTACAGCAACAAATCCATTACATAAATTAAGCTGTATAAAGGGAATGAAAAGCAGAATGACTTGCACTGAAAATAAAATTATTTTAAAATGCCATTATTTATTGCCATCACTACTCTCACTGAGTACAGACCAAAGCAAATCTGTCACAGATACATCCACTGCCAGTACCACTTAATTTATTATAATTTAAAAGATGATTAATAAAATAGTTATCCTGTTTTTTTCCTTTGTCTTCTTACTGTTCCAGTCCAGCAAGAAGCTTCCCTGGCATTAGTTTGGACCAGTGGTATTATTCAGCTCCTGCTGTGGAAAAAGGACCAGTCTCGTTGGCGACCATTTAATCCTGATTTATTTTCTACCCTAAGTATCTTTCAGGTATCACAGCCTTGCAAAGACAGACTGAAATGCAACGTCTCTCCATTTTAATATCTGAATGTCTTCCAATAGTCCACAGGGTGACTGGGCTCACGTCTGCACCTAGCTTCACTGGGCAGCTGGGGGCTGATGTGACACCTGGTATAACAAAGCAGCGAGGAAAATTGAACACAGTAACACAGTGTCCTCCCAAAGAGTAATTGCTGTTCAAGATGAGGGCAAATTTTCTCTGATTATTAGAATATGTAACTGGAGCAAGAGATATATCCTTCCCTCTCTGGGCTAGCACTTACTCTCCACAGCTTCCTGCCAAGAAAGACACTTAGTTTGAGATTGCTGATAGCATGAAGGAAATTTTCATTTCCCTTTAAGTACAGAAATTCTGCTGTAGGACTGAGACTTTGAAATATGCGAAAGAGGCTTACGTGCAATGGGACAGAAGCACTCTCCAGCTGTGGAATTGGCTGAAGTTATGAAATAGGAAGTGCTTGTTTTAAAGTGTGTGAGACATTGTGCTGGCTTGCAGCATAAAATATGCATCTTCCCCTTCCTGCAGGCCTGCACTGTGTGCTCATGACTGAACACAGTCACTGAACACACAGTCCTTGGCCACAGTGGAAAGAAGCTGTCTGGATAACAAAGGAAATGGAAGATTTGCTACTAGGCAGAACAGTCACTTCTTGCTCAGCCAGTTGTCCTTAATGACACCGGAGCGTGCTGTTAGGATGGATGCCGCAATGTTCACGAGGAAGGAGCACTCTAAAAAAGTCAGTGCTCAACTTTTGATAGCCCTTCCCAAGTAATTATCGTGTCAGTGGATGAAGGGCAAATAAAATTTAAAACTTTTCAGGGAAAGGAGGATAATTCTGGAAAAGCTTTCTTTAATGCCATCTCGTTCCAAACTGAATAAATCTGGTGGACATCACATTCAAATTTAATCAGACCTCTATGCTCCTCTTTCTATCTCATATACTTACAACATTGGTTAAAAGTATGGTTGAAAAGCCGGTTTAAAATTCAGCTTCATTTGCCATTCACACTATTACCATGCAAAAACACAATCAGTTTCAGAGCCAGGGCCCTGGGCACCTGAGACCCAGGGCATCCTGAAGAACACTTCTGCATGTTCTCCTTGTCAGGTTGGGCCTGGGTTTGTGCACTCAGAGCTGGAAGGAAAAGCTCACAGCTGAGTTTGCCAAAACCACCGGGACCGAACCTGAGTATGGAGCAAAGTGACCCCAGCTGGACCCTGCATCAGGGGGAGCAGCCAGCAACACAAGGGGACAGTGGCTGGAGACAGCACGGAAATCTGCTCTGCTCTCGCCAGTAATGCAGAAGCACCTTAGTGCTCTTTGGTGTGCAGAATACATAAGCTTGAATTTCTCACTGCTTTCTACCACCAACAATGAAAAATGTTGGAAACTAACATCTCCTCAAAAGCATTTTAAATGCTTTTTCTTTTTCCTGTACCATCTCTTTAAGTAAGTATATGACAGAAAAAGCAGAGGAAGAGTGCAATACAGAAATTAGTGTTTAACATTACAATTCTGTGATTCTGTGATTCTGTGAAATGACAGTGAATGTTACACAATGGAGCATCTCCTTACAAAAGAGTATAATCTGCTGACTTCATAATCAACATGGCTGCAAACAATCTCCACATGAGCATGAAAGAGCAAATGCACGGAGTATCTTTGGAGCAGAGGAGAAGCCAGTGCATGGGCTGGTGGTGCTGAGCTCTAATGCAGAAGAGAAATCCTCCAAAGTCAGTAAAGCAAGCAAAAGACAGAATGTGTCCCCATCTCACGGCTACAGAGCTGTATACTTTGCATCGTGTGCTCTGGAAGACTGTCTGTTAAGTGTTGTATTACTTCAACTGCGCTGGGAGATATATGCTATGTTTGCTACATCCAAGAGCAAGCTATAAAGTATAACAAATAGAGAACAGCCATTAACAAGGCACTGACACTAGCTTAGTTTAAATTAGGGAGTAGTCAAGTTATGGCAGTGATACAGAACATATTCCTATAAAAGATGAGGCTATCTCTCTGACTGCAGCAGGGCTATCCTTTTACATGTCTTTGTGAGAAAAGCATACTAACGCAAAATAGTGCTTGGCCCTCATAAAACAGTACTCCATCTCTGAGTGCTTTATTTATGGGATATGAAGTTCAATGACATTTTAAATGCTTTTTCTTTGGATGGTAATAATGATCTAATGATTATTTAACCATTTTTCTCGAACAATCCTTTATTTAGGAAACTGAAATATGTGAAAAATATTGCCATGTAAATGTCAGTGAAAGTAATTAACCAGAGAGGAATTTAAGATTATATCACTTGTTCTCTTTTTTCCTCTCTTAGTAAGATGTTAAAAAGCAAGTAGAACTCCGATGTCCTTGGAAATATTATAAGATGAGAATACAGTATGATTTAAGAAGTATTTTCCATTTCTTCTACTGCAATTGCCGCATGGTATTTCTATAAAAATTCAGAATGCAGAACAAATGAACTGTTCACTGGAGTCTTTAAATGTAATTTAATGGCAAATAGACATGTCTGAGTGTAAACTCCTATCTCCATTATAGCAGAAAATAGTTTATCAGGGGACCGATAGTCTGAAAGATCTTGACCACCACCAAATAAAAATAAAAATTTTCTAGCTGCTAAGCATGTTGCTAGATGACTGTGTGAACCTCTGATAATGGAAGATTTTTAATAGAGATGAGGTAATATGCCTCAAAAAAATGTTTTATCAAGGTTTATCAGGAAAGGTCCTTCAGTCTTCCTGCTACAACAGTGCTGAAGTAACGGTTTAGATTCAGATAATCCTTGAGGACAGAGGTTGCAAGGCAGTAGATTTCTTGAGGTTTCTTACAGCAGGCTGGGTTCTCTTCTGTGATGCCATGATTCTATGATTTATTTACAAAAACAGTCAAATTAAGTAGGGCAAATTAAGATTAAAATATGACAAGGCAGTACCCTCTAGAACTAGAACAAAAGTCCTGATCTTCCTGGTTTGTTCATTTTGTTTTGTTTTGTTTAAAGTTCAGTGTGGCTATCACCGAAAAAATCTCTTTCTCTTCCTGTATATTTATGCTAATTCCAACATCACGGTGTTGATGTATCTGTATGCTGACTCATTTTTATATACACCGTGTTCTCTTCACGATGAATTATCTCACTGGTTAATTTTCTGTACAGCAGCATATATTTCATTAGATGTTTTTCCCTCCTGCAGAGATAGATATCTCTGAAGAAACATTTATCACTGATTACTGCAGAAAACATTCTTGAACTGTGAGCTGTATGCTGAGTTTCCCTTTCCTTTGATTTCTTTATTTTTCCTCTTTTCTACGTAAAAGTCCAAGGTAAAATCTCCTATGTGGCCCTTCACTCAAGTACAATTAATTATTAGTTTCAATTCTTTTCCAGCTATTAAAGGTGCTGCATTATTTTATGAATATTTCCATAACTGAGACTATGCTGCAACTTGTTTTTATCTTGAATAAATTACAGCTAAATAGGCTTTAAATAGATATTTTACCAAACAAAAAGAAATCAAGAAATGAGCTGTTGCATGTAGTGTTTTTCCAAGGCAGCGTATGTATGTATATTTTGAATACACATATATACTATACATACACATACATATGAATACGTATGTATATACACATATGTAACTAGAAGTAGAACAACATTCTGCATCAGGAACTTAAAGGTTGGTACTTCTGTGGCTGTTCATGGAAATGATATTTGAAATATTGTTACTTTACTTGGGTGCAGAGATATTTGGATGGCCTCAGCGGATAACAGACTTTATCACATCACTCCAGCATGTGGGCTACAACTTCCTTGCAAAATGTGGAGCATCCTGAATCATGGAGAGCATGAGCTGGCTTTTCGTTGACCTTTGGGAAAAAGGTGCCAGGGTTTGGAGTGGCACAACCCACCGTACACACAGACTGGAGTCCAGTGAAACAAACTCATTGAGGATATGCTGCAAGTAACATTCCATCAGATTTTTATTTATTTATTTATTTTTGTGATTTAGTATACATCTTCTCAGATGCTCTCTTCTTTGAAGTGTCTTCGTGTCATCAGTGATACCTATGTATCCGTAAGGATGAGATTTTCTCTGGGGTTCCAGTCACCCTCTGGCATCTGATAACATATTTATGTCTCTCCAGGGTCACAGTGCCAGACTCCTTGCCTTGACAAAGGGCTTGATCACCAAAGTTGCTGAGAAGCCACACTTATTCACCAGCAGACATGACTTGCTTGGTAGTGATGAAACTCAATTGTCATTTTCAGGATATTAAGAATCATATCTTCATCTTCGGCAAGGACCTGGTACATAATGAGCCACTCAGGACCAGTGAAAAGTTCTATGAGCTTCAGAATAAACAAACTATTCATCTCCTCGCTCTGTATCCTAGCCATGACTCTGGACAGCCCACTGCTGAAATGTTCACCTCCTGCCTTCGCTACAGTAGGAGTGTCTCTCACCCTGTGTTTTATTTTGACTGCCAAAAACCTATAAGGCCAAGGACAAAAGGTCTTCTTTCTGTATGATTTTCTGCGAGTGTATTTTGTTCAGTAGTTTCAAAACTCTACATATTTTATAAACATTAGCTGGATTTATCGCCTATGACTTCATGCTTCTTCCAGGAATTAGCTCTTTGAAGTGCTTTCCCAGAGAATATTGCAACTGAGATATGTCTGTTCCATTGTAAACTTACTGACACTGCTCTGTCTTTTCACATAGATAATTTGACCATTTCCCAGGCTGCTAGGATTTAAACACATCCCTTAAGCATGTACCAGATTGGTATAACGAATAGGTATCCCTGACCTTTGTCCATGCTTTGGAGACTCCAAAGCCTAAGGTTTCTAGGAAAGAAAGCAAATGTGTCAAGCTAGTACCTACTCTAAATCCAGTGACTTGTTCCAGTGGCTATTCTATCCAACTGCAGATGTCATTTCTGAAGAACATGTTGGTCCTCTGCGTAGAAGTACCCAACAAAATTGTAGGATGGAATTGTCCAAGGAACTGATAAACACAGAATTTCTTGAAGATCTATAATATCACATGAAAATAAAGATAGGCCCATGGCTTCCTGTTTTCATTAGGACAACAAAAAGGAGACAGTCCTGCAGCCATAATATTCCTGTCATTCCTGTCCCTGGCCAACTACAACTATTTTGTACAGCACTGACTTGTTTTCATTTAAAAAAATTATTTAGACAATTCAGTCACATACATAAATGCTATCACTCTCTTGCATAAAGGTTAATGCCAGACTACAAATTGAGGCAACCCTTCATCCTTCCAAGTGGAGCTGAGCCATTAGACTGAAATGGAAAGGGAGGGTCTTGAACCAGTGTTTCTTGTTGATGAGTAGTCTCTCTGGGGTATGGTGACAACCACCCACCTATGTATTTTACTCAGTGGTCTTTAGCATGAAAAACATGAGTACCAGTGGGAGTTGGGACTGGAGACTGGATTAAATAATTAATAACAGTCAATAATAAATTATTTCATTAATAATTTTAATTATTTTGCTAATGCCTTGCAAAAGGAAATGACAAAATTCCCTTGTAGAGAACAAAAAAAGCTGATTCTCCCTGTCTCTAGATGGCTCTTTGAAAGTAGTTGTTCAGAAGGTGATTGACACCCCATTCTGTAGTTTAGGTTAAAGAATAAAGGGAATATTGACCTATCTTCATGATTCTGACCTTAAGAACTAAATTAACAACACAGGTTCTTGTGCTGTCAGTCACTATCTTGGTATACCTTCTGCTTCTCTTGGTGCCTGTGGTTCTTGTGTGCTTGGTCTGCTACTGTAGAAATAATCACAGAACACTGTACCCAACTGCAAGAAATACTGAAAAGACAAAACCAAAAAACAAAGTACTAGATTTTAACCTACTTTGTCAGAACTAGGTTAAAGGTTGGCCTAGATTATCTCAGAGGTCTTTTCCAACCTGAATGATTCTACAGTTCTATGATTGGTGGTATGATATTGAGATGTGCTTCTGGGACTGAACAGTTGAGTAAGATGGCAAGCTGAATAAAATTATTCAAACACAGTCACCTTGCAGGGCAAAACCACTCCTTTAATGAGAGAATGAATATCACTAAAATGTTAAAGAAATTAGGTTTCAGAGTCAGTAGATGTTCTTTTTACTTCAAGACACTTTCACAGAAGATAGAAAACTGAAAAACGTTCACAGTTTTGAAAACTGTTAGGAATTCAGTGTTGAATTTTATCCCAAATGCAATTTAGCACGGATTTGTTACTTGTGTATGTGCCCTTTGTGTTGTTCTTACTGATAGCACCATTGTTCCCACAAAATATATTACATTTTGTCCTTCTTTAGTAATTAATCACTCCACTTTCCTATTAACAAAAGCAGCAAGTGGGATATTAGGTTTCTTTCCCCCCTGATGATCAGAACATTTTAAGCAGTTTCCTTACAATAGACAATATGTAGAAATAGAGACTGGTTACTGTGAATTGCTGCTATGGATACAAGATTCTTATCTCTGTCCCTGTTTTAAGGCTACATGGAGTGCTTGTTAGCACATTAACCAAAAGGCATTTAACATTATGTATAGCTACAGTGCATTAAACTATACTGCCCATCTTATTTGGTTGAAGTCCATTCTGCAGAAACAAATGTCAAAGGTCTGTTTTCCCCCAAAATTATAAATTATATAAAATTATAAATTATATAAAATTATAATAAATAATAAAACTAAGATATACAAAACCACTAGTGTATATGTTAATATAAGCTGACAAACAGCCTCAGAGGGTGGATAAAAATGACCAGAACTGAATAAAGAATAATTTCTCATACATATAAACCCTTACCCACAATATATCAAATATTTTCAAATACCTCATTAAACAAAACTTGGAGGAAATGAGCTTCTGATATTCTTTGTATGGCAATCCTTATGATATATATGTAGGTCAGTGCTATTTTATCACAGAACACTCAATGGCACATCTCACCTCTCTCTGTTATGGCAAAAACCTCAAACATAAAAGCAGAAAAATGAACAGACAAATAAACAAAATCAATTGAATTCAGCAGCAATAGCATGTGGGTTATATTTCTTACCGAGATTAAATAAAAGGACACTTAAATGACTGTTGTGTGAAATGATTTTGTTTCTTTCACACATATATTTGGTATTGTGTGAGCAATATATCTTATACGAAGAATAATAAAGGAAATAACTCTTGCATTTGTTATTTGACTGTAGTAGTAACATGAAAGCACAGCTGCTATTAGTGAAAAGTTCTAGATGCTACTCTGCAGCTCACTGAATTTTCTTTTATTTTAGGCTCCCTGAAGGTGACATTCTCAAAGGCCCTCAACCTTGAGTCATATAAACTATGCAAGTGGATATTTGCATATGTAAACTGTGCACTAGCACGCACTTGAGTGTGTATTATAGCTATGAGCTGACTTAGTCTGCTTGTAAAAATCACAGCTTGAGTGACATGTACACTGAACATTTGTACCCAAAGAAATTTCACATGGTTTTTGAGTATTGCTTTTAGTATCAAGCTGTGAGCCCAAAGAAGTGGTAAAGAGAATCAATAGACAATAACATTTTTAGTAATATAATATTTTGCAGGACCAGGAAGTAACCCAATAATATTTAATGTGTTGTATGCCCTCCCTTCACTCTGTTGAATAACATAGTGCTTATAAAATAAAGTTTCAGAACCTTCTCGGGTTCTTATCGGTTAAGGGAGTGTTCTATGGATCTAGACCACTGCAGTCTGGGACTTGATCCAAAGTCTATTTAAATCTCATGAAAAACAGGTGATGACCGGTCATACTGTATCTCAGGCACATGCTGCATCTGTATGATATTCTTAATTGAATATAAATGTTTTGCCAGAGAAGCAGGCAAATAAGTGATTTGCTTAGTCAAGGCCTATGAAAAAAATAAGACCATCCTGTCAGCACATGATGGTAATTATCTTATGCTGCTTGGCTTCTGAGGCACTTCCTTGTAACTTGAACTAATTCAATACTAATTCACTGAAAACACTGAACCAGGGATATTGGGCCATTAAATTAACTTAAAGAGGTTTGTAGCAACCCGGCAGCAACTCAGCTGGCATTGCATAGATCAACATCATTGGTTATCGCTGGTGTCCCTACAGACTGATATGTTTCACGTGGACTTTTATTGCTGAGGATGCATCAGTTTAAGTATGAGCTACTGAATGTGAGATTAACAATCCATATATTCTTGTTGTTTTCCTCAGGCAGCTGATTAAATAATTTTGAAAAAATTATGTTGTTGTTTTTTTTTTTTCCCTTGGTGTTTGACCTCACAGTAATTTTATTAATGCTGAGATATGAAATGATCATAAAACCAAGCTTTGTTTGAAACTCATTGGGCAGATTTTGAGACTCCATGAAGCAATTTAATTGCCTACTCTACAAATGGTTCACGCCAAGCAAAACCACAGACTGCAAGACACTGCACAAATACAGGCTTTGTTTAAAAATTGTCAGAGCAGGCAGATTTGGATTTATCTGAATGGATTTATTTACTGTGACAATTTATGCCTTGACTCAGTTCACTGAAGTACTTAGCAGATGAGGCATTTCATAGATTTGTTTTGGAGTAACCGCATACTAATGTTCATAGACAAGCCTCTGCTGAGAATACATTCACAAACTTGTTGCATTTTGATGGAAACCTTCATCAAGCAAACCCGTGCATGGGAACTGTTGCTCTGTGCATAATGCGTGATTAACGGGCAAGTGAGAATGGGCCTTGAATGATGTGAGTGGTTCTTAATGAAGAAAGCTACAAATAATTTATATTAAGAGTGAAATTTATTATCTGGCATTGTTCAAGAGTAATCCTTTACTAAATCCTGTAAAAACAGGCTGTCATGGCCCTGAGGGTGTCCCCATGTTAATGTTTTGGCCGCCACGGCCTGATGCTGCAGGCAGCCCTCTCCCTGGGCTGGGGAGAGAGGCTCCCAGCCCTCCCTGTCCCTAGGGAGGTGCTCAATGTCTGAAGCTGGGGCTGCCCCTGGTGCCCCCTGGCTGCCTTGCTCCTGGATGGGGGCCCTGGCTTCCAGGCTGGGCCCTGCTGCCCCGTGGACATCCCCCATGGCCTACAGCCCAAAGGGGAGCCGCCATTCCGCACTGCCCTGGCCCTGCCTGCAGCCGGGGCCTGCAGGGGCAGGTGGGAAGAGGCAGTTTGTTTCAGTGACATTTTTCAAGATTTAGAGACTTTTTTTTTTTTTTTTTTTTTTTTAAGAATTAAACATGAACAAGACTGTTAAGTGTGCCAGATAAATTCCAGACAACCACATTTTATCTAAGACATCTGTGCAACAGTCAGATTTGTTTCACAAATAAGTCAGCCACTGCAAAACCCCACAGGAATGGAAGAAGTAGCTCAGAAAGTCAAGTGACTAAAAGAGAAATTAAATCTGCCATTTTCAAGTTGCTTTGAGGATTTTCTATCATTCTGGAAAAGGCAGAATAAAATCATCTAGTGTGGAGAAAATCACAAACGTGCATCATGGATAGAAGCAAATCATTTATTTTTGAGATGAACCTAATAACAAAACAATTCCATGAAAATAGTGTGATATAAACTCAGATCCTTCAGGGAGTGCATAGAAGATATACTGCCTATGAGAGATGCTGGCCCAAGTGCCATACATACTGTCTTTAAGAAGCATGTTAACTCATTATTGTACATCATTTGCCTTTCTTAATAAAGGTTTTATCTTGGATTCAACCTTCCTTGTAAAAAACCATTACAAGTTATTGAAGACCCAGTGAAAATAGAGCAGTGTAGCTATTGCCATGATGTGGTGCAAATAACCTTCTCCCTCTCTCACACCTGGGGGAAGTGCTTTACAATCAAGGAATGGATTGAGTTAAAGATCTGAATTATAATGAAATTTGTAAAAGAAATGAGACTGGGGAATGTGCAAAAGAAACCTTTAGTCATTACACTGGCAGGAAGACAAATTCTGTGTATGCACAGCATTTTGCATGACTATAGACTGGGGAATACTCTAGAGAAAAACAACCCATTATCTTCTTAAATTGTGGCTTTTAAAAGAAATGTTTATTGTAAGAACACAGAAAATGAAATAGAATGTTTTGTGTCAGAGAACTTGGAGTCATTTGAGTATATAGTATATACTAAAATCTTGTCTTGTTAAAAGTCAGATTGTTCTAGGTGCAATGGCAAAATAGGGAGCAAAAATTTGAACACAAGCAAAAAATGATGGAAGTGCCCCCAAATAAGATTCTATGAACTCTTAAACCAACTGTATAATAAGGTGAAAGTAAAATTTGTATTCCCTCTCCCTTCAGTGCTCCTGCTGAAAAAAAATAGCATTTCTATCCTTCCAGGTTTGTTTTTCATGAGTTGTGAAAATATAAAGCATCACAATTATAAGTGCACAGCAATTATGAAAAAGCCAAAGTCAGAGTAGCCATATGAAATACATGTTGGAATGACCATCAAATCAATATTAGATACAGGAAAAAATAGCAAAGAAAGAACCTGTAACATGGAAGAAAAGGCAAAGAAAGCCTTTATAAAAAAGAATAGAAAGAACACATGGACAAGCTAGATAAGTGAGCCCATGTGAGCCTAAAGAGTTTCAACAAGCCCAAGTGCAAGGTGCTGCACCTGGGTCAGGGCAATCCCAGACATGAGTACAGACTGGGAGAACTCATTGTGAGCAGCCCTGCAGAGAAGGACTTGGGGGTTCTGGTAGATGATAAGCTTGACATGAGCCAGCAGTGGCTGATGGGCATTTGCAGCCCAGCAGGCCAACTGCATTCTGAGGAGTGGGCAGGAGGTCAAGGGAGGTGATTGTCCCCCTCTGCTCTGCCCTTGTGAGGCCCCACTTGGAGTCCTGCTTCCAGGTCTGGGGCCCCCAGCACAAGAAGGATGTGGGGCTGTTAGAGAGGTTCCAGAGGAGAGCCATGAGGATGATCAAAGGGCTAAAGCACCTTTGATATGAAGACAGGCTGATAGAGATGGGGATGTTCAGCCTGGAGAAGAGAAGGCTCTGGGGAGACCTCATTGAAGCCTTTCAATACTTAAAGGGGGGTTATAAAATAGATGGAGAGCAACTTTTTGCTCAATCAGAGAATGGCAGAACAAGGGACAATGGTTTTAAACTAAAAGAGAGGAGATTTAGATTAGAAGTTAGGAGGAAATTCTTCACTCAGAAGGTGGTGAGGCACTGGAACAGGTAGCCCAGAGAAGCTGTGGATGCACCCTTGGAGGTGTCGAAGCCCAGGCTGGATGAGGCCCTGAGCAACCTGATCTAGTGGATAGCATCCCTGCCCATGGCAGGGGGTTAGAAATGAATAGTCTTTAAGGTCCCTTCCAACCTGAGCTATTCTATAATTCTATGAACACATTTTCATTATTAGAGAAGACATGGGGAGGACTTGGCAAGATGGATACTGGCTAGTGAAGACAGTGATTAAAGAGGTATCTCCTCACCCACATCTGTGCTGGCTCTTGCAGTTCAATGGCTCCAAAGGTAGCTACTGCCCAGAACGCCCCAGGACTTGGCAGAGAAGGGAAGCAACTGTGCTATTCAATTATGTTAAGACGGGGAAAACTTGACTGAGGCTCTGATATGTTCCTGAAAAGAAGACATATATTAACCTCCTGTTATTACCTATTGTTAATAATCGCATATTTGTAAAGAGGAAAGTAGTAGTATTTCAGTTAGGTTTTAAATACCTAACCATTTAATATGCATCTCTCTAAAAAATTCCTTCCTTAGATTATTTTTATTCATCTAATTTAATTAATTAACTTAAATTCCATGATGTTGTTCACCTTTTCCCATTTTATAAACAGTTTAGATATTGCATGATAAACTAATAAGAAGGTCATGCTTTTAACTGAAATTCCTCTCACTATCCCTCAACCGTTTCTGATCCTGACAGTTAGTGAAAAGAACTTAAGGCTAATATTTGAGAATTAATATTTATGTGGTTTTATTCATTTAGAGAAAAACATTTCTCCTGAAGGAAGAGACATTCTGTTACAAGCTTTCCAAGTACAGCCATACCAAAAATTTGAAGTAACTTTTTAGTTACTGGGTTTTATTTTTTCAATTCCTTAGGTATCAAATTAGTCTAATTAAGGGCTGCCTTGATTTTACTTGAGTGTAATTGCAGTATTTTCTAAGACAGGTAAAACCATATGAGGAAAAAAAGCTAGAGGCTCATCTACAGATAGAAATGGGAAGAAATGGATATTAAATTCATTTTTTTTAATGTTCTGTTTTCAACTGATTATAATCAACTCAAAACACTCCTGCTGTGCCATATGAGGAAAAGAGAGACTAAAAGTTACAGGAAATAAAATTCTGCTAAGAGAAGTATTCATGTTCATGTTCAGCAATTCTTTTTGCTCAAATATTTCAGGTAAATCCATAGGACTTCTGTGATATGAGGCTTTCAAGGTAGAATATTCTGAAAAAAAGAAATCAAATAGATTGCAGATGGGATTCAGAAATTTATTTTTTGAGCTTCATTTTGTTTTAAGTCAGTTTTGTTTGGGAAATGATTTCTGTCAGCTACTCCTGACAAAGTAATGCAGATGGAGAATAAAACCCATAGGTGTATGTATACATAGCTATAGCCACATGAATATGAGTTATATCCACTCAGAAAGGTTCCTTTATATAGCTTTGTGGAAATGCTGTCTTGGTTCTCAAAGGTAGTCAAAAGTAAAAGAATATTAAGTGAGGGTCTTTAAGATCCATTTATATGTATTTCTTAACATATTATCACACTGTAGAAATCAATGGTACAACCACTTCTTTATTGCTATGTGCAGCTCTGTGTAGCAAAGACAGAAGATAAAATATTAAAAGAGAGAAGAACATGATCAGAGGGACAAAACATTTTTCATATGAGGACAGATTAAACAGCCTAGCACTTTCTCATTTAGAATAGTGATGTCTGTAGAGAGGTATCAGAGTCAACTCACAAATGAGAAAACAAAGGAAGCATTATTCATAATTTCTTTGTAATAGTAAACTTAAGGGACACTGAATTAAATTATTTGGTTACAACAGTAAAATAAAAAGAATTTATTTTCAGACATATAAACAAATTGTAGAACTTGATCTTAGAGGATGCTGTGGAAATCAAAAGAATATAGTTGTGTTGAGACAAATTCATGGAGGACAGACCTAGCAATAAGTATTAAGTTGTGACTCAGAATATTGCCAGGTTACTAATAGTTGCAAACTGTGAGAACGCAAGCAGGAAAGAGTCATTTTATCTATAGTTTTTTTTTCTCTTTTCTATCACTGTCCCCCTGCAGCCACCACAAATTCCTGCCAGACAGACTAATCACGTAGACTTATCTCTGGACTGATAGATAATGGCATTTATGTTCTTATTCTCAAAGAAATTATTTCCATGTGAGCATAGACTAAGGTTGAAGAAGTGAAAGTCATCAGGCCTAACATGAGCAGGTAAATACCTGTAAAAATATTGCCATCCAGGATATTAGGAAATTTAGTTCACATTGCACATTCATAGCATCTTTATGAATAAATTGAAATGCATTTGTAAAAATAAAGCCCTTACAAGACGTGAATTAAACAGTTTCACATTGACAAACAAATATTTAAAAGAATGGAAAAAACCTCTCAACCCTGTCCACACATTTATATAAGCAGTAAACGCAGTCATAGCCTATTCTTACAATCAGTTTGCTGTTTTCTGCAATTGTCAGGGCAAAACATTTCTGTAAGAACATAAAGATAATGGCATAGTTAAATTTAGTTGACTATTTTAATCTTAAAACTCAGCCTCTAAACACATGTAATTGATAGTATATGAATGAGTCATGGAAACTTGCTTTTTATGAAGAAAATTACTAATGTTCATTTCTGGCTTTTCTCATTACTTTTTATATCACCAGTTTCCTTCCAGTATGCAGTTTAGTTATCATCGACCCACAACATTTACAGGAATTTAAATGTACTTCAGATGCCGGGTAACCTGGCTCCTGCTATTTCAAAGCACTCATGAATTTTCAAGCTATTCTGCTTCCATCCTTGTTCTTTATTAATAGGCCATTATTTACCAAGTATTTAATGATGAACTCCTGCTTTCCCTAGGCTGCAACACATCACTTTCACAGACAGATTGCCAGGTCTTCTTCACTATGCTTCCAGTCCAGCACAACTGCAAAGGTCAGCTGTGGCCAACAGGAAAAAAGACACTAGGTCCAGAAAGACAAAGGAGGTCCTGGGAGATGGGTCCCATGGGACTGCCTAGATGGCTGGTAGATAAACCGAGTGACTTTGGGGTGAAAATGAGCCAGCTGCAGCCAGTGGACTCATCTTGATATTGCACAGGACCCTGAAGGAAGAACCCCATGGCTTCAGGGGAAGCCATGGAGGATCCTATCATCTATATCCCTGTTATATATAATTTTTGAGATCACCTTCTTTTTAGTTATCCAGCATATGTGGAATATTATTCATGGCTCTTGACCACATGAAATAACTGGTGCACAGCTCACAGGGTCAGGTGTATTGACACACTTCAAGTATTCCAGCAAAATGCTCCTGTTGCCATAGCTGCATGGGAAATGATAAAACAACTCTGCTCTCATTTACAATAATACATTTCAGGGACTTGTCTGCTGGTTTCTATAAACAATAATTTGGGGCTATAAATCCCCCAAACGGCTCCTTTCCTTCTGGCCAGAAAAGAAACTCAGAAAATAATTTCCAGTCATTTAAATAGTTACCAGCACGTAGGACACAAGTTTCTGAGAAATAGATTTGAACTGCGTTAAACTGGTTGCACAGGAGTCAGTTCACTGTCAGGGTGTCACTTGCCATTAAAGATGCCAGCTACCAATTCATATCACTCACTGGCACTCAGGACTCTAAGTCCTCTAACAAGATGTCAATAGTCCTTAGCACCAAATCTGTCTCATATGTCTGGAGAATAGCTTTAAAACAATTTATTATTTTTTTTTTTTTAAGAAAAAAAGTGGACTAAATAGAAAATGGGAGGAAATCAGATATGAGTTTGTCACAGTTAACTGTGTTGTAAAATCTCTTATCCCTGTTTGATAAGAGCTGATCTCTTAGGCAAAGAAAGAGCTATATATACTTCAATTAATGCAAAACATTTGGTATGTGACCCTTTAAAAATGTTAGTTAGGCAGAGAAAAAGGAAAGATGAGGATTAGTGTAAGCCGTGTAGAAAACAAGATGAAATGTCAGGCAATACTTTTTGGGGTAGAGGGAGATATCAGAGGAATTCCTCAGTAATCATTCTTGAGACTGATCTTTTTAGCAGTGAGAGATGAGACCTTTGTCCAAAAATATAGGATTTTACTGATGGAACCTGCTGATGGCACAAATTCAAGAAAAAACATCCTTATACAGAGATTTGTTGTGTAATGGAAATATACTTACAGGGCCCTTGGGCACTGAAATGTTAGAAATGAGTTAAGTGTAATGATGTGAAATGGAAGCCTGTTGAGCAAAGGGCTGCTATGAAATATTTTGCCTTCCTTGGAGGCTTCAAAGCTTGGCTGGACAAAGCTAAAGCTGTCATCAGCGAGGGTGGCGACAGTTTACCCCTGAGAGGAACACTGGACCAGTAGCACAGAGATCTTTTCCAACCAGTTTTCTATGTTTGTATGAAAATGAAGCAGTAAGAAAAAATGCTGCAATAGTCACGCCACAGACTATGAACTGCCATTGTTACTCTGAGGAAGAACCTGCAGTCCCAGAAAGTGTGTGATAACGTATTTCTGGTAGAAATAAGAGGTGATTATACAACTGTAGTAACCTGTTCTCAAGAAAGTTTAATTTTAACTTGAAAAGGTGTTAACAAAGCATGGTAGGACAATGAGTCAGCCAGGATTTGGGATGCATCTGCCTAGACCTTTTATTTATAAGAACCATGTTGTGAAAATACTAGGATTTTAAACACAAAATCAAGCTTTAGTAGAAGATAAGCTAGACCAATTAACATTCTAAAAATAAATAAGTAAAAAAAAATATAAATATCAAGAAACCTAATATGGAGAATATCCTGGAGTGGCTGCTGTCTGGACTGCAGGATACATATCAAGTTACTGTCATACATTTTTTTTCCAAGCTCTGAATAATGCAGGGTTTGAGATACTCAGTCATACTGATACTCTGATAGCAAATAAGGAGGAAACAGAGAATAAGAGGTTTTAACTCAAGAAAATCACATTGCAAAGACTATCTTCTCCAGAGTGATTTCATAGGAATAGCCCAGGGCAGTCTCCAAAGTGTCTAGTAAACTTGCACATATTTCTAAAAGAGGAGAGAATTGGCAGAAAAATGGCTGGTTTGACTTTGTTGTGATGCAGAAAGACAGTAGATTTTGTTAGTGACAGTCTGATTCATTCTAGGGCATTTTACGTTCAACCCTACAACATGACGACTTCAAACTTTCCAGAATGTCTGTTCTTGAAGTTTTTGTGTTCTCTCTTCTTTATCAGTGCCAATCCAGGATATCTGCTGGTAAATTTGAGGGTTGTCTCAGTGTAAATTTTCATCAAAAGTGCCTAAATGCACCCCAAAATCATACCCTTTATCTTTTTTGGATTAAAGCTCTTTTGGAGGGAGGAGAGGGACAGGGACATTTTTTCAGACTAAGAGATGTGACCCAGAGGAAGCCGAGTCTAAGGAAAGCTGAATTCATAGCTAAATAGCAGGGCTGGGATTCAGAAGGTCTGGATTATATCCTGGACTGCCACAGACTTCCTGTATCAACTGAGCATACTTGAAATATTCAATTTTCCTCCCAGGAAAAACACAATTTGTTCTATCAAGCTAATAAACTGGGAGAATTTATTAACTGAAATCTTTCAAGGACTTTGACACATTTATTTGAGATAGTATAGAGCTGCAAAAGATTAATATAAATTATATTTCATTGCTGTGTGTAGCAGGGTGTCTACACTTGGAGCTTAATCTGTTTCTTGGTAGGAGTCTGAATGATTCATGGACTGCAGATTTTAAACATGAAATATTGGCATAATCTTATCTTTCACCTGGTAAAATTAATTTTATTTGAGTTCTCTTTTCATTCACTCTTCGGTCCTAAAATTTCCCTACGTTCATTTCGGGAAAAGTGGCCAAAATGGCTGAGCCTAGAGGGTGAGGATCGGTGGCACAAAATGTAGTTGGAAGCCAGGAACCAGCAGTGTACCCGAGGGGTCAGTACTGGGTCCAGTCCTGTTTAACATCTTCATTAACGATGTGAACAGTGGAACAGAGCGTACTCTCAGCAAGGCCGCAGATGACACAAGACTGGGAGGAGTGGCTGAAACACCAGAGTGTTGTGATGGCATCCAGAGGGACCTGGGCGGGCTGGACAAATGGGCTGACAGGAACCTCATGAACTTCAGCAAGGGGAAGGGCAAAGTCCTGCACCTGGGGAGGAAAGCACCATGCTCCAGTACAGGCCGGGGACCTCCCGGGTAGAAAGCAGCCTGGCAGAAAAGAACCTGCGGTTCCTGGTGGGCACGAAGTTGAACCACAAAGAAGGCCACTGGTATCCTAGACTGTGTTAGGCAAAGCATGGCCAGAAGGTCAAAAGAGGTGATCCTTCCCCTCTGCTCAGCACTGCTGAGGCAGCACATGCAGTCCTATGTCTAGTTCTGGGCCCCCCAGTACGAGAGAGACCTGGACACACTGGAGAGAGTCCAACAAAGGGTCACAAAGATGATGTAGGGGCTGGAGCATCTCTCCTGTGGGGAAAGGCTGAGAGAGCTGGGACTGTTCAGGCTGGACAAGAGGAGGCTTAGGAAAGATCTTAACAATGTCTATAAATACTTGAAAGGAGGATGCAGAGAGGATGGAGCCAGGCTCTTTTCAGTGGTGCCCAGAGCCAGGGCAAAACACAGTATGCACAACCTGGAACACAGAAGGTTCCATCTGAGCATCAGAAAGCTGTGTGGCACAGGTCACCCAGAGATGTTGTGGAGTCTCCTTCCTTGGAGACACTCAGATGCCATCTGGACATGGACGTGAGCACCTTGCTCTAGGTGGCCTTGCTGGAGCTGAGGGTTTGGATCAAATGGCCTCCAGAGGTCCCTTCCAACCTGTCTGTGATTCTATGATTCACATTTTACTCATTGCTCCTGCTGTAATAAAACTCAACCTGTAACTTCTCTGAAAGGCTTTCCCGCTTCCATCCCTATTTCTTTGCCTACACCAACTCTCAGTGTGCCAAAATAACCATTTGTGGGGTGGCATGGTGAAACAGAGCTGGGAAACTTCTCTAAGCTAAAAATAACCATATTTTGCAGGCTGATTTTCTTAGGGATAATTATGCAGGGAGGCAGAAGATCAGAGACAGAAGGTCAGACCACTTAACCAGCACACCTTGTGTCTATGCTAAAATACGTAGATCCCCTTCCCTTGCCTGCTGGACCAGGAACTGAAAAATAAGATTGCTCTGCACCAGTTAGCTGCTGCTGGTTTCCAGGAGAGAGAAAGAAACCAATCCTTTAGCTGTAAGCCGCACTTCAGTGAAAATAATCTAGCAAATTATGTGAATTGACAACCTCTGAAGTATCAAAATTTAAAGTTTGATTGCTTAATTTACAGCCTGATCACAACTTTCCAACAAAAACAGTTCAGTTGCTCTTTCCAGATACATCCAGAAACAAGTTGCACTTCTTTACACAAAATCATGCAGAATTAAACTGCTCTTCCTTGTACAAAGTCACGCAGAGCTTGCTATACAAGGTACGTGCTGCATTATTTAAATTCTGCAAATCACCCTCAGAAGTAAATACTGTGAATTGGAAACCACAAGTACTGCCAATATGCTTCATGGTTTATTAATGAATGGAATGGGCTATGAATGGAATGGGCTCCTAAACACTGTGTATTAGGGACAGGGATATTAGTCAAATTAAGTAGCTTTGTTCCACTTCCACCACCTTAGATCTTTTCACAGACTCACAGGGAGAACAGGGAGAAAAATGCTTTGAATCTGGGAAAACAACAAAAAAAAGCATTTAAAATTGTTCACAAGATGATGCATAAGGTTTTACTAGAGTTTGTTCAGAAGGACATGACAGATGAAAGCAGAAATATGTGAATAAAGGTATAAAACAGGTAATATTACACAATTACAAGGAGAAAATTTTCCCTTACAGAAAAAGAAGTATCATAAGGTGTTCATGTGCAACTGCAAGAAACACAAAAGCAAGGTTCTGTAGCAGACAAATGGGCACAGCAAGGCTTTCCAGTTTGGGTGGGCAACCGAGGAGAATATTTGCTTTGGTGTTCAGTCCTTTGGTGTTCAGTCCTTTGGTGTTCAGTGTTTCAGAAGGAAACTTCATCCTAACACCACAGAGTTAATTCCACTTTGGTGGAAAGTGGGATGAAAACAAAAAAGGAAGATTTTTATTATTAAACAATGTCTACTGCTATTTTGTAATTGTCTGTTTTTGCTAATCTGTAATGTTTATGAAACAGTAGAGTCTGAGAAATTTGATGTGCGAGGAAGCTTTCCATTCCTCTGGTACTGGAAATCCTGGGGGAAAAAAAAAAAAAAAAAAAAAAAAGCACATTGGTGTATCACAGTGCTTTCATCTGCATAAGCTGCCTGGAAATTGCTACCTTAGGGGCTGGGGGAGGGTAAGAATCATCCTCCAATGATCAGCAACAGCAAGAAAATCTCTTGGTGTGCAGCAAAGCAGCATGGAGCAATGCTGAGACCAGAAGCCAGTAAGGAGATGCAATGTGTTGGTTTGAAAACTTTAGACTACTGGAGGTATTGTGCTATATAACATGGAAACATTGCACTTAGGAAATGCACTGGTCCAAGCAGGAAAAAAAAAAAGTAAAAAAAAAAAAAGTAAAAAAAAAGTAAAAAAAAAAAGTAAAAAAAAAATTTTTAAAAAAAAAGTAGAGACCATTCAGTAACAATATTTAGATTTTTTCCTGATGCTATTGGTATAGGCAATTGTAAGATCATTGAAGTGATCTAATATGCCATGCTGTACTATCTATAATACATCACTGCAAGTAGAAATATTTATAAATAGGTTAAAAAGAAAATAAAAAATCTTGAAAACTAGCAGGCATATACATGGTAACTCAATTTATAACAGATATTTGCAGTCTTTATTATCACTTTATATTGATTATTTCCCTTTGCAGGGTCATCTCATAGAATCCAATTGAATGATTCTTGGAGTCAGAGGGTATTTAAGTAAGTTTATGAGAATCTGACATTATGCAGACAAATAGAATGTCAGCCCTATCATGTAAATCCACATAATTGTCTTTTTGTCTATTTCTGGAACATTAATTTTTTTGTAGGCAACCTCTGTATTTCAATCATTGTTACTGTAGTTGAGTTTGGAAAAGTCCAAGTTCTAGCTTTTTTACTTTACCCAGTCAGTGACATGAATTTAACAACAATTATCTCATTTGGATGGTGTGAGATGTACTAGAAATCCTTAAGTACTTTAAATATGCTTTACAATTCTCAAGTATAACCATTAATTGCTCAGAAACTTCTGTGCTAATTCTGTAACAGAGATCACCATCCTATCTTTTTTAAAGTCCAGTCATCATCTCTGTGTTTCATTAATCTGCTATTAAAACAGCGTGTAATAAATCACAAACAATATTGCAGTGTGGGGGAGAAAAGATGAAAGAAAGTGTGTATGAAAAACAAGGCTGTAGGAAGAAACAGGAATCACTGTAAATGTCATTCAGAATTACTCAGCTGTTCAAGTGGTTATATAGTCTGCTGTTCTTATAATCCATTCAGAACACATAACATTTTTAAAAATAGGATTGCATTTGGGGTTAGAAGGAAAAACCTAGTGGGCTCATGTCTCCACTTGCTTGAATTCTTCGTCTACATTACAATGGATGAATTTTAGAGAAAGGTAATGGACCTAGATGGGTAAAGGCGGGACCTAAATGGGTAAAAGTGGACCTAGATGGGACCTAGAAAGGTAAAGACCTAGATGGACTTTCATAATGGTTTCCTTGTTCAATTTCAGTTGAATTTCAGTTAGAAGCAAATGCTGAGTTATTTTTCATGAAGAAAAGGAGAAACAAAATCTGGCCTACTGGCCCCTGTGCAATTTGGCTACTCATTCTTATGTCTCATGAGTAGTACTGCATCCTATATCTTCAACATCTGACACTGTTAGTTTACTCAAGCTTTCTCCTTCCACTGAAACATGATTTATAGGCCTGCTAGAATCTATTTCCATCTATTTCAAACTATTCCAAGTAGTGCTACAGCAAATGTCTCAAGTTCTTACTAATTAACTATGATAAAAGCTATCTCGATTTAAGTAACTCCCATCATATTCTCAAAACATACATCAGATCCATAATTAACAGTGACCTCAGTACTTGACACACCATGTCAGGAGTCAAAACAAACATTTGCAAGAAGATATCTGAAATTATAAACAGAAATCTTGAGCTATGATAGTGAGACCTTCTGATGTATGAGCCAGAGACCCCGCTGGAATCCACACTGGAGGTCATCCTGCAAGGTCAGAGCTGTCTGCACTGCTGTACAACGGCCCCAGATAATATTGCTGTCCCTTAAACTCATCCACTGAAATAAGTAAACTGAAGCCTACAAAAGAAC